>NC_133133.1:137482335-138188458 GCF_048418815.1 Hemitrygon akajei
TCCTAACTATGCATCTTTGGAATGTGGGAGGAAACTGGAGTACTGAGGAAACCCTCAGGGTTACGGAGAGCATGGACAATTTCCAATACGGATGGTGGTGGGAATTGAAACACGAAATTGTGCTAACTGCTCTGCCACTGTGCTATCCCTACAAAAAGGCATAGATTGTGTAATGATTAACTTTTGCAAGAAAGAATACAATTAGAGCAATAAAGAAAACAATGTCTATTGTGATGCAAAATAGTCATGGTGTGGCTATACTGTTGTGCAGGTTGGTTCAAGAACTGAGTGGCAGAAGGAAAGTAGCTGTTCTTGAGGGACTTCAGGCATTTGTACCTCCTGCCTGATGGTAGCTATGAGGTGGTGGCAGGGCCCAGATAGTTGGTGTGATGGTATTGGGTTTGCTGACTGCCAAGTTCTAAATTCAAATGAAGACCTTAAGCCCTATCAGATATAAATAGCCATGGGAGATTATACTGTAACTACCCAATCTTCAAAGACTGGATAAACCCCCTGTTTATTCTCCACAGAGAGTTTCAATGCCAATACTCACTATTTGAGGGGTGGGTCCCTCCTCCCTACCAAGGAGATGTGATGAGAGTCCTTGATGAGGATGGCTTGGACCCAAATGCTGGGGTATCCAAAGCAAGGTTTGAGACACGGTATCAAAGTGGATCTGAGCACAAAACAAATGCTAGACGATATCATTAGTAAGGCTTATGATTAAGCACTGAACCATGGTTCAGGTTTTCCTTAGATGTTCAATTTTTGGTGCCCAAAACATGATTATCAACCAGCGGGACCTTAAAGGGGCCACGCTAGCTATCTGTACTCCAGGGAATTAGAGAGTCTAAATCCCAGAAGTTGGTGCAGTTGGGAGCGTCTCGTTACAGGATCCTTCCCCTATGGGTGTATCCTGATGGCCCTGGCTGCTCGGAGAGACAATGATCGTAATCGTGGATGAGAACCAGATCCAAGATGATTCTTTCAGGCACCCAGCACCTCTCCTAAGGTTCGATTCCTTCCCAGTCCACGAGGTATTGCCGAACACCTCGAACGGTACACGAGTCCAAAAGTCCTTTCACCATAGAGACCTGTTCACCATCGATAAACCTGGGTGGCAGTGGGGCTGGGGCAGACAGGTTTAAATTTAGAGATGTTGAAGGTGGGATTGATCTTTAGGGTCTTGGGGAGCTACAAGGTGTCTGGCACCGGGTTTACTTCCCTCAGGATTTTAAAGGGTCCAATGGACGTCGGCACCAAATTTCTAGATTCCATTTGGAGAGGTAAATCATGAGTGGACAGCCCGACCTGTTGCTGAGGCTGTAAGGCAGGTCCCTGACTTCTCCTTCAGTTTATCTTGGTCTCCCCTTTCTGGGTAAAGGTCAGCAAGACCTCTCCTGAATAATCCATTTTTGCTTGCAGCGCTGGATGAGATCTTCAGCCGCAGGGACCCCAACCTCGGCCTCTTGTTCCAGAAAGAGTGGCGGAGGGTAACCAAACTGGCACTCGAAAGGTGACATCCTGTACAGCGAATGCTGTAAGGTGACCTCTGCCCTCATCAGAAGTTCACACCACTCATCAGGTCTTTCCAAGGCCAGGCATCTTGGGGTAGGTTCTCAATCCTGGTTGGCCCACTCTACCTGGCCATTGGACTACAGAGGAAAGGCTTGCAGTTGCCCCTATCAGTTTACAGAATGTCCTCCAGAAATGTGATGTGAGTTGTGAACCATGATCCAAGACAACGTCCACTGGGAATCCGTGGATCCTGAAGACCTAGTCCAGGACACTTTTGGCCATCTCCGCCACAGATGGTAGCTTCTCCAAGGCAATGAACTTTGCATGCTTTCGAAAACTGATCGACGATTACCCTGATGACCGACTTCCTCTTGGAGGTTGGGAGACCCATGACAAAGTCCATGGAGATGTGTGCCCACAGTCTTCCCAGAAAAGATAGGGGGTGGAGGAGCCCTAGAGGTTGGGTGCGGGGTTCCTTGTTGCGGGCGCACACCACGGATGGCTGCACGTACTGCCAACCCTCTTTCACCACTCCAGGCCACCGATACCTCCTATTGATAAATTTGAGGGCCCTGGCAATCCCTGGTTGTGCAGTCATTCTCGACAAATGTGCCCATTGGAGTCCCTGGGACCGGATGGAACTTGGGACAAACAGCTGACCCAGAGGACCGTTCTTAGAAATCTCTCCATGTGGTTGGGCCTTATTAACAAGAGTGTGGATTCCCCGATGAATTGGCGTACCACCCTGTCCCGGGGTAAAGTGGTGATAGGCTGTTCTTCTTGTTCCATTTTCTCAAACTGATGGGACAGGGCATCTGATTTCTAGTTCTTCAACCCCGGTTGGTAGATCATGATGAATTCAACGTGGTTAAAAACCAAAGCCCACTTGGCCTGCCTGGAATTCAGCCTCTTGGCCTCATGAATATAAGTCAGGTTCTTGCGGTCAGGCCAAACAATAAAAGGGCTTTTTGCCCCCTCTAGCCAGTGACACCATTCCTCCAAAGCTAACTTATCCGCAAGAAGCTTCCGATTCCTTATGCCATAGTTCCTTTCTGCTTGGGATAGCTGCCTGGAGAAAAATGCACATGGGTGCAGTTTACCATCCAATAGTGGTTGTTGAAACAAGATGGCACCCACTCTGATGTTTGAGGTGTCCACCTCCACAAAGAAGGGAAGGTCAAGGTTTAGAGAAACCAAGACAAGAGCAGTTGTGAACCGCTTTTAAGCTCTGCAAAAGCAGCCTCTGCTTCAGTAGTCCAGACAGAAGGGCCTGTGGATTTCTTAGTGCCGTCAGCGGAGCTGCCACTGAGCTGAAGTTACTGATAAACTTCTGGTAGAGGTATGCAAACCCCAGGAGTCACTGGATTTGTTTGATACTGGATGGAGGTAGCCAGCCTCTGATTGCCTGGGTCTTGGTAAGTTCAGTTTTGAGATTGCCATTGGAGATGATGAAACCCAAAAATGGAACAGTTGTCACGTGAAACTAAGACTTTTCCATTTTGGCATAAAGTCCATGGTCAGAAGCCTCTCTAAAATGTCCCTGCCATGAGTGATGTGCTTCTCCATGGACTTCAAGATGATTAGGATATCATCCAAGCAGATGAAGGACTATTTATGGAGAGTATCCCGGAACACATCATTTATAAAGGCTTCGAAATTGGCAGAGCATTTGCCAGGCTGACGGGCATAACAAGGTACTTGTAGTGCCCTGCCATTGTATTGAATGAAGTCTTTTACTCATTGCCTTCCCTAATACAAACTAGATTGTATGCACTCTGTAGGTCTAGTTTTGTGAATACCCTCAGCCCTTGGAGCATCTCGTAAGCCGTATTCACGAGTGGAAAGGGGTAGTGATTTTTGGCCAGAATGCAGTTTAATCCCCTGTAATCAATGCATGGCCTCAGGCTCCCATCTTTCATTGTACAAAGAAGAATGACTCCTGAGGCTTCTTAAGTGAGAGGGGCGATTCGACAGACCCCAGGGTCCTCTCCCTAAACTCACAAAGCTCAATTGTACAGGTTTTGCTTAAGTATTTGATTCCTGGTCTTGCTAATTGATAATCATGTTTTGGGCACCAGGAATCAAATACTTAAGCAAAACCTGTACAATTGAGCTTTCTGAGCTTAGGGAGAGGACCCTGGGGTCTGTCGAATCACCCCTCTCACTTAAGGAGCCTCAGGAACTGCGGTCTGGTGCTCAATCGTAAGTGATATTGCCTAGTGTTTGTTTTGTGCTCAGATTAGTTTGATGCAGTGCCTTGAACCTTGCTTCCCACACCCAGGCATTTGGATCCAGACCATCCTTGACAAGGACTCTTGTCATGGTACAATTGAGCTTAGGGAGAGGACTCTTAAAGAGGCCGCGCCAGCTATCCGTACTCCAGAGAGTTAGAGCAGAGAGCTCGAGCTGGCGCGGCTGGGAGTGTCTCATAACCGCAGAAGTTACTCCCAGTTAACAAAATAGTTCAAAACACAGTTCATTTGTTTTCAGAGAAGCAGATTTAAATCCAAACACCATTCTTAAAACATGTTTAAAACTCACAGAGGATTTCTATCAAAGCATTTCCAAATTACAAACCATTTCTAAAAGAAGGCATTTCTAAAACACAGGCACAATACCTATAAACTAAAAAGACATACCGGCGATGCAGATGAGCAAGTCATCCATTGCAGAAGTCAAAGCCAGGGGAATGGATTTGAGCTCACACTTCTGATGTGCCTGGTGCACGGAAGAAAGGCTTTGGGGCGCTAGGAGTTGAGTCACCAGCTGAGGATACCTGCTCTGGTAGCCACAGTAACTACTGGCCCAGTTGAGTTTCATGACAGTGGTAATGCCAAGATATTGATTGTGGGGGACTCGGTAATGGTTATGACATTGAGTGATGAGGGTAGGCAAATAGTCACATTCTTACTGGTGCTGGTCATTGCCCGGCCATTTTGAGATATAAATGTTGCTTGCTTATCAGTCCATGTCTGGGTCTTGCTGCAGGCTGGAATGAATGTCTTCATTTGCTGAGGAATTGCAAATTATACTTACCTTTGTCCAAACATTTGCAAACATCCCCACTTCTGACCTTATGGTGGGAGGTAATTGATAAAGGTGTTTGGGCCAGGACATTGACCTGAGGAATTCCCTGCAGTGCTGAAATGGAACTGTACTAGCAACCACAGCCATTTACATCTGTGCTAGATATGACACCACTGGTGTGGTTTTTTCCTTGGTGCCCATGGATTTCATTTGCTGGGTCTCCTTAGTGTGCCAGTGACTGGAATGCAGTTTGTTGGTACATAATTGAACCCAGGCTGCAATGAAGCCTGAACCTGCGAGAGCTGATGAAATCCAAACTGAGAATTGCTAGGTAGTTCACTGGCAAGTAATTGCTACTGAGTATCATTGTATGAAACACTTTACAGCTCCTTGATGAATAAAAGAAACTGATACAGATTTGTTCTGATTTAGGAGCACAGAGTACTACAGCATTGAAACAGGCCCATCGTCCCATCTAGTACATGCTGACCTGATCTTCTGCCTAGTTCCATCTTCCCTTGCACTCAGACCACATTCCCCCCCCCAAACCTCTCTCAGCCATGTGCCTATTCAAACTTCTCTTAAATTGAACCCAAATTTTAATCTTCCGCTGGCAGCTGGTTCCATGCTTTCTGAGTGGAGAAGTTCCCTGTCAGGTTCCCCTTATGTATTTCTCCCTTCACCCTCAGCCTATGAGGTCCATTTTAGTGTCACCAACCTGAGGTGAAAAACCCGGTTTGCATCATCCTATCGATACTTCTCATAAATTTTGTGAATGGAACATACCTGGGTAATTTTCTTCATCGTTAGATGGATGTGAGAGCTTAAACTGCACTGGAACAGCTTGGCTGGAAGTAGAGCTGGTGCTGCACTGCAGGTCATCAGAACTTACAACTTAAACGTTGTCCGATTCCACAGCCTTCGCTGTGTCCAGTTGTTCTCTGCAATTTCCTAACTTCACTTGACAGGATGAACTGTATCTGTGGAAAGAGATACTATTAATATTTCAAGCTGGAAGTTCTTCACCAGGGTCTGACAAAGGGTCTTTGAGCTGAAGCGTTAACTTTTCCTTTCCCCAGATGCTGCCTGACTTGCTGCGTGTTTTCAGTATATTCTGTGTTTATACATCAGCGACGGCTGGGAAGTCCAACTGGTGTTCAGTGCTCTTGCCTTTGGAAGATGTTGATTTAGGAGGTTTGCACATAACTGTTAGGAGCATGGTGCCAAAATGATGGCAGGCACATGACTGTGGCCTGTCGCAATTAGGCTCCTGGAGTGACTACAGCGCCAAGCTGGCTCTGTGACCCTGGGTTCACAGTTTGTGTTCTGTGTAATATTTGCTTAGTTTTTTATTGCTTGCACTGTTTCTTCTCGTCTCACACATTGACGGTCTTTGTGGGGTGAGGTTTCTCGAGAATTCTATTTGTTTCTTTGTTTCATGGCTGCCTGCAGGAAATTGAATCTCATTGTTGTATATGGTATACGTACTTTGATAATAATTGTACTGTCAGCTTTGGGTCTGAAGCAGAAAGTGAGCCTGCATTGATGTTGCACTGAGGGGGAATCTGAAGCAGCCATTTTGCAGGAGGCAAGGCGGGGAAGAGAGGGACACAGTGGAATTGTTGGTTTGCCTGCAAGTGATGAAGAAGGGTAAGCCCGGTGATGATTGAACGGGCTGACGTTGAGGTTCAGAGGAGGCAGGGGAAATGGGGGGCTGGCGTGAAGACTACAGCTCTCAGTTTGTGGTGCAGAGCACCTGCTAGACTTGTACAACGTGGCCGATGTGAAAAAATGCAGCAAAGAACAAAATAAATTGAGAAAATAATGAAAATGTAAAAGTCAACCTCGGCTCAACTTGAGTTATTTCTATTTGTGGCAACTAGCTGGAAGAAATCTACACAGAAGCAGTATATTTGCTGTAATAAAACCTGACACGTCTGTGAAACGTGACTGATGCACCCGAAAGGAATTCTGAGCATTATTTATAAACTAGTTAACCGCCTCTGATATTAATCTCAGTGAGTTGGATGTACCTTCGTGAACATAATGGCATCACTGCAAATCACTCAGCCTCAGTGTCCCACACCAACAATCAAGATTTTAACAAGATGTGTAGAGGTCAATAATATTATTGATTTAATTACTAGGAAGCTGACAAGAAAAACATAAACACAGAAATTCTTTGAGATTAAATTGCATATAACTTTTTATTCTTGTATTTTCATTAAAGCAAATTGCATTGTTTTATCTCAGTTTCTTGCTCTCTTTTAAGCTCAGGGCCCTATTACAATTCAGTCCACTCTGTCGCTCTTGTACCTACTCTGTTTTATTTCTACTTGTTCCTTAAGTTGTCATAGCTGGGGGTGGTAATGGTGATAAACTCCCACTACCTATTAAATGCTCCCAATGGCGTGTGCTTCAAACAGCCTCTGACAACCAAGTCCAGCTCCGGGCCTTTACATGTGGCTTAGCTACTAAGCCTGGCAGAACAATTTCTACTTACAGGGGAAGGGGCAATAGTGGGTAACTGGTGCCTTAAAACTCGTCGCTTCGGGCAGATGGGGTTTGTCACCCATGCTTGGCAGCTCATAGAGGAGAAGGAAAACTCTGATCTCAAACCTCCGCTGCCTTGCGGCAATGCCCGCTCATGGGCAATGCTTCGGAGTTTACTCCGAGGGAAAAACTTGACGCTGGAGTCCCTAAGGCATTCCTACGTTGAGTTCAATGCTGATGGGCAACTCCTGCAACGCTGTTGATGCCCATCTGTATTGGTCTCTGCCGTTTCTTTGCATTCATCAGGTATGTGAAGTGGGGGAGCTTGCTACACAAGCAACAACTTGCTCTCCATATTGTCCTGCTCTGGGTTGTGTCTCTAGACAGCTAGGAGGCAACATCCATGGGCGACGATGACCAAAGAAGGTTTCACTTATTTCTATTGATTTTATTGTTTTTTGATGTTTTGGTTTTTTAAGCCGGACTTCAACTAGACTTGAACCTGTACTGTATTGATTGCCTCAACCTGAAACATCGATTGTCCATTTCCCTCCATAGATGCTGACTGGTCTGCTGAATTCCTTCAGCTTATTCTTGTGTGTTGCTTTACCTGGTGTGTCCTCTTTCTGTTTCTGCCCAGGTTGTTCCAATTTTATCGAGTCTGTTGGGGTGTCCCTTGTACCTTGCAAAATAACAAGAGAAAGTAATGACCCACTTCGCCCATCGTGTCCATGCTGACTGAAAACATTTTCCAGCTCGGTCCCATCTTCCAGCAGTAAGTCTGAAGTCTTGCAGGTCACTTCTCACTAGGTACATGTCCACATGCTGTTTAAATGTGACACCGGTTTCTGCCTTTCCCACCCTTGCAAGTGTGTCCCAGCCCCCTGCCACCCTGTGTGTGAGAGGGGAAGAAGGATCAGAAGAGGAAATTATTCAGCCTCCATTGTGAACATCGCTTTTATTCACCAAGATGGACAATACAAGAAGTGTGATGCTGTAGACTGGGGCCCCATTTGTGTTCAAACAAAAGAACCATCTGACGGCTACAGTGTCACTTGCTACTGTTATACAAATACTACAGTGTCATTAGCTACAGTTATACAAATACCACAGTGTCACTTGCTACAGTTATACAAACATGAAGCACTGTGTCACATAGCTACAGTTATACAAACATGAAGTTTAGTACAGTTCCGGGTTGTGTATTTTTCAAAGTGATTCTGGTTGCTCACTGTGTTATCAAAGGCTGCATTAAATGGGCAGGAAAACCACCTGACATTATCACTGGTAGGCCTAGCCCACTATGGTTGAAGGCCTGGGCTCGGTATCTGAAGCATCAATGAGACAGGCTCTTTGGCCTCGACCCAGAAGGCAACAGCACCTCTATTTATTCCTGTGTATCTTTATCCTCGGTCATAAGCGGCACTGGACTGCATACCCCTTCCTGTGCTGCATTCATTGGTTGTTGATCTAACGGCACCAGTGCTTTCTAATGGATCACACAGGTCACACAGGCAAAATTGTCAGCACTGCCATTTTGTCTTCTCTCAGGCATAAAACAGAGAACAGGAAAAGGTAGGTTATGTCTTAAAACAGATCCTGTGCAGCAGAGTAATGTGTGCCTGGGCATTGCTCTGTGTCGGTCCATGTGATGGAGTGAAGGAATGAGGAAAGATAATGCTAACCATGAGCCTGAGTGGCCTTTAACAGCACTACCTATGATTCCCCTGGTTTGGGCACTCCCAACCACCCCACCCACCAATTTCCAAGTTTTCTCCGCAGTGAGGAGTTGTAACAAGACAGTCACCTCCAGACATCAAAGTTCAAAGTAAATTTATTATCAAAGGACGTATATGTCACCATATATGGCTTGAGGTTCATTTTTCTTTCAAGTATTTACAAATAAATAAAGAAATATAATAGAATATATGATAATTACATATAAAGAAAGATTGGCAAGCTACTAATGTGCAAAAGAAGGCAAATTGCAAAAAACAAAAACAGAGAACATGATTTGTAGAATTCTTGAAAGTGAGTCTTTAAATTGTGGAATTGGTTTGAAGTTGAGGTGAGTGAAGTTATCCACGTTGGTTCAGGAGCCTGACAGTTGTAGGTTAATAACTCTTCCTGAATCTGATGGTGTGGGACCCAAGGCTCCTCTACCTCCTGCCCGATGACAGCATGGTCTAGATAATGAGGGTCCTTGATTTATGGATCCTGCTTTCTTGTGGCAGCATTCCTTGTAAATGTGTGTTATGGTGGGGAGGGCTTTGTCTTATGGGGTGGGCTATTTCCTCTGGTTTGTAGACTTTCACCCCCACCTTTCGAGTGTTCTCTCTGTGTGAAATGTGGAATGCCACCAATGGCTCAAACAACCAATAGACATGTATGGGGATCTGTTGTACGTGATCTTCCTTTCCACACAGATAGTGGTACTAACCATTGCAACATTTGGTTTTACTGTGTTATAACATGAATGAATGAATTACTGTTCCCAATATGTAAATGACTTGCAATAATGTTTCTGGTGGGTGGGACTCCACTTAAGGAAGTTAGTTTCTTCATAAAATACAATCTCCTTTGAGGACTGGTGGAACTAGAAGTGTGCAGATATTTTTCACCTATTTTGTGAGGACATTAAGCTTCTTTTTGCATTGCTCCGTTGCGTAAGGATTCTAACTCCTGTATTTATGCCCCCAGGCTCTTATGCTGGACCAGGCAGATCTTTTTAAATGAATGTGGGATTTCTCCTCCCCAGTAGCTGCACAGAACTGAGTGAGCTCCCACCAGGTATCAAGCAAGTTCTGCTTCAGCTCTCATTTCTAGGCGTAACTATTTCATGCCACATGCCGCCAATTGGGCAATTTTGTACTCCAATTTTGTACTCCAGTATGGGCAATTTTGTAATCCAGTATGATACTTGTGTGAAATGCAGCACTGTTCAGGCATGTTAAAAATGTGCTGTTCAATTTGTTGACACTAATGTGACTTTTGTTATTATTTTCATGGGAAGTTAGCTCTGCATGAGGAGGGAACAGAATAGGCAATGTCTCAAACCTATCCAGAGGCTCCTTTCTGTTCATGTGCATTGGCTGTGTACTGAGGGGTTGTTGTTCTGTAGAACTGACCACCTGTATGGCAAAGATCTCTTTGTAGTGGCAATTGAGGAAGTCCTGGTAAACATAGGAGGATCTGAGCTTCCGTAGAATGAATTCCCTGTTCCCAGAGTGACGCATGTCCTCTCTTTGTGAACTTGCATGCCTGTTCAATCGCATTCTGTGAGTTTAGAAACATAGAAAACCTACAGCACAGTACAGGCCTTTCAGCCCACAAAGCTGTGCCAAACATGTCCTTACCTTAGAAATTACCCAGGGTTACCCATAGCCCTTTATTTTTCTAAGCTCCATGTACCTGTCCAGGAGTCTCTTAAAAAAACCCTATCATATCCGCCTCCACCATGTCACTGGCAGCACATTCCACGCACTCGCCACTCTCTGTGCAAAAACCCCCCACACACAACAGACAGGATCTCCCGGTTGCCACCCACTTCAACTCTGCTTCACATTCCCATTCGGATATCTCCATACATGGCCTCCTCTACTGCCATGATGAGGCCAAACTCAGATTGGAGGAGCAACACCTCATATACTGTCTGGGTAGTCTCCAGCCCCTTGGTATGAACATCGAATTCTCTAACTTCCGGTAATTCCATCCCTCTCCCTTCCCCCATCCCACTTTCACTCTGCCTTCTCCTCCAGCTGCCTGTCACCTCTCTCATGATTCTGCCTTCTTCTACTACCCATAGTGCTTTCCCCTTATATTCCTTCTTCACCTCTCCTACCTATCCCCTTCCTGCTTCCCCTCCCCCACCCCTTGATCTTTCCTCTGATTGGTGTTTCACCTGTCACCTTCCACCCTCCCCCCATGTTCTTTATAGGGTCTCTGCCCCCTCCTTCTTCAGTCCTGACGAAGGGTCTCGGCCTGAAACGTTGACTGCTCGTTTCCACGGATGCTGCCTGACCTGCTGAGTTCATCCAGCGTGTTGTGCGTGTTGATTTGACCCCAGCATCTGCAGTGTACTTTGTGTTTACCAGCGTAAGGCTGACTGCAGTGGATATGTTCTTTGAAATGTATCTTTTATTTGGAATATTCATACCTCGGCTCTTCAGACTCTGCCAATTCTAAAAAGGACCGTTCTACACAGCAGTAGCTCTAGATTGCCTCACTGGAAGGAGTAGTTCCAATATGTAAGTCACAAAAATGTATCATATTTTCATATTGCCTTGCTTCAGAGAAGAAGGCCATTCAGCCCAGAGAGCCCATGCCATCTAATTCCCCACATACCTATGGTGTTCTCTCTTGCACATACCATTTACTTTGCCGCTCACCACCATTCTTCTACCATTTACTACACTAGGAGTAATATATGGTAACCATTAACCTAAAACCACCTTGTCTTTGGGATGTAGGAGGAAACGAGCATCTGTGAGCGGTGGTGTTGGCAGTGGGGTTGATGTAGATTCCAATGTGGCCCCAAGGAGAACATGCGAGTTCCATGTGGGCAGAACCTGAGATCAGAAATGTACCTGGGTCAGGAGATGTGAGAAACCTGCGGCACCACGGCCAGTAAAGCTTTCCTTCCTCCCTTCAATATTAAGGGGGACTTCGGTAGATTCTGGAGGCTGAAATCCAGTGGTTGACCGACGCTTGCTGCACAGAAGTGCCACTGTAGGTTGCTGAGGAGGTGCCCTTGCACTGCCGCCTGTGATCAGCTGTGTTTATGAGGAAGGATGGAAAGGCTGCTCCGAGACTGACTAATTAGCCCCTGGATGTTAGATATCAAAGTGAAATGGTACTTTCACCACCCACAACATAGGGAATAATTTCAGGGATTTCTATTATTGCTCTTCCCAACCAATATTTAAATACACTTTTCAGATTCATTCTACTGCCAGCTGTTAGCTGTAACTTTGAAGAGAGGGTATTTACTGCAGCCAGCTTATACTTATACTCGCCTTATTTGATGCAAAAAAAACTTTATTTTCATATTAACTTGCTTGTTTCTGAGTTTAATTAAAATGTATAAACCAACTTACTACAAGCATGGTCAACCTGGATAATTGGTGCTATTTTAAGTCTAAAATTTAACTTGTAGATTTCAGGAGCTGAACATATGTTGTGGGATTAATTAGTAATTTGATTTATGTGTAGAATCATTTATATTTAAATCATGAACTGTGTATAATTTTTGAGGTTCTGTGGTTTGTTGCAGGGAGTCTATGTGGACAGACATGAGGACGGGGGGGGGGCATTGGTACAGAATAAGAGATGGACGTTGCATTTCAGTCATTTTGTATGCAGAGTGAGTGAAGGAGGACTAAGAAGAGTATTGGCACAATCAAATCTAACTAGATAACATTTTCTGCAGCAGAGGCAGAGAAAATGAGGAGGGATGAGAAAAGTAGAATGAGTGGATTGGGTGGCAAAGAAGATTCTTTTTAGAGATGCAGCATAATAGTAGGCCTACGAGCCCATGCGGACCAGTTTCAGCCATGTGACCAATTAACCTACCAGCCCGTACGTCTTTTGAATGCGGGGGAAACTCACACGGTCACGGGGAGAAGGTCTAACCTCTACCGACAGTGGCAGGAGGTACACTAGGTCACTGGCCCTGTAATAGCATTAATACACTCTCATGCCACCCTGAAACACAGCTTGCTGTCAAACAGGACTTCTGGTTTTGTTTGACTCAATACATCCAAAAACATTATGGCAGGCACTGAAACATTAGTTTCTGTTGGCGATGACAATTCATCCATGATTGATTTTGATCAACAGTCTGAATGAAAGCCGGAGACATGGGACGATTATGAAGTAGTGGATGGATACAGGGCTGATGTGTTGTTCTCAAAAGGGAGACGAACGGAGCAGCTCACTGGTTTACCCAAGCTGAGCTGCTGTCTTTGTGAGTGTATTCAGAAATATGTACAGTATTTAAGTAAAATTCAATGCGACCTGAGACCACTCCATTTCTGAGCTTGTTAAGGAATGGGAATGGTGACATGAAGATACTGCAGTTAGTTCTCATGCCCACCAAGCTACAGGGACCTGGTTTCAGTCCTGATCACAAGCGCTGTTGGTGTTGGGTTTGCATGCTCTGGTTTCCCTGGGTGCTCTGGTAAGCTCTATGTTCCAAGAAATGCTAATGGGGCTTTGTGCAATTGACAATTAATCTCATTGAGGGTAAGCGGTATATAATGATCCAAATGGAGTTGTTGGTCACATGAGGGAAACAAGAGGCTCCAGGGCAAATGAGAGAAGATGAGGTTGCTCTGCTGGGATGGATATTGACCTGAAGGAGCCCAAGAGCCATCTCCTGTGTCATGTAGATGTGTAAATAAAGTTGTGACCATTGATATTTTTCTGGTTTCACTACTCAAGTGTGTGGATGAGAAGGGGGAGTTGTGGAAGTCATTGGAGTACTCAGATGGTAGCGAGTTTATCGAATGGTCGGGTAGCCATACCACTTTGAGAAGTGTCTTTAGTTCTATCTTGTACTGAGTGAATGCGATGGTGGTGTAGGGGTGAGCATTGCTACTTCCCGCTGAGACCTGGGTGGGGTGGCACAGTAGCGTAACGGTTAATATAGTGCCAGCGACTCGGGTTCAGTTTTGCTGCTGTCTGTGAGGAGTTTGTATGTTCTCCTCTTCACTGCTTGGGATTGCTCTGAGTGTTCTGGTTTCTCGCCACTTTCTAAAGAGCACTTTAGTAGGTTAATTGGTCGCATAGTTGTAATTGGGCAGCACAGGCTTATTGATCTGGAATGGCCTGCTGTATCTCTAAGTAAGTGAATAATTATAATTAAATATAGTATAATTATAGTATTGTGGTCAATACTACATCAGATCAAAGAAACTTTGCCAAGGTTCCCACTGCTGTTTGCTGTATAATAATGTCTAGAGCACTAGGACTATCAGGTGAATGGAGCATTCTGCTTGGCTGAGATAACCCTCTGTCTGCTGTCATTCTGACTTTTACACTGACATTCACATTGTGATACTTGGGCCGGAGGTGATGACTACCCCGGGGGACAACTGTTCAACACTGTGCAACCTTCAGTACAGAAAATATATCCAATCACTATGCGCTGCGCTGGCAATTTTGTGCTTTCTTTTGCTAACTTTACAAAGCTTTTCATTTTGGTTTTTAACATTGCTGAAAACTATCTGTGGTCTTCTCTTGAATGGTATTAGGCCAGCTAAATCAGTATGTCTCTTATGAAATTGGGTCATTGAAGAAGTTGGTGGATATGAATGTCTTTATTCAAGCAGATTCACTTGGAGACCCTGTTGGTAGAATCTCCCAAACTCAAAGTACATCAAGATTTTACTCTTGAGGACAATGGTAAGAGAAGGTGATTCAATGCAATGACATTGTTTACTTCAATATTTTGTGTCTGATGTGATTTCTTTGCAGTATGTATTTACAATGAAAGCACATTGTAATTGATAAGACACCTTTGTGGGGACAAACAAATTCACACAGATTGTTAAAAAGCATTTGAGAACAGTGAATCCAGTCACCTAAGATTAGTGTTGTGAAGACTGACTCTGAGTACATTACTATCCCAACTATTGATAGACCAGCTATGTCGGTGACCATGGTTAATATGTTAAGTACCAATATCAGTCTAGTCTGCAAGCTTCCTTGAACTTGGTTACAATGGTGCAAATAACATAAGCTGCTTTTTGCCCAGTTTTATGCAGGCCAATTTACATAACCCCATTGTCTAATGTTTTCTGCTACATTCCACACCATATCTCTGAGCAGCTGACCCCCTGCTATGGGCTAGCAGTCGGTGCTCTGCAGACAGTATTGTTTGCTTGCAAAGCTGTCCTCGTAACTTCAAACTGATTACTCCTTACAATTTACATTAAGAGCTGAAGACTGATTCTGATTTGAATTAATATCTGCTATATTCACATAATTCCATAACTCATGAATAATGCCTAACAATCTCAATAAAAGAAACTACAGCTTTTGTCGATCAAGAGCTTGCTGGCATCAGCTAACTTGTAAGTGAGCAATGCCCAGCTACAGATTAATAATGCAGGATGAAGAGAGAAGATTCTTGCTGTGAGAAATCTCTCCAGTATATGCACCCATTCGTTATTGAACACACTTGATCATGCCAGAGGAGTTCCAAAGAAATGATATTCCCTGAATTTGTGAAGCATAATTACGATGCCTGATTCATTTCTGAAGGGAAACTTATTCTGATCATTAGAGGATTACATTTACATTATGTTCTAATATTAATTTAATATTATATATTTCTTATTGGAATTTATAGCACTTTTGTGTTGCACTGTACTGCTGCCATAAAACAATAGATTCCATGACGTATATCAATGATAACAAACCTGATTTTGATTCTGTTTCGGGGGATAATTCTCATGTTCTTATTTTGTTTGAGAGGATGATGCTTGTTCATTTTCTGGTGTTCATCTTATCTCAGTGGCATCTGTATGATGGCAGATTGTGAAATGAACAAACAAAGCAGGAGCACATCGGGAGTATGTGTGTAGGTTAATGAATCATTAAGACTATAGTATCGAATTTCACACTGTCGTACCTGGAAGGTGTTCAAAAGTTATCAGTTTATTTTGGTATTTGGCGTGCTGTTTGGGGCATTAAAGGGCCTCTTAGGGTCCAATTGCACCTTGGTCTCATTAATCGTGTTGCTTCATTCAGCTGCTAATATTAACTGTTGTGTTTGTCAATATTGTTTTCTTTCAGGCAGTGTTTATTTCCTGAAAATTGTGCCGAGGTATTTGCATCTTTGTACTTTAAGTGCCCTCCAATAATGTTTCATGTAAGAATACGATTGTTTCTGCAACCGTGATTGGCTGTTTCAAGCACAATTTATTCATGAGGTGATGGGGGTGGGGAACTGATAAGGTAAAAACAGCAACTGCAGCCCATGATTCAACTGGTGATTGGTTAATGACCAGGCATGAAACAAACATAAGTGAGTGTGTTTCTTTGGGTGCACGAATGCATTTCCATGTATCTGGAGAAGACGTTCAGGCCAAGAATTACTTTTGCATTGTGCTGTGTTTTTGAGCATAGTGTGATTGAATGTCGACATTTCAAAGTGCAATTGTGAAATATGCCTTGTCAACTTGTTCTGTAAAAGTCACCCCAACACTTCCATGAGCAGTGCATGCCAGGACAAAATGTCGTTTGGCGTTTGATACACAAATGGAAAAATGTTTTTAAAGTGCAGTGCTTATTTACAGTATTTGAGACAGAAATTGTATTCTAGATGTAGGAGTCATATTTCAGGCGGCTGTGCCTAGGTGACAACTCTACAGTTCTGGAAGGCAGATTTGCTTGGACTGGTCTATGCCTTCGCTGATGCACACTCCCTTTGCCAGCCCTCCATCTGTGACTTCATGGAAATGGAGATGTGTTCCATCAGTCACTGAATCATCAGAGTGCTATTGCCAGCTGGCATTGAGGTGCCCACTGTTTCTTCATGTGCTCCTGGCTACATAGAGGGATCAGATAAAACCTCCCTCATGTCCTTGTCATCTCTTGCAGGCCAAACATACGCAGGCTTATCGGTTTTCCACAACAGTCCTCCAGAGCAGAACTGCCATGTGGGGAGTGAATACGATGACTACCTTTAGCTCTGTGGTGTAATTATAGCTCAATAGTGTCAAAAATCAGAGTTATCATCTCCCCGATGGTGCAAATGAGAAAAAACCATGTTCCAGATTGTGAGGATCATTTATGATTGGATGCTGTCTTCTTGTGGCACCACCTCTTGAAGGTGTTCTCGATGGTGAGTGGGGTTTTATAAGGCATGGGTCAGACTGCATGTGACGTATTCTGAGCAGGTTTGAGCCCCATATCTAAAAGGTGTGCCGGAAATGAAGAGGGTCCAGATTAGGTTCACACAAAATGATCTTGGGAATGACAGGGTTAATGTGTGAGGAGCATTTGATGCCTCTGAGCCTGTACTCGCTGGAGTTTAGATCCTATTGAAACCTATTGAATATTGAAAGACTTAGAGCGGATGTGGAAAGGATGTTTACTATAGTGAGGGGAATCTAGGACCAGAGGGCGCAATCTTAGAATACAAGAATGTCCCTTTAGAACAGAGATAAGGAAGAATTTCTTTAGCCAAAGGGTGGTGAATCTGTGGAATTTCTTGCCACAAATGTCCGTGGAGGCCAGTCACTGTGTATTTTTAAAGCAGAGGTTGATAGGTTCTTAATTAGTAAGTGTGTCAAATGTTATGGGGAGAAGGCAGAAGAATGGCATTGAGAAAGATAATAAATCAGCCATGATGGAATGGGAGAGCAGACTTGATGTGCCGAAAGGCCTAATTTCTTCCTATGTCTTATAGGTTGTGCTCACCATGGAGTTGGCTGAGTGTACAACCCTCTGAGTTCCCAAGTGCTATACCTGGAATTCTGGTCTGGTCAGCCCTTGCAATCCCAGTGTCTGCGTTGGCGAATGTGCTTTGCTATAGTGCACGGATGCGTCACTGCTCCCTTATTGCTGGGAAACTTATCAGTGGAATGGCTGGGAGGGCAGTGCCCTTGCGGGCACTGTGAGAAGAAGAAAATGGTAAAAGGGAAGGCATAGCACCTTTGGAGGTGCCCAGTTGTCATCAGCTGAGCATTCATTGTCAACGTGCCAGGGAGAAACATGTGACAGGGTGAGGAGAAAAATATTAAGACTTTTACCTGAGAGCTGCTTGAGCAGTGTGCATTGTGGGTTGTATGCCTACAGGATGCTGTGAGGGGTATGAGGCGTGCCGGGTCTCTTCCAGACCTTGTGCTGTGGGGCCCAGGTCATCAGGTGCAAGTAGAAGGGTCAGGATGACAAACTTGAGAAAATGCTATCTTACATGACTGTTAGCTGTTATCCAATGAGAGACTCATAACTGGACATCTGCTTCCATGACCAGCTCTTGTTACTTGGGGCATCTTCTGGTAATCTTAGAGCACATCTTCTTCTCCTTGTCTCCCTGACCCAGACTACATCCCCAACTGGCATCTCATCAGTCAAACGTGCTTGTAACTCACATGATCAATTTAGCTATCTAGAAATAGTCCTTATTTAGTTTTTGTTTAATCAACAGAAAGAAGTACTTTGTTATCAGGAGAGAACATGCTGTAGCTTTTAATTTCTAAAGATTAGTTATGATATTTACAACTCTTAAATAGAAGTTTTGGATTATTGAGCTGGAGAGGGAAGGAAAGCTTGAGATCACTTGATTTTGAGAGAGAGAGAGAGAGAGAGAGGGGAAGTGAGAATTGGGGAGAGAGAAAAAATAGAAACTTTCCAGCTGGGGGAATTCCTTGGATGAAATTATTATGAAGTCTCGAGGGCTAACTGAACCAGATAATGCCATAATAAAATAATTCAGCTCATTAAGCTAATTCAGAAATGTAAAGTTCTGGGGATGTGCACAGAAATCATTCTCCATTGCCCTGAGACTCTTATCAGTGATGTTGAAGCTGCAAGTCAGGAAGCACCAGTTATGTTTGATCTTCTACTTTCCTATGTGGCCTTCAAGACCAGCAGAGGTCACTAAATATGACGTCCTCAGGTCAGCATGGTGGTTCTGCAAGTCGGGCTACTGTGTCATAGTTCAAGCAACTCCAATCAGACTCTGACCTTCCATGCAGTTTGGGGTTTGCATCTCCTCACCACGAGTGTGCAGATTTCTTCTTGCTGTGCTGGTTGTTTGATTGACTGTAAATTGCCTCTGCTGTATGTGGCCAATGAGAGAATGGAAGGTGGGATGTGCAAGAGGATATAGACCACAAGAGATAGCAGGTGCTGGAATCTAGAGCAACAAACAAAAAGCTTGGAGAATCTCAGAATATGGATGGAAAAGAACAGTGAATGCTTTAGGTGGATTGGAAGATAATTTGCAGAGAATTAAGTGCGGAAATGTGTTGGGGGCGGGGGGTTTCTCTCGGAGATGGCATATCCTCTTTGAGCTGAGGAGACTCCTAATGTCATAATGAGATAGGATAATATATGGTAATCAGCAAATTTGCTGCTATTTTTTGATGCTGGTTATCTCACACTTGAAACACTCTTTCAACTTGAACCACAACAGGACCTTAAGATAAAATGCTAAAAGAAGAATTCGGACTGAAGTGACGCAGTGCTTATTTGGCCTTCCTCTTGCATAGGTGGAGAGAAAAAAAATCCCAGAATAATCTGAAAGATGGGAAGGATGAGCTTTTCATCCTTTCTGCCTTTGTTCATACTCAATGATTGTCATGTGACCTTAGTATTTCAATGATTCTGAATGATCCTGTTGCTCTGTAGCTGTTGGTCCATCCTTTTCCATATGTTTTGTGAGTTACTGTAAAACTTGTCTGTGAAATTATTTAGAGTTAACTGAGGCAGACACAAAATTTTGCCCTGCCACTCAGATGATTTCTTTCTCCACTTTCGGCTTCAAGATATTTTGGTGAGACCAAGTTATTTGGCATTGCTTCAGGGTGGTACTTGCACATCCTCCGCCACACAAGAGGAATCTTGCACGAAGCTTTCACCAGGTTTTGACGGCAGTCTCTATCAGATCTGTCAAAGTGTTCCCACAGCTTCCTCTTGACGTCCTTCTTTGGGACACCTTCCCAGATTTCGTCTGTAACTGTTGTTGATGTGAAATCATATCTTTTTCACAGCCAACATAGTCTGAATAAAAAGAATTGCAGCTCGCATTAAGTGAGACTGTTTATGTTGTGCTGCTGCCAACTAAAAAGATCATCCGAAATTGGGATTAACAGCCTGGCTGTATCTGGCTTGAATTGATTTAAATGTTCATAAACCACCATCTGTTTTAAAGAGTTTATTCATTTTAATATTTAAACATTTAGCTGTGAACAAGTCTAATCCCAACTTTTGACTATTTTGTTTGATAAAACTCCCTCTTCTGTAGTTGCAGTTTCACTCTCGATCAACCAGCCTTAAATCTTACTCCTGTACATTTTTAAGCTTCCCTTCTTCCCATGATCCTACTGTCAATGAATAATGAATTCTCTGTCATCGCTATTATATGTCATATCACATGACATGGCCAGTCATGGTCTTGACCATGATTGTTCCTGGCAAATTATTCTACAGAAGTGGCTTGTTATTGCCTTCCTCTGGGCAGTGTCTTTACAAGACAGGTGACCCCAGCCATTATGAATACTCTTCAGAGATTGTCTGCTTGCTGTCAGTGGTCACATAACTAGGACTTGTGATATATACCAGCTGCTCACATTACCAGCCACCTCCTGATCCCATGGCTACACCTTGCCCAAGGGTGAACTGTAGGCTAGCAGTGGGAATGTGTGCCTTACACCTTCTTTAAAGCTAGCTAACTTTAAAAGGATAGAACAGTCTTGTACTGCCCTCCTCTCTTTCAGAACTAGAAGTCTCTTTCAAAGAAAAAACAATTCCTGAATCCACAGTTCCAAATTTTCAATCCTCACAAGCCATCTGCCATGAAAACCCTTGTGAGTTTTCAGCCTTCTGTGGACCAAACTCAAAAGGATTTTGTCTCTGATAATGACCACTGAAAATTATTAGAAATTCCCAATGTTGAGCTCTACTTGTGACTCTCTTCTGTTCCGCAGCTCAGTGAAACTGTCCATACCTGGTTCCATTTTTACCTGTTCAGTCACAGCAAGGCCAGTGTTTTCTCCTTCTACTTGGTAGCCATTGTTTCTGGTGCTCTCTAGAAGCCATGCTTGCCCCTTTCCTATTCCTATTCATGAATTCAGCCATTGATAACGTTACCTGCTGCCTGGGATTCAGTTTCCATGTACTTGCTGACAACTTTCCTCCACCTCTGTCTCTCTATTGCTTTTGTGTTTCAGGTTTCATGTCTGGTATCTAGTCTTGCATGAACCATACCATTCTCCATGGAAATAGTAGCACAATACAAGTGGCAAGTCTTTGTAGTCTCCTTTAGATGCATAAACATGAAGGGCACAAAGGGATTGGAATCCTGTACAAGCAGAAGAGAATGAATTTAATATGGCAAAGTGTTCAGTTTAGACCTTGTGGCCTGTTCCTGTGCTGAATTGTTCTCTAAATAAGCTTTGTGACCTTGCCATAAACTTCCCTACTTGCCCTGGCTGCCCTTTAACACTGAGCCAGACTTTGGAAACACCAGGATTCCGCTTGTCCATTCTACTTTATTGTCTTCTTTACAAAGACTATCTATTTCTCCTTCTACGCCATTGCTAATCTCTGCCCCTGCTTTGATTAGTATTTACAAGACTGGCTTCACTACCCTGTTCCAGCAGCTCTCCTCCTTTCATAGCTTAGTGGATGTGCCAGTGCTTAGTTCTGCCCACATTTAACCAACTATAGCCATGACAACTTGACAAAGAATGGGTTCTACTAATGGCACCCTACCTCATGTTTTTGTCAACTCCACCCCTCTGGTGATTTCTGCTGTAAGCTAACTCATCAAAAATATATTGTCTACACCAAATCATCATCATCTCAACTGTGAAGCTACATTAGCACTGGGTTTCCAAATATCCTGGTGATTAAATTCTTCAGATGCTTTGTCCTTTCACATTTGTTCAATTTGCCTCAAGCAGATTTGCTTTTTTTTCTAAGCAATATAGAGTCACAGAACATTACAGCATAGAATCAAGTCCATGGGCCCATCTAAGCTGTGCTGAGCTATTATTCTGTCTAGTCCCATTGACCAGCACCTGGTCCATAACTCTCTACACTCCTCCCATCTATCTACTTATCCAAACTTCTCTTAAATGTCTTCCGTTTTCTGCTCATTCCACACTCGCACCATCCTCTGAGAGAAGTTCACGCTTATGTTTTACATAAACGTTTCACCTTTCACCCTTTACCTATGACCTCTAGTTCTAGTCTCACCCAACCTCAGTACAAAAAGCCTACTTGCATTTACCCTATCTATAACCCTCATAATTTTGTATACTGTACCTCTGTCAAAGTCCCTTTAATTCTCTTATGCATCAGGGAATATTTGTCATTGTTACTCAAATTTAGCTCTTATGTAATGTCTATCTGTCATTGTTAAAATCCATTGCAGTCTGACAGGTGAATTTAACTGGTCAAAAGATAGCAGGAGAAGAGATTTGCAGTCTTTAATTTGACACTTCAGTTGAGATCTGACTATGCATTAGTACAGTCAGAAGATGTGACATGTGATATGAGAAGTGATTGTATTAATAAACCAACTCATCTTTTTTTTGATGCTCGCAACCATCAGACAATTCAAAAATTGCTCAAAATTCCTTTTTGATCGAGTCAAACAATTAATCACAATTGTCTTGCAAATAGCTCTTATTCATCTCCTTTGAATCTGATTGCACCTCCCATTTAAGCAGAACATCCGTGGTTACATAAACTTTTCCCAGAATTCTCTTTATTAGTCCATTTCCAAGCAACTGATATCATTGCTCACAGTGCCGTTCAAACACATGATGCTTGCAACTGATAAAGTGGTGGCAGCTACCCCCAGAGCATGATTTTCGTGTGAAGTTGTGCTGTAATTATGAACTCAGCAGTTTAATGTTCAAGAAGATGGATGATGGAAATACCTTAGATGCCTGGTAAATGGTGTTTCAAAAAGCATTTTTCAGAGTCTCGTATAAAAGGCTGGTTAGCAAAATTGAATAAACGAAAGCAGGGATAAAAGAAAGTAAACTGAAGGATAGATAACAGTGAAATATAGTATATTATATTTTTGACTGGGGATGACCGTGACTGGGTTCCCAAGGTTTCAGTCCCAGAACAACTGCTTTCCTTGGTGTACAGTTGTCCAGGGTAAAACTTTAAAATTTGCAGATGACATTAAATTTGGAATTGTGGTAAAAACAGTGAGAGAGATAGTATAGGCTCCAGGGCAGCAAAGATGAGCTATTTGAATGGGATGATGTGCCTGATAAAATTTAATGGAGAAGTGTGATGTAAAGTGCTTTGACAGGAGTAGTCAATGTTGGCCAAATGGCACAGTTATAAAGAGAGTGCAGTAACAGAGGGACTTGGATGCAGGAAATGTAGACAAATCTTTGAAAGTGGGAAGGCATATTGAAACTTTGGGATTCCGGACTATTGAAACTGGTTAAGTCACAACAGGGGTGTTGGATTTGAATGCATGAGAGTTTGCAGGGAAAGTTTCCAATATTGTGAGGTTATTGTTGCAATGATGCAGTAGAGTAGTGAGCATTGATTCCTTTGTGTAAAGGGGATTGAGAAGAGATGTAATAGAAGTGTCATTATGGATTAGGAAGTTATTCCTTTAAGTAATGTTTCAAAGGCCAGATCATAGAGACTTAAGTAATGGGTAACTGATCAAGGCGGTAACAGAAGATTCAACTCGCTGTACATGGAAATGGTGCTGATCAGTTTTTCACTGCCTGCAGGCCTGATGGAAACAGAACCATTTGCTTTTTCCTCAGATGGAAATTAGACGGGCACAATGGAAAATAATATAAAGAGTAAACGTGGAAAGAGTAAGGGAATTGAATTGAAAGGGTTCCTTAATCAGAAGTAGTATGGAGCCAAGTGACATCCTATGATTCCATGGTGAGTAAAACAAGTATGTCCTCAATTTAATCTGTTGCCCAACAAGTGGGCCAGATGAGGAATTGGAAGACAGAGCAGATAGGAATGAAGCTGTCCATTATTCTCCCTCTGTACTGGTTCATCCGTTCTATTACAACTTTACTTCCCACGTTTACTTTCTTTGGAAATAGAGTTGTACAAAATTGTGCATTCTTGGATCTGTTAGACAACATCTATTGGGGATATATGTAAGAATAACTAAACTCCAATGGCTACAATTACACCCCTGGTATGAGGTACGATTCCAGCTATTGGAGTGTTTTTCTCTTAATCTCTTTTGACTTCAGTTTTACCTGGTCTCTTTGATGCCAAACTCACCAATCTCTAACATCCAGTGTGAAATTTACCATGTCAATGGTGTCACTTTTATCCCTTTGGAATCAATTCATTGGTCTGTGTTTGGACTAAGACTCTGGTGAGGTCTGGAGCTGAGTGGCCCTGGGGTGAGCTTAACTGGATATCACTGAGTAGGCTATTAATGTGGAGGCTTTGCTTGATAGCACTGTTGGTGGCATCTTCTATCGCTGCATCTTTGAAGGACTGCCTTTTGATTGTTTTTGATTAACGAGTCTGAGGCATCAAAAAAAAAAAAATCCAATAGGGAACTCTGAAGAATTAATTTTGCCTGAAGACTGGTGAGAATATGGAATGAGGTAACAAAGGGTTTGAAGTTTGTGTTTTTAAGGGAGCCTGGTCAAGTATGTTGGGGAGAGGGGAATAAAAGATTATGCTGAAAAAAATGTAAGGAAGTGTGAGAAGAGCATAAATACTGATGTGGATAGGTTGGCCCAACTTGGCTTTCTGTGTAAATTAATAATCCTATGTACTTGAATTAAGAAGTGATGTCAAGCATTCAAATTGAAAATGTAAATGTCTGATTACAGTAATATTTATCCAAGCATTTAAAGTTGAAGTAGATAACTTAGATCATTTGTAACAACAGAAGTTGGCACTTCTCATTTCTTCTTCTGTACTCTGAGGCATGTTTCACAGTGGCCTCTTTTTTCCCCACAATCACCCAAGATTAAATAAAAATTAACTCTGCTTAGCTAATTTCAATTTGAAATAATTTCTTCCCTATTAGCTGCTTGGGATTCAGTTCAAAGGCCTGCAGTGCAGTCTGTGCCTTCACACACGGGCCAAGCAGCAGCAATTTCCATGCTATTTTTCTTTCAACCAAATGTATTCGCAATTGAATGAATGTTGGATGAGAGGTTCTAGCAGCTCTATTAATTTGTGGTCAATGCAATCAATTTGAGTAAGGAAGAACAATGTTTAGTAATATGTTTGGTCAAGCTTTAAACCACTGTTTCACCTTCTGTACATTTCCCACAGTCATAGATTTTATTTCTGCCTGTTGGCTGCAGTGAGGTCAGAAATGTCTCTGGATTCCTGGGCACTCTCTGCCTCCTTTGGTCTGCCGATGTTGCTCATGCCTTCAGCTATTTCAATACCATACAGTAAAATTCTCTTGCAGAAGACTTGAACACAAAACAGGCTAAACTCCGAAGCAATTTTGAAGTGGTGCAGTATTGGAGATATTACCATGCGGGTGAACAATTAAACTGGGGCCTTTTAAGGCTGTCAGTTAGATGGATTTTGCAGAATGGCTGCTATCCATGTAAGGGTAGCTAATATTTAACATGAATCAACACTTCAGGAAATGCAATATCTGATAATTATCACACCACTCTATGTGGGAGTTTGTTAACTGGCAGCTGTTTCCTCCATTTAAATTGTGAAAACTCAGTGATCCTGAATGGACCTATTAGAATTTCCTGATGTGAGTTCAGGGTTCCCACATGAATATGGAAGTTGATGCATTTGATGAGACAGTACAGAAGAGGGGTGATTTTAAGTAAATACACAGAATTCTGAATGGGCTTGACAGGGTAGATGCAGAGTCAATCTCTCCTTACTTGGGATAATCAAAACCAGCGGCTCATTGTCAAGATAAGGTGCCAGTCATTCGGAAGAGAGATGGAAAGAAGTTTCTTCACCAAGAGGATATTGATGCTTTAGAATTCTCCACACAAAATGGCAAAAGAAGCAGCTGTCTGCATATTTAGGTGCAAGGTAAGAGGGGAAAGATTTCAAAGTACATTTATTATCAAAGTATGAGTATTGTCTACAACCTTGAGATTAATCTTCTTGCAGGCAGCCTCAAAACAAAGAAACACAATAGAACCATTAAAAAAACACACAACAAAGACTATTGAACATCCAATGTGCAAAAAAAGAACAAATCATGCAAACAATAAAACAAATAAACATTAAAACACAGAGAAATTAACTGCAGAGTCCCCAGTAGTGAGTCCACAGCCACGGTGCCAGTTCTGTGCTGAGGTGAGTGAGGTCAGTCCGCAGCCACAGAGCCAGTTCTGTGCTGAGGTGAGTGAGGCCAGTCCACAGCCACGGTGCCAGTTCTGTGCTGAGGTGAGTGAAGCCAGTCCACAGCCACGGTGCCAGTTCTGTGCTGAGGTGAGTGAAGCCGGTCCACAGCCACAGAGCCAGTTCTGTGCCGAGGTGAGTGAGGTCAGTCCGCAGCCACAGAGCCAGTTCTGTGCTGAGGTGAGTGAGGTCAGTCCGCAGCCACAGAGCCAGTTCTGTGCTGAGGTGAGTGAGGTCAGTCCGCAGCCACAGAGCCAGTTCTGTGCTGAGGTGAGTGAGGCCAGTCCACAGCCACGGTGCCAGTTCTGTGCTGAGGTGAGTGAAGCCAGTCCACAGCCACAGAGCCAGTTCTGTGCTGAGGTGAGTGAAGCCAGTCCACAGCCACAGTGCCAGTTCTGTGCTGAGGTGAGTGAAGCCAGTCCACAGCCACAGAGCCAGTTCTGTGCTGAGGTGAGTGAGGCCAGTCCGCAGCCACGGTGCCAGTTCTGTGCTGAGGTGAGTGAAGCCAGTCCACAGCCACAGAGCCAGTTCTGTGCTGAGGTGAGTGAAGCCAGTCCACAGCCACGGTGCCAGTTCTGTGCTGAGGTGAGTGAAGCCAGTCCACAGCCACGGTGCCAGTTCTGTGCTGAGGTGAGTGAAGCCAGTCCACAGCCACGGTGCCAGTTCTGTGCTGAGGTGAGTGAGGTCAGTCCACAGCCACAGAGCCAGTTCTGTGCTGAGGTGAGTGAAGCCAGTCCACAGCCACGGTGCCAGTTCTGTGCTGAGGTGAGTGAGGCCAGTCCACAGCCACAGAGCCAGTTCTGTGCTGAGGTGAGTGAAGCCAGTCCACAGCCACGGTGCCAGTTCTGTGCTGAGGTGAGTGAAGCCGGTCCACAGCCACAGAGCCAGTTCTGTGCTGAGGTGAGTGAAGCCAGTCCACAGCCACAGAGCCAGTTCTGTGCTGAGGTGAGTGAGGCCAGTTCACAGCCACAGAGCCAGTTCTGTGCTGAGGTGAGTGAAGCCAGTCCACAGCCACGGTGCCAGTTCTGTGCTGAGGTGAGTGAAGCCAGTCCACAGCCACGGTGCCAGTTCTGTGCTGAGGTGAGTGAGGTCAGTCCACAGCCACAGAGCCAGTTCTGTGCTGAGGTGAGTGAAGCCAGTCCACAGCCACAGAGCCAGTTCTGTGCTGAGGTGAGTGAAGCCAGTCCACAGCCATGGTGCCAGTTCTGTGCTGAGGTGAGTGAAGCCAGTCCACAGCCACAGAGCCAGTTCTGTGCTGAGGTGAGTGAGGTCAGTCCGCAGCCACGGTACCGATTCTGTGCTGAGGTGAGTGAAGCCAGTCCACAGCCACGGTGCCAGTTCTGTGCTGAGGTGAGTGAAGCCGGTCCACAGCCACAGAGCCAGTTCTGTGCTGAGGTGAGTGAAGCCGGTCCACAGCCACAGAGCCAGTTCTGTGCTGAGGTGAGTGAAGCCGGTCCACAGCCACAGAGCCAGTTCTGTGCTGAGGTGAGTGAAGCCAGGCCACAGCCACAGAGCCAGTTCTGTGCTGAGGTGAGTGAAGCCGGTCCACAGCCACGGTGCCAGTTCTGTGCTGAGGTGAGTGAAGCCAGGCCACAGCCACAGAGCCAGTTCTGTGCTGAGGTGAGTGCCGACGGTTGCAGGCCACAGCCACAGAGCTAGTTCTGTGCTGAGGTGAGTGAAGCCGGTCCACAGCCACAGAGCCAGTTCTGTGCTGAGGTGAGTGAAGCCAGTCCACAGCCACGGTGCCAGTTCTGTGCTGAGGTGAGTGAAGCCAGGCCACAGCCACGGTGCCAGTTCTGTGCTGAGGTGAGTGCCGACGGTTGCAGGCCACAGCTGCAGAGTCAGCTCAGCAATGCAATGAGTAATCTTGCTGAGCAATAAGCTGAATATTGGGTTGTCCTTTGCTCTTGGCCTTGATGCCTTGATCAAATCACGCAGATAGTTTTTTAAAAAAAAGAGTAAACTAAAACACAGAGCTGCAGAGACCTGAAAGTGAGTGCACAGATATGGAGCCCGAGCCGAGGCGAGTGGAAATCCATTCCAGAGTCCGACAGCTGCAGGGCAAAAACTGCTCCGGACCAGGCGGCATTGGACCCAAGATCTCTGCACCTCCTGCCTGACGGTACTAGTGAGAAGAGGAGGAGATCGGGCAAACGCGGGCAGGTGGTGCTGAATACCTCTTTGTTTTCCACTCCAACCTTTGAAGGTTTTAATCTTGCTTGACTCAGGAGAAATGGAAATAGGCAGTTGGAGCAGAGCACCCCTGTGGCCATTCCCCTCAAAAACGCTTTGGATACTTTTGTGGGGGATGACCTCCCGGGAGAATGCCACGGCGACTGGGTTACAGGCACTGGGCACAGGTCTGTGGTGCAGAAGTGAAAGAAGAGTAAGAAGGGAGTGGTAGTGATAGGGGACTCGGTAGTGAGGGGAACAGGCAGGAGATTCTGTGGACGAGAACAGGCCACTCAGATGGTACATTGCCTCCCAGGTGCCAGCGTTAAGGATATCTCAGATCGCGTCCACAATATTTTGGAGAGAGAGGGGGAGCTGCCAGATGTCTTGGTACATATTGGTACCAATGACATAAGAAGGAAAAGCAATGAGGTCCTGAAAAGAGAATTTGGAAAGCTAGGTAGAAAGCTGAGAAGCAGGACCTCCTGCGTAGTAATTTCTGGATTACTGCCTATGCCACGCACCAGTGATGGTAGAAACAGGATGATTTGACAGTTAGCATCTGCCTTTACCTCTCTGGCAAATAAGCAAAAAAATGCCCAGGTCCAAAGTCCCAGCTATGGTAGGCTCCACCTATTCACAAAAACGAAGCCCACCCCTAAAGGGGAAGAGGAGTATGAGACTGGGACGGAGTAAATCTCTCAGTTGCTAGATGAGTGGCAGTGCCCTGATGACAGAGATTGGTTGAGAGTTTGAGGGGGTGGGCTGCTGATGTTGTGGGAGCTGTAAAGTCCTGGTACCCCCCCTAGCCAAGGCTGCCAATTACATGGGAGCACTGGAAAATGCTTTTGGCATAACAGGAAGCCCAATGGAGCTTATGGTGGGGTTTCAGAACATGCGTCAGGGTTCCGTGAGAAGGTCGTCTGGGAAGATGAAGAGGTAGATGAGGGGGAACTGAGGTCTCGGAGAATTAGGAGACCACTGGATAGGCTGGCCTAAGTAGCACCAGGGGAACAGAGTGTGGTCCTTCCATTGTGGGGAGCTATGTCACTGCCTTTTACACCTGGGTTGGACTTGGTGCTTTGCAGGAAGGGTTGGCAAATTATCTCAAAGTCATGAGGACAGGACTCAATTTGGTGGGGGGGGGGGGGAGAGTGTAACGCCCTGGGAAAGGTTTCACTGCTAGTGTAATGGTTTCTCTGTAGCTGCAGTGTTTGGGTTATGACTAGAGATAACGGGGGCTTTGGAATGTGCGCTGTCCAATGAGGGGAGTGTTTTTCTTTCTTGTGTGTCTGAGAGCAAGGTACTTGTGATCTCTTGTTTGGCGGAAGATGGAGAGAGAAGATGCCAGAATGGAGAGGTTGTAGACTGCAGGATGGAATGGGGCCGGGAGTCGATGATACCAGGGGAAATCGTTGGGGAACTAACGGACGGGAAACTGTGAGCTCCAACGTGCACATTAGACAGTTTCATTAAAATAGGCCCTTTTTGTTTTTCTTTACTAACCCTCCAGTCAAATTAAGAATTATAAAGCTAAATCGTTTAATTACATATGGTGCACTGTTTGTTATTTCGTGGTAGTGATTTGTAACGGGTACACATCACGCAGCATTCACACAAACAAGAAGTTTTGCACCTCAGATTTCACACATTTGGTAGGGCCAGAGACTCTTCCCTAGACTAACGCCACTGGCTGAACCTGAAGGTTACACGCATAGTATAAGAAATGAAGTGGATGATCTTGTTGCACTAGTACAGATTGCCAGGCATGATGTTGTGGCCATCACTGAATCGTGGCTAAAGGACGGTTGTAGCTGGTAGCTGAATGTTATATCGGAGGGATAGGAAGGTAGGCAGAGGGGGTGGTGTGGCTCTACTGGTAAAGAATGGCATCAAACCAGTAGAAAGATGTGACATAGGATTGGAAGATGTTGAATTCTTGTGGGTTGAGTTAAGAAACTGCAAGGGTAAAAGGACATTGATGGCACTTATATATACAGGCCTCCCAACAGTGGCTGGGAGGTGGACCACAGATTACAACACAAAATGGAAAAGGCAAGTCAAATGAGCAATGTTATGGTAGTCATGGGAGATTTTAACATGCAGGCCGATTGGGAAAGTTAGGTTGGTAATGGGTCTCAGGATAGTGAGTTTGTTGAATGCCTAAGAGATGGCTTTTAGTGCAGTTTGTCATTGAGCCTACTAAGGGATCAGCCATTCTGGATTGGGTGTTATGTAATGAACAGGCGATGATTAGGGAGCGTAAGGTAAAAGAACCCTTAGGAACCAGTGATCACAATATGATTGAGTTCAACTTGAAATCTGATAGAGAAAAAGTAAAGTCTGATGTAGCAGTATTTCAGCAGAATAAGAGAACTTACAGCGGTATGAGAGAGGAATTGGCCAAAGTAAATTGGAAGGAGCTGGTGGCAGGGATGTCAGCAGAGCAGCAATGACGTGCGTTTCTGGGGAAAATGAGGAAGGTGCAGGACATGCGTATTCCAAAAATGAAGAAATACTCAAATAAAACAGTACAACCGTTTAACAAGGGAAGTTAAAGCCATTGTAACAGCAAAAGAAAGGGCATACAACAAAACAAAAATTAATGGGAAGACAGAGGATTGGGAAGTTCTTAAAAACCTACAGAGAGCACCTAAAAAATCATTAGAAGGGAAAAGATGAAATATGAAAGCAAGCTAGCAAATAATATCGAAGTAGGTAGTAAAAGTTTTTTCGAGTATGTTAAAAATAAAAGAGAAATGAGAGTGGATATAGGACTGCTAGAAAATGAGGCAGGAGAAATAATAGCAGGGGACAGGAAGATGGCTGATGAACTTAATGAGTATTTTGCATCATCTTCACTAGACACTAGCGGTATGCCTGATGTAGTGTGTGAAGGAAGTGAAGTGGGCACAGTTACTATTACAAGAGAGAAGGTGCTCAAAAAGCTGAAAGACCTAAGGGCACATAAGTCACCGAGACCAGATGAACTGCACACTAGGGTTCTGAAAGAGGTGGCATTAGAAATGATCTTTCAAAAATTATTGGATTCTGGTGTGGTGCCAGAGGACTGAAAAATTGCAAATGTCACTCCACTCTTTAAGAAAGGAGGAAGGCAGCAGAAAGGAAATTATAGACCAGTTAGCCTGACCCCAGTGGTTGGGAAGATGTTAGTCAATTGTTAAGGATGAGGTGATGGAGTACTTGGTGACACAGGACAAGACAGTACAAAGTCAGCATCGTCTCCTTCAGGGAAAATCCTGCCTGATGAACCTGTTGGAATTTTTTGAGGAGATTACGAGCAGGATAGATAAAGGGGATGTAGTGGATGTTGTAAATTTGGACTTTGAGAAGGCCTTTGACAAAGTGCCACACATGAGGCTGCTTAGCAAGTTAAGAGCCCATGGTATTACAAGGAAGTTACTAACATGGTTAGAGCATTGGCTGATTGGTAGGAGTCAGCGAGTGGGAATAAAAGGATCCTTTTCTGGTTGGTTGCCAGTGACTAGTGGTGTTCCACAGGGGTCAGTATTTGGACCACATTTTATGCTGTATATAAATGATTTGGATGATGGAATAGATGGCTTTGTTGCCAAACTTGCAGATGATATGAAGATTGGTGGAGGGGCAGGTAGTGTTGAGGAAACAGGTAGGATGCAGAAGGGCTTAGGCAGATTAGGAAAATGGGCAAGAAAGTGGCAAATGAAATACAATGTTGGAAAATGCACGGTCATGCACTTTGGTTGTAGAAATAAATATGAGGACTATTTTCTAAACGGGGAGAAAATCCAAAACTCTGAGATGCAAAGGGATTTGGGAGTCCTTGTGCAAAACACCCTAAAGGTTAACTTACAGGTCGAGTCAGTGGTGAGGAAGGCAAATGCCATGTTAGCATTCATTTCAAGAGGTCGAGAATACAAGAGCAAGGATGTAATGCACTGGTGAGGCCTCACCTTGAGTATTGTGAATAATTTTGGGCCCTTCATCTTAGAAAAGATGTGCTGGCATTGGAGAGGAGGTTCACAAGGATGATTCCAGGAATGAAAGGGTTATCGTATGAGGAACGTTTGATGACTCTGGGTTTGTACTCACTGGAATTTAGAAAGATGAGGGGGGGATCTCACTGAAACCTTTCAAATGATCAAAGACCTCGACAGAGTAGATGTGGAAAGAATGTTTCCCATGGTTGGAGAGTCCAGGACAGTGGTTCCCAACCTTTTTTTGGCCATGCCCCACCTAATCACCTCTAAAATCCTGATGCCCCCTGTGGTGATATATAATTCTTATTATTCAAAAAGTGAACTCCTATTCACCTGGAGGAAGCCTAAAAGACCATTAACTTGGTTTAAACAAGCTTCCAAAGAACATGGCATTCATGAAAGAGAAAAATAAAAGAACCAAAGGACTGTTAAAGTTCTGAGGAAGAAATTACTAAGAAATTGTAAAAAAAAAAGAACATTAAGTGATATTAAAATAATAATAATAATAATAAATAAATAAAACAATGCCGATTCGTTTCTACAGCATACAAAGACAGATACATCGTTTAAAAGAGATGACGCAATGTACACACCTTCACACCACCAAGAACCGAAAGCTACTGCAAAAAGCAGCATTGGCGCGACCTCGTACGAGTTTCTTACGCGTTTGGACTTGTTCATTCGTTCCTTCCTACATCAGTCAATTCATTAATTTAATTATGAAAGCCATTTGATGGTTGTAATGATGGTGATACACTATATATACAGTACATACGCAATTACACATGTACATACACACAAGTATTTTTATGTATGCATACTGTATATACACATATGTATTAACTCGCACACACACTCATACTCACATGGACTTACTAGAAAAAATTCACTGTTAATAACTCATTCTCGAATTGCCCCCCTTAAAAATCAAATTACCCCACTGTGGGGCGTACGCCCCATGTTGGGAACCACTGGTCTAGGACAAGAGGGCACAGCGTCAGAATAGAGGGGCACCCTTTCAAAACAGATGTGGAGAAATTTCTTTAGCTAAAGTATGGTGAATTTGTGGAATTTGTTGCTATGCGCAGTTGTGGGGGCCAGGTCACTGGGTGTACTTAAAGCAGAGATTGATAGGTTCTTGATTGGACATGGCATCAAAGGTTATGGGGCTCAGAACTGGGGATGAAGAGAAGGAAAAAAAGGATCACCCTTGATTGAATGGCAGAGCAGAGTCAATGGGCCAGATGGCTTAATTCTGCTCCTGTGGTCTTATGGTCTTTGATCGGTGTGGAATAATTAAGCCAATGCCGGGATCATCTGCCATCGGACCTCAGTGCAGCGCCCATCCCCAGCAATGACCACCCTGGTATTACCTGCACTCACGAGAGTCTAGTTTGCTGAATCCTTCCAGAGATCGTAAAAGGGTCAGGTTGTTTAGTCGGTTCAAAAGAACATCCTTGAAAGGGAAATTACAGGCTGCAGACTGCAAATGACTGCAGTTCAGAGGACGTAAATCTACTCGAATATCTAGCACTTTTGTGAGCTGTCTGCAAGACATCGCCGTTGGTCACTAGTGCCATTTTTCCCATTTAAAAGGAACTTGAGAGGCAACTGTACACAAAGGGTGGACTGTGTGTGGAATGGTTGAGGCAGGTACATTACCAACTTTTATAAGATAGTTGGACAGGTATATGTCCAGGAATAAGTTCAGCTTGGATGAGGAATCTTGGTTGGTGTGTACCAGATAGACTGATGGGGTTGTTTCTGTGTTGTATAATCCTAACTCTGTGACTGCATATTCCAAACAGAGAATGATAAATGCTTAGATATTACCTGAATCAAAGGATATATGGTTAATTCAGGAAAAAGCACTGAGGCAAATGGTCAGCCATACCTCATTGAATGGCAGAGCAGGTGTGATGTGCCTTATTGTCTTTTCCTTTTATTTATTATGTTTACATTGCTAAGTGAAACCCCTTTTTACTGGGCGCCTCTGGAGATACAGCTTGTTAGCCCCTCACTAACAGCCACTGGACTCTCTCAGACCCTGTTATGTTTAGGGTCGATATGACTTTGGTCTTGCCAAACCCGCGAACTTGGGATGTTTCACCTACCCAAACCCCGATTCATGTGCGTACTGCCCCCATGCAATCACCCACTGGCAAGAAATACCAGACCAAACAGTGCTTGCAAGTATAAAGAAAGTATATTTATGAATGTTAACTTAACCAATGAGTTATTAAAGAAAGAAAACAAACAAAAAGGGCCCATTATAATTAAAAAGTCAAATGTGCACAGGTTGGAACTCAAATCTTTGAACAGCCATCATGTCCAATGTACTCACAGCGCCAACTCTTACTCATCGATCCCCAGCAGAATTTACCCCTCTTAGGCTCCATCTGATCACATCTTCCCAGCAGATCACATCCTGTGGCCGATTCTCCCGAGATTCTTCTCTCTCCATCTCTTGCTGAAAAAGACCTCAACCCACCTAAGTGTCCATCACAAAGTCTCTCCCCCAGCGTTCTCTAGAACCTTCTCCCAGTTCCACTTCCACCCTCCTGATTCGATGACACAACATTCCTAAGCACCCCTAAATCTTTAATGGTAACCCAAACACTATCAGTAGAACACTGTACTTCTACAGAAAACCATTACATGAAATGCCCCACAACATTAGAAGTACAATCTTTACCAGGGCATTACATACCGATTGTTGTTCACTGGTGATTTTCAAACTACAGTTGAATACTGCAAGTCTTCATGGAGCCCAGTAGGTGGCGTGTGACTGGGAGAGATCTGCTCAGGCTCGACTAGGGAGTGACCTTGCAATTCATTTGAATAGAGTGGATGAGCATGAGGTACTTCTCATAGTTTTGAGCTAATTGTGTTACTGTGGTCTCGTGTTTGGGATTTATTTAAACCTTTAATGATTTGAATTACTCTTGAATGCCACTGGATGTTCCCACATGTGTCTAATGTCCAGAAACGATCAAAACTTTGGACAAGTTGAGCAGCTGTATAAGCAGTTGTATAGCTTGGCTTATAGCTGTTCAATTTATAGCTGTGGCTTGTTTTGCCTTCTCCTCTTTGGTAGCTTATCGTGCATTATCACTGCACGGTGACTTGCCATTGAAAACTAGTCCACTGTGGATATGTTGATGAGGGATGTAGTTTAGTCTACAGTGGACAAAATTACATGTGCTATGTGGCTTGGTGCTGCCTGTGACAGCTGGTTACTACCACCAGGTTCAGGCCCACTAACTCCTCTCCATCTTTGGTGATGAGTTTCCTGATCAGGTTATTGTAGAATGTAATACAATATGAAAACTATTGCATAATGGCAAGTTGTTATAAACCATGAGCTGATGATGAAATTTTGATGCCTATAACAGTTCTAACAGAGGTTTGCCATTTGTTATTATTAAAGTTAACTGAGTTTAACTGTAAATTTTTGTTTTTTTTCCTCGCAATGATCTAAAACACAACTGAGTTCTGTAAACCACCCACATCAATTCATTAAACTTATCAAGGGGAGCTCTCCATCTCCCTAACTTTGTTGCATGTGTCAATAGTTCAGTATAGGTTAAACAATGCCTAATTGTAAATGAACCTTGTCATCTTACAGATGGGTCTTTGCTAATTGATTAGATCATGGGTTCCAAACCTGGAGTACATGGACCCCTTGGGTAACGATAGGGGTTCATGGCATTAAAAAAGTTTGGGAATTCCTGGATTATATCTATTGATGATTTTGTGAAGCTGGTTGCACGTCTCTATGTAATCTTTTCAGAGAAATTCAAACATTTTTGAAGGTTTTTTGATGGCTGACAGATCTCTGCTGTTTCCACAATTTTGTGTACTTTGTTGTTTGGGCGGGTATGTGGATTTTGAGGATTAGAGAGGAGGAAGGGAAGATGTGTAGCAGGTGTTTCAGGCCGATATAATTTCAGTTTATGTAGGTCCAGACCTGGAGGCATTCAAATGAAACCTTTGCTTTTGTTCTTGGAGCTTTGAGGAATTAGAGGGAGTTGAAAGTGTCTGCAGTATGTCGTGCCTTTAGTTGAGGTGCACATTTTCTGCCTTGTGCTTCCTATGGGTTCTGAGTGTTCCTCCACAATGAAGAATGTGAGAAAGGTAACCATCGTTCTGTCTGATCTGTCACTAGGAATGAAGACATTGTGTCAGATTTATGTTGGAATCTTTAACCAAGGGACCCATGGGGACTATGACAGTCAGATGCTTATGCCTGTAGACGGTGGCTGTTCTCTGAATAGAGCAAGGCATTTTTTGAAATGCAGCAGGCAGCTGTGGACTGTAGCACCAACTGAGAGACGTCTCTCATTCTTGGACCCACTCCAAGTATCCTCTTCCTGCTTAACTCATGAACTGGATGGGAACCAATGTCTCAACACATGACGCATCCAGTCAGGACGAGTGTCTGCAGAGTGGAACTCAAGGTCTGGATAGGCCCTTTGAAAGTATTTGAGGTGATAGCTGTGTCTAAGCTCTCCAGTCAAGTGTTTATGATTGTTAGATGCAGACCATTTTATTTACCACGGAAATTCACCACTGTCCTTATAGTCGGTGTCTACATTCCCCCCAGCGCTAATGCTAAGGAGGCGCTCTGTGAACTGTATGGGGCTATTTGTGAACTACAAAACGCACACCCTGATGGACTGTCGCCGGAGATTTTAACCAAGCGAACCTTAAGTCAGTGCTCCCCAGATTCCATCAGAACGTGGACTTTGCAATGAGAGGGGAGAGCGTGTTGGATCTTGTTTACACAAACATCCCTGACGTGTACCGGGCAGAGCCCCGCCCCCCACCTTGGATACTCAGACCACATCTCTGTTATGCTAATCCCAGCATACAGACCGCTCGTCAGGCACTCCAGACCAGTTCAGAAGCAGGTGAAAACCTGGCCAGCAGGAGCCATCTCTGCTCTTCAAGACTGCTTTGAGCACACTGACTGGCACATGTTCAGGGAGGCTGCAACCAATGGCGACTCCACCAACTTAGAGGAGTACACAGCATCAGTGACCAGCTACATCAGCAAATGCATTGATGATGTTACTCTGTCCAAGACCATCACTATACGTGCCAACCAGAAGCCATGGATGACCGCAGAGGTGTGTGTGCTGCTGAGATCCTGCGACTCCGCCTTCAGAGCAGGCGACAAGGCAGCCCTAACAACAGCAAGGGCCAAACTGTTCCGGGCCATCAGAGGGGTAAAGCGAGCACACGCCCCGTGAATCCACAGCCACGTCCAGGACAGCGGCGACACACGGTGCATGTGGAAGGGCATCCAGGACATCACCAATTACAGGACAACATCACCTGACTGTGCAGGTGATGCCTCCCTCCCAGATGCGCTGAATAACTTCTACGCCTGTTTTGAGGCAGAAAATGACATGGCGGTGAGGAAGTCCACCACTCCTGTGAATGACCAGGTGCTGTGTCTCACCGTGGCTGATGTGAGAAGAACCCTGTGCAGGGTCAACCCACGGAAGGCTGCTGGACCAGACAACATCCCTGGTAGAGTGCTCAGAAGATGTGCAGACCAGCAAGCAGATGTTCTCACTGACATCTTCAACATCTCCCTGAGCAGCACCACCATTCCAACATGCTTCAAGGCCGCCACCATCGTCCCCCTGCCGAAGAAGTCTTCAGTGTCCTGCCTCAATGACTACCGTCCCGTTGCACTCACATCCATCACCATGAAGTGTTTCGAGAGGCTCGTCATGAGGCATATCAAGACCCTGCTGCCCCCCTCACTGCACTCCCTGCAGTTTGCGTACCGTCCCAACCGTTCAACAGACGACACCATTGCCATCACCCTCCACCTGCCCTAACCCACCTGGACAAAAAAGACATGTATGTTTGAATGCTGTTCATAGACTTCAGTTCAGCATTCAACACAATCATCCCTCAGAAACTGATTGGAAAGCTGAGCCTACTGGGCCTGAACACCTCTCTCTGCAACTGGATCCTAGAATTCTTGACTGGGAGACCTCAGTCAGTCCGGATCAGGAGCAGCATCTCCAACATCATCATACTGAGCACGGGGGCTCCCCAGGGTTGTGTGCTCAGTCCACTGCTGTTCACTCTGCTGACCCACGACTGTGCTGCAACACACAGCTCAAACCACATCATCAAGTTCGCCGATGACACGACCATGGTGGGTCTCATCAGCAGGAACGATGTGTCAGCATACAGAGAGGAGGTGCAGCAGCTAATGGACTGGTACAGAGCCAACAACCTGTCTCTGAATGTGAACAAAACAAAAGGGATGGTTTTTGACTTCAGGAGGGCATGGAGTGACCACTCTCCGCTGAATGTTGATGGCTCCTCGGTAGAGATCGTTAAGAGCACCAAATTACTTGGTGTTCACCTGGCAGAGAATCTCACCTGGTAATTCAAAATCAGCTCCATAGCAAAGAAAGCCCAGCAGCGTCTCTACTTTCTGCGAAGGCTGAGGAAAGTCCATCTCCCACCCCTCATCCTCATCACATTCTACAGGGGTTGTATTGAGAGCATCCTGAGCAGCTGCATCACTGCCTGGTTCAGAAATTGCACCATCTCGGATCGCAAGACCCTGCAGTGGATATTGAGGTCAGCTGAGAAGATCATCGGGGTCTCTCTTTTCGCCATCACGGACATTTACATTACACGCTGCATCCGCAAAGCAAACAGCATTATGAAGGACCCTATGCACCCCTCATACAAACTCTTCTCCCTCCTGCCATCTGGGAAAAGGGACCAAAGCATTTGGGCTCTCACGACCAGACTATGTAACAGTTACTTCCCCTGAGCTATCAGACTCCTCAATACCCAGAGTCTGGACTGACACCAACTTACTGCCCTCTACTGTACCTATTATCTTGTTTATTATTTATTGTAATGCCTGCACTGTTTTGTAAACTTTATGCAGTCCTGGGTAGGTCTGTAGTCTAGTTTTTTGTGTTGTTTTTCGTAGTTCAGTGTAGTGTTTTGTATTGTTTCATGTAGCACCATGATCCTGAGAAACTTTGTCTCATTTTTACTGTGTACTGTACCAGCAGTTATGGTTGAAATGACAATAAAAAGTGACTTGATTTGACTTGACTTGACTATTGCATGGTATGTGGAGTGGTCATTTTACCTGTCAATACATGATGCTATATCAGACAGGTTGTTGACTCTTCCATTGAGACCAAAACTGTACAGGGTGAATGCATATCCCAGTGATTCCATTACACATGGACATGTGTATTAGCAGGTCTACCCTGTGAGATCCATGACCTTGGCCTCAACAACAGTGGCACCTATCAGGACCCCTAGCAAATGGCCTTATCTCAATTGGTATTACCAGAATTTTGTCTTCAATCTGCAAGTCAATGTTCAACTAAATAGTTTCTTCCTCAAATTAATTCTGGGTTGAACTACTCTCCAAGTTTCTAGGTTGTTGCACCTGTTTGGTCATGTATTATCAAAGAATATTATTGAAAAATAAAGGACATTCTCTTTCAGATTTTGTTTTTTGTGCAGTATAAATAATAATAATTACCCCTGAACTAAAGGTGCTAATTAAAAATAAACCATGAAGCTAACAGGAAGTCACTCAATGAAACATAATTTCACTTGATGTGCTTGTGTTATATTCTGCTGTGATTAGCTGATCTTCACCATCTTCTCTCAACCAGCACCAACTGTGTTATTCAGTCTCTCTTCATTTCTGCCACACCGCACACATCCCCTTTGTTCTCTCTGCCTGCTCTCCTCTTTTTCAACCAGCCTCCCCCGCCGCCCCCTCATCTACCGGAAATGCTGTCCTTCTGTACGGCTGAAGATACATTCAATTTCTAATGTTTTTCAGGTCTGATAAAAAGTCATTGGCTTGAAATCTTAACCCTGTTTCTCTCTCCACAGCTGTCTGTTAGTCCCTCAGGAATATTTTTTTTCAGCATTTCTATCATGAAAGGTGTCAAAGTTGATTTAATAATCTTAAATTAACAGAGAAACTTTACACCTGGATTTGCTGCTCTGTGATTTGGCATGGGAACCTGCTGGATACCTGCTTAGGTCTTGTATTGTGCTGTAAAACTCATTCTGATCCAGACTCTAAACTCAGAAATTGCACTTTTTCAAAATCTGACCTATAAACCCATTCTCAGGGTGAAATGGAATTGCTAAGGAAGGATGAGTTTTACTTTGTAGGCCCAAGACTATGAAATTATATTGAGAAAGCACCAGCACACTTCATTTCGATCACTCAGAACTGATGGATGAAGGACACTTTCATCTCGGCATGCTCCCTTGGAACTGAAGCTGCTCTTGAAGGTGAAGGCTAGGGTTTAATATTTGTTTGTGAACGACATGCTTCAATGTAGAAAAGTGGTAGGATAGGTGGTCATTATAGACTAATAGTGTGATGGGGTGCAGAGGAGCGATGGAGGTTGATGGGAATGTAGGATCACTGTATAAGCATATGCTTTTTGGTTGGTGCAGAGTCAGTGGGCTAAGTGTCGTGTTTTTGTGCAGTTTCTCATAGCGACTTTATGACAGTCAGTTATCCTATGAATTGCACAGTATCAACAATTTACTTTTCAACTCACCTTGCATCTGAAATGCTCAGAATTAGAGGAGTCACCTAACACCACTTTTTAGATTTTCATCCATATGTACATAGCCCCCAGATAGCTTAAGAACACTTTGTTGAAATGACGTTCTCAGTTCTTGGAGCTTGCCTTCGCCAAAGCTGGAGCCATGTGGTGGAAGTTTACCCAAGGTAGTCTGTTCCGCCCTGGCTGCCCGTTCTTGTACTAGCATTCAAATTTGTGACCCTTTTCCAACAAGCCCATGCAATCTATTCTGCCCACATTCACTTTGGTGGCTTCCCTTCCAAGCCTGGATTTGAAACCCACATCCGTACCTCACTCCTACGTGAGACTCCAGCTTTTCTTGCGGAGGAAAAGCCTTGCCTAGAGTAAGGATGACACAGCAGTGCTCAATAATGGCTTTATGTGCCATTGAGTTTTCTATCTGTGAGCTTCAGAAAGTACATCCATTGGTCTGCAATCGGCCAAAGGTTCTACATGGCTGAGCAGATGCCAGTTAACAGTCTACTTGTATTTGTTGTAGGTGTGCTATTCTGTTATTGATGCTTTGAGGTACTTTTTGTCTTTCCTCTCTGGATGAAGATTCTTGGACTATGACATTTCCAGGGCCCATCATGTGAAGCTCAATCAGGCTTCAGGTTATTTTCAAACTCTTTGCCATGTTACTTCTGTACTAAAGTGCAGTAAAATATGCAGTGATGACGTGCCAAAGATAAGAATCGAGATTCAAGATTGTTTAATGTCATTTCCAGTGCACAAGCGTAAAGAAGAACAAAATAATTGTTACTTCAGATCCGAGGCAGCACAATAAGAAAAGAACATAACATTTAAAAAAAATCCCACAATAAATATAAGTACACAGGATAGCTAGTACTGTATGCATAGACTGGTTAAATGCGCATAAAGTGGTGCTAGGTGCGGGACTGACAGGAAATGATAAAGTGGTGGTGGAGGGGTGGGTTAGTGGGTGGAGGTGTTCATCAGCCTTACTGCTTGGGGAAAGTAACTGTTTTTGAGCCTGGTGTTCCTGCTGTGGATGCTACATAACCTCCTCCCTGATGGGATTGGGACAAACAGTCCCTGAGCAGGGTGGGTGGGATCCTTCAGAATATTGCTGGCCTTTTCCCGGCACCATCCTGTAGAAATGTCCTTGATGACACGTGCCGGTGATAAGTTGAGCAGTTTTGATTATCTGTTGTAGAGCCTTCCTGTTTGCTGTAGTGCAGTTTCCATACCAAGCGGCACATTAGGATACTCTCTACCACGCTTCTATAGAATGATGTGAGTATAGATGTGCAAAGTCCAGCTTTCTTCAGCCTGTTCAGAAAATAGAGGTATTGATGAGCTTTTTTTGATTGCGTAGGATGTGTTCTGGGGCCATGAGAGGTTGTGTGAGATGTGCGCTCCCAGGAGTTTGTAAAAACTTGTGAAATATAAACTTACAAAATGTAATCATGTAGTGCAGGGTGTTGGAAATCAACACTGGTGACCTCAGATTAATCTCTCTGACAGAATGCAATGTAATTAGATATATAACTGCAAATGCAGAGTTAGCCATTGTATAATCTATAATTTACTCTGTGATCTATTGTTTAATTAAAGCAATTGCATAAATTAAAAGAAATGGATCATAGTGGCAACCAATCATATGCATTGAGTCATGGAACCAAGAATTTTCATTGAAAGTTGTCTCGATGACCCCTTTAAAGATTTAATGATAAAATGTTTCAATTATCATTATCATAAAAATGAACATGACCTTTCCTAATTAACATCATTATACAACAAAAAAGAGGACATGCTTTTTCAAAATCTTTTATGATCTAAAATTCAAATAGGATATCAAAAGAATCATGGTTTCTGCAGCAATGACTACAATTATAGCCACTGATACTTAGCATTTATCATTTCTCTTTAAATTAAAGGCCAAGTTTTAATAAATTATCAATCCCAGTTAGTTTAGAGAAGGATGTACTGGGGGACATAATTACACCTGCTGTCAGACAGCAGCTAACTGTGTAGCATTGTCTTTTTATGATTTAGGTTATCAGTTATGTTTCTTAAACATTCCATGTGGTTAAAGAGGACTTGCTTCCACTTGAGGTCTGAGATAACTGAGGTGAAGGAGGGATGTTGATGTTTTGCCACATGTGAGGCTGGAGGTAAGGTATGTGGTTGGTCGGTCTGTGAGATGTTGCTCTCGTTTTGCCACTTATGTGAGGCTTCTGTATGCTCGCAATGCCTGGTCCTTAACAGCATTCCAAATTCTCGCTCTCTGCCTTGAGCTATTGTGTGCTGAGATCTCTCAGGGAACAGTGGGAATGTTACACTTTCTCAGGGACAGTTTAAATACCTCTGAATATTTCCTTCTGTCTGTCTGGTAATCTCTTCCAATGACAGAGTTTGGAAATTGTTTTGGAGTGGCGAACAGCACAAATGGAATCAACTAAGTGCTGGAGATGTCCACTGAGGAGAGGTTGATTCACCTATCCTGTCTAAACCTTGGAGGAGTTTACGATACTAGTCTTGGTAATATCAATTCAGTGCCTTGAAGCGCCTACTAATAGTTAGTCCATGATTAGGAAGCATAGGAAATGGTGAGGATCATTGATGCCTGGTGAACCATGAGTTTTATGCTGGTTTTGAGGTCTTGATCTTCAAATACCCTTTTCCCCAGGTTGATCATCAATGTCTGTCTTCAGTAAATGAAGACTCCTGAGAAATGAGAAGTGACACTTTCCAATTTCTCAATGTGGATCTTTATTGTTGGAATCCGCTTGTGAACTAAGAGGAACTGGGAGGAAATAGCTTGAGAACCATTGTATTTGCAGGTGTTAAAGCATAAGATCCTCTTGTACTCTTTAATGACCAAACTGACAGTGAATTGGCACTTTGGTGTCTGAATGTGTGCATACACAATGATGCCTGTGAACTGCAGCTCAATGCTGAGATAGGGATGACCTTTGTTTTGGAGTGGAGACCCCATAAATTTACTAAGTTCCCAGTAGATACACTACTGGACTAACAACTCAAATATTAATTCAAATCCCATCATAACAGCGTAACAACTATGAAAGTACAATGAGATTCATTTCAACTAAATATGACAACTAAGACTACATTAAATTATTATGAGAGCCACTGATGATTTTTTCTGCCTGGCATGTGACTCCATTTCCACTCTTGTGATTGATTGGGCAAATTCAGACAGTTGTCAGATCTCGAGTATAAGTTAATAAAAAAAAAGAGTCTTTGTTTATACACTGATCACAATTGCAAAATGCCCACTGCTTTGTATGCCAGTGATGATTGTTATGTTATTGGAAGTTGCAGTGATTTTACTCACCAAAAGAACCCAGAAATGATAATGAAGTGAATGATGAATTACTTTATGGAAGGAAGAGTACTCAGTAAAATGCCTCTCTTCAATTGATGCTCTGGAATCTTCAGTGCTCAGCTGAGTAAGCAGGGCCTCTGTTTAGCAATTTATCATCATAACCAAATACAATAGACCTTTTCCAGTATTAGCCGATAAATATATGTGAACCAACACACACAAAACGCTGGAGGAACTCAGCAGGCCAGAAGTGAATAAACAGTGAAACTTTCAGACTGAGATCCTTCTTAAGGAAGGGGCAGGAATAAAAAAGGTGGAGGGAGGGGAAGGAGGCTATGTGAAAGGTGATAGGCAAAGCCTATCGGAAAGGTAAAGGTCAGGAGAAGAAGAACTCTGATTGGTTGAGGAGAGTGGACTCAGGGCAAGGGAAGGAAGAGGGGACCCAGGGGAAGTGCTAGGCTGGTGTGAAGATGTAAAAGGCCAGAGTGGGGAATGGAAGAAGAGGGGAGGGGGAGGGAAAAATTGAGTATTACCAGAAGGAGAAATTGATATTCATGCCATCAGGTTGGAGGCTACCCAGATATTGCTCCTACATGCTGAAGTTGGCCTCATCTTGGCACCAGAGGAGGCCATGTACCGACATGTCGAATCGGGAATGGGAAGCGCAAATAAAATGTTTGGCCACCGGGACGTGGTAATTCAGGTCAAGAGGAATTCTATCACTTTTAAGGCAGCGGGAAGATGGGGTGAGTGTGGAAGTTTGCTCACATAGCCAACAAAGAGGTGGGCATAGCTGGGCCATTGCAGGTACCCCTCGAGTCTGGAGAGAGCGGAAGGACCAAAGGAAAGGTGAGGACCATTTCTGGCAGGTGGTGGAGGGGAATAGGTTGGTTCTTTTGTCAAGAAAGAAGCAGAGAGCTTTGAGCCTTCTTGATGGGAGATAGAAGTGTATAGGGACTGGACATCCATGGTGAAAATGAAGAGGTGAAGGCCAGAGAACTGAAAGCAACTGAGATCTGGAGCATAAGAAGTGTTGTGGATGTAGGTGGGTAGGGACTAACCAAGGGGGATAGAATGGAATTACGATATGAAGACACAGGTTCAGTGAGGCCAGAGCAGGCAGAGACAATAGGCCTACCTGGACAGTTAGATTTATGGATCTTGGGTAGGAGGTAGAAGCAAGCAGTGCTTATAGTAAGGAAACTATAGTGGGTGGCGGTGGATGGGAGTTCTCCACAGTGAAGGAGGTCGGAGACTGATTTCTGATGATCTTGAGTGGGGTCCTCTTCAAGTCCAGGTGTGAGGAGGTGTTTAAGAGTTGCTGACTGGTCTCAGCGAGGTAGAGGTCAGCACGGCACACTACAACAGCACCCTGTTTGTCTGTGGGTTTGATGGTGAGGTTGGCATTGGTGCAGAGGGAGTGGAGGGTTGTGTATTCAGAGACAGTAATGTTTGAAGAGGAGAGAAGAGTGCTGAAGTCAAGAAAGTTGGTGTCTCGTCGGCAATTTGAGATAAAAAGATCAAGAGTAGGCAGAGAACCTGGGTGAGATGTCTAAGAGGAGGAGGAGCGTTGAAGATGGAAGAAGGGGTCGTCAGTGCTGATGTGGAATTTTTGTCAAAGAAGCAGGTTCAGAGACTGAGGCAATGGAAGATGAGCTTGACATCATGGTGGGGGCAAAACTCACTGAAGTGCAAGCAAAGGGAGACAGAAGTAAGGCCTTTGCTGAGGACAGAATGTTCTGCTTCGGAGGGGGGGTGGGGAAGGTGGAAGAAATGGTGAAGACACGGTAAGGATTCGAGCTGGGATCAGAGGAGGAAGAGAGTTGGTGTGGCCAGAGGAGAAGGGAGTGTTTGCTGAAGGTGGGGTGGGAAGAAGATGGAGACTCAGAGGACCTAAGAGGAGCTTGAGAGACCTGGGGGGGTTGGAGAATAGTGGTGGGAGTAGGGGAGCCTGGAGGCTCTGCGGCAGTGATTAAAGTCTCGGCCAGGAGGTGCTGGTGGTCAAGGTGCAGGCTGGAGCTGGAGCTAGAGGCCATGCAGTTTGCAGACTGAATGTGTCTGGGGTTATAGGAGCAGGCATTGGCGATGGTCCAATCTGGGTTCTGGATATGTTCAGGGTTTTTAGAACCGGTGTTGCCAACAATAGTGTCACCGGTCCAGAGGCATTTAGAGTCATTGAAACCGGGGATGGAGCTATCAAGATTTGTGATCTGGGGGTGTCCAATCGAGTCAAGGTCCAAGGTAGAGGTAGCAGGGATCGCAGTCTGGGGGCATCCAGGTCCATCGGCTGGAGACAAGTGATCTTCCGATTCTTACTGGACGTGAGGAAGGAGAGCCAGTGGTTGAATGCGTGGATCCAGTGGAGGATGAAATAGTGGAGAAGACCATGACAGGCAGGAGAGGGAGGTACCTGGAGCTGTGGCAGACACTGAGCAGGGCCAGTAGGCATCTCTGCACAATGGAGGGGACGGCATGTAGAATTTGGAGGGGAAGCAGTCAATTGAATTTAAGTACCTGGGATCCTTGGTGGGTCCAAACTGAAAGGCCTGAAAATGAATCTGGAAGCCATGTGGAACAAGATGGCGGTGAAGATATGCGTTTGTTATATTTGGCAAATTTTTCAAACATGGATGTACGGTGTCTCTCATCTCTGCAGACTGAAGTTTGTGCATGCCGTATCAGATACTTTAACACCTAACCAAGGCTGATAGGACAGTACAGTGTGGAATAGTCCCACCAATGGGAATGCTGCCTTTCAGACAAGAAATAAAAACAAAATGTAAATTTTAAAAAATTGCCAGCAGTGGAAATCTGAAAATAAAATGGAAAACGTATTTGTTTTATGCTGAGCAGTTTCAGGCAACATCCCTGGAAGGAGAAACACAGTTAATAGTTCAAGCTGAATCCTACTCTCAGAATTGAAATGAAACCTGTCATTTCCTGACCAATTATTATCCACAACCAAAATGACTGCACAGATCGGCTGTTGATATGTTCGTGAGTGCTTATTGTGTGCACGTTTGCTGTAGCAATTTCTTCAATGTAATTGCCCACTAAATTGGGTGCATCTTGTTCTGCTCTGTTCACAACTGATGAAATGCATCACCTGCATCTTCCTTTTGGTCAGGTATATTGGGATAATATAAAATAAAGGACAAATGGATTTTTATATTGGTATATCAAGGCCAAGTCCACACTCTTGAGCTTCCAGTGGAGAGGTGCTCATGGAAAACTGCAGTTGTGCAGTTTGTGACTTTTCCCCTCCTATTAAGTCACTTCTGATTTTTTTTAATCAATCTGAGTATTTTAGTGGATGATTTCTGTTAATTTGGGGATTGAGGGGTGTTGAAATGTGCACTGAGACACTATTCTTTTATCTATATAAATAAAATGTGCGAATTACAAAACCCATTAATTATTTACTTGGAAGTCAATTTCATCCAAACTGAGTTGGAAACATTTAATAAAAATATTGGTGACATATTCTGACCTGCTATTTTTCGTGATAATGGTCTCCTTTCTTAGCCTGTACACAGAGAGCATTTGTTTTAAAATTGGTCTAATTAACAACAAAAAAATAACAATATTGGCACGGCATTCGCATTCTCCCTAGCTAACATGACTGGAGAAGCAATTGTCTATTGTTACAGTACGAACAAAGATAAACACTCTGTTTTCAGCTTTGAAAAATGTTTCGAGGAAAATGAGCAAAATTGGGAGTGCGTTTATCAAACCCACAGTTCCACTGAGATTAGAGAGAAAGTCCCATTTGTCTTACAGCAAAACAAATTCAAATGTGTGCAGTCAAGTGCAGATACCATTCAATGGAAAGTGTGAACGCGGAAAGGAAACGCGTAACAAGAGGAACAGTCAGGGGCAGTGGGACTAACAGGTAGCACCTTAAATGGACTGGCACAGTGCAGGTTTTCTCCTCTGAAGTAACTCAGTGGTGGCCCTCTGGACTGTAGAAGTCAGAAGGTTACCGGTTGACAGAAACATGCATATGTATGCTGATATTCTAGGGGAGAACTGAGGAAGCGACTAACTATCAAAGGCACTACTTTGTAATTTAATTTAATTCTTTCCAGCATTAGATGAGGCTGTTTGTCCCATAGTGTTCTCATTTTTCCCATTAATCCCACTTATTTCCTTGTACAGTAGTTCATTTTCTCCCACATGTCCATTAGCACCAGCCCTTCTCAGATTCTCTCACCACCCAGCTCCATCAGAGGCAATTTAGAACAGCCAAATAATCTACCAATACAAATGCAAGAGATGCTGGAGATGCTGTAAATCCAGAGCAATACACACAAAATGCTGGAGGTGTGCAGCAGGTCAGGCAGCATCTATGGGAACGAATAACCAGCCTATGTTTCGGGCTGAGACCCTTCATCGGGATTGGAAAGGAAGGAGGAAGATACCAGAATAAAAGGTGGGGGAGGAGAAGGAGGCTAGCTGGAAAGGTGACAAGTGAAGCCAGGTGTGTTAGGAAAGGTAAAGGGTTGGAGAAGAAATCTGATAGGAGAGGAGAGTGGACCGTGGGAGAAAGTGAAGAAGGAGGGACAGCAGGGGGAGGTGATTGGCAAGTGAAGAAAAGAGGTAAGATACTAAAGTGGGGAATAGAAGAAGAGGGAAGGGGGAAGGAAAAAATTACCGGAAGGAGAAATCAATGTTCATGCCATCAGCTTGGAGGCTACCTATGTGGAATATGAAGCATTGCTCCTCCATTCTGAGAGTGGCCTCAGGGCAAAAGAGGAGGTCATGGACTGACATGTCGGGATGGGAATGGGAATTAAAATGGTTGACCAGTGGGAAATTAAACTTTTTGCGATTGGAGTGCAGGTGCTTGACAAAGCGGTCCCACAATTTATGTCAAGTCTTACCAGTGTAGAAGAGGTCACATCAGGAACAAGGATAATGGACGACCCTAACAGATTCGTGGGTGAAGTGTTGGCTCACCTGGAAGGACTGTTTGGGGCCCTGAATGGAGGTGAGGGAGGAGGTAAATGGGCAAATGTAGCACTTCCGCTGCTGGTGGGAATGTGTGCCAGGAGGGAGAATAGTGGAGAGGGACAAATGGATAAGGGAATCATGGAGGGAAGTGGTAAGTGGAGAGTGGGAGAATGAGGTAAAGGTATATTAGGTGCTAGAATTCTGTTGAACATAGTGGAAGTTGTGGAGAATGAGATGTTGGATGTGGAAGCTCATAGAGTGGTAGAAGAGGACATGAGAACTCTATCCCTGTTAAGGTGATAGGAAGATGGGGTGAGCAGGAATGTCCAGGAAATGGAGGAGATGCAGGTGAGGACAGCATCAATGGTGGAGGTGCTGTAACCCCATTCTTTGAAGGAGGACAGCTCTGATGTCTGGAAAGGAAAGTCCTATCCTGGAAACAGGTGTGGTGGAAATGGCGGGACTGACTACAGTGAGCAGCATTTTTACAGGAGGCAGAGAGGGAAGAGGTATAGTCAAGATAGCTGTGGGAATTAGAAGCTTCATAAAAGAAGTTGGTAGACAGTTTGTCTCCAGAAATGGAGACAGAGGGATCGACAAAGGGGAGGGAGGTGTCAAAAATGGACCAAGTAAATTTATGGGCGGGCAAAGTCGATGAAATTGACGAGCTCAGCATGGGTGCACCCCAACTTCCCACCACCTTAACATGGATAGAGTTCCCCTTGTCCACCTGCTATCCCATAAGCCTCCGCATCCAACACATCATCCTCTGCAACTTCCGCCATTTTCAATGGGATCCTACCATCAAACACATCTGTACCTCCCCCCCCACTTTCTACTTTCCACAGGGATCACTCCCTCCATGATTCCCTTGTCCATGTGTCCCTCCCCACGAATCTCCCTCCTGCCACATATTCCTGCAAGAAACAGAAATACTACACCTGCCCATTTACCTCCATTCAGAGCCCCAAACAGTCTTTCCAGGTGAGCCATCTGGTGGGGTTGCCTATTGTATCTGGTGCTCCCGATGCAGCCTCCTCTACACCGGTGACACCCAACGTAAATTGGGGGACCACTGCATGTGAGTAGAGGAGCAACACTTCACATTCCACCCAGGTAGCCTCCATTCTGATGGTATGAACATTGATTTCTCCCTCCAGTAATTTTCTTCCCTTCCCCTTCCCTCTTCTTCAATTCCCCACGCTGGCCTCATACCACCTCTCACATGCCTATCACTTCCTCCTGGTTCCCCTGTCCTTCCTTTTCTCCCACAGTGTGCTCTCTTCTCCTATCAGATTCCTTCCTCTCCAGCCTTTCACCTTTCCCACCCACCTGGCTTCACCTATCACCTTCTAGCGCATCCTTCTTCCCCTCCCCCTACCTGTTTTATTCTGGAGTCTTCCCTCTTTCTTTCCAGTCCTGATGAAGGGTCTCTGCCCAAAACGTCGACTGTTTATTCATTTCCATAGTTGCTGCCTGACCTGCTGAGATCTACCAATATGTCTCATGGGAGGAAACTGGAGCGCTTGAGGCAAACCCATATGATCAAGGAGAATTCCACACAAATGACACTGTAAGTTGTGAGTAGACCTGGATTGCTGGAGTTGTGAGTGAGCTGCATTGCCTCCAGTACCACTGTGCCACTTACAGATAAGCATCGAATTGGACCTCCCCTATATTGAATTGAATTGACTTTATTACTTACATCCTTCATATACATGAGGAGTAAAAATCTTTACGTTCCATCTCCGTTCAAATGTGCAATGTGCAACTATAGTAATTTATAGTAAATATTATATACAACAGATAGTCAATATAACAGAAATACAGTTGCATCAGCATGAATTAAGCAGTCTGATGGCCTGGTGGAAGAAGCTGTCCTGGAGCCTGTTGGTCCTGGCTTTTATGCTGCGGTATCATTTCCCGGATGGTAGCAGCTGGAACAGTTTGTGGTTGGGGTGACTCGGGTCACCAATGATCCTTCGGGCCCTTTTTACACACCTGTCTTTGTAAATGTCTTGGGCAGTGTCCATTATTAAGGACCTCCAGCACCCAGGGCATGCCCTTTTCTCACTGTTACCGTCAGGTGGGAGGTACAGAAGCCTGAAGGCACACACTCAGCGATTCAGGAACAGCTTCTTCCCCTCTGCCATTTGATTCCTAAATGGACATTGAAAGCTTGAACACTACCTCACTTTTTAAATATATATTATTTCTGTTCTTTAGCACGATTTTTAATCTATTTCATATATGTTACAGTGCTGTAATTGATTTACTTTATTTATTATTATATTTTGTTTTTTTCTTCTTCTATATTATGTATTGCATTGAACTGCTGGGGCTAAGTTAACAAATTTCATGACACATGCCAGTGATAATAAACCTGATTCTGATTCTGAATAGTGGAAAGTTCACATCTATAGATGTGCTGGGCTGTCCGCACCATTCTGCAGAGTCCTATGATTGAGGCAAGTACAGTTCCCATATCAGGCTGTGATGCAGCCAGTCAGGATGCTCTCAATTGTGTCCCTGTAGTAAGTTCATAGAATTTGGAGGACTATACCAAACTTCTTCAACCGTCTGAGTTGAAAGAGGTGCTGTTGTGCTCTTTTCACCACAAAGCCAGTATGTACAGACCACGTGAGATCCTCGGTGATGTTTATGCTGAGGAACTTAAAGCTGTTCACCATCTCAACCCCAGATCCATTGATGTCTATAGGGGTTAGCCTGTCTCCATTCCTCCTGTAGTCCACACCCATAAATCTTATTTCAAAGTCAGTCTGGAAGCAACAGAGGATTGCTGCCTTTCTTCCCATATCTCTGGGCTTTAAGGTGCCTGTCGAGGTCAGTGTAGGAACCTGATCTTCCAGGTGGATGCAATATTTGGAATGTGGTGCACATTTTATTCTGCATTTCTGTGCTCTCCAGAGGAGAGGATTCAATATTTGCAAAGCCATTCTGTCTTTACTGAGCTGGGATTCCCATGGGCTGGTAGAGATGTTGCATTTAAGGGGACTTTGAGCCTTTTCCTTGGTGTACCGGGTGACCTTATCCTATGATGGAGCTCAGAGCAGAGTATGTCTGTTTCAAGAGCCTTGTATTGGCTTGTGAATGAATGAATGTCTGTCTGCCTTTATTAATGGGGATGTTGGCCTGGGAGAGTACATTCCTTTGTCCCGCTTGTGAATTTGGAAGAATGCCAGCTTTCCAGCGATTTGAGGTGTCTGGTGTAATTAGTTCATGTTTCGGATGTGTACAATAGGGAAGGATTCACTGCTGTCCAGGGGGCCGTGAGTTTTTATTGGTTTATTTCATTAGGAGTTTGAGGAGATTAGTTTTGTCACCTAAAACACTCAAAAACTTCTATAGTTGTACTGTGGAGAGTATTCTGTCAGGCTGCATCACTGTCTGGTATTGGGGGGGAGGGGGGAGGCTACTGCACAGAACCGAAAGAAGCTGCAGAAAGTTGTAAAATTAGTCAGATCCATCTTGGGTAGTAGCCTCTGTCGTATCCAAGGCATCTTCAAGGGGTGGTGCCTGAGAAAGGTGGCATCCATTATTAAGCATCCCCATCACCCAGGACATGCCCTTTTCTTATTGTTACCATCAGGAAAGAGGTACAGAAGCCTGAAGGCACACACTCAGCAATTCAGGAACAGCTTCTTCCCCTCTGCCCATGAACACTACCTCACTTTTTTATTATTTCTGTGTTTGCACTATTTTTAATTTAACTATTAAATATACATATACACACTTAATGTAAACGTTTTGCTTATTTATTTTTTCTCTACATTATCATGTATTGCATTGTACTGCTGCCACTAAGTTAATAAATATCACGGCATATGCTAGTGATATTAAACCTGAATTTGATTCTCAAGTCTTGATCTTCAGCAATCATTTCCTCAAAAATCTAAAAGGAGTTGTTGCTTGGAGGCAGTGGTAAATTTGATCATTAATTTGTGTATCATCGAGACTTGGCATGTAAAGTATGAAAAGTGGTCAGTCTGATGCTGATGAGAACAGACGATAAAATATGGAAATTTTTCATTTCTGTAAATGTCGACACCAATTTTATTTGTTACACATCTTTAAATACCATCCCCCAAACCAATGAAAATATTGTATTGTTTGGCTGTGTCATCAAAAGACAGGCTTTAGAATAATCTTTTGACTGTTTTCACAGAATTGTCAGATATTTACAGTGCAGAAGAATGTTATTTGTCTCTGGTGCCTATGCTGCCTCTTTAAATGACCTATTGTATTGAGAAAAATGTGTTCTTGTATTGTGCCTTTAATGGTCTCAGTTTTTTCCAATGAGCTCAAGTTTGAAATGCTTTCATTGTTTTTCTGTAGGAAATGTGATAACCAAATTGCAAATAGTGAGTTTAAAATTATATAGATGTAGAACAAAGAAGTTGCAATAGACCAGGCCCTTCGGTGTTGTGACAACATTTAACCTCATCATCAAGGTCCCCCACCATCCATGCTATGCTCTCTTCTCACTACTGTCATCAGGAAGAAGGTACAGGAGCCTCAGGACTCACACCACTAGGTTCAGGAACAGTTATTACCCTCCACCATCAGGATCTTGAATCAAAGGGGATAACTTCACCCAACTTCACTCGCCCTATTACTGATCAGTTCCCACAACCCGTGGACTCACTTTCAAGGACTCTTCATCTCATGCTCTCGATACTTATTGCTTGTTTATATATATATATAGTTTTCTCTCTCTCTCTTTGTATTTGCAAAAATTTGTTGTCTTTTGCACATTGATTGTTTGTCCTTCCAGTTGGGGGCGGTCTTTTATCGACTCCATTGCGTTTCTTGTATTTACTGCAAATGCCTACAAGAAAATTAATCTCGGTACCCTGTTCCAAGCCTATTTGTTTTTCCAGTTTTGATTTTATATATGTTGAGAGGATCGGAGTTGACGACACTGATGATTTTGTATTTTTGTGAGATATTATAAACAGCCCTTTTTTTCTATTTTTTCTTTTTCTCTTTTTTCTTTTTTTGTTTTTTTTCCTTATTAGTTATTAGATTATTAGATTAGTTTTTTTGCATAATGTTTTTTTCTTTTTCTTTTTTTTTAATATATATTATGATATGCCTAGGTTTACCTTGTTTATTTGTAAATTGTATCGTCCATGATTTGGGAATACTCATTTATACTGTAACCATTGCTTATGTATTCTTTCATGTTCAGTTGAAATGTGTATGTTTGTAATCCCATTATCTATGTATCAATTTTATTTTGTTGATATTAATAATAATAAAAAGATTGAAAAAGAAAGAAAGAAAATTAATCTCAGAGTTGTACATGGTGACATAAATATATTTTGATAAATTTACTTTGAACTTTGTGCTTTAAGATAAATCTAACCATTCCCTTTTTTTCATCCATGTACCTATCCAAGAGTTTCTTAAATGTCCCTAATGTATCTGCCTGTGCCACAACCCCACCAGTGCATTCCATGATCCCACCACTCTCCGTGTAACCCTCCATACACAGTGTTAGAGACCTGGTTACCGCAGCTTTCTCTGGTAGGTCGTCTCTCCCAACAGTATCCACGTGCAGTCCTGCTGAAGGGTTTTGGCCCAAAACGTCGACTGTACTATTTTTCCCATAGATGCTGCCTGGCCTACTGAGTTCCTCCAATATTTTGTGTGTGTTGTTCGGATTTCCAGCATCTGCAGATTTTCTCTTGTTTGTGATCCACAGCAGTGTGCTTGTTATTGAGGGGAACAGCCACAGAGGCACTCTGCAATATTTACTTACCACCTATCCCTCTCCTGGCTGTCACCCAGCTTCCTCCCTCCTGCAACTTAGGTGTGACAGCTACCCTGTAGCTCTTATCTATCGCCTCCTCATTCTCCCAAGCAAGCTGAAGGTCATCCGGCTGCAGTGGCAGGTCCCCAGTATGTTCTGAAAGCTGCTTAATCCAGATGCACATCTTGTAAATGTAGCAATCAGAGAGACAGCAGGTCTCCCACATCTCCCACATCTTGTATGAGGAGCACACTACTGAACTGGGATCCATTCTCAATACTCTAGCTCAGCACTAATGGGAAAAAGAGAAAAATCTGACAGAAACTTCAACCTACTTCCACCTCTCCTTGCCAGAATCTCTTGAGCCAAAGTCTCTGTGCCCCATTCTAACCCTGTCCCACTCCCACAATGGCTGCTCTGCTTAAACCTGTCTTCTTTTTATTGGTCCTTGCCAAGTGCTTAATAACCCAAACAATTCTAGGATGTCCCGACAAGCCTGTACTTGCTTTTAAAGCTGGCACTTGAACTCTACTAGTATCTGGTTCTGTGATTGAAAGCTTTCCAGAAAGTCCCAACAGGTTGCACTCGCTTTTTACATCTGTTGCTTAAAATAGCTGATCAGTTTCAATGGTTCTGCCTGAGGGCTGAAATAAACAAGGACTTTGGAGGCAAATCCTTTGCTTTGATAATAGAATTTTGTAGACACAAGTTCCTGAAAAATTGTCCCATTGCTCATCTCATTTGTAATGCAGCTCTCCCAACTCTCATAAATTTCTAGGCCATTGGAGTAAGATGCTGGGAAGGGGTAGGTGGGAGAGATAAAGGTCTGAAGAAGAAGGAGGAACTTCTGTAGGACAGGTCCGTGGACCGTGGAAGAAAGGACATCAGAGGAAGGTGATGGGCAGGACAGTAGAAGGGGTAAGAGGATATTCAGAAGGGAAATGGAAAAAGATGGAAGGAATTTTTGTAAATTAGAGAAATTGATACTCATGCTATCAGGTTGGAGGCTACCCAGACAAATGATGAGTTGCTCCTCCAACCTGAGTTTGGCCTTTCTTTTCCTAACCTCCCCATCAATTCCCTCTTGTCACCCCCCTCCTTTTCTTTCATAGTCCACTGTCCCCTCCCTCTAGATTCCTTCCTCTTCAGCCTTTTTGCTCTTCCACCTATCCCTTCCCAACTTCTCCCACCTTCCCTCTCAGCTGAGCTCATCTGACAATTGCCAGCCTGCACTCCTTCCCATACCCCCACCTCATTCTGGCTTCTGCTTCTCTCCTTCCCTGTTGAAGGGTCAGCCTGAAATGTCAACTATTTATTCCCTTCCCTAGATGCTGCCTAGCTTGCTGAGTTTCTCCAGCAGTTTCTGTGTGTTGCTCTAGATTTCCAGCATCTGGCGGGATCTCTTGTGTTTAAGTCAAGCCCAAGTATAGCAGGCATCATCCAACGATGCCCCTCTTCTTAACGTTAGCTTTTGTGGTGATCCTGGACAAACAGGAAAGCTCTTTGCTTGCCTCTGAAGGGAAGTTTTCTGGAAATTTTACACTCCTTCCTTTGCACTCTGATCTCCTAGCTATACTCTTATTTGTTATCAGTTGTTTATTTTGGACATGATGAAATAGGAATCTGTCTTAAAGTAAAACTAACCATTTGAGGCAGGGTTATAAATATCAGATGGTGCAGACAGATTAAAGTAATTCCTAATTTCTTAGGAACATTAAAAATGAAAATTAGCTGCGGGCAAGCGTCCAAGATTGTATCTACCCATTGAATGTGATCGTTCTGCTGCTTGATGATAGAAACTGTCTCTTTAGAACTGCATGGTGAATGGCTTTGGCTTTTTACAGCTTATGTTGTAGTAACAATTAAGTGTGAGGTCCTAAACCACAAGTCATTAATTTAAATGATATTCTTTAACTAGGAATCTACTCAATGCACTGTGATATTTTACCTTTGTCCTTCTCTTGACTGATCCACCAGAAAATGTGGAGCTATTTCAACAAAGCTGGGAATTAGTAGGATTGGTTTGGAGGATGAAGTAAGTTGGGTTTAACAGTGAGAATTATTATTTCTGTGTGTCAGGGTAGCGTTCAACTTTCAGCTGAAATTTACAGACTCTTGTTGTAAGCCGCCAGCTGGGAAAATCTGCTTTATGATCATTGGCAAGTAACAACATTCAAATGTTGCTTTCTGCTGTCTTTTAGAAGTAACTGAGGCCGTCCCTCATCTGCAGGATGTCAGTCCCCTTCCCTCATTCCCAAAAAGGTGCTACATTGTTCCTTCTTTCAAATGCAGCCTGAAAAGATCATAAATATTTCACCACCAGAACGCCAACTCACCTGGTCTGATCGTGTTCCCCCTCTCTGTCTCAACCTCACTCACCCCATCCAACATTCATCTTCTCCTTCCCACTCAACATCCAGCCAGCCCTATCCCACTTGCCCTTCACTCAACCCAATCCATCTTGTTCTTCTGATGCCCAGCTCTGTCAGCGTCATTCCCCAAAACAATTCATTTAATTCCACACTCAGAACTATACCCCAATCATCTGATTCCACCTACCCAATAAACCCATACATCTCAGATCCCTGCCCAATATCCAGTACCGCCCATCCCATTTTTCACTTCATACTTAGCCCCAGCCAACCCATTTCCCCCATCAGCAGCCCTTCAACCTGATCCCCCAACCAGCCGGCAACCCTGGCCATCTGTTTCTCCATCCAGCTCCCACGCTCACCCATCCTATTCTCCACCAGATGTTCCCCTCCACCAGTCATTACCCATTCTAACCCCACACAGCTAGTTTCCCAACCACTTACCACCATTGTTACTACTAATATGTCAACTCAGGCCTAGGGGGCCGGCGTCGGGCCATTGCTGGGTGGGTCCATACTCCCTGCTGTCACCTCCTTCTTGTCACTTCTCGAGCCATCTGGCTGTGATCGAGTGAATTCCAGGCAAAAGCGTTCACCGGCCACTTGCTGATCTTCATCAGATACAGTTCAGAGATTATATTGCAATACAAAAAATGCAAAAGCAGGCGGAGAGGGTTAGGGGTCTGGTGCATCTGGGTCCCTGCCTCATTTCCTTACCTTCTGCAGGCGTGCACCAAAAGGCTGATGATTTGTAGCCCTGTTATAATGCATCCTAATTAAGTTGCTGGCATTACACGCTCACTCTGTAGTGCATTTGAGACAGCATATGGCTACCAAAGGAAACAAAAGGTTCAATTCATTACAAACTAATTACAACTCGAGGAAGTAAACATGAGGTCTTCATGCAGTTAAGTCAGGTTGTAGGAAATGAAATCTGGCCAAGCTATCATGAAGAACAGGCATACGATTTACACATCTACAGGAGCTCATGGCTGATTCTTGATCAATATAATTAACAGCATTTGCAGGATGGAGATACCAATTTTGCTTAGCTGGTGTGGGCTGTAAATTCTAGACCTCATTCCCACTCTACTTCATTTCACTCTTTACCTTTTGTTCTTCTTGTTCTTTCTTGTATACTTGTTTAGCTTTCTCTTAAACTATTCACCTCGAATGCAGCCACATTCAGACAACTCTATGGATGAGAAAGTTGCTCCCGAATTCACTGCTGGATTTTTCTTTACGGTCTCATATTTGCTGCCAATATGGTCCATGATGAGGCAATGCCTTTATCCACAAATACTTCTATTATACACCTACGTACTCCTTTTTCCCTTTCCTGTAGAAAAATGCCTACCCCATTCAATCTTTCTAAAGCTGTCCCAAGCTTTTATGTGTGCTATATTGCAAGTTTATCTTCACCAGCTCCTGTATCTAACTTTTGCATATAATGTATGAACTGGAGCTCGGCTGTAGAATTGTCCTTTTAATGGAGTGTATGGACAGCAATTCTCTGCTGCCAGATAATATCACTGGTTTTAGGACCATATAGAGCAAAGAAAAAGGTTCAAAGTCTACACTGACCCATTAACCACTCCCAATTACAACTAAATTATTACTATTTATTTTTATTCTGCACTTCCCCCTCCGGATTATAACATAAGGGACATTTGACAGTTGCCTATTAACTTCCCAAACTTTGGTTCTTGATTCCTTTTGCTGAAAGTAGAACCACTGAAATGACGGCATGTGACATCAGAGTGAATAGTACAAGATGAAGGGTACAATTTAACAATTCAGAAATTGGAAAATTACCCAGTGCTTGGACAATTTAAATGGTGGTCCAAGTGTCAGGAATGGAGGTGAGGGTCGGGCTGATTTTGCTCATTCTCCCGCGAGTGTTCAGTCCTTCTCTGCAGCGCTGAGGCTGTGAACTGATCCGGCTACTGTGCGTTTTTGCCCCGTTGATGTGATGAACTGGGACCGAGGCTTCGGCCCACTCCGGCTGCTCCAGGAGCAGATCCGGGGACTCAGTCCAGTTCAGAATGCTGTTGGCTTGCTTCTGTTGTCTGCATGATTTGTGCTGTTTTATTCACTCTCCTTCTCTGCACAGTAGTTTTGGTCTTTTTTTAAATTGGTTTATTAGGGTTTCTTGCTTTGCGGTTGTGTGTAAGCAGACAAATCTGAAGGTGTATAATTTAAACATTGTTTGATAATAAATGTACTCTGAATCTTTGAATCTTTTTGGATTGAAATGTCCATTTGAGATTGGCCACTATGTATAGTTGACCCAGTATCTAAAGAGTGATCTGTCAGTACATTCACCATGATCAGTCTACCGAAGTAGCTTCTGAGTGAGAGGCGATCACAAACTTAGCAAGCAATGGATATTTTGTGTTGGATTTGAACACCCTGTATCGGCAACTGGGTCGGGAATGCAGCAGCAGGCAGAGTGTGGGTGGGAAGTGAGCAGAATAGCAGACTTGTGATTTTCCCACCTCCTGCTTGTGCACTTCCTGCCTGTGTAAACGCTTTCAGAAACTGCAAGCTGCTGCGTCCCAAGTGGGCAATCTCTCCTGCCCTGCCCTGCTCCTTACTTTGCTGACGCTCTGCACTTTGCTATTTAAAAGAATCTGATTTAGAGATACAGGACAGTGACAGGCCCTCCTGGACCAATGAGTCCGTGCCGGCCAATTATCCCCCTAACCTGGAATGTGGGACGAAACCAGAGCACCTGGAGGAGACCCCCATGGTCAGAGTGAGAATGAACTCCTTACAGGGGCAGCGTTGGGAATTGAACCCGGATTGCTAGTGCTGTAATAGCATTATGAGTACCGCCTGCTGCTGACGAGTAATTGTTGTAATAAGCAGTATTTCTTAAACCTCCATCCCATGTCAGAAGTTGTGGCTTTGAAACTGAAGTGCTGCTTTATAAATTATCATTAACATATCCAAGGGAGCATCCCACCAGCACTATTCACCTTCTGTCCTGATACTATCCTATGCATGCTATTTGGCATTTCTTTGGAGCAGGTATAGGATACAAAAAGTCCCTAATTTTGAGGCATTACACTGTCAGTAATCCAATTATCTAAAGATTGCATCATTTTAGCTTTCTAGTCCCGAGTCTTTTTATATTGCCTTTATACATTACAGAGAGGATGGCAGGAGCACAAGTAGAATGTGAATTTTGATTCTATGTATACAGTCTGATGCAATAAATTTAGATGGAGCAGTTTAATAATTGGCATCTTCCATTTTTTATTACTCTTTCACAATAACCCACTCTGATCTCATTGGAGGTAAACTCCTGTATTCATCAACAATATTAGATTATTTTCCTTGCCGGTTTGATGAAAGAATGAACCTGCTTGCTGACACAGCATTCCCGTAATATTAGACCAGCACATGGGCACCGGCCCGCTTGTAAGCTGGAGTTATTTATCAGAATCAGGTTTATTATCACTGTCTTATATAACATGAAATTTGTTGTTTTGTGCAGCAGTGCAGTGCAAAGACATAAAATTACTATAAATTGCTAAATAAATAGTGCATACAAAGATAGGAATAAGGAAGTAGTATTCATAGTGGCGTAGGGGAAGAAGGTATTACTAAATTGTTCAGTGTCTGTCTTCAGGTTCCTGTATCTCCTCCCTGTTGGTGGCAATGAGAAGAAGGAATGTCCTGGGAGGTGAGGGACCTTCATGTTGGATGCTGCCGCCTTGAAGATGTGTTGATGATCAGAAGGGTTGTGCCTGTGACATAGTCTACAACTGTCTGCAGTCTTATGAACATTATGGACTCCATTGATGGGTGGCCTGGTGGAGATCTGTCTCTATCAAAGGAGCTGTATGACTCTCCTTCCCTCCTGAAGCCTGCAGGTCACCTGTTGCACCTGCCTAGCCCGCCAGTCAGCATCACATGACGCCGTGGGAGAAGGTGGTGGATGGTCATATGAGCAGCTGGTGCATAGCACAAGCCCTGCTTATGCAACCATCAATGCCAGGCAAACAGTCTCTGAGGAGTATTGATAATGGCTGGGGTCACCCGTCTTGTAAAGGCACTGCCCAAAAGAAGGCAATAGCAAATCACTTCTGCAAAATATCTGGCAAGATCAATCATGGTCATGGAAAAGTCATACAACATGGCACATAATGAACGAACAGTGTCCATTGGCTGATAAAGGCACTTCATCTAGACTCAGTCTAATCCTTGACGGTTGTCCACACATGGGCACACTCAATAGGAGGTTTCAGTTGGTGGGAGAAATCTGACCAAATTGGACCCACAAAGCCTCATCCAGATAAGGCAGCACTGTATGTCCTTTCTGGCTGAGACTAGCTACTGCAGCACAGAGCAGGAATTGATCCTGGCACCTTTCCCATCTGCCTGGTGCATCTACTCACCAAATCAACTTCCTGAAGTGCTGACAAAGGTGAATTGTAAATCATGTACAAATTACAGTGGAATTAAATGATCTAAACTTTTGTAGTATGTCTACTACTACAAACATCAGTAATATCAAAATCTAAGTCTTGTATTACTACTGAGAGGCCATTGAGTTTATTGTAGTTGAAGTTGTGCTGTCCAGGGCAAACTGGGGGACTAGAGTTTGGGGCAGGGCTGATGGACAGGCAAGTGGCTTGGGAAGAGGTTGAGGAAGGATTTTGGGGAACGGACACACCATCAAGGGGGATTTGCAGGTTTCTTAACCAATAGAGATCATTGAGTGAAATGAGAATAGATTCAGGGCTCTGACTGATGATTTGCAAGTAAATGTGTGGGTTTCAGGTGGTTAGTACTGTGGTGAGGATGTTTGACAAAGGGTATCTGTGAAGTATGGAGCTTGCCTTGCTAAACTCTCGATGCACTGTTTAAGCTCTGACTATCTCACTGCCTCAGGAGTTCCTAAAGATATTGGTTCTCAGAGCAAATAGTCTAATTTCCCCTGCAGCAAGATACTTGGGGAAACAATGCGCCAACTTTCCCAGCCCATTCTTTTGTTTGATTTGGGCATGGATGCCGTCTATCTACAGCAGGTTTAGATGGTTAGCTCTTAAACCCACAAACTCAAGAAAATAGGATAAGGGGAAAAGAATGTAATCATCCTCTGCTTGTTTTTTTTTAAATCAGTGTGATTTAATCTATGTATGATAATGCTTGGAAATATGGTTGTTGATGTTTGCATAGCACAATAGATAATTTAAGAACAGCAACTTTCCACTCTTTGTATGCAACTTAGAAGTCACATTTTCTGGGCTTAAGGACTTATATTTATCCTGTGATTCTGTGCCTTCTTTGGATGTTATCAAGCATTCTACACCAGAGATGTACTTTTGAAGTGTGGTCATCGTAGTTTCAAAACAAAGCAATTCACTTTCTAGTCAATTCACTATCTAAACAAATATTAAAGAGATTTTTAAGATTAGCTTTATCTGTCATGTGTACCGTACATCGAAACACGCAGTGAAATGTGTCACAATATCAAACGCGGTCTGATGATAGAGCTGGGGGCAGCATGCCCGCATCAGAATCAGGTTTATTATCACCGGCATGTGACGTGAGATTTGTTAACTTAGCAGCAGCAGTTCAATGCAGTGCATAATCTAGCAGAGAGAGAGAAAAATAATAAGTAAAATAAAAATAATAATAATAAATAGGTAAATCAATTACATATATTGAATAGATTTTTTAAAAATGAGCAAAAAAAACACAAATACTGTATATTAAAAAAAGTGAAGTAGTATCCAAGGATTCAATGTCCATTTAGGAATCGGATAGCAGAGGGGAAGAAGCTGTTTCTGAATTGCTGAGTGTGTGCCTTCAGGCTTCTGTACCTCCTACCTGATGGTAACAGTGAGAAAAGGGCATGCCCTGGGTGTTGGAGATCCTTTATAATGGACGCTGCCTTTAACCATATAACAATTGCAGCACGGAAATAGGCCATCTCGGCCCTTCTAATCCGTGCCGAATGCTTACTCTCACCTAGTCCCACCAACCTGCACTCAGCCCATAACCCTCCATTCCTTTCCTGTCCATATACCTATCCAATTTTACTTTAAATGACAATACCGAACCTGCCTCTACCACTTCTACTGCTCGTTCCACGCAGCTACCACTCTCTGAGTAAAGAAATTCCCCTTTGTGTTACCCCAAACTTTTGCCCCCTAACTCTCAACTCATGTCCTCTTGTTTGAATCTCCCCTACTCTCAATGGAAAAAGCCTATCCACGTCAACACCATCTATCCCCCTCATAATTTTAAATACCTCTATCAAGTCCCCCCCTCAACCTTCTACGCTCCAAAGAATAAAGACCTAACTTGTTCAACCTTTCCCTGTAACTTAGGTGCTGAAACCCAGGTAAGATTCTAGTAAATCTCCTCCATACTCTCTCTATTTTGTTGACATCTTTCCTATCTTTCTGAGACACCGCTCCTTGAAGATGTCCCGGGTACTTTGTAGGTTAGTACCCAAGATGGAACCGACTAGATTTACAACCCTCTGCAGCTTCTTTTGGTCCTGTGCAGTAGCCCCTCCATACCAGACAGTGATGCAGCCTGGAACAATGCTCTCCACAGTACAACTGTAGAGGTTTTTGAGTAGCACTAACCCTAGCACTAGCCATATGTTTTTGGGACGTGGGAGGAAACCGGAGCACCAAGAGGAAATGCATGTGGTCACGAGGAGAACGTCCATTCTTCTTACAGACGGTGGCGGGAATCGCATCCCGGTCGGTGCTGTAAAGCTTTGCACTAACCACTAAGCTGCCATGCCACCTCTTGTCATGGGATCCTTTAGTGCACCACCGACTGACCGGTTGCAACTTTCCAGCATCTTTAGACAGGATTGTAGTGGGTGCATGAAACTCCCACATCCTTACTCAGACATAAGGGACAAGCAAATGAAACAGTGCTGGCTGCTATGCTCTTGGTATTGACTCTCACTTGTGACTCATTGCTCTGGGTTAACCTTTCAAGCTGGGCATGGTCCCTCTTGGCATTCACAGAGTAGGAATTCCCGTATGTTTGTGAGACTCTTGTGGGGTACTGGTGTAATTTGGGCAAGTAGAATCACATAGGTGGGCCTAATAATCAGTGTGGACAAAGTGGGCTGTAAAGGTCCATTTTCATGCAGCACAATTCTATGATTCTTCATGGAGACTTTGAGAAAATCCCTGAATCCCTTCTCAAGTTCAAGTTTATTGTCATCTGACTGTACATATATACAACTAAACAATGTTCCTCCGTACCACGGTGCACCCACAATCTGTATATCACACACAGCACATAAAAGATAATATTACCACAATCACATTAACAAAATATGACTCAAAATGCATGTGAAGTGCACATCGTAGGTGAGCAGTAAACTGCTCGCTGTCCTAGTGACGAGACCTCAGTGGAGGCAGAGTACTCATCAGTTTCACTGCCTGAGGGAAGCAGCTGTTACCCAGTCTGGCAGTCCTAGTCCTGATGCTTCTGTACCTCCTTCCTGATGGTAGTGGGTCAGAGAGGTTATGGGATGGGTGATGGGGATCCTCAGCAATGCTTTGGGCCCTTTGCACAAGTGTCACAACTAGGGGGGAAGAAGATCCTGGTGATCCCCTTGGTTTTTACTGTCCTCTGTAGGGTCTCGATGTCCAATGCCTTGCAGGTTCCTTACCACACAATAATGAAGCCAGACACAACACCCTTGATGGTACTCCTGTAGAAAGTTGTTAAAATGAGGGTGAGGAGCCTTGCACGCCACAGTCCTCAGAAGGTGCGGGCACGCTATTGTGTCTGCTTAACTAATGAGTGGGTGTTGTGGGTCCAGGTTAGATTGTTCATTGTGTGCACACCAAGGAACTTTGTGCTCTTCACTCTCTCCATTGCAGAGCCATTGATGGGCAATGGAGTGTGGTCGACCTGCAACTTCCTGATGTCCACAATCATCTCTTTTGTATGGTCCACGTTCAGACTCAGCTGGTTGTTCTCACACCATTTGACGAACCTCTCTACCTCCTCTCTGTATGCTAGATCTTCACCATTGCTGATGAGGTCAACCACAGCAGTATCATCAGTGAGCACTGATATTACAGCAGTGATGATCAGGGGTGGCAGGGTAGTGTAGTGGTTAGCACAACACCTTATGGTATAGGTGACCTGGGTTTGTAAGTTCTCCCCATGACCGTGGGGGTTTTCTCCAGGTACTCTGGTTTCTTCTCATGTTCAAAGACCGTACTGGTTGGTGGGTTAATTGGTCATTGTAAAAAGTCCTGTGATTAAATTGGGGGCTTGCCAGGTCAACCACTACGGTTTGAGCTGGACCTGGCAGTGCAGTCAGTAGTGTGAACACCAGCAATGTTGCTGCTGACTCGGACTGATTGGGGTCTTCCCATCAAGAGGTCCAAGATCCAGCTACAGAGAGGGATTCTGAGTCCCAACAAGGGCAGTTTACCCACCAGCCTCTGAGAGATGATCAAATGCCAAGCTGAAGCAGATGAACAACATCCTGGCATATGAGACATTGTTTTCTAGGTGAGACAGGATGGAGTGGGGGGGCCGAGGCTATGGTATCATCTCAGTGGATCAGATTGAGCAGTAGACAAACTGGAAGGGGTTCAATGTAGCTGGAAGCTGGGATTTTGTTCGATTCATCACTTGCACTCAAAGCACTTCCTAATTGTTGAGGTTAGTGCCATTGGATGGTAATCGTTTAGGCCAGTTAGCGTCACTCTCTGTCACCAGGTAATCCCTTATTGTGCACATGGTCTTATTTTTTCAACTAATTGCTGTTAGATGTGAAAGGTGTATGCAAATTTGAGTTCCCCCAGCAATTTCATTTTTGCTCCCGACTCCGGGATCTGCAGTGTCTGTCTCAAAGGCTGGACCTGTTCAACAGGGTGACTCAGTGGAATGAGAGTAAGAGCAGAAAATGCCGGAAATACTCCTCAGGGCGGGCCGCACCTGTAGGAAGGGAAGTGTTAATATCATGCATCGATAGCCCATTGTCGGAACTAGGAAGGCAACAGAAGCTTATTAAGGAACGGGAGAGTGAGGGAGAGGGGTGTCACTGATAGGATAAAATCAGGGTGACCATTGGGGAAAGCTGTAAGCAAGGTTATTGAGTGAATGGAAGCAGTTAGAGAGGGAAAACAGAAACTAAAGAACCTTGTGTAATTAGAGCCTTAATGCTGGGAACGCTCGGCTGCTGATTCTCGATTGATCACCCTACCAATGGATTTGATGGATTTTGAGGAGGAAGCTCTGGCAGCAAGTATCCTGTGCTTTGAGATACCTGACGTGGGTGGCCCAGTTCTCATCTCGATGCAGCTGCAGAAACAGCATATTTGGAATCTACAAGTTTAACCCTGCTGACATTTGTTAAGAAGGCATGTCAGCTTCACAGGAAGTGCCCTTTATGTCAATACCTACTGCAAACTCACCAACTAAATTAACATACAGCTACGTGAGTGCATGTTTGTTGCTATTTATATTGCCATGACTCTGGGGAATCTGCTGCTATTTGTTCCCTTCTTCCCGCGCTGTGTGCAGGCACACTTCCGAGATCTCAATATTTATAAAACCTGGGTGGGTGCCAATGTTGATATAGCCATTTGCATGAAAGATAATTTACTATTTATAATCAAACATAAATTTTATGTACTTCACTACCTATAGTTTTTTTTATTGAAAACAGAAAAAGCACCATAAAAGAGTCGAGGGGGGTGAGTTAGTGATATTGGAAACTGCACTGCATGTATTCTGCAGTAGCTCGGAGAATGGTATCCAGTCCCATTTTGTATAACTCATGCATGATTATAATGGAAGATTTCTATCCAGTTAGAATTGACATTAACAATTCTCTGCAAAGATTGAAAGCCATTGGAAGGAAATCCACACATTCTAATTCCAGTTCCTCTATCTCACAACTGCTGTAAGCAATAGGGGTTCAGTTTCATACATTTTGAGAAGCAGATTGAAGCATGCAATAGTTTCGATTGCAGTATTTTCCCTGTGGGTTCCATGGATATAAAAATAACATTGGCTGCTCAGTTGATACATGGTGCAAACTCCAATACTGTATAATTGCAAAATGTAGTAGAATGAAGAAAATTAAGGCTTTCTTTGAAAGTGATACCTTTATGTCTGAATACTTCAGATTGTGCTTTAGGCATGTAATAGTGAGATTACCTTAAATCAAATGCCAAAATTATTCATCTGCTAAATATTACTATTATTATGAGCACTTTGTGTATGTGATCAGAATCACGAAGGCTTTTGATAGAATAGAAAAGTAGAATGTTTCCAGTGGCAAGGCGGTCAATGAGCAGAGGGCACAGGTAATTGGAAGATGTGCTGGAGGGATGATAAAGAGAATTTGTTTTTACACACTAGGGTTTTGACGATCTGGAATGCATTGCATAAAAGTGTAATGGAAATGATTTCAGTAGTGACTTCTGGTGGAAAAGACTGAAAAGGGAAACACCTGCAAGAGAATGAGAATGAAGTGGACTTTCTTTTGGTGCACTTCTCTTGTTGAGCTTCGACATGGTTATCACAAAAAGAAATAATTAAGTATACTGTATTTCTAATTATCTGACAAACGGCCACTTTATTAGGTACCTCCTGCGGCTAATGAACTGACAACTGAGTGTACGTTCATCTGCTGCTGTAGCCTTCCACTTTCAGGTTTGATGTGTTGTACATTTAGAGATGCTCATCTGCACACCACTATTTTAACACATGGCTGTATGAGTTATTGTTGCCTTCCAGTCTGGCCATTCTCTTCTAACCTCTCCCATTAACAAGGAGCTTTAACTCACAAAACTGCTGCTCACGGGATTTTCTTTTTTGTTTTCCACACCATTTTCTGTAAACTCTAGAGCCTGTTGTGTGCGAAAATCCCAGGACAGTAACAGTTTCTGAGATACTCAAAGCACCCCATCAGGCACCACTAATAATTTTTTCCCCTTTCTGATGTTTGCTCTGATCAATAACTGAATCTCTTGACCATGTCTTTATGCTTTTATGCATTGAGTTGCTACCACATGTTTGGCTGATTAGATATCTGCATTAATGAGCAAGAGTGCTGAATAAAGTGTATATTAGGAGAGTGCTTTAAATGCTGTATTTATTCTGGTGTTCTTTTATGCCTTGAATGAATTTAATCTTCCAGTTTGGCTTTTAATGTACAAGGTCAAGTGTTGATATGATGATGTAAGGGACAGAGAACCCTGGAAATGAGAATTCAGGAGCACAGTAGCATTGTGGTTACTGTATGTTACAAGGTTAGTAACTAAAAGTTTAGATCATTGATCAACATAGACATGAGTTTGAAAACCACCATGGCAGACGGGGTATTTCAATTCAACAATTTTTGTAATCCAGAATTTAAAAGGATACTGATATCAGAAATGAAACTACTTGGTTGTCATAGAAGTGCAACCTGGTTTTTGTGTCCTTCAGGGAAGTAATCTGACACCCTTATTTGGCCTAGGTTATATGTGATTCCAGGCCCTCAGCAGTGTTGTCAATTAAAGGAGGGCCTGCTTGAAGTTGTTCCAGGGTGTGAGGTTCAACTTTGTGGATCTACCTCTGGCAGGTGCCTCTTCCAGTAAAGAAAAAGACTTTGGCCTCACTAAGCTCGACAACTGATCTTATCTGATCACATTTTCCAGCCCGCTGGCGTTTGCTCCTGCCCCACGATCCCCAGCTCTGTACTTGCCATTACACCTTCACCCGTTCTGCACAAGTACACACGGTCTTTGTAGCGGACAACACCTCCTCTGCCCTGTTCTCAATGATCCTGCAGCAGCTTTTCCTCCAGCAAAATGTGCTCTGTCCTGCCTGAATGATTGTGATTTCCAAAGTGGCACACAAATTCCAAGCAATTGTCGTTGGTTTCTCTGTTCGCTTACTCTCGGTATTCAGCATTGTACTACTGTTTCAGACAAGTGTTTTGCACTCACATCTTGAGAGTAAGATTTGGCAAATTGTCTTCTGACTTAAAACATGGTTGTTTCCATGTAGTTAAGGGTGAAAGTGGGGGGGGGGGGGGGGAATTTTTATAAACATTAAGGTTATTAACAGCTCTTTAATGTTATGATAATACAGTTTAAATTTAGAAATTGCTAGAGATAATCCAATTATAGATAATTGGAATTCCAATCTGTGATCAGCTCCAGGTACTTCCAGTGAAAATGATGTTATGAGGCATGTCTCTTAAGAGATAATGTAGAATATAAAATGCTTTAGTAATGAAACTCTAAATTGCATGTATGTGAATGCAAATTTCCTTTTCAAACAGTTCATGGTTTATAGTTCTTGCACAGGTGTTCCCACAACCGATGGACTCACTTTCAGTGATTCTTCATCTCATGTTCTCCATATTTATTGCTTATATATTTATTATTATTATTATTATTATTATTATTCTTTTTAAGTTTTGCACATTGGTTGTTGTCTGTCCTGATCAGTGCTGCCTTCCATTGATTCTATTGTATTTCTTGTATTTATTGTGATTGCCCGCAAGAAAATGAATCTCGGGGTTGTGTATACTGATATCTGCACACTTCGATTAATAACTTTACTTTGAGCTTTGAAAAGCCTTAAGATCATAAGACATGCAGCAGAAATAGGCCATTTGGCCCATTGAGTCTGCTCTGCCATTCAATTATGGCTGATTTACTTTCTCTCTCTCAAGCCGATTCTTCTGCCTTTTCCTTGTAATCTTTGATGCCCCAACTAAACAAGAACCTATCAATCTTTGCTTTAAATATACCCAATGACTTGGCTTCTCCAGCTGTCTGTGGCAATGAATTTCACAGATTCATCTCCCTCTGGCTAAAGAAATTCCTTTGCATCTCTGTGCCTTCTGGTCCTAGTCTCTCTCACTATTGGAAACATCCTCTCCACATCCATTCCATCTAGACCTTTCAATACTTGGTAGGTTTCAATGGGATACACCCTTCCCCAATTCTTCTAAGCTCTTGTGAGTACAGACACAGAGCCATTAAAAGCTCTTCAGACATTAACCTTTCTACTCCCAGAATCATTTTCATAAACCTCCTCTGGACCCTCTCCAATTCAAGGACACCCTTTCCTAGATATGGGGCCCCAAACTGCTCACATTACTCTAAATGTAGTCTGACCTATGCCTTATAAACCCTCAGCATTATAACTTTATATTCTCTTCCTCTTGAAATGAATGCTAACATTTGCATTTGCCTTTCTCAAAAATGACTCAAACTACAAGTTAGCCTTTAAGGAATCCTGCATTAGGACTCCCCAGTCCCTTTGCACCTCTGATTTCAGAATTTGCTCCCTGGTTAGAAAATAGTCTACGCATTTATTCCTTCTACCAAAGAATATGACCATACACTTGCCTACACTGTATTCTAACTGCCATTTTTGCCCATTCTCCCAATCTGTCCAAGTCCTTCTGCAGTCTTCCTGCTTTCTCAGCACCACCTACCCCTCCACTTATCTTTTCTCTTCAAACTTGTTCTCAAAGCTATCAATGATCTCATCCAGATCACTAAGATATAATGTGAGAAGTAGTGGACCCAACACTGACCTCTGCAGAATATCACTAGGCACTGCCGCAACTAGAAAAGTCCCCTTTTATTCCCACTATTACCTTCTGCCAGTCAGCCAACCTTCTGTCCATGCTAGTGTCTTTCCTGTAATACCATGGGTTGTTTAGCAGCCTCATGTGCAGATGTAGTCCACCTGGTCTAGGTGACTTACCTAACTTCAGACCTTTTAGCATATTCTCTTTAGTACAGTAGTAGCAACTACACTCACTTCTGCCCCTTATCACTCTTGAATTTCTATCATAGTGCTGGGTCTTCCACAGTGAAGACTGATGCAAAATCCTTATTAAGTTCTTCTCCCATTTTTTGTCCGCCATTGCTACCTCTCCAGCATGATTTTCCAGTGATCTGATATCCACTCTTGCCTCTCTTTTACTCTTTATACATCTGAAAAAAAACCTCCTGTGTCCCCTTTTATATTTTTGCCTAGTTTACTTTCATATTTCATCGTTCACACACCATCTTGGCATCTTTTTCGCAGCCACAGAGTCTCCTGTCTGTCCACCTAGCTATCAAGTCTCCCATCACAAATTGCCTGATTTAAGCTCCCTCTGCACTTAACCACATGCTGGTCTAAAAAGCCATCTTGTAGGCATTCTACAAATTCCTTCTCTTGGGATCTAGTACCAACATTATTTTCACAATGAAATTGAATATTGAAATCTCCCATGACCATCATCACACTGGCCTTTTTACATGCCTTTTCCATCTCCTGTTGTAATATGTACTTGAGTACTGCTTGGAAGCCTGTATGTAACTCTCATCAGAGTCTTTTTACTCTTGCAATTTCTCAACTGTGCTCACAAGGATACTACATCTTCCGATCCTATGTCACTTCTTTCTAGTGTGTGTGGAAGTCCAATAAAGGTGAGAAATTCATCTTTTAAAAGAACTTTAAAGCAAGTTACATTTTTAGTGCCTTGCCTTTTTCTATTATCGGGATAGCAAGTCAGGTTGCATGCCTTTTCTCTCTAATAGATCGTCATATCCAAAAACCTTGACCATACTGTGCCTGCTTTGGCTTGCTCTTGGAACTTCCTGTGTATTTATGTCTGCCTTTGTTCTTTGTATGTGCAGCTGGGTGTCAGATGGCTTTCTTTACAGATTTTAATGCAGATGCACTGGAGATCGGTGCAGCGGCTACCAACTCAAAGCTCCAGCAACCCAACTTCAGTTTTGACTTCCTGCTTATGTCCATGGACTCTGCATCTCCTCCCTTTAAACAATTCCTCCCAAATCCCCAAAACTGGCTTGTTTGTATGTTCATTGGCTTCAGTAACTTGCTCATGTGGAGATACGTGGTAGGAGAATCAAGTGTGAATTGATGGGTATGGGTGAGAGAATAGATTACAGAGAAAATAAATGGGGAAGTATAATGGGATTATTCTGAGAGCAGCATAGACTTGATGGGTTAATTGGTCTCCTTCTCTGTCACAAAATATTAAGAGAATATGCAAACATTTTGAGTTTGATGCTTCCAAATATATAATTAAGGTGCTCTGTCTTTAAGGAGCAGGCCACTGATATCAGAACTTTTCCCAATAAAATGATGTCACTACTTGTATAATGTTGGTCTCCTGTGTTTGTTTCTTGAAGCCATGCTAAAACTTTGCCGTGCATGGGCACAGAGCTTCTCTGCAATAATAGGGCTTTAATGAAAGGTGGTGGTGGAGTGTCCCAGAGGATGGTGGTCCTGATTGCTAGTGGTAAATGGCAAGAATATGGACCGGTAAAGTGATTGGATAAAGATAGCTGGTTTGCATCAAGAAGGGACAAAGCATTCAAGCAATAGAATATGCTAGCAGATAAGATATGGCTAAGACAAAATGGCAGGAAGGCAAATTGTTCTGAGGAATACCTGCTAGCATAATGAACTATTGCATAATATATAATTAAAAATGTCAAGGTGTCGGACCGTGTTGAGTTTCTCAAAAGATGAACGTGGTACGACCCTGTCACGAAGGACAGCTTGCATTGCCATCTATATGAAGTGCCTCAAGAACTTCGGCATGAACTTTTGCCAAAGTATATTCTAGATATTTCATGATATGCTTATCCTCCCTCAGACGTTGCCCTCAAATATTGCAGATATTGGAGCATATTGTCCCCTTGCTGTATGAATGAGAATGTGTTTTCTAAATGATAACGTTGATGGGATCATAGATGTTTCCCCCAGCATTCTAGTGTTACTTTTGGTTATTATAAAATGAATATAACACTAGGGTATTTGCCTGCCTGGTTAGGCAGTGAATTTTCCCCAGAACCTTATTTTCCTTCCCCCCCTTAGTACATAGATGAAAATGAATATGGCAGAGTAATTAAATAATTACATTGGTTCGACCTTTAAGAATGAACACAAGTATCTTTATGGAAGTATTAGAGGATGCAGAATCTGATAGAGTTGGCAAATTATGAACTATGAAAGGAAATTAGTGTTAATGGATAAGTAATTTTGGACAAATTAATGGTACAGACAGCTGATGAATCTGCAAGCCAAGTGGGAATATATTGTTGGGACAGAGGGGCATCTATGACTGTGCTGAGGGGTAGAGCTGGACTGAAGCTCTGAATGTCCTTATCCTAATGTTATTTTCTACACTCCCCTTTCCGTACAAAAAATAAAGCTGGCTGCGAGATATTCACTGGGGTGTTGGGAAGTGACTACTCTGCCTATAATGCTGTTCCTCTCTCTGCAATGCAGCTGCTTTGATGCCAGCCGAGGAGGAATGAACATATCCTTTTCACAGCTCCTGAAGTATTTTGCCACGGTATCTGCTCAGTCCAAGTCACGAGCCAAAAATCTACCTACTTATTTCATTCAAATACCCTTTTCACTTGGAGTAAAGAGAAGAAGCCTTGCTGTTATTCAAGAACAATCCATTTTTACACCTCCCACACCATTATTCATTTCCATGTTCCTCTGCTTACTGCTTAGCACTCTGACGTCGTTTTACTAACAGCCTCCTCCACGGCTTACTGCAGGGATGCCCAGATGCTTGCTCGAAATATTGGTGCCACCCTCATGATGACAGGGCAGTTTAATCACATTAACAGGGAGGGGCGACTTTAAATAGAGCAGGCCAATAAATTAGAGCTTTCAAAGGATACGAACTTGTACGTGTGAAAACCTTGTACCTGTTAACTGCAACAGTGTGATATTTAGCTAACTCGGGAAATGCTGGAGGTAATTTTGGAGAGTGAGCTTGGAACGTATACATTCCACTTCGAATAATGAGATGGTGAGTGCTGTATTTGGAGAAGCTTGTAAATAACATACAATAATTCTTTGCCCTAATCTAGGAACTAAATCTAGTTCAAGCATTGACAGAAAAATGACATTGATACTTTTGGGAATCGCCACTGGTCGCTCTTTCAGAAGGAGCATCTTTCTGCTTTAAGTTAGAATTCCAGTAGCTGTTTTCTGTGCTTCTGAGTGAATATCTGCACAGCTAGTTGGTAAAGAACATTCAGAAGCCGCATGCGGTTGAGGAGGGGTCGACTGCAAGACCCACTCTGCAGTGGTTCACGTACCCAAAGTACGTGAAAAGGCATGGGGTGTTCCACTATAAAGGAACGCTGTATTGTTTTCTGATGCAAAGAGCTGGAGGAACCCAGCAGATCAGGTAGCAAGTATGAAGGGAATTAGGTAGTCGATGTTTCATGTTGACACCTGAACATTGATACACAAGGGGAGGTATTCTCCAGTATGGAAAAGGGGGAAGAAACCCCAGATTCCCTGCCATTCTCGTGTTTCCCTGAGAATCTTCTGGGAGAGAGGATTTTATTGAAGGTATGTGCAAACAAAGAATGGAGCATACCAACCTCAGAGGAAGTCGGCTTTCAATGCCACATTCCGTCCCAAACAGGAGTATTTAAGTAATTGGCTGCCTGAGCGCACACAATCAAAAATGCTTTCTGGCCATGGAACGGATTCGTATTTGAATTGAATGACTTGGATCCTTCCTCCAGTATCAATTCGTCAGTAATGATTCAGAATTCCAAAATCAAAGTACACACATGTCAGCATATGAGATGAATTTTCTTGCAGGCATACACAGTAAATGATGGAAACACGACAGAATCAATGAAAGACTTCACTCAACAGGACAACCAATGTGCAGAAGAGAACAGACTGTGCAAATACAAGAAAAAAAGATAATAATACTAATAAATAAGTAAGTAATAAATATAGAGGATAAATAATCAATTTGTAAAGGACAGCAAACTTTGCAAATACAAAAAGAAAAAAAGAAATAATAATAATTTATAAATAAGCAATAAATATCGAGAACATGAGATGAAGAGTCCTTGAAAGTGAGTCCATTGGTTATGGGAACAGTTCAGTGATAGGGCGAGTGAAGTTATCCCCTTTGATTCAAGGGCCTGATGGCTGAGGGGTAATAACTGATCCTGAACCTGAGGGTGTGGGTCCTGAGTCTCCTGTACTTTCTTCCTGATGGCAGCAGCGAGAAGAGTGTATGCCCTGGATGGTGGGGTCCTTGATTATAGATATTGCTCTCCTGTGTAGGTGTGCTCAGTGGTAGGGAGGGCTTTACCATTGCTGGAGTAGTATCTACTACTTTTTGTAGGGTATTCCATTCAAGAGTATTGGTGTTTCCATGCCAGGCCATGATGCAACCAGTCAGTATACTCTCCACCACATATCTAGAGAAGTTTGTCAAAGTTTTAGATGCCATGCCAAATCTTTGCAAACTTCTAAAGAAGTTGAGGCACTGCCTTGCTTTCTTCGAAATGGCACTTACATCTTGGACCCAGCATAGATCCTCTGAAATGATAGCACTGAGGAATTTACGGTTGCTGACTCCTGCCTCCTCTGATGAGGACTGGCTCACGTACCTCCAATTTCCTTGGTCTTATTGACATTGAGTGAGAGGTGGTTGTTGTGGCATCACTCAGCCTGATTTTCAATCTATCTCCTTTATCCTGATTTGTCACTGTCTTTGATTCACCAAACATGACAGTGGTGTCATCGGCAAACTTAAATACGGCTTTGAAGCTGTGCTTACCCTCACAGCAATAAGTATTAATCGAGTAGAACGGAGGGCTAAGCACACAGCTTTGTGGTGCACCTGCACTGATGGAGCTTGTGGAGAGATGTTTTTGCCAATCCAGACTGACTGGAGCCTGTGAGTGAGGAAATGGAGGATCCAATTAGGAACACAGAAAACCAACAGCACAATACAGGCACAAAGCTGTGCCTAACGCGTCCCTACTTTAGAAATTACTAGGCTTACATATAGCCCTCTATTTTACTAAGCTCCATGTACCTATTTAGAAGACCCTATCATATCCATCTCCACCACTGTTACCGGCAGCCCATTCCATGCACTCACCACTCTCTGAGTAAAAAACTTAACCCCAGACATCTCTTCTGTACCTACTCCCGAGCACCTTAAACCTGTGTCCTCTTGTGGCAACCATTTCAGCCCTGGGAAAAAGCCTCTGACTATCCACACGATCAATGCCTCTCATCATCTTGTACATCTCTATCAGGTCATCTCTCATCCTCCTTCACTCTAAGGAGAGTTCACTCAACCTATTCTCATAAGGCATGCTCCCCAATCCAGGCAACAGCCATGTAAATCTCCTCTTCACCCTTTCTATGGCTTCAACATCCTTTCTGCAGTGAGGTGACCAGAACTGAGCACGGTACTCCAAGTGGGGCCTGACCAGGGTCCTATATAGCTACAACATTACCTCTCGGCTCCTAAATTCAATTCCACGATTAATGAAGGCCAATACACCGTATGGCTTGTTAACCACAGTGTCAACCTGTGCAGCTGCTTTAAGCGTCCTATGGACTCGGACCCCAAGAGCCCTCTGATCCTCCACACTGCCAAGAGTCTTACCATCAGTACTGTATTCTAACATCATACTTGACCTACCAAAATGAGCCACTTCACACTTATCTGGGTTGAACTCCATCTGTCACTTCTTAGCCGAGTTGTGCATCCTATCATTGTCCTGCTGTAACCTCTGACAGCCCTCCACACTAACCACAACACCTCCAACCTTTGTGTCATCAGCAGACTTACTAACCCATCCCTGCACTTCCTCATCCAGGTCACTTATAAAAATCACGAAGAGTAAGGGTTCCAGAACAGATCTCTGAGGCACTCCATTGGTGACTGAACTCCATGCAGAATATGACCTGTCTACAACCACTCTTTGCCTTCTGTGGGCAAGCCAGTTCTGGATCCACAAAGCAATGTCCCCTTGGACCCCATGCCTTCTTACTTTCTCAATAAGCCTTACATGGGGTACCTTATCAAATGCCTTGCTGAAATCCATATACACTACATGTACTGTTCTTCCTTCATCAACGTGTTTAGTCACATCCTCAAAAAATTCAATCAGGCTCGTAAGGCACGACCTGCCCTTGACAAAGCCATGCTGACTACTCCTAATCATATTATACTTCTCCAAATGTTCATAAATCCTGCCTCTCAGGATCTTTTCCATCAGCTTACCAACCACTGAGGTAAGACTCACTGGTCTTTAATTTCCTGGGCTATCTCTACTCCCTTTCTTGAATAAGGGAACAACATCTGCAACCCTCCAATCCTCTGGAACCTCTCCTGTCCCTATTGATGATATAAAGATCATTGCCAGAGGCTCAGCAATCTCCTCCTTCACCTCCCACATTAGCGTAGAGTATATCCTGTCCGGTCCCAGTGACTTATCCAACTTGATGCTTTCAAAAAGCTCCAGCACATCCTCTTTCTTAATGTCTATATCTACATGCTCAAGCTTTTCAGTCCACTGCAAGTCATCACTACAATCACTAAGGTCCTTTTCCATAGTGAATACTGAGGTAAAGTATTCATTACCTCTGCTATTTCCTCCGGTTCCATACACACCTTCCCACTGTCACAATTGATGGGTCCTATTCTTTCACGTCTTATCCTCTTGCTCTTCACATACTTCTAGAATGCCTTGGAGTTTTCCTTAATTCTGCCCACCAAGGCCTTCTCATGGCCCTTTCTGGCTCTCCTAATTTCCTTCTTAAGCTCCTTCCTGTTAGCCTTATAATCTTCTAGATCTCTAACATTACCTAGCTCCTTGAACCTTTTGCAAGCTTTTCTTCTTGACTAGACTTATTCAGCCTTTGTACACCACGATTCCTGTACCCTACCATAACTTCCCTGTCTCATTGGAACGTACCTGTACAGAGCTCTACACAGATATCCCCTGAATATTTTTCACATTTCTTCTGTACTTTTCCTTGAGAACATCTGTTTCCAATTTAAGCCTCCAATTTCCTGCCTGATAGCCTCATAATTCCCCTTACTCCAATTGAATACTTTTCTAACTTGTCTGTTCCTGTCTCTTTCTAAGGCTTTGTAAAGGAGCATTGGAGAGAGATAGGAACAGAGAAGTTAGAAAAGCATTTAATTGGAGTAAGGGGAATTGCAGAGGAATTATTGAGGCCAAGGTCTTGAAGCTTATTGATGAGTTTTGAGGAGATGATAATATTGAAAGACAAGCTGTAGTAGATAAAGAGCATCCTGATGTATACATCTTTGCTGTCCAGATGTTCCAGGGTTGAATGAAGAGCCAATAAAGTTGCATCAGCTATGGACTTGTTGTGGCAGTAGGCAAATTGGAGCAGATCCAAGCTACTGCTCGAGCAGGAGTTGATATGCTTCATTACCAACTTCTGAAAGGACTTCATCACAGTGGATGATAGTTATTGAGGCAGATTACTACGTTCTTCTTAGGCAACTGTATAATTAAAGCCTGTTTGATGCAGGTGGATCCCTCAGACTGCAGAAGGGAGCAGTTCAATTCAATTCAATTTTGCCATGGTATCTGCTGGATCCAAGTCATGAGCCAAGAATCTACCTTCCTATTTCATCCAAATACCCTTTTCACTTGGAGTAAAGAGAAGAAGCCTTGATGTTATGCAAGAACAATCCATTTTTACACCTCCCACACTATTATTCATTTTCATGTTCCTCTGCTTCGCACTCTGACGTTTCACGAACAGCCTCCTCCACGGCTTACTGCAGGGATGCCCAGATGCTACAGAAGGAATGGAGGCGGGCTAACCCCTATTGACATCAGCGGATCTGGGGTTGAGAGGATGAACAGCTTTAAGTTCCTCAGTATTAACATCACTGAGGATCTCACATGGTCTGTACATACCGGCTGTGTAGTGAAAAAGGCACAACAGCACCTCTTTCACCTCAAATGGTTGAAGAATTTTCGCATGGGCCCCCAAATCCTAAGTACTTTCTACAGGCACAATTGAGAGCATCCTTGCAGGCTGCATCACTGCCTGGTATGGAAACTGTACTTCCCTCATTCGCAGGACTAGTGGTGCAGACAGTCCAGCACATCTGTAGAAGTGAACTTTGCACTATTCAGGACATTCACAAAGACAGGAGTGTAAAAAAAAAAGCCCAAATGATCATTGGGGACTTGAGTCACCCCAACCAGAAACTGTTTCAGCTGCTACCATCTGGGAAACGGTACCACAGCATTAAAGCCAGGACCAACAGGCTCCGGGACAGCTTCTTCCGCCAGTCCATCAGACTGATTAATTCATGCTGACACAACTGTATTACTATGTTATATTGTTGTACATGCTATTTATTACAAATTACTATAAAGTGCATATTGCACATTTTGATGGAGATGTAATGTAAAGATTTTTATTCCTCGTGTATGTGAAGGATATAAGTAATGGTCAACTCAATTCAATTGAAGATCTCAGTGAACACTCTAGCCAATTGATTAGGCCATGTCTTTAGTACTTGGCCAGGTATCCCAACTGGGGTGGATCCTTTCTGTGGGTTCACCCATCTGAAGGATGCTCTCATGTTGGCTAAAATCACAGGGTCATCGGGGGCTGTGGGAGTTCGTGATGGTTCCTCCATGTTTTGATGGTCAACGTGAGCATAGAAGGCATTAAGCTTGTCTGGAGAGAAGCCTTGTTGTCACCTGTGCTGCTTGGTTTCATGTCGTAAGAGGTGGTAGCATTCAAGCCCTGCCACAGCTATCAAGCATTCTTCAGTGTTCGGTTTGATCCAGAATTGCCACTTTGCACGTGAGATGACTTTCTGAAACCACACCAGGACCTCTTGTATCTTATTTAGTTGCCAGTTCTGACTTCCATTGATCTGGCCCTCAGCGGATTCATAATTCATCCTCGGCTTCTTATTGGGGAAGTCTCTGAAAGGGTTTGAGGGGACACTCATCTATCACCATTTCTATAATTCCGTGTATGGTACCTCTGTCAAAATAAGCTGAAGCATTATGCTGTGCCCTCATTCTGTCCTTTAAATACCCTCATTCATCTTCTTCTATTTATACCAGGGGACCCCTGGGTTAAATGATAGGAGTCCATAGCATAAAAAAGGTTGGGAAACCCAGATTTATGCATTTACAGCTATGATTAACAATCACGTGTTTCCTCTCTCTTAAATGGCACCAGAAGCATCTGAGTCACCAAGACAACCATGGTCACATATACCCCTTTGTTTCTTTCACCCCACCCACATCTCCTGCCAACAGCATAAAGCATTCCTGCTTTCTGATGAAGGGCTGTTGGCTTGAAACAGTAATTGTGTTTCCTTTACCACAGATGCTGTCTGATCCACCGAGTATTTCATGTTCTTATTAAAGCAGTGAAATTGTTTATCCCTATTGCTTTGCATAGGGAGTTGTGTTGTATGACAGGATCTTTGATTGGCCTGCAGTTTCCCACAATACCTACAACTGATTTGAATAAGGGATTAGGGAGCTATCTATCTAACCTTTCTGAAGATGTACAATAACACATCAGGGAGGTAAGCAGATGAGTAGAACCAAGTGGCCAATAGAAGTCATTAAGATGAAATCGCACTTCTGAAGTTTGGTCATATATTTTCTAAATAGTGAAAAGCCAGGATGAGTAGTTAGACTTTTGTTTCCATAGACAAAAATCAAAAGCATCTGAACAATTGCAAAAAAAAAGCCTTAGTATTTGAAGAATATTGGGCTAGAAGATATATTGTAGATATACTGAACGCTGGTTAGATCCCTGTCTGGAGAATTGTGTTGATGTTTATACACTAACCTTCTGGAATGAGAGATTAAACTTGAAAGTGAGGAGGGTTTGAGAGTTGGAAGTGAAGTACCTGCACATAGTCACTAAAGTGATGTTGTGGCTAATTTGGTAAAGTTATGACACATAGTTTCAGAAGGTGTGGTTGCTTTCCCTTGAACACTGGCAGTAAATTGCAATATGATTAAAGCATAGGTTAAATAATTGGTCAGGTTAGATTACAAAAAAAACCATGTTTCTTCAAATAGAACTTAATCAAATAACAGCAGGACAGCTTGTGGTCTTATCAGAAAACATATTTTCCACATAAGGAATGATAGAAATCTGGAGGAATTGTCCCCAAAAAGTCCTTGAAGAAAGATGTCAAAGCTGAGATTGATAAACTTCTGTTAGGAAAGAATATGAAGAATTACTGAATAAGGATGGGTAGGTGGAAATTAGACAGAAATTGATTAGCAGATCAGACTCAAGTGCTTAAATGCCCCTTTCCTACTTCTTTGCTCTTCTTGTGTAGCTTGGGAGAGGTACGCAGCCCAGGGTGAGAGGCTATAACTAGTAAGAAATGTTAAAAGTTTGCCAAAATAGCTCTGGGGAAACCAACTGTTGAGAGACATTCAAGTAAGGAATTTATGAAATATCATCAAAGCATGATTAAGAAGGTGGCCCATAAAATTCCATATTGAGACACCTGAGCTAAGATCTCCAGCCCTGGTGGACTTTGCACAGGTCCTGAATGATGCCTGGGTATTGCTAAAGGAGCACAATTGCTCCACCTGCATACTGTGTGTGAATCCATTGTAAATCTCTGAATGCAGCACTGTATGTAATTGATGTTGCTTCCCTTTGGAGAACCATGTGCATGTGTTCATACACAATTTCTAGACTGATGTTTCTAAATTGTGAAAGTGCAGAAGTAGGTCTTGCAGTATTAGATGCTCATTTATTTTTCACCTTTGGAATGTCAGGAGAAAATTCTTTACTCATATTGTGAAACTCAACACCACAAGAAGGTGAGGTGAAAAACACATCAGGAAGTTCAATGAGGTCATGAGGGAGAACCTGTAATATGCTGACAGGTAGCGATAAATAGAATGGGAGGTGGTTCCTGTGGTGTATAAACACCAGCACAGGCAATTGCTTAAAAGGCCTGTTTCTTTGCTTTCAATTTTATAATTCTATGTAAATTCTTCCCATGTTTATCCTTGGATTAGATTTATCTTTCAAAACCAAGAGATTGTTTTAAACAGTTTTTATTATTCCATCATATGCCATCTGGCAAAGATCTGCTCTCCTGCATATTTTCATCGCTCACAGAAGGCCCGCTGACATTAATTAGAAAGAAATAGCAAAATTTGTTCTCCTCAATGTGACTGATCTTCAGGCAATTTCACTAAGTGTTTAGGTCCAAAAGCTTGTAATTGAAGATCATGTTATTTCAACCCTACAAAAATTCCATTATCAGAAAATTCTGTGTACTGTAACATTATATAATATCTTTGTTGGTCGTAACAGTTTTAAGTTATTATTTTAAATTTTCAGCTTATTGCACCTGTGAAATAGCTGTGAGCCTTTCCCTGCAGTAATCAATCAAGACATTATGAATGTGAAAATCTGCAATTATACATTCAGTGTAATGGAATGACAAGTGTAATTTAACTGGAAAATTTTAAAGTTTCAATCAAAATGCAATACTTAGAAATCCAATATATACTTCCTGAATTTGCTGTCATGGGAATAAGTACATCATTTGGAAAAAAAACCCTGTCATTGTCAAGCCCCTTTCTCTGGTAGGCTTTCTGCATGTTCCCAGAAGATAACATTATACGGATGATCAACTATGCTGGCAGCATGAAACCGAACATGGGAAGTGTTGACTAGACTCCAGCATCTTGGCTATCCTCATCAAGCTCAGCTTGTACCATCCATAAATGCTCTGTTTTAGTCTCTGTGAGTTTTATATTACATCCTGAGCTGAAACATTGATCAAGAACCATGCCGATGGCATATGGTGGGATCAAACAAGTCTCAATTTGCATCCTCTTTTCTTGTCTGTATAATTCCTAATTATGCTATGTATTCCTAATTTTATGAATAAACTACGACATAATGAGCTCAATTTTATTGGCATGCCAGCCAAATCCAACTTTGAAGCTTTGCCCAAGATTGTGTTTCAAAAATTCTACTGGTGTCAGCACCTGGGAGTCTGAGATACAGTGTCTGTGGATGGTGGCATGTAGTACTTTGTCCTTTTGAATTCCATTTTTTTTATCATCTTTTCATTTCCTTATGTGTCCTTTTTATATCTATAACACAAATTCAGGAGATCTCGTTCACTATGGTTAATTTTTATGAACCTTTGGTACTGGGTGGATTTAGAAGATAGAATAAGAGGAATGAAAATCAAAAATGCAAAATGAGGAATGGTCACTTAAATTCTGAGTAGAGATTTTCCTGATGTGTAGTTTGAAGCATAAACCTTTGTACATGTTGCATAATTTTAAAGTGGCATTTTTAGGCATGAAAGGGAACATATCACAAAGCATCTGAGACCCCATTATACAACTGAAAATATAGTCAGCTGATTATCCACTACAGTAGTTCTCAGAGTCTTGGTGATGACTGTGGGGGAGTGCGGTTGCTGTTGTGAGGACATGGGAAGTTCTGAAGTTGGAAGGAATGGGACACAGCAGACTTGGAGAACAGTGATATTTTCATGAATTTCCAGGAAGGATAGTACTTTTAGATAAAGTTCCGGCTAAGCGAAGTTTCAAGTTTAAGAAGAATTCTTGCTTTTCTCCAGTAAGGTTTGAGCTAATTGCCTTGGGAACTTGTACTTCAAGCTGCTGTGGGACACACCATTGCTTTAAATGAACCTTCACCATACAGATAATCCCACATCTCTTAATGATGCCTACATTGAGATAACTGGTGGGCTTCCCCCTCTCTTCTGTCTTTCATGAAAAGGCCACCCAGCAAGCTATTTGGCTGGGTACAAAGGTAAGAACACTAACCGTTGGGGCCCTTATTACTTTAAGAATTACCAAGAGATCTGAGAGGGCTGATGATTGTACAGAAGGGGAAAATTGTCTAAAGATAATTCCCAACCAATGCAAAGGATACCACCTTTGGAACCTAAAGAAAAGTGAGTGAAGCTACAAACTTACAGTTGTAAAGTAGTTTTTCAACCTACCTTTGGTGTCATTCATTTCAGTATTGTTGTCAGCAGACATGAAGCTTCAAACAAAAATGAGACCATGGCATCTGTGGCAGCATTTTTTAAAGTGCTTTCCTATTAACTCTGCATTAGTGTGGTCAAAACAACCAGATGCTACTTAGAGGTGATGCTAAATGGTTAGTTAGATTGTTCTCCACATTGTTTATTTTTGTTATGAAGTACCGTATGTTAATTATTGAAAAGCTTTTGTCTCATTGGCTTTCATTTTGACATTTCTAATTGGGAGTGAGGCTTTCTCAATGGAAACTCTTTAGCTTTATTTCTGGGACACAAGAATAGCAAGAGTAGGAATGAGGAATACATGCAGGTCAGGTTGTGCCAGGTGTGAACTGTACCTGGCTCTATCAATGTCAAATTCAATTTAAGCAGGGAGAGATGCTCTTGCTTAGATTTGTTTGAGGAATTCATAGTTGAAACATATCCAGCCAAATTATGATAGAGTTAACCTGGAAACATAGCCTTCTCTTTCTTTCAGCATCTTTTTAGTGTCTTTGCACTGCTTATTTAATTTATTTTTAAACATTTATTTCTCTTATTGTAATTTTAGCATTTTTTAATGTATTGCACTGCAGTGCAGCCAGAAAACAACAAATTTCATGACATATGTCTGTGATAATAAACCTGATTCTTTTCTTTCATGACCACTGGATATCTAAACTATTTTAAAGCCAATAAAAATTTACTTAAAAAATGTTAGCAGCCATTGAGTATAGAAAAAGTCCTTGCATTCAACTTACGACTGGATAAGGTGCTTTAGTGGAACTTGGTTTCAGGATAAATGTTGGCCAGGCAACAAGGGAAAGTTAACCCTTCTGATCTTGTTTGAAATATGTCATATTACCTATTATATCTACTTGAGAGGAGATATAATCTTAGTTTAATGTTCTATGTAGAGATGGATGAGCCATGCTTAGTAAGAGCAGTGCCTGCAGTTTAACTGTGTCAAATCATGATCACAGGAGATTCTGCAGATGTTGTAATTCTGAGCAACGCATACAAAATGCATTTTTTCATTGACCCTATTTTATTGCTTTGTTGTACTGTGAATGCCTATAAGACAATAAATCTGAGGGTAGTATAAGGTGACATATACATACTGTACTTTGATAATACATTTACTTTGAACTTCTCGAACATTGAAATGCTGGAGCATCTCGGCAAGTCACTCGGCATCTATAGAGGGGAAGGAAGAGTCAGCATTTCAGAACCCTTCATCAAGTCATGGCAATGTTAAGTAGAGACCAGATTAACAACACAAACAACCCCATTTACACATGGTCTTCCGTTGCAGCAAGGATATTGTCTTTTATAAACCACAGAAATACAGAACCTTATATAATCTTATTTCAAGTATCTTTCAGCAGCTAGTGTCATTGTGCAGATGTGCTTGATAAAGTAAGGTGGGGCTTCCTGAAGGTGATTAGATGAGTCCCTGTTTTTGCTAATCTGCAGATGCTCATCTTTTTGGGATTCAGTTCATCTAGTTTGACAAGCACACTCACTGAATGTTAAAATTTCTTTAGGTATGGCTGCCTGCTGGTGCTGCAAGGTGCTGCTTTGTCTCGTTCCATTGGCAGTGCCAATGCCAGCTGGCTGCTCTTCCATGCTCACAGTGAAAGGGTTGTGTCTACAGTTGTTTGAATTTTAATTCAACAGATTGTTCTGCATGAGTGCATAATTGTTGGCAAAATGTGGCCTTTTAACTGAAAAGAAAATACTGGAAACACTCACCAGGTCAGACAGTGGTTATGGAAAGAGAAGTAAAGTTAATATTCTCAGGTCCGAGACAAAGCCTCTGTTTCACCCTCCATAGATGCTGTCTGGCTTGCTGAGTGCTTCTGGCATTTTCTGTTATTTACATTTACGCCATTTGTGAGGAATCTTCACTGTCTGAATAATATCGAAAGGGAAGATTTGAGGGCACACGTTTGTTGTAAATGCTGGTAGTAGGTGGCTGATTATAACTTTCTTTTGTTGCCTTTCATTCTGCCATTTTTCTTTGTTGTTGCCTGAAGTGACGTATTTGCTGTGAATTCCTTAATTATTCTTGCATTCCTCAGGGATCATAACTAAATGAAGTGGCACAGTGTTACATCCAATACTTCACAGACCCAGTGATCCAAATACAGTCCTGATCTCCAATGCTCTCAGTGCAGAGATCGCACTTGCACTGCGATCGTGTGCACTTCTTTTGGGTTCTCTGGTTTCCTCCCAAGGTTAGGAGGTTTACTGGCCACTGTAAATTGCTCCTAGTGTAAGTGAATGATAGAATCTAGGATGTAGGTGATTGGAATGTGGGGAGAGTGAAACAAAGGTACTGTAGTAGGATTAGTGTAAATGGGTGTTTGTCGGTCCCTGTGGACCAATGACTATTAAATGGTTCCCTAGTATCATAGACGAACTCTTGGCCGTGCAGTTTACCTCATTATAATACTGCTGCTTATTGTCTGCCTGCACTCTCTCTGTAGCTGTTGCACTTCATTCTGCATTCTGTTATTGCTTTACCTCGTACTACCTCTGTGCACTGTGCTATGTGAACAGCATACAAGACGAGCTTTACACTGTACCTCAGTACCTGTGAGTGGCAGTAATACAGCAATCCAACCCAATTCAATCCCAGGACAGGTAATTGTTTCTTGAGAGGGAATTCTCCGTTTTGTCTCTGAAGTGAGATTCATAGTTGTCTTCTGTGTGCTCTGCTCATTTTTGGATTCAGTCTTCAATTAATTTTTGCTGGCAAGAATGAGTCTTTTGTGCAATTGAGAAAATTACTGTTAAAGAAATCCAACATCAGACTTGGCATCAGATGGTCACTGCATTTAGCACTTTCAGACGATGGTGACAAATGGGATGTGTGAGTCTTCCTGTGCCAGGCGGCTCATGCTTAGTGTGAGGTCAGAAGGTAGGACTTTCTGAATATGTTGTATTTCCAGTTTCAGATCTTTTTCTCCACTGTGATAGGCAACCACTGCTGGAACAAAGTGCACCGATAACTAACAAGAGAAAATCTGCAGATGCTGGAAATCCAAGCAACGCACACAAAATGCTGGAGGAACTCAGCAGGCTAGGCAGCATCTATGGAAAAAAGTACAGTCGATGTTTCGGGTCGAGACCCTTTGGCAGGACTGGAGAAAATAATGCTGAGGAGTAGATTTAAGAGGTGGGGGTAGGGGAGAGAAAAACACAAGGTGATAGGTGAAACTGGGAGGGGGAGGGAGTGAAGTAAAGAACTGGGAAGTGAAAGAGATACAGGGCTGGAGAAGGGAGAGTCTGATAGGAGAGGACATAAGGCCATGGAAGAAAGAAAAGAGGGGAGGAGCACCAGAGGGAGGTGATGTGTGGGCAAAGAGATAAGGTGAGAGAGGGAAAAGGGGTTGGGGAATGATGAAAGGGGGCAATACTGGAAGTTTGAGAAATAGATGTTCATACCATCAGGTTGGAGGTTACCCAGATGGAATATAAGGTCTTGTTCCTCCAACCTGAGCAAGGCCTCATCATGACAATGGAGGAGGCCATGGATAGACATGTCGGAATGGGAATGAGTAGTGGAATTAAAATAGGTGGCCACTGCAAGATCACACTTTTTCTGGTGGACAGAGTGTAGGTGCTCGGTGAAGCGGTCTCCCAATCTGCGTCAGGTCTCACTGATATACAGGGGGCCACGCCAGGAACACTGAACATAGCATATGACCCCAACAGTCTCACAAGTGAAGTGTCGCCTGGAAAGATTGTTTGGGTCCCTGAATGGTAGTGAGGGAGGAGGTGTAGGGGCAGGTGTAGCACTTGTTCTGCTTGCAAGGATAAGTTGCCAGGAGGGAGATCAGTGGGGAGGGATAAATGGACAAGGGAGTCGCATAGGGAGTGATCCCATTGGAGTTGGGATCCCATTGGAGATGGAACCAATAACTATATATTTTGTTAATTTACTCGAGTAGTCATTGTACTTTATCATAAATTCTCAGATCGTGGCTCAATATCAAAGTCAGCATTTATGGCCAACCCGTAATGCTTCTGCCAGTGGCCATACAAATCTTTTCAGTGGTACAGTGTATGGTGGGTCAGATCTGGTGTGCCTCCAGCATGGAAGCAGGCCACCATTTCACACTGACCATGAAAAACCATCTACACTAATTCCATGTTTCCTCTTTCATCCATATCAACCTTCAATACCTGCCTTGTATCTGCTTCAATACAATGGATGCAGGCTTGATTGGATATGACATCAACTGACTTAGCCGGTCAACACTTGATCCGCCTTGAATTTTATAAAGCGCTTGAGGTCTTATTCTCATTTGAAAAGAGTGCTATTTGTTCCAGTGTTATTCTGAGAAAGCTGAGCTGAAACTTTTGTCCTCTACCTTGTTACCCTCCTGAACTCTTCTACCCACAGCCCATGCACTGTTGAAGAAGTGCTTTGTACCAATGTATAGTGCAGCTGCTTAGCTGATTCTACCACTTCACTCTCCCAGTCCAAACTACTCTTCTGATTTATTCTCAAACCTTCATCTTTCTCATTCCTCTACCAACTCTCCATGAGGTCCACCTCCTGCTTTCTTGACCTTGCTCCCAATAAGTTGCTGACCATTGAACAACCTCTCCTGGCCTGATAGTTGCTGACATTTATTTTATTATTTAGAAATACAGCACAGTAACAGGCCCTTCCAGCCCAACAAGCCTGCACCCACCCAATTACACCCATTTGAGCAATTAACCTACTAGAGTCAGAATCAGCATCAGGTTTATTATCACCGGTATACGTCGTGAAATTTGTTAATTTAGCGGCAGCAGTACAATGCAATACATGATAGTATAAAAAATAAATAAATTACAGTAAGTTTATATATGTATATGAAATAGTTAATTTAAAAATGGAGCAAAAACAAATAATAGATTTTTAAAAAGTGAGATAGTATTGATGGGTTCAATGTTAGTTTAGGAATTGGATGGCAGAGGGGAATAAGCTGTTCCTAAATCGCTGAGTGTGTGCCTTCCAGCTTCTGTACCTCCTACCTGACAGCACCAATGAGAAGAAGGCATGTCCTGGCTGCTGGAAGTCCTTAATAATGGACACCGCCTTTCTGAGGCACCACACCTTGAAGATGACTTGGATACTATGGAGGCTAGTATCCAAGATGAAGCTGACTAATTTTACATCTTTCTGTAGCTTCTTTCGATCCTGTGCAGTAGCCCCCATCCCAGCCCCATGTATATTTTCGGAATGAGAAAGGAAATCAGAGCACCTGAAGGAAACCCATCTGTCAGGGAGAATGCGCAAACTCCTTGCAGATAATGGCAGGTTTGAACCTGTGTCGTAGGAGCTGTAACAGCGTTACACTAACTGCTATTCTACCGTGCCACCACAAACCATTGGTATTGTCAATGAACCATTGGTATTATCAATGAACTGCTGGTATTATCAATGAATCGTTGGTATTATCAATGAACCGCTGGTATTATCAATGAACAGCTGGTATTTTCAATGAACCATTAGTATTATCAATGAACCATTGGTATTATCAGTGGTTTTCTTTTCTCAGGTGCTGTTCCCTCTACATCAACTCTTCTGTTATCTCAACTATTGCTTTATTTTGCTCCAAATCTTTTAAATGTGTCTCTTAAAACTATCCTCATCTTTTCTAGATCTTCTTGCTTTAACACTTTCCTGCTTCATTTGTGAAGTGGCTCTTATCAAAGTCATTAACAACATTCTGCGTGATTGTATGAAGGTAATCTGTGTCACTTCATCTTCAATCAATCCATTTCTTTGACTCAGAAGACCATAACATGCTCTTCCAATGCCTTGAAACGGTCATGCAGTCGGGTGGGAAATTACTCAACCAGTGCATACTTATCTGATGACTCTTTGACAATGAACCAGTGAATGAATTGTTTTATTCATCTTTCGTTTTGGTTTTTAATGGGAATAATGAAATGAAGTAGCAACAAGAGCTAAATGAGTTAGCAGTCCTGGAGGTTTACAGACATAAGGATGGCCAAGATTGCAGGGGGAACTGAGAGGAAGGATAGCAATTGTAAATCTGGGGTGCTGCTTAACTGGAGAACCAGCTAAGGGCAGGGAGCATAGGTGAAGCTGGGTGAACAGTGTTACGAATGTGCCGCAACTCTGAGGGGCCGAAGGGTACAAAGTCGCCCCCTCCTTTTTGAGAATCGCAAGATCGCGATTAATTCGGGTCTGGGACCCAGGAAATGAGAGAGAATCCACAAGGTTTGGAATGTGTCCTGGCCTCAGCGAAACAAAGCCACTGATAATGGCCATTGTCTCTTGGAGACGGAATTGTGTATTGAGTACTGTGCTATTTATTTGAAGCCCTCAGGGAATGACCAAAAGTGGGCTGGCTGAGGGGTGGCATCCCTCCAACCTGATTGACATCTGAGACCCCGTGAGTAAGGATAAAAGAGGGTCTGGGGAACAACCCCTTTAGACGCACCAGGAGAAATGCTAGAAATCCCGTGACAGCGTTTTATAGCGAAAGCCGGTGGGGGGCTCGTGTGCGTCCTTCCCTTGCCTGGGATTGGCAGGCTCACCACGGAAGAATGGCTTAGCTAAAGGAGAGGCCACAAGTGAACGGCCACACCAACGAGACTCCGACGGATCGAAATCATAAAAGGAATCGGCAAGTTTTTCTCCAAATCTCTCTCTCTCTCCAACCATTGCAACCCCAGCGGTCCCCAAAGGCTGCAGCCTGCATGAACTGAGTGACTTTTATATTTCCATCGGACAATACATTATCCCCTAGACAACGATAGAGCTTATTTCTTATTGATTATTATTATACCCGCACTTTTAGATTTAGTATTGACGACGTATATTATCTGTATATTTGCATTGACATTACTTTTGTGTATTTTTACTAATAAATACTGTTAAAAATCGTATCATCAGACTTCAACGGACCTCTCTATCTTTGCTGGTAAGTGACCCAGTTACGGGGTTCGTAACAACAGGACCTGATGTGAATTAAAACAAGAACAATCAAGTTTGCATGGCCTCCCCTTTGGGGTGGTGGGTACGGTGCTGGGCAAAGCAGCAATGGAATGCTCAAGACATGTGCGTTGAGGCCTTCATAGGAAGACCTGCTGAAGGAGTGATAGAACTGGTAAAGTTGAGGAGAAAATGAGCTTTTTTAATCATGAATAGGTATGTGCCATAATGCCCATTTTGAAGTCATGAATGACGTCAGTTCAATTCGGTTACAAACTGAAGCAAGAAGTGGCTAATTACTGATTATTGTTGTGGGGAACCAATGATAATGGTTTCAGGTTTTGTTCTGATCAATTGATGGAAATGTTTGCATCTAATTTTGGATATCAGACCAACGAGAGAGGGCCTGGAATTGCAGTGTTCTAGGAGAGCTGGTTGTGTGCAAGTTGCCCCTTTGCTGCATGATGATTTTGCTCTGCCAATGAGGCAATGTCGGTATTTCAGACTGACGGTGTTTCATAAATTCTAATGAAAGGTTTTCGATATCTACATTCCACAGATGCTGCCTGACCTGAGTTTCTCCTGTATTTTCTGTTTTTGTTTAATTATTCCATCATTATTTAATTCATCTAAATTTTGGAGCAAAAAATTCCATTCCCAAATCTTGTTCTATCTCTCTCTCTCTTTTCTCTTTGAGGGAGTCCACAAAACCTAATTCTTTGACCAAGCCTTTGGTTGTCCTGTATCTCATTTTCTGGCTCAATGCTAAAATTTTTTGATGATGATTCTATCAAGTGGCTGAGACATTTTTGTATAGAAGGAATTCCATCTAATTGGGAGTTGGTGCTGCTGTTTGCATTAAGGTGGCTGTGGGCAAGAAGGCAAATGCAACATTGGCATTTATTTTAAGGGGAATAGAATATAAAAGAAAAGAGATGATGCTGAGGCTTTATAAGTCACTAGTCAGGCTGCACTTGGAGTTTTGTCAACAGCTTTGGGCCCCATATCTGTTGTCATTGGAGAGAGTCCAGAGGAGGTTCACAAGGATGATTCCAGGAATGAAAGGGTTATCATATGAGGAGTGTTTGGCAGCTTTGGTGCTGTACTCACTGGAGTTTAGAAGAATGAGGTGGGGTGGGGGGGGGGGGGGGTGGATCTCATTGAAACATACTGAATCTTGAAAGGACTAGATAAGGTGGATGTGGAGAGGATATTTCCTATGATGGGGGTATCCAGAACTAGAGGGCACAGCCTCAAAATTAAGGGGTGACCTTTGTGAATTAAGACAAGAACAGAGGTAAGGAGAAATTTTATTAGCCAGAGAGTAGTGGATCTGTGGAATGCTCTGCCACAGTCTGTGGTGGAGGCCCAGTCCGTGAATATATCTAAGGTGGAAGTTGATTGTTTCCTGATCAGTTAAGGCATCAAAAGATATGGTAAGAGGCAGGTGTATAGGGTTGAGTGAGATCAGAAATCATCCATGATGGAATGGCCAAGCAGACTCAATGGGCTGAATGGCCTAATTCTGCTCCTATATCTTATGGTCTTATGGCCCTGCAGGAGCTCTCATTGCTCATTAGGGTGGAGGAGCTCCTGTTCTGTAATGGATCATGTGTGCTGCCCAGCTTCATCACCTCGAGGTTCCAGTCCTCGCCACAAGCTGCGTAATGAACTCATATGAGGGAGGGAATGCAGAATGAAGGTGGAGAGAAAGGGGAATGGAGGGAGGGTGGTGTTGAATGACAGCAGAAACTTATCTGTCTGTAGTACCAATGACTGATGAGACCTTAAGGTATTGGCCTATCGAGTCTGCTCTGCCATTCCATCATGGTTGATTTAATATCCCTCTCAACCCCATTCCCTTGCCTTCTCCCCATAACTTTTGATGCCCTTACTAATTAAGAACCTATCAACCTCTGTTTTAGACATCCACAGTGACTTGGCATCACACCTGTCTGTGACGATAAATTTCACATATACACCACTCACTGGCTTAAAAAAACAACTCCTCATCTCTTTTCTGAAGGGAATGTCCTAGTATTCTGAGGCTCTGCCCTTTAGTCTAGACTCCACCGTTATAGGAAGCATCCTCTCCACGTCCACCCTATCTACGTCTTTCACGATTCGATAGGTTTCAAACACAACCACCTCATTCTTCTATAATGCAGCAAGGACAGACCCAGAGCCATCAACTGCTATTAATTGGCATTGGTAACGCCAACAAACAGAACCATGATTCTCCTGATGAAGGGTCTCAGCCTGAAACATCGACGACTGCTTGTTCATTTCCGTAGATGCTGGATTTCTCCATCATTTTGTGTGTGTTACCATAATTCTTCATTCATTCAACAATCCATTGCCTTCTCTTCTCTCAAACACGAGGAAATCTGCAGATGCTGTAAATTCAAACAACAACACACACAAAATGCTGGTGGGACACAGCAGGCCAGGCAGCATCTATAAGGAGAAGCACTGTCGACGTTTCGGGCCGAGACCCTTCGTCAGGGTCTCTTCTCTTCTCTCTGTAGCTTATTGCCATAACACTTCCTGGATCTCAATACAATACTCTATATAATATTTCTGAACCACATACATATAAATCGAACCATGAATTGTAATGTCAATTGATCACCCTTTTGCACTGCGGTAGTGTCGATTTTCTCTGTGCCCTTCCCAACTCCAACCTTTCTGTATTACACTGCTGCCTGAGACTTCATTGCAAGACCTAGATGCTGGGCAGGATGTGTTTGTCATGCACGTGCAAGCCAGGTTAGCAATGCACTCAAGTCCCCAGTTATGAGGCATTACTGCTAACCGCTGTTTGACTGTGCTGTTTAGTGAGTGAGTGGATACTGGTCAAAGCATTAGTGGCTGAATACTTCAAAGGCAAAGTTAATTTACAAAGTACATTAATGCCACCAGATACATACTTGAGATTCACTTTTGTGCAGGCATTTACAGGAAAATAAAGAAGTACAATAGAATTAATGGAAAACTATGCATAAAGAGTAACAAACAACTAGTGTGCAAAAGAAGCCAAAATGAGTTATTGAATTATATATATATATATATAATATATAAAAAAAATACTGAGCTTATGTCCATTAGACCGATGAAGAGTAAATGGATTGTGTTGTGAATCAAAGTGTACCATGCTGGATCCCCTGTTGAGGCAACCAAGGGGTGATCAGCATTTTTAGTGAAGTCTGCATCCAGCGTTCAGGTTGGTGAACAGGAACCACCGAGCCAGGGTGCTGCCTTTAACTGTGCATTGAAGTCCTTGAGCCAATATATATTTTTTTGCATCATCCAGTTTAACTCCCTAACGTTAACAGGGCCTTTTCAGAAGGCAATATATGTCAACTGCGTTGGTCCAGGATCACCTAGAGACCTGATTTACATAATGGGCAATTTCTTTCTCTAAAATAATTTAAGGAACCAGCTAGTTTTTATGGGAATTCTACAGCTACACAGTTATTTTTTAGTACCGGAGTTTTATTTCCAGGCTTAAGTAAAAACTAGCTCAGTGGCACAGCTGGTAGAGCCACTGCATCCCAGCCCTGAAGACCCAAGTTCAATCCCGACATTGGACACGGTCTGCATCCAGTTTGCATGTTTCCCCGTAACTATGTAGAGGCTTCCCCTGTATGTTCTGGTTTCTTCCCATTTTGCTAAAGGTGTGCATTGCTATGTTCATTGGCTGCTGTAAGTTTCCCCAGTAGTGTGGGTGAGTGGTGGAATCTGTGGAGTTAATGAGAATGACGGGAGAAGAAAAAAAAGGTGTTTCTGAATTAGTGTGTTCTTTGTGTGTTGTAAGACCCTCCGCAGTATCTCTAAGAATGACTTTTCAAATTGTATTCACTTAAGCTACTTTTAGATTTTAACATCTTTCCTGGATCATTAATCCAGACATCTGATCACTTGAATAGCATTTTAATTATTGCTTGGCCAGATATAGAACATCTATAGATTCACAAGGGCTAGGCAGATCTCTCCCCCAATACCGTCTCCCCACACCACCATAGTCTATATCTAATGACGAGCTGGGTTACTGAATTGTCATTCCAAATGTGAGTGTCAAGTAGATGAGATATCAGTGAGCCAATTTACAGCCTACAGGCTGGGATACTGGTTGATTAATGCCCTCCATTGCCAATTATCTGTAACCTGGAGTCTCAATATTAACCTGAAAAGGAGTTGCAAAAAGCATAAAAGAGCGTTTGTTCCTGTACCATCACATGAAATTCTTTTGTAAGTGTGCACCAATTTTAGGCTTGTTATATTTTGGTATATGGTCGTGGGTTTTGATAAAGCAGGCAATAATCACAAGAGAGCACAGTGAATAGTGTTCATTCGTTTCATCTTCAATACAAATTGCATTGTGTGCAGCATTACATGACCACTGAACATCTGGATAGAACTCAATTACAAGGAGGGTGACAATAATTGAGCTCTGAAAGCTGCTGTTAGCATTGATAAAAACCAAAATCTTTGATCTAAGGGTTTTGATTAAAGAGATAGTGCTAAGCATAAGCAAAATCACTAACAGATGTAATTGTGTGGTCATTGAGTGTAATTCTATGTGCTCTAGTAGTCCGTAGAGGGGTTTTAGATTGTTATTATTGTTAAGAATTATTTTCATTTGTACTACAACATCAATGCTTGAGTGAGTTGTTGAAGAGTATAAATGGGAATGCATTCAAACTAATGAAACTAATACCACATCTCACTGGGAAAATATATTTAGTTGGGCTCAATTGATCAGGAAAGCAAACAGTTGCACTTTCAGTTCACACTGTTGATGTTAGTACCTTCGATATGATCCTAAGTTCTTGACAGTCAGCAACACAGTCACAGTACAGTCACTGTGTACCATGAGCAACAGGCACACAGCAAGCTTCCCTAAACAGTCGTAAATGAGGTGAATGATCTGTTAAAATGCCTTTGGCACTGTTAGTTAAAGAACTTAATATTGGTCAGGGAATGATTGTGCTCCCTTACTCTTTAAATCAGATTTTATTTGTTAACATGGTAGTTCTGTCTTACCGTCTTATTAGAAACACTAACCTCCAACAGAATACTGTTTCATACTAATGAATCAATGTACTGATATATTACCTGGGTTCACACAATGAGAATTCAGGAATGGAGCAAACCCATGACCTTTTGCCACTCAAATTCCCACAGAAACAGTGGGGAGGAGAGAATACAGCCCTCTGTGGATAATCCATTGAAAAGCCTTGACTTCAGGACTGCTGTAACAACAGATGATTCATTGGACTGCATTCACAAAAACCCCGAGCCATTGCCAGGCTATGGGCATCCAGCCACACTAATGTAAATTTAATAGCTAAATTTCTTCAAAATTGAATTATAACAGCTCCATGCAGTTTTGGCAACAGTTCTAGTGAAAATGACCTTTGAAGTGTTTCTATTTTACACGACATTTGATTCTCATTTCATTAAATTAAGTACAGCTCTGATGTCATGTAAGAAATATAGGATGGCAGGCCCAGCAGATATCTTGGTTAAGCTACAACATCAAATGTGCTACTCATATGGGTAGTTTGTCTTCATTGGTGTGCTTCTATATAAAGTTTTATCCATATTTTACCAAATATAATTGCCAGGATGCATACATTTGTATAACCTAATATTTCCCCTTAAACTAACTTCAGTTCATTAGTCAAGTAAAGATGAATAATCGAAGGATTAAGTTATCACAGGGTAGCACAATATTTATGATCTTTGACAATGAAAAAAGCTTAAATAAATTGCTAATAAGCTTTGAAATCGTTTTGTGCATAATCATTGTCATAGTATAAAGTGCTTTCATTGATATTGGATTAACATAGGGGATGTGATTCACAATTTATAGACCATCAATGCTGAAGGTCTTTGAAATGTTAACTGGAATTGAAAGGCTGAGGCTCTAATGCTAGCGGCTCATGTCTAACAACTGACAAATGGAGGTGATGTCTGTGAAGAAATGTGTTAGGACTTTAGCGGCAATAGTTTCCATGGTCCCATTATTCATCATCTCTTGTCAGCAGAGCGCTTTAAAATTTGAGTGAACCTGCCAATTGTAATTTTGGGCACAGTTGAATCACTATATTTAGATTGTTGCCAAGCAGTTTCTAGTTCCTGCTGGCCTTAAAGTTTGTAATTATATGGAGTCTGTGCCTGGACTGGTGTAGACTGTCATTTGCAGAGACCATATCAAGGTACTCTTGGTTTGACACTGATGTTGCTTTATAAGACAATGAGGAATATTTTGGACCTGCAGGATACCTGTTTAAAACTTCAGAGCTATTTAAAATCTTTTGAAAATCCTGCCATTCTATACCAGTTCCAAATCATTTGGAAGTTATTGATTTGGGGCTTGCATCTGACTAGAGTGTTGGTTTTGGAGTCGGACATAACAGATGATGTTTTATACTTATGGGGAGAAGCTTGACCCACTGAGTTCCTCCAGCTGGTACTTCGTTGTGGCAAGTTCCAGCATCTGCGGTCTCCTGTGTGACACTTAATGTTTTGTTTCTGCCTCCTTACAATGTTTGTCTCAGTTTCACAATGGAACTCCAATCTGCTGTGCATACTCCATCAGCAAACCTCATGTAGTGCCTCCTAGCTAGTGACACATGGAAACTGAACTCCTTTCAGACTCGGGCTGAATTACACAGGATGGGGAGGAGGTCTGGCCCCTACACATGTAGCACGCAGGACCACTGGCCTGTGGACACACCCTAGTGCTCGTGAACCAGACCCCTATCTATTGGTAGTCTTGGGAGAGATGAAGGCAAGATATCTGGAGTGGAACCCCTAAGGAGGCTGGACATCACTGAACATCCTTCTGGCAGCTCCTGCGGCCAAGCTGGTGCCAAATGGATTGCTTGGCTTTCCTTTGGACTACACCGATGAGGCTGAGGGGGGGATCTTGACGACTGGGCATCCCAGAATCTCCATATGTTCTGTTCAGGCTTGTACCAATAGTGCACACCAATTGTCCTTCGAGACAGACAGATGCCATCAACATCGTCATTATCATCCTCATCATCATGATCGTCGTCATCATCACCACCACCATCATCATCACTCTGAAGTAATTAACATGTCCAGAATTAACAATTAAATAATTGGAAATCATTTGGGAGCACCAAAGCCTTTTGAAAAATACTGAACACAGACCAAAGTGAAGAGGCAAAGTTCATAGATTAATTTAACATTCTGAATACTGTAATTCATTGAAGCAGCAAGACCCAACAAGACATTGAGAATGGGTAGAATTGCAATGGAGCGAAGTGAGATCCTGAGAGGTTAATTTCCCTTGTTGGAACATTTTCTTACACACTTAATAAATGGTTCTTTGAACCATATTTCTACACAACTTTGCGTTGCTACTTTAAGAACAGCTGATGTGGGTTCAATGTCACACGGGGTGATGGAAATAAATGGAGAGAAGGGGTGAAAATAAACTTTTGCCTTTTTTTAGGTTTTATATTACTTCCCTTTTAGGATAGATAAAAACATCTTATAGCTGCTCAGATATTTCTGAAATGTGCTCATCACTGTAATGAGAGAAATAAAGTTATTAATTTGCAATCTGCTGGCTCCCACAAATGTGATAATGACCCGATGTAATTAGAATAAAGGGAAGAGGCAATTAACATGACATGGAGCCTGGATTGTACTATAAATGGGAGAGAAGGCCAAATGAGCTGGATGGCTGGCTTGTGAACCAAATTCTAACAAGTTTTCTCTTTCAGCAAAGATAGAGAAAGTAGAGATTATCTATTCATTTGTTCTGTTCTAATATTGAGAGATAATTGCTGGGCTTTTCTCTCGGCTATGCAGCAATTGAGATGTCTGGATAGAGTTTATGACACAATAAACCTGTTTAATAATAGATGAAAATTTTGAACAAATCTCCTAAAATGTGCTCCCATACCTTGTGTATTCAGGTGTTGATGTTCAGGTACTGTTGTTCTTCAGCAAGCGTTTCTATTCGAGCATTGCATAGTCACATATATTGGGCAGCTCAGTGGGCCAAAATACGAGGGGTGATTGATAGGTTCGTGGCCTAAGGTAGAAGGAGTCAATTTTACAAAACCTAGCACATTTATTTTTCCTACATTTCCACACTTAGTCCAGCGGTCGTGGAGTGTACAGATCCCTTCTTTGTAGAAGCCAGTGTCTTGGACCTCCAGAAGTGGTCCACAGCATGGGGTGATTGATAAGTTCATGGCCTAAAGTAGAAGGAGTCAATTTTAGAAAACCTAGCACATTTATTTTTCAGCATGGTCCCCTCCTACATAAAAACTCCTCAGGGTTGATTGATAAGGTCGTGGCCTATAGTAGAAAAATATGAGTTATTAACTTCAAACTTTCTGCATAATCACTCAAAGAGTTTAACTGCATGTGTATGTAACGAGAACTGTATAACCCATCTCCTTCTACCTTAGGCCACAAACTTATCAATCACCCCTGCTATGGACACTTTCTGGAGGTCCAAGATCCATATGCTCCACAACCGCTGGACTAAGTGTGTAAATGTAGGAGGGGGCAATGTTGAAAAATAAATATGCTAGGTTTTCTAAAATTGACTCCTTCTACCTTAGGCCACAAACTTGTCAATCTCCCTTCGTATATTCTTTTTGCCATCTGTTCTGTTCTGTGTTACTGAGCTTTACAAGCACTATGGCGTCCATTTCTCCACAGGACAGCGATGATGTGAAATAGGCAGAAGCATTCCTGAAAAACGCCATTGTATTGCATCACCGTCGCAATGAACTTCTCCTGTATTGTGGCCCCGGAAAAGGAATGGATTGCAGTTCTTTTATGAACTAAAATTCTTCATACTCAGTTTTGTGTCACCGTTATTTCATAGATTAATTGAGCATAGAGTATACTGAGCAGTGCTTATTTTCTATTCAGCAGATTAAGTGTATTATCCAGGATCCACTTCAGGCTGATCTCCACTCCATCTATCACATATGGAATTCACATTCCTGTGAAGGGCTGTGCTGAAAGTATTCTTGAATAAAATGCAAAAGAGCCTCAATTGAAATAAAAGTTAATATGCTATATGTGGAAAGTGATTAAGAAGTGATTTTTTGCCTTGTTGCTTTATTCAGATTTTCTTGCAACGCCATGGTGAGAGAGCGATGCACTTCTCTAATGGCAACATCTTAATTGGTGCGGAGGACTGGTGTGGTTGCTATGCAAAGAGTTTTATCCAATACTGTCCCTCCCAACACCACAACAGTTATCGTCAATCTGGTGATACCTATTTCACCCTATAGGATAATATTAATCGAGATACTCACCAGTTTGCTATTTTGCACACAGTATTTTACTTGGGCTATCAAAGCAGTTTAAGTCTCAAAGTATCAAAGGAGTGACTCATCTGTTGTATGCGGGGGTAAACGATGGCTTTTACTCTGGGAAGACTAAGGCACTGTAACATTGTGGGATATCCCCAAGGTCTAGGTTGTCACTGATTGTACACCGGCATGAGCAAAGACTTCTATTCTGGGACTGTCACTGAGGAGCATAATAGAATCTCACAAGGCTGCTGTCAAGATATTGTGATTACAAGGGAATGGCATGTCCAATTTGTAGGAAATGTGTGGAGAATAGCTGAAGAAAATTTGAAATGCCATTCCTGTTTGCTTCCTGATGCTAAACGAAGATACAGAAAAGCACTGGCAGTTATCAGAATAATTATTAAACATACTGATGCCATTCTGAAGCAGCAAAATGCTAATCATATTTGTCTTAAACATTTCCCTTATTACACGCTTCTCTCTGTTCTTCAAGCACCCTGAGTATATTTGCTACCTTTCTTATTCTGACAGCATCTCCTGTCTAGCAATTATCTTGATGTGAGGTGGTTGTGTGGAATCTTTTTGCTGCACCTTTTCTCTGAGCACCGTGCATGATTACTAGAAGCTGTAGTTAAACACTGTTCTTTGATCCAGCCCACAATGAGCTCTTAATCTAGCTAATCAGAACTAAGGTGTCAGCGTATCTGGGAAGAATATTGGCATTTCCTTGTGCAATGTCAGCAAGTTCTAAAAGTTCACGTGTGTCTACAACCTTTTGCCCACCGTTTCCTATTGGTACTCTGAAGAAGTTGGCTCTCCGACAGAGTGCACAGTTGCATCAATTTTCTTACACTTGTATTTGCAATCTACTCGCTTAATTTGTGCTGGGCTAGATTTGGCCCTGGGCTGGGAACCCTAATCATCTGATCGGAGAGAAACAACTGTAAGAAAACAGGGTATGAGAGTGGGTAGTTTACCCTTTTTAATTACTTCATCTTAGCTTAATGTTACACTTTGCTTTTCCTTTTGCATTTTTTTGATTGTTTAACAAAAACAATTGATTTTAATTGCTGTTGGTGTTCTTGAATGTTTCTGAATGCAGGAGACTTTCTTTGGTGGATTTGACAGCAGGCTAAGCCCAGGGTTGCAATTTAATTAGCAGTTGATTTATTTCAGATGTTTTATTGATAATTACCACCCAGGACACCAAAAATAACTCGTCCACTCTCTGAAATATTGTTAAAGGATTTTCTATCTTTATTTAAGAGAGAGGAGATGTCTAATCTAAAAACCGATACCACTGATGTTATGCTTTGCAACTCCCAAACATTAAACTAATTTAAATGAAGACACAGGAGTCCAAAATGTGGGTTTAACTTTGAGTTTATTTTAAGCAAAGTACACATGTATGATTTATGCAATTTTAGCATTTATACATATAATCCATAATGAATTATTTAAATTAACATGAATGCTTAATCAACCAATATATACAAGATTACTCTTGCATATATTAAATACACAATACCTGACAGCATAGCACTCTCTCTGAGCAACACGTGACTGTTTACATAGACTCTTTTATGCAAATTCCTGGAATGAGATTTGAAGGTATGCCCTTAACTCAAAAACAATAGTTCCATCCATGTTTATCTAACTTCATTTCTTTGCTCTTCTCTTTCACTTGCTAGAAATTATTTGTTTAGGCATTCCAAGCATTTGGGTTTGCCGAATTTGTGCATTGTTTACACAAATGTAAACAAAGCAGAGGTGATGAATAACGATCAGGTGCTTTAAGCAGTATGCAAGGGAAAGTAAGTATAGTTGACATGGTCAACATTAATTGCTTGCTTAAGGGGCATATTAAATGTCAATCTTGCATCCACAGGCAATAACTGGATTTTGTAGGTAATTACCATTTTAGCAGTGGGTTTGTGCGTGACCTAATTGCGCAGTTTCCAACTGTTTCCCGAAAAGTGCTCTCATTATGGATAAGTCAGGCATGAGCTGCAAGGATGGATGTGATTTATCCATAGGACATTTGGAAAGCTTCCTACTTTACTGGAGCTTGCCCTTTTGTTGGCATTAGGCTTTTATGTGAAATAGAGAGTGGAGATCTTTGTTCTTGTCAGGATGAGCTGGAATACAGCAGCTGAACAACATGACATGGACATCTGTGGACCTGTGCTTATTGGTAAGATGCACCTGAGACTTAAAGATGCCTACTTTAGTATTTTTGTCATGTTCAAGGTGAGATCATAAGCTCTAAAAAAAAGGCTTCACTGTCCAAGTCCATGACACAGATTTATTGATCCATTGCCTCCATCTGGTTTGGGAAATTAATTTCACTTTATTTCAGTTAATTTTGGCTGTTTGTCCCTTCTGTGGAGGTTTTGCGTACTTTCTGTAGGAGCTATTTTCTAGGGTTGTAGCTGGTGCTTTTTTAATTAATTTGTGGCTCAGTGGAGTTTCAACTTAATGATGGTAACCATTGGTTGAAAAGTAACATAAAAATTTTGTCTGACATCTCTGGAATAAATGTATATGGGACCTAATGGTACAGTGCAGGATGGTTTGAGTGAAGTAAGAATCCTATAAATATTGCTTTCAAGTGTATTTGAAGGAAAGAATATTTGGATCACTTGTTCAAATTTTCATCTCTGATCAAACAGATGGTGGTATACATTTAGTTAGCAATGTGCTGGGGAAGCTGGTGTTGTTTTACAATAACATCTCTTGACAATGCAAGACAGAAAATAAAGGGGTGGGAAAGATCATCTGAAATGGCAGGAATGAAAAAGAGCTTGTGAAGAGACCTTGCATTATTTTCAAATGCTGAATTATAAAATCTATATTTGCTCTTGTAAACAAATATATCACCCACTTTGAATTTATTGCTTGTGCCTTTTGGAGAAGCAAGAGATATTTTTCAATCTGCAGAAACTCCAAGATACCATTGGAGTAGAGAGCAGTGGATGTAAATTGTTTCCAACCCCAAACAATTTTAACTCGGTTTTATTGCTGTTTCTCCTATCATTGAGTGTAAAGGGAAATTGACACTTGATCACAGGTAAACCTACTGGTAAATCTGCATTTCCCTCCACATGACAAAATGATGTAGGCATGTTCAGTTGGAGACAATAAGCAAAAGACTGATTTTTCTTCCCCCCTTCCCCCCCCCCCCCCGTATTGACTGACTAGCTACAATTGCCAGTGATATGCTATTGTCCCAGAGACTCTGATTATTTTCAAAGGCTCCATAGCAAAGTCAGTAGTGAAACTGCTTTAGATAGTAAGGTCTGGCATGGATAGAACTTCATCACTTTTCTCTCACGCAACTATTTGACCAATCTGTTTTCCTCCAGTTCCTCCTCCCAACATATAGTTGTGTGCAAACACTTCTGCCGTCGCACTGGCATGGATTTTGTAGTCAATATTGGAGTTGTACACACACAATGCTGGAGGAACTCAGGAAGCCAGGCAGCATCTATGCAGGGAAATAAACAGTCAATGTTTTGGGCCAACACCCTTCATCTAAACCAGAAAGGAAGGGGGAAGAGGTCAGAATTGGAGATATGTTGTTTGCTGTTTGGGATGCTGGGGGGCACTAATATACTGGATGGTTACTGTCTGCAGTGCACACAAAATGCTGGAGGAACTCAGCAGGTCAGGCAGCATCTATGGAAATGAGTAAACAGTTGACTCTTCATCAGGCCTAGAAAGGAAGGGGCAAAATGCCAGGATAAGAAGGTGGGGGAAGAAGGAGTAAAAGCTAGAAGGTGATCGGTGAAGCAGGTGAGGAGGAAGGTAGGTGGGTCAGGGAGGGAGGAATGAAGTGAGAAGCTGGGAGGTGATAGGTGGAAAAAGAAAATGGCCAAAGAAGAAGGGATCAGAAAGAAGAATGTAACTGTCTGTCCCAAGGATGATTTGCATAATTGAGCAAGGTTGCCAGTCCCAACCCAGCAATGAAACTGAATATTTTTATAACCAGTCAGGTTGAAGAACAGATTCATTCTTCTTGGGTGAGTTGATGCTGCCACACTGGCAGGTGACAGGTGAGGTCAGGTGCAAAGGAAGGTGGTTAAATTGGGGAGGAGAGATGAACTAAGAAGCTGAGCGGTGATAGGTGGAAGAAGTAAAAGTTTAAAGAAGGAATGATATAACAGGAGAGGACAGCGGACCATTGAAGAAAAGGATGAAGGAGGAGAACCAGAGGGAGGTGAAGAGAAGGGTAACCAGGAAAATTATAGTGGCAAAGAGGGGAGAGAAATTACTGGAAGTTAAAGAAATCAATGTTGATGCCATCAGATTGGAGGCTACCCAGATGGAATATAAGGTGTTGCTCCTTCAACTTGAGTTTGGCCTCATCATGACTGTAGAGGAGGCCATGGACAGGCATTTCAGAATGAGGATGGGAAGTTGAATTGAAATACATTATCACTGGGAGGAGGTGCTTGACTAAGTGGTTCCCCAACAAACAAGAGAGAATCTGTGGGAACTCAGCAGGCCAGGCTGCGTCTAGGAAAAAAGTGCAGTCGACGTTTCGGGCTGAGACCGTTCGTCAGGACTGGAGCAACTGCTCATCTTTTTCTCACCCAGTCCTGCTGGAGGGTCTCGGCCCGAAATGATGACTGTAGATTTTTCCGTAGATGCTGCCTGGCCTGCGGAGTTCCTCCAGCATTTTGTGTGTGTTGCAAGTAAGTATCTTCGAATATTTCTTTCTGGCAGAGGTAGATAAGCTCCCCAATCTGTGTTGGGTTTTACCAATCCAAGGGAGGTTGCACTAGACTCAAAACAAATGGTAGATGGCTCCAATGGACTTACAGGTGAAGTGTCACCTCACCTCGAAAGACTGTTTGTGGCCCTGAATAGTGTTGAGGGAAGATGGTGTAGGGCCAGATGTAGCACTTGTCATGCCTGCTGAGATAACGTCACACCTGCCAGGAGAGAGATTAGTAGGGACAGAGAAGTGAACAAGGGAGTCACAAAGAGCGATCCCAATGCAAAGTGGAGAGTGGGGGTAGGGGGAGAGGAAAATGTGCTTCGTGTTAGGATCCAGTTGGAGGCAGTGGAGGTTATGAAGAATGATGTGCTGGGTGAGGAGGCTCAGGTGGTGATAGGTGAGAACAAGGGGAACCCTATCCCTTTCACAATGGGTATGGGATGGGTGGTGCTTTAAGCAGATTCATGTAAGCCTAAACTTATACTGTACTGAGAAAACTGTGTGGCATTTGCACATTGATGTCATCCTTGCTTTAGATGTGCCATTCCACTCCCACTGTTGCCAAGCATAGAAATGCTTTCCTACATTCAGGTTTATATTAAGTGATAGAAGAGATATTACTGTTAGGTCCCCTACAAAAATTAAAACCTATTGAATTTTTCATTGTTATTTTCTGATTTAAAAATCTGCTCATCTTTCTACCAGGCAAGATTGTAAAGAAATCTATAAATTTCTATCTGTGAACATTATGTCATAATGCTTAAATGGCAGTTTAATATTCCTCTTACAAAGCTTAGAATGAAAATTGTTTTCTCTTGTTTGTGAAAGTTCCAACTTATATGAACGCCCATAAGGTTAACCTTGCTACCTAGATAAGAAAGGTGATTGTTAAGATTCCCATGAGTCAGCTGCGGGTGTGGGGTATGGAAAAGTTAAAAATGCAGTTTTGCAAATGTTACTTAATTGGTCTTATGGATCCTTACATTGACCTTGACTACATGTATAAGGTAAACAAACTTTTGTGTACACTGGGGCCATATGCAAGGTCACCATTGTCTGCGTTAATGCTCAGAATAATTTCTTTCCATTTCCTGTTTATCTTTCACTTGAGAATGTTACATGCAGAACTGCTCTTTGGTTTTTCAGTTCTACTGCCAGGATATTTGAGATGAGAATCAGAAGTTAATCCAAAATGGTCTGTGTGACCATTTTTGTACATAGTACACCTCAAGCTATTTGACAACTTTAAAAGTTCAAAGTAAATTTATTATCAATGTACATACAGAATATGTCACCATATACAGCCCTGAGATTCATCTTCTTGAGGGCATTCACAGCAGGTACAAAGAACCACAATTAAGATCAATGAAAAACCACACATAAAGACAGAGAAATTGTACATGCAAAAGAAAAACAAAATATTAATAGCTAAATAAATAAGTAACAAATAGTATTGGGAACATTAGTAGTAGAGACCTTGAAAGTGAGACTATAGATTCTGTTATCTGTTCAGTGTTGGGATGAGAGAAACTATACATGTTGGTTCAGGAGTCTTTTGGTTGAGGTATAACAACTGTTCCTGAACCTGGTGGTGGGACCTAAGGCTCCTGTACATCCTTCTTGATGGCAATTGCAAGAAGAGAGCATTACCTTGGTCTAGTGGGCATTCTTGATGATGGATGCTGCTTTCCTGCATTAGTACTCCTTGATGTGCTAAAAGGTGGAGGGTGGGGGTTTTTCCTGTGATGAACTGGGCTGTATCTTCTACTTTTTGTAGACTTTTCCATTCAAGGGCATTGGTGTCTCCTTATTGGGACATGAGGCAACCAGTTAGTATACTCTCCAATATGCATCTATAGAAGTTTGTCAAAGTTTTAGATAACCTGCCAATTCTTTGCAAAGTTCTTTGAAAGTAGAGGTGCTGCTGTGCCTTCTTTGTAATGGCTCTTATGTGCTGGACTCAGGCAGATCCTCTGAAATGATAACGCTGAGGAATTACTGAACATCGCCACCTCTGATGAAGATCGGCTCATGGATCTCTGGTTGTCTCCTCCTGCAGTCAATTATCAGCTCTTTGATTTTACCGATGTTGAGAGAGAATTTTTTTGTCTTGTCACCATTCAGACAGATTTTCAATCTCAGCAGTAGTTACCATTGATAATCTCGTCTTGTTTAACAGGCATGAGTTTGCTCTTTATTAGCTCAGGTTACCTTTAGCTGGTAACCCTGACATTGTGAATGGTCATGGAATGAAACTGGCCTCACGTGAATTCTCTCTGAAGCATGCACACACATATCTTGTACATAAGGCATAAGTGCTTTGTGCAACAAAATTTTACGAAGTACTTTAATGCACAATTGAAATTCTATCAGCAGTGCAATCCATATGAATATATTTTGTGAAGCACCGTATTCCTTTGTTTAGTTATTTACAAATTCTCTGTAGCCTGCAGACGGCTCTTTTCACATTTCTACAACCACTGCAGTCTGTTGGCAGGAGGTAGAGCAGCAGGTTAAGCTGCATAATATCATTCCTTCTGTCTTATTCCCTTGTCCCTAATGTGATAGACCATCCCATCATGGCACAGGGCTCCATCTGGTAGGTTGGCTGAGAGATGACAGGATTCAGTTACAGTAATGGCAGATATTCTCTGAAGTGGGAAATGGTTACTTGACCTCATCCAGATATCTCATTCACTGACAAGCAGGCACTCAGCCAGATATATATTTTAAAATATGTAAATATAAGTTATAAATATATAATTTTGAAATGACTAAGGCTTCCAGAATAAGTTCATAAAGTTATTGCAGCCAACAATCTGTGTGAAAGACATCCATCATTTTTGAACATCATCATGACAGAAATATATACCAGTAAAGGCAAAGCAAAACACTATGCAATATGGTTAAAGGTATTTATGTGCTTGCATTTTATTAATAGCTCAAAATAATGCTTTTGAAGAACATTTCAACAGATTTACTGATTTATATCCATCTACAATCTCAAGATTGAGACAATGTAATGAAATACTTACAGCAGCATCACACGCATATAGTATACAAGCAGCACTCACAACAAAAGCGTAATTTTTCTAAAGAAAAGAGCACAGGTATAACAGCAAAGAAGTCCTTTTTAGTATAAAGAGATCATAATGTTGCTATACAAGGCAGTGATTGCATTTGTGCAGGTTGGTTCAAAAATCAAATGGTTGAAGGGAGGGAGATGTTCTTCAACCTGGTGATGTGGGACTTCAGGCCTCTGCATTTCCTGCCTGATGATAAGATGACTTGATCTAATGGTGGGGATCTTTGATGGATGCTGCCTTCTTGAGGTAGAGCCTTGAATTGATTCAACTGATGATGGGAAGGAATGCACCGTAATGCATTTGGCTGAATCCACTGCTCTTCACAGCTTCTTGAATCCCTGCACTTTTTCAGATTGCCATACCAAACCATGATGCAACCAATCCGGAGACTTTCAACAGTATATCTGCAGGGGTTCGTTAGAACATTTGGTAATGGTCAATCAAAGTAGCATAAGGCAAATACTTAACAATTGTTTCAGTAAGTGAAAACGTGCATATATGAATCTAAAGAAAAGAAATATTTAGACCTGGTACTGGCCCAGTCATTTGACTGTATCTCTATTTATTTAAAATAGAGCTATCCTGTAAATGTGACAGTGGCCATTTTTAGTTTGCATTACTTGCTAATTTGAAAAGCCAGTTAGTGACTTGTGTGATGCTTACGCTTTCTACAGGAGACATGCATCAAATGATAATGTTCTCTGTGCAGCTCTCTGTTGCTAGAAAAGTCAAACCATGTTATCCTGAGAACACATCATTGGGCAGCCTGGGGCAGCTAGGCTCTCATAGTACTGAGGCTCCACAGAGGCAAATCCCTTTACCACTTTGGACACCACATTTCCTGCACTCAAATGATCTGCCAACCTTATTTGCAGGCTACCCTTGACTGCCAACCATCCCATACTTTCTAGTTCCCCACATCACTGATCTTCTTTAATGATTTGTTGACCTTTCTTAACTCCTGCCACACCTTATCAAGATTCTGAACCCCCACTCCTCCCTGACAAGGTGGCACAAGATATCAGTGTCCAGCTAGCTAAGCCCCCCCCTTGGATGCAGATCTGACCCTGACAGGTTCTTTAATCAGTGGCCCTTTCTCAAAAACATCATGCCATCTGAAAAGTTTCTTCACCCAGAAAGTTAACCTGATCAACCTTTCTAGTCAGTGTCCCAACCCCTTTGTCTAATACTTTAGTTGCTGCATTGCACTCTTAACACTTTAAACCACTTTTTATAATGCTGCTTTCATTGTAAATGCATGATGCTTTTTATGTATTTATGCACATTTTATTCCCCTAACTATATTCCTATCTAATTCTTTATTCTTTAGAATCATTGAATGTTATTTTTGTTGTATGTCAAGCCAACACATCACAGCAAATTCCTAATACATGCAAGTCTATATGGTGAATAAAATTGATCCTCGATCTTTGATCCTTAAGTCAACTATTTTCCATTCTCCATCGACCACCAGACCTGGCATCAGCCCAACGGCTGTAGTGTCTTTCATGTGGAGATCTTCTGCAGAAGGCAGATCACGCAGTGTTTGCTTACTGCTACGCTAAAAGTACTTGGTCTGGACATGCCGGGGTAGTACAGGCATACCTTCACCAGAAAAGTAACCTTAGCTAGTGAAGTTTCTATTTGCTCCAGTGAATTGAGTATTAAACATTGAGTGCGTCCAATGTTGTTTCTTAGATGTGTTGCCCATCTATACTCAATGCAAACAGAAGAAGTAGACAATTAGGAGGAGCTCAGGTTGACTACTCCTGGAAGGTGTTGACATTAAGCAGCAGCCTTTCAGTGTTGGTGGCTAGGAGAATAAAATTGAAGACAAGTAAAACACTCTCCAGATTGTATGCTACAACTTTGCAACACCTTTATTTTTATTCATTGCTGTGAATTCTCAACCAAATGGAGTTGCATAGCAACCTTCTGTATGGGCTTTGGTTGCCAACTGCAGCAATGGAAAGTGGCCTTATTTTACATGTAAACCAGGACTTCCACCTACCAGTTTGGTTACCAATTATGAATCTTGATGAGGTCGTTGTTTAGAAAACCAAAACACGGAAAATGACAGAGCACTCAGCAGGTCAGGCAGAATCTATAAAGAGAAAAACAAAAAATCCACTTTTTTTTAGATGGATAGCTTATCATCAGATCCGAGTGTTGAATGTTTCCATCATTTTTGTTTTTGTTCTGTGTTTCTAGCACCTGCAGTTATTTCTCTGTTTCAATTGCATTTTGGGATTTAGAATGCTGTATTTGGCTTTTCATGCAGATCCCTCAGATCAGCTATGCGTCAACTGCTCCTGAACTGAGTGACAACAGCCGCTATGACTTCTTCTCCCGAGTGGTTCCTCCTGACTCCTACCAAGTTCAAGCAATGGTGGATATTGTTACAGCCCTTGGATGGAATTACGTCTCCACTCTAGCCTCAGAGGGTAACTATGGAGAAAGCGGTGTGGAGGCATTTATGCAGATCTCAAGGGAAACGGGTAAGTGGCAAGTTATGAAAGCTTAGTTACTTTAAGATTTTCTGAAAACAATTTGGAATAAGCAAAATTATTGGACGATGTCCAAATCGGACGTCCTTTAAATGTTTGAGAGTGATTTCAGGATTTTCAGTTTATTAAAGCATTACATGTTTATCTACAATAATTGTTTTCATTAAATATTTTAAGGAGAACAGAGGGGTCACACTATGAAATTGTGCATACAAATTGAAGCTGAGCAGTATTGTTCGTAGCCGACTCAAGTGAGATCTGAACCCCTTTTCTGACTGGGGTAGGGATCACTTTATACAGCAGGGACACATTGTTTAACATTGATCAGATTAAGTGTAATCTCCAGGATCACTTTTAATATCCAAGGAGGCTGAAGACGAATTTTACCTAAATCCTTTTCTCTACTTCAGTGGCCTGGGAATTTTTTCCGTGCACTCCTGTCAGCAGGTTGCATTGCCTCCTGGGAAGCACATGTTATGACACCTATGACAATTCAGCTGTGTGGGGCTGGCCAGAAAGTTTGTAGGGACTTTGCCTGTCCATTTTCATATGGTTTGTGTCCTCCAAATGTATCCATTATATATGCCCAATCTTCAGTGGATTGCAATAGAATATTAGATTCATTAACTATAATGGAAACTTATGTAATCTCATTTATGATGCTTCAAATTGTACAAGTATTATTTAAAATTGATGATGAGCCAAGATTATAACTTCATAAAAGTTTTCTGTACTATTGAAATTATATTAATGTTTTAATCAAACAGATTATTGACAGAGAACTCTACTTGACAAATGCTATGGAGGCAATGTTAGGTAATGTTTATCTTGACTGTGAGCACAACGTGCATGGCAGAATCATAAGATGTGATTCTCTCTGCTGCAGTTCCTAATTCTGAAAAAAATTCAACTGAGGATGAATTGAAGATTACAATGCCATCTCTCTTTGAGGCTAAAGATTAAGAAAAACTTGCGAAGTCTTGACACAGGAGAGGAAGGTGACAGTCCAGTTGTTAAGATGGGGGAATGATCTGGGTATTGCTGGATCAGTCCTCGTTAGTAGTCGTTCTGAGGATGTAGCGTTGAAGCCGGTGGTCACAGTGTAGTGACCTAAATAAAATAGACGGTGTTTGGTGCCCTTTGAGGACCTTCAGGATCTTACAATTAGCAACATACGTAGGTCTTACTAATCATGTGGGTTTCGACCTTGTGGATTGTTTTGCTCTTTTATGCCTCAACAGAGTTTTAGAGAGGACTGAGCTTATTCAAGAAGCCTGGGTAAGGTGACCTAAAGGAAAGCTTTTCGGTAGAGAAGAAGAATGGGATTAGTAAGTGTGTGAATGGAACATTTAGAGCTGGTACCCAATTATCCTGTGAGTGCGTTACCTTTTCAACATATGAGCATAAGAATTGCTGGGGAAACAAATCCCTACAGATTCATCTTCTGTAATCCAGATAGGCATGAGACAGAATGGTAATCATGGCATTGAATAATGAGCATGGACAAGCTACAGTCAGTCTCCAAAAGACCCATGCATAAGACCAGCCTTGGGTGCCAATCAGCTGTTCCTAGTATACTATGTACATTTGTATATTTGTATGTGCATATATGTATGTATATATACTATGTATATAGTATACTATGCTTACTATATCAGATCTCAAATGATCATAACTCAAAATGTTATTTTATAAAACTAAATCTGCTGAACTTGCATTTGACTGAATCGATAAACAAACTCCTTTTATCCCAGAATACACACAGTTCGCACACTTGCTTACTGAAAAATTGATCACGGCTGAAGTTGCCCTCCAAGAAACATGCTTGAGGGCAAATTTGACTTAATGTAATCAAAAATGTTGGATTTAGCAGGCAATAGTACTTTAGACTGAAAAGGGTACATTGATCAGCAGATGGACTTTGCGATCTATCCTCACTAAACATCATTTTGACAGATCCACAGGTTTAATTGTGTCTAGTTAGTTGAAGCCTGTCAAAGGTTAATGAATTAAAAATCTGTGGTGTAAATTCTTCTTTATTGGTCTTGCCTAAGCCACATTTTATCAAGTGCTGCTGAGAATCACTGTTGGAATGCAAAATCCATCCAGTCTGTTGTGTGTAATAATGTTGCTAACTGCATACGTGAGTGCTGAGTTGTATGAATGACTTTAAGAGGAAGTAAAAACATTCAAACTTAATTTTGTTTCCTGTAGCATATTTGTCCATACACCATTTATCCAGTTAGGAGATTAATCAACTGATCGAAAAAGGTATTCTTCTGAGCAGTTTTGATAAATCAGTTTATTACTTAATCGAACTCAAGACACTTAATCTGATCTCTGGGTTCCATGGCCGTGAAAAATGCTAATGTATAAATGGAATTGAAAGTAACTCAGTCTGTGGCAAATTTTACAAGTACAAAGTTTTGTTCATATAAGCCTGATATTAGAACATTATTTAAAGGAAGAGTAAGTTCACAGGAGTATTTGTATAGAAGAGCTCCAGGAAAGAAATGCCATTTGAATCCAGTTAGATCTCAGTAGCTGTTTCCTGATGATTAAACCCGTTGAAGCTATTTACACAGATAGACTTTGCTAAACAGAAACAATTGTACTGTTATCTGGAGCCAACATTTAATTGGTTGAATGATGGTATTTTGCAGAATAATAAAGTATACTTCACAAAATACTGGAGGAACTCAGCAGATCAGGCAGCATGTATGGAAGTGAGTAGATAGTCGACGATTCAGGCTGAGACCCATTGATTATCTACTCATTTCCATAGATGCTGCCTGACCTGCTGAGTTCCTCCAGCATTTTGAGTGTGTTATTTTGGTTTTCCAGCATCTGCAGACTTTCTTTTGTATTTGTCTTTTCCTCTGTAATGAGCTTACAACATCAGTTGGACCTTAGGTTTGGAGAACAGTTACGGAGCCAAGTGGTTTTGGTAGGATATTAGTGGGTCACGAAGAATCACAGGTACTAATTTTATCCACCCTTAATAGTTAATTAGTTATTTCATGGATATTAAAAAATATGTTCACCATAATTTCATTTTGATGAAATAACTTAGAACTGGAATTATGCACTGATTTAAACTGATCTCCTGAGGAATGCAAGTCGCAGAACACGTCTCGAAATTGGTGTATTGTTAGCTATTAGGCTGACACCAGCTGAATGACTCATGCATGAGAAAAGAGCAATTAGATAATCAAGTTATTTAATCCAGTTGACCAGAGTATTCTTTGTACTGCCAATCCATCACACTCAAGCAACAAGTGAGGTAACAAACCACAAGACACTGATAGCAACAGCTTACATTTATTTAGCACCTATTGATCATGTAAACTACTGACCTTTTGAATATTTTCCAAGTGACAGGCTTTCAAACATCTTGTCTGAGAACAACTGGCAGCATTCTTTCTCTCTAGATCCTGCCTGACCTGCTGGGCCAAAGAGTTGGGTTTTAAGGAGCCACTTTATGGAATGAGATAAGGAGACAATGGTTTTAGGGCACGGCCTGGGCATGAAGGCCTGCCACCACCAATAGTGAAGCTAAGAAAGAAAAAATGGAAATCTCTTCATAGCAACCAAGTAATCTTCAGAATATGGATCCTTTGATCCATAGCAGTTGTTCTGAGGAGTTGCATTCCCCTATTGACTGACTTAAGTCCTGGCAATCAATGAACCATCATCATCCAAGAAACTGTCAATTCTTGGTTATTTATCAATATTGTCCATTAGTTGTTGAATTTATAATTAGACCTTAATTTCAGAATTATGTTTATTATCACTGATATATGTTGTGAAATGTGTGCTTTGCACAGCAGTACCACAATGTGTACAGTGCAATAGATAAAAAGTAGTAGTTGCAATATAAAATGTATATAAATAAATAGTGCAAAAAGAGAGCAGAATTGTGAGATCGTGTCTATGGGTTCATGAGATCTGATGGCAGAGTGGTAGAAGCTGTTGTTAAAATGTTGAGTGTGTGTCCTGTACCTCCTCCCTGATGGTGGTGGTGGTGGTTGTGGGCGGGGGGAAGAGAGAGAGAGAAGAAGGAATAAAAGAAAAAAATAATTGCGGTGAGGTGAGGGGTTGAGGATGATGCATAGGGGCGTCCAATGGGAAGCTCAGGACTGGGATTTGGGGCTCAATCCATTGGGAAAGGTGCAAAAGTGTCCGAGGGTTGGAGGGTTAAGAATTTTACAGCTCTGGAGTATTGGAAGGTCAAGGAACATTAGAACATTGGTGTCATAAAGGAAGACAGCAAGAAAACAAGCCCTTTGGTTCAACTGGTCCATGCAGACCATAAGGTCCACCAGTGAGTGCCATTTGAGTTTGTCCATTACCTCTCTAATCCCCTCCCAGCCATGTACTTTAAATGTCTTTTAAATTTTATTTTTGCTCCCAGCTCAACCACTTCTGCTGGAAGCTCATTCCATATGCATGAAGACGTTACCCCCCTTGGGCACATTTTTTTTCAATATTACACTTCTCACCTTAAACCTATCCCTGCTAGTCTTTAGTTTCTCTTCCCTGTGAAAAAGACTATGTGCACCCCTTGTAGTCTTTACCCTCATTATTTTATACATCGTTCAGTTCACCATTCAGTCCGTTAAGCTTCAAGTCCTAGACTGCACAACCTCTCCCTATAACTCAGACCCTCAAGTCCTGGCAGCACCCTCTTAAATCTTCTCTGCAGTACATCCAGTTTAATGATATCTTTCCTGCAATGTTGTGACCAGTTCTGTACACAGTCCTCCAATTGCAGTCAAATGAAAGTGTGTTGTGTTATCAGTTCTGAGCGTGGAACCATGAGGGGATTGGATTGTGGGAGGCTGGGGTGCATGATTGCTAGAACATTGGAGAATTGGGGTGGTGCTTGGACTCAGATGTGAAGCAAAGGAAAGATATAACAATTCACGCCATTATTTCTAATCCTTTGGGAATATTGTTACCTGTTCACAGCATTTCAATGGTCATCTCTAAAATCTGAGTTGCTTGTTAGGTTAGTACAAGTCAAGCAAGCTGCTGTAGATCCACACTGTGTAAGGACAGAGGATTTCCTGTTTTGGAGGGCATTAGCTAAATCTCATCACTATTTTATTATAACCACTATTTTTATGGTCACCATTATTGATGTAAGCTTTCTATTCCATATTATAATTAACTAAATTTACTTTGCCCAATTGCCATGATTTGAAAGTGTTGCTCTGGATAACTAGTCCAGTAATCTATTACAGTACCATACTCCATAATCTCTGGATGTCTTTTGTTGCTTGTCTCCTCCCTGTAACATCAACAAAACTTTGCCATTAGCCTCTTTATTGCAATTAATTAATTGATGTGAAATTGCAGAATTGCCACTGTAAATTCAAAATTGCTTCTCAAGGCTGGTCGTTGGAGTAGCCTGGAGCTATTAATTTATAGTTCTGACATGAGCTCAACCTTGGAGACCCGAAAAGGAATAAATGAAGCTGCAGAGTTTCAGACAAATAGATGGTGAATTTTTTCTATATATTTTTAATATTAAGTATTGCCCAGAATGTCATTTTATGTGTCAGTCTTGTCATATACACTCCTGGTAGAGTCAGGATTGAGTCTTTTTCATGGTGTGAAGTTTTTTGAATGCTCAGAACGGCAAATTAAGTGGATGATTCTGTGAACATTATTTTATGACACTGGGTTGAAACGTTTATACATTTCACACTTTGCTGACACTCTCTCAAGTACTTGTTCAACATTTTCATTGACACAAATGTATTAAAATCCTCTTTGGCTGGAGGCCGAAGACGGCGTGTCCTTGGGTTAGAGGACTGTGTATGTGGGTTGGGTGCTATTGGGATGGAGGAACAGAACTTGGTGTGCATTTGTTGCTATGTCGCTTGCTGTGTTCTGTTTCGATGCTTTCTGTGTTCTGCTGAACATGCTGGATTGCCACCAGAATGTGTGGCGACGTTTGCGGGCTGCCCCCAGCACATCCTTGGGTGTGTTGGTTGTTAATGCAAATGATGAATTTCAGAATCAGAGTCAGGTAATATATCACTGGCATATGTCGTTAAATCTGTTGTTTTGTGGCAGCAGTACATTGCAATACATTTTATATATTTTTTGTTATATTAAGTTAGTGATGCAAAAGGAGAGAAAAAATGTAGTGTACATGGGTTCAATATCCATTCAGAAATCTGATGGCAGAGGGGAATTGTTGAGTATGTGCCTTCAGGCTGTACATGAGATAAATAAATCTGAACTAAATCTTAAAATGTGCTTATTATTGTTGAATATTTTGTTTATGTCCCCCTTTCTCATTTTTAGTTCATTTTGCCACCTTCTCCTCTCTTCGTTCCTCTTTACTTAAGTTGGCTTCAATTCAACCAGTTCCCATCTTCCTTGCTCTTATTGAATTGGTTCAGGTGGTTGGCTATTAAACCTGATGTTCTTTGGATTGCAATAGCTTTGTTAAACTTGGCTCCGTTACCCAGAGTTGTTTACAGCAATGTGATGTAAATACAATGAGAGCAAAAAGACAGGACACGGCTTGCCAGAAAATAGAACAAACCATCATCACAGAATCATACTGTGCAGAATTATTCATTCAAAGTTGGTTCTTTGATTGATCTATTCAACTCATCCCAAATCTTTGCTATCCTCCCCAGAGCATTTCAATTTATTGTTTCAGAAAACTGCAATTCTCTGCTGAAAGTTGCTGTTGAATCTTCCCAGTCCGGAGGAATAGAATTTCTGCCTTTGCTGGTGCACACTTGGTGTGGTAGCATTCTCTGATGAGTCATCTGATCGGAAATCTGATCAAATTCTCTCGTGTGCCGAAGAATAAAGTATCAGGAAGAGCACCCAAGCAAAGCGTGCACTTGTTAGCAAACAGTGGCATCTCAATCTGTGCTGCCAAAAGGGAAGTGTCCAGGGAACAACTTGTGCTTGATACTCCAGATTTAACAGGTGTGCATGTTTGATATGGCATGCTTATTTTGAATACTTGTGCAATGTGATATTGCTGCGGGACGAGGGAAAACAATCCTTGTTAATTAAAGATGGCTACAAGGGATTACACACAAAGATTCAATGAGTTTAAAAATAAGCTGTTATTATGTTAAGTGTGGTGAGCAAATGGAGTTCAGTATCATTTTATTAATTTCTGTAATGTTCATATCACCTAGAATCTAGGAAACCATCTTTAGGTACTTTATAAGGGTATAATCAAATAAGCATAGAGGATGAGCCAGAGGAGATATTAAGAGATATTGTGACTAGATGCTGATTCCCTGGATTGTTTTTCCACTTGCAGCACAGATTGGATTGCTGGCAAGCAGGTGAAGATTGAGACTGTGCAATTTGTTTGGGTGGTCTGAGGGACCTCGATTGTTAGTCAAGTGAAAGGCTTTGCCTTTAATGTGACAGCATTTTGTTCAAGCAAGCTCTGTAGTCAAGTCACGTCACTTTTTATTGTCATTGCGACCATAACTGCTGGTACAGTACACAGTAGAAATGAGACAATGTTTTTCAGGACCATGGTGCTACATGAAACAGTACAAAAACTACACTGAAATACATAAAAACAACACAGAAAAAAACTACACTCGACCACAGACCTACCCAGGACTGCATAAAGTGCACAAAACAGTGCAGGCATTCCAATAAATAATAAACAAGACAATAGGCACAGTAGAGGGCAGTAAGTTGGTGTTAGTCCAGGTTCTGGGTATTGAGGGGTCTGATGGCTTGAGGGAAGAAACTATTACATAGTCTGGTTGTGGGAGCCTGAATGCCTCGGTGCCTTTTCCCAGATGGCAGGAGGGAGAAGAGTTTGTATGAGGGGTGCGTGGGGCCCTTCATAATGCTGTTTGCTTTGCGGATGCAGCGTGCAGTGTAAATGTCTGTAATGGTGGGAAGAGAGACCCCGATGATCTCAGTTGGCCTCACTATCTGCTGCAGGGTCTTACGATCTGAGATGGTGCAATTTCTGAACCAGGCAGTGATGCAGCTGCTCAGGATGCTCTCAATACAACCCCTGTAGAATGTGATGAGAATGGGAGGTGGGAGATGGACTTTCCTCAGCCTTCGCCAAAAGTAGAGACGCTGCTGGGCCTTCTTTGCTATGGAGCTGTTGTTGCAACTGTTCCATGAATAAATTAGGAATATCTTCACCCATCAGGAGTTTAAATAATGATTTTATTGCTAGTGTTGTGCTGAAATTTGGCAGTAGCATTCACGGCCAAATCAATGAGGTTCTACAGTAATTTGAAGCTGCAGATCTAATAATGAGAAAGTCTTGGTGAGCCATGACACCAAGGCACAACAGAAATGCTTCCATTTCCAAAAGATACGTGTTCCTGAAAAATGTGTCAATAAATGAGATTTTGTAAACTGGAATGGTTAGCTAACATATATTTTATTACAGTACATTTTGGGGATGAGGGAGGAATTGAATCGAATTGACTTTATTTCTTACATCCTTCACGCACATGAGAAGTAAAAATCTTTGTGTTGTGTCTCCATCTAAATGTGCAATGTGCGATCATAGTAATTTATAATAATTTATAATAAATAGAACCGTCAGCTTAGTATAGAGTACACTCAAATTGGCCTGACTTCATCAGACTGATGGCCTAGTGGAAGAAGCTGTCCCGGAGCCTGTTGGTCCTGGCTTTTATGCCTCAGTACCGTTTCCCAGATGGTGCAGCTGGAATAGATTATGCTTGGGGTGACTTAGGTCCCCAATGATCCTTTGGGCCCATTCTACACACCTGCCCTTGTAAATGTCCTGAATCATGGGAAGTTCACAACTACAGAATGGAGCATTGTGGGTTTTGCCAAAAAATAAAAAGATTAGGATCACATGTTAAGGATATTATAGCAAGTATTCATCAATAGAATATTCATAAATTGAGGAATTCCTGTAACTGCTCTCAGAGGTTTACATGCAAGGTCCGGTAGCATTATGTGAGGATGAGAAGGGAGACTCCAGTACAATGAGAAATCTTTATTTCTCCATTAGTATGTAAAGGTGATTGAACTGACTGCTTACTTCATTATAGATAGTTAGCCTTTGTTGCGTGTCAAATGTATGCCTTGGTTCATAGCATATACCAGTGGCTACAACTCCAAAGTAACTTTTTGGACACAATCTGAAGTAGGGAATTCTGTGGTCCTGAAATAGTCTGTGCAGATGCCTTCCACCTGAGATCATAAGTAAGTTTGAAACAAATCTCTTTTGAAGGGGTGTAGTGGTGGAAAGACACGGGCATTTAGGTTTAAGACTTGGATGGCTATTTATATAACTGCTAGTGGAGAAATGAAGGGTATGAGGAAGCTGGAGGCATGGATTTATTGTAGGGTGGAAGGTAGGTGCATGGCTAAAGTAAGACTTGGTGCAGCTAGAACAAGGGCATGGTATGAAAATTTTGAACTTTGGTATTTGTGCTCCAGGAGCCAAATTGGATTAGCAAGCACAGGGGGTGATGCATCACTCAACCAATTAATAAACCTTTTTTAAATGTTTGATGTAGTGAGTGGAGATCCAATCCAATTTTTTTCCCAATTTAAAAGAAAAGGAATTCCAATCTGTATGGGGAGAGGATCAGAGTTATAAAATGTAATATTGAACACAGCACAGTACAGGCACTTCAGCCCACAATGTTGTGCCAAACTTTTAACCTACTCTAAGATCAACTTACCCCTTCCCTCCTACTAGAGAATGGTACCAGCCAGATGGTTCAAGGTTCTTCAGTAGTCTATTACCTACGTCCAGGGTATTTTGTCCTTGCTCCTACTCCTCCTCGAGCAGATTCCATAGTAGCACAATACACCAGAACAATGCTGATCCACTGCAGCAGCTTCCCGAATGTTGCAGCCGCCTATCTTAAACATGGTCAATTATGTTGGGCGGGGTATCAGTCACAGAGAAAATTTGTGGAATTGTCATTGTAATCCATCGTCATCCACCATTCCCATCTTCAAAAGGTGGTGCCACAAGAAGGCAGCACTCATCATTGAGGACCTTCACCCTCGGGGGCATGCCCTCTTCTTATTACTACCATCAGGGAGTGGGTACAGGAACCTGAAGACCCACCCTCAACAAGTTAGAGCTTCTTGCCCTCCGTCAGCAGGTTTCTGAACAGTCCATGAACCCATGAACACCACCACTCTATTCCTCTTTAGTACTAATTATTTACATTTAATTGCAAATTATTACTATATCTGCTCTACTCTCTATCTATATCTACCCTCTACTATATCGAAGACCTTCTAACCCCTTATTCTACTTCCAGGTCCCTCAGGTTGGTTGACTTGGGCCTCCTGGCTGTCCCACTTTCTAAATTTAAGCTCAGGGGTGACTGCACTTTGTTGTTGCAGCCCCTGGACTGTGGAACAGCATTCCCCTCCCTATCAGATCTGCCCCCTCCATTGACTCTTTTATGTCCAGGCTCAAAACTTACCTTTATTCACTAGTGTTTGAATCTTCCTGATGTGGCTGATTTTTGGCTTGTGCCTAGACTCGTGTGTTGTTTATTTTGTGCCTAGAAGCTGAGTGCCTTGTTGTTTATATCTGTGTTTCTTGTGTTTGTGATTTTAGCTACCGGTTATGGTTTGTACAGCACTTTGGTCAACACGGGTTGTTTTTAAATGTGCTTTATAAATAAATTTGACTTGACTTGATATAATTGCACATTGAGACTGTATCATTGTATCAATCACTGATACAATTGTTCATTGTATCTCAGTTTGCTTTGAGAAATGTATTTGGTTTGTTCCAGTCAGGTAAGTACATAGATCTTTTCCAATACTAAGAAGCAGGCAGTAATGTTGGTCTTTGTCCTGGATTTCCTCCTTTTTTATGGGATGGATCATTTTGAGTTGCCTGAATTTAAAATTGCAGAGCAGGATCACTCGTTAATAATGCTACAGCTATCAGTTATCATTAAAGCAAGAGATTCTGCAGGTGCTGGAAATCCACAGTAACAAACAGAAAATGCTGCAGGAACTCAGTAGGTCAGGCAGCATCTATGGAAAGGGATAAAGAGACAATGTTTTGGGCTGAGACCTGTCATCAGGATAATGTCCTGTTGAAGGTTCTCAGTCCAAAACGTCCACTCCTTTTTCCTCTCACTAGATACTGCCTGACCTGCTGAGTTCCTCCAGTATTTTGTGTGTGTCACTCTACAAATGTAAGTTACCCGTTTCAATAAACTGAGTTAGGAACTGAGATATGTCAGATTCCACCCACCAATGAGCTGGTTTTCTTGGAAAGAGACCAACTTGTAATCAATGTTTTTTTTCTGTTTTCGTCTCTGCAGTCTGTTCTCTCGTTCTGCCTGCTCATAGAATACCAAATGCTTATCTTATAGTTGAAGACTGCCATTTAATTTGCCACCAGCATTATACTGACCACTATCAATAGTCACCCCCGGCCTTATCTGTGAGGGAGACTGTGGATCCACATTGGCCTTATCAGCCACTTTAAAACTCATCGAATCAGAATGCAAGCAAATCATTTTTGACCCTGAGGGACTGCCTAATAAATTAAAGATGGATTGGCAGGAAGTCCAGCAAGTTTTATCTTTACTATTTCCCTCTGTAAGGACTGACTTTGTTCGGTAAGAGGTCATTTCAGTTTACTTCGTTGCAACATTGCAATTACTAGATTAAGGACATTTTTTTTTTGCTGCCATTAATTTGTATGAAGTTCAGATATTTTCTGCAGGTTCCTATCATTTAGTCAGAAGCAAGTGTGACAGATAGTACTTTTGCACGAACCTTTTGTTAATCTTCGTGCCTGATAAATGAATTGGATTGCTCACAATTTACTAGTAAATTAGCACATTAGCGCACTGATGCATTGTTTTACTGTCTTTCTGAGACAGTATTGATATTGTTCTAGGCACCTGTCATTAAATACTACACCAGACTGTGCCTTGATGAGAAAATTACACTGTGCAAGGACATAAATTACAAAACCTAATTGCAATAACAATTGTCATGTGCACAGAATAATTGCTGTGCTTATTGTGATGTGGTTTCAAGAGAGAGACACCTTGAATACTTCTGTAGCGTTACAGTGAAATCTGATTTAAAGAAGATCTCAGATGCCAGATTTAATTTGCACAATAATTAATCATTCATGTTGGATTCATTGATAAATTTAATGTTTTCATTTCTACTGCACATTGTGATTCTGTTCAGATATCAGGTGTCCGTTCTTTATGTCAGGCCTTCACCATGGGAACTGATCCTAATCCTAGTGATTGGCATCATGAGCAACATGGATGTTTCTCTTCAAGAACTTAGATAGTTGCTGTCTTTGCCAAATGTAAAGTCTGGCATGGATTAAATAGACAATGATCAGAGTTGGTTGCTTTCCCTAGACCAGTGTATGATCCTGCCATTAGCTTTGGTTGCTGTACTGTTATAAGACTATGTGGGCTAAATTGGTTAGCATTTGGAAGTGGGTGCTGAGGTCATGATAAGGTCTGTTTGACAAAATGCAGACTGGGATTCAAACTTCAAAGTAAATTTATTATCAAAGTACATATATGTCAGCTTGGACTTTCTCTCCAATGTGTTGATATATCTCCACCATTGTATTCATGGCTGAAGTAGATTGCATGTGTGCGATACTATTTTGCTTAACATCAATGGGTGTGCTCCATAAGTGCTGAGTGTGGTAATGAGACATAGACAGACTCCTTTACGAGTTTGAAAGTTCTTGTGTTGAAACCCTGAAGTTAATTGCTCCCAGTCATACTGGGGTGATGCAGCATGGTCCATTATATGGAGAAGAAGGCTCTTGGTTTGTTCTCTGACTTGATCTTTGTTGTCACCTAAATGATCTACAAGTGCTGGTAGCAATGTTCTGAAACGAGGTTTAAAACGATCTTTCATGCGATCGACAAGTACTCCTATAACATCTAATCCAAGTGACGTTACCTTGGAGCTGCTGGAGTTCAGCCATCCCATTAACTCATCAACGACGCTGTCCAGCTTTCGCTTGTGATCGTGATCTACCTCGCTGGACCTCCTTGGGTCGCTCAGGTAATCGATCAGTTGACCTGCAGCACCAGCTGATGTCCTTCTGCGCCGCCTGCTCTGAGAAGTCTTCCAGGCCGCACTCGGGCTCCACTGGGCCTCCGGAGATGAGGGGTGGGGCTAAAACAGGCCAGCCAGGGCACTAGGGGCTGAAATGGGCCAGCTGGGGCAAAAGGGGCGGGGGCTAAATCAGGATGGGGCAAAGTGGGGGAGTCTAAAAGAGGCCCGGGGTAAGGGGGGGGGGAGTCTAAAATAGGCCAGAGCTACTTCAGAAATTGCACCCCACCCCCCTGTGTTTGGGTAGACACTCCCAACACCTTTCCCAGAGAAGGGTCACCAGGCTTGCGAGGCCCTTCCCGGCCAGTCGGATGGTGAGCCCCTGGGAAGGGTGGGGGCGGCGGAGGATGAGAGCTGACCTGATGGAGATGTATAAGATGATGGAAGGCATTTATCTTCTGGATAGTCAGAGGCTTTTTCCCAGGGCTGAAATGGCTAACACGAGAGGGCACAGTTTTAAGGTGCTTGGAAGCAGGTACAGAGGAGATGACAGGGGTAAGTTTTTTTACTGTTATGAAACCAGTAACTGGTTTCACTTACCAGCAAAGATAGATATGTCAGTTGAAGTCCAATGGTACTATTTTCAAAAGTTTTATTAATAAAGGGGCACAAAAATTAAGGTTAATACAAACATTCAGATAACATGCGTCAATACTCAATCTAAAACGCAGGTACATTAATAATCACTCAGAAATAAGCTCTTTCGTTGTCTAGGGTATAATACTGAGTCCAATTGGAAATATAAAGAGTCACTCTGAAGTCTGCAGGTTTTTTCCCTTTTGGTTTCACGTGTTGGAGAGAGAGAGAGATTGTTAGGAAAAGAGAACACTTGCTGTTGTCTTTATGAATCAAATCCTCAGCCTCAGAGGATTTGGCTTCCCTGGTGTTAAATAAAAGCGGTTTTCCGTTGGTTCTAGCCACAAACTCCGCATTCGGAATTTAACGCACGTGGCTTCCTTCAAAATGGCTTCCCGTTCCCACGGGAAGCGGTATCGTGCTTCTCGGTGTCTCCTTGGTGCGTCTGAGGGTCGTCCTCTTTCAGACCCTTCTTTATACTGCCTCACGGGATCTCAGGTGTCAATCAGGTTGCAGGTGATGCAATCTCTCTCTCAACCAGCCCACTTTGCCCGAGGGCTTTACAATGTCCCTGCGAGTTGGCACGTCTGCAGTTCCCAGGTGTCTCCTGAGAACAATGCCACAGTCACCAGCTTTTGTCCCAGTGGAATGCGGTATCCAGCACGTCGCTGTCTTTCCATTTCCTGTGTCCATTCGGCATGTCTCTCTCTCTCTCTCTTGCTCTCTCTCGGGTCATTGACCCCCCCTTTCACTAGGGCTCTTGCAATTCTCACAAAGGAGGGGGCTGGTATCATAACATTACGCAGAGAGTGGTGAGTGTGTGGAATGGGCTGCTGGCAACGGTGGTGGAGGCAGATACGATAGGGTCTTTTAAGAGACTCCTGGATAGGTACATGGTGCTTAGAAAAATAGAGAGCTATGGGTAATCCTAGGTAATTTCTAAAGTAAGTACATGTTTGGCACAGCATTGTGGGCCGATGGGCCTGTATTGTGCTGTAGGCTTTCTATGTTTCTATGTCACCATGTGCTACCAGAGATTAATTTTCTTGCTGACATTCAGTAGAACAAAGAAATACAGTAGAGTGAACGTAACCCTGCACACAAGCAAAGACTGACTAACAACCAATGTGCAAAAGAAGACAAACTGTGCAAGTTAAATAAATAAATAGTACTGAGAACATGAGTTGTAGAGTTCATGGAAGTGGATCTATAGGTTGTGGAATCAGTTCAGGTGAATGAAGTTATCGATGCCGGTTCAGGAGCCTGACGGTTAAAGGGTCATAACAAAAGGAGTTTTGCTGCCCGAAGGGGGAATTTCAAGTGCACTCTGATCAATAGTCCAATTTGGTCAAGCCAGGTGGGGATATCCTCTTCTTCCTTCTCCACTCTTTGTTTTTCCCGCCCCACCTAGCACGCAACAACAAATCTTGATTTTCAATCTGATTTGGACTCCTCCAGGATTGGCTGAACAGTGGAATTGGACTTATCTTGGGTTTGGGTATGGCAGCACAGATTTCATTACACGTGTTGTCTCTGTGTGTGTGTGGATTGTGCACATCATAAGTTCGGCCAAGGGCCAAGTAAGAGGAGTATGGTGCTGGTGTCCCAGTAACCAGTCCTCTGGTGTGGTTCAATACAGGGATAAAATTTGGGAGGTATGTAAGTCTGGACTGCTTCCTGATTTCTGGTCTGTTCTGACCAGATGTAGAGTCAATAGAATTGTGGTACATAAGTGAAATCACAAAGCAGTGGGTAAAGTCAGTGGCGCTGTGGTCAACTGGGAAGCTTGCAATCCACGTGAAAGAACACACCCTCTGCTTTCCTGGAGTAGTGTGTCTGTGACCACCTAAACACAGTTCTGTACTCTAAGCTGTGGAAACAGGTGGTTTGGACCAAGAATGCATTGCCGAGAGCAGGAGTGGAGGCAAGTTTACAGTTGTTGGGTTCAAATAGGAGCTGCACGAGTAGATGGAAAGGGAAAAATATTTTGGGAAGAGAATAAAGGAGCTGACTTACAGTACATAGAACTGTCACAGACTCGGTGGGCTGGATGGCCACCTTCCATGCCCTAATCATTCTATAGTATGTTGCAAGCATCCCTTCTTCCAAACAGTGAGGTTCCATGGGAAAATGCCGGATCTCCCAGTTGCCACCCATGTCAACATGACTTCCCATTCCCATTATGCTATGTCTGTCCATGGCCTCCTCTACTGCAGAGATGTGGTTAACTTCAGGTTGGAGGAGCAACACCTCATATTCAGTCTGGATAGCCTCTAACCCAATGACATGAACATCAATTCCTCCAACTTCTGGTAATTCCTTCCCCCCTCTCTTTTTCTAGTCTCCATTCTGATTACCCTCTCGTCCCATCTCTTCTGTTTCTCCTCCTCCTTCCCTTTATCCTGTGGTCCACTGTCATCTCCTATCTGCTTCTTCCTTCTTCAGCCCTTTACCTCGTCCACCTATCCACTCCCAGTTTCTTATTTCATCGCACTCCCTCACCTACTCACCCACTTTCCCCTCACCTGGTCTCACCTATCATCTGCCAAATTACACTTCTTCCCCTACCCCCACCTTATTCTGGCTTCTTTCTCCTTCCTTTCAGTCCTGATGAAGGGTCATGGCTTGAAATGTTGATGGTATTCATCTCCTTAGATGCTGCCTGACTTGCTGAGTTCCTCCAGTATTTTGAATGTATTCCCCACTCTGTTAGTCCCAGACACTGCTTCAACAGTTCTGTGCTGGTTCAGCACTTTCAGCTGCTTTGTCACCATCATCATAATGTTAGACTGGGTATATTTGCAGAAGATGGCATGGTTTTCTGTTTCATGGCAAGCTTTTCAAAATATTAGCTAGCAGTGCACAGTAGAAAGCCTGGCTAATAACCCCTGAGTGATATTTCTACAAAGCTGGTTCTATATGCAGTGATTATCTACAAAAGAAAGTCTAACCTTTTCCCTTTGACACTAAACACCCTTTCAACTGCTAAGATGAACTCAGCATCTTGTCTCCATGCCATTACAAATGCCATCAGTTTCCACCTCCATAACATTACCGTACTCCATCTCCTTTGGTAAATCTGCTGCTGAAAATCTCATCCATACCTTAGTTATGTTTCAATAAGCACTTGTCCTAAGTTTTTTCTACTCTTAGTCAAGTTGAGGTCATCCAAAACTCTGGTGCCCTTATCCCAATCCGCAACTTCCTTTTCAGCCACTACACTGCTGATCGCTAGCTGCTGTTGAAGCTGCAACTCGAAATTATTAGCAGCCAAGGCCCTTCTTAATAAACGTCTCAACTTCTCTGGTTTATAATCGTGGAGAAAACTGGGCTTTCAAAAGGGAATTGGATGAGTAATTTGCAGGATTCTGGGGAAAGAGCAGAGCAATGGGAACCAGTATGGACTGGAATGAACTCCATCTGCGTTGTAAGGATTTGTTAATTCCATAGTTCTCACTTCAGGAAGCTCCTTAAAACCTGCTCCATTTTCCCAGATATAAGACCTTAAGATGTCAGAGCAGAAATAGGCCATTCAGCCCATCAAGTCTATGCTATTCAATCATGGTTGATTTATTTTCCCTCTCAATCCCATACTCTTGCCTTCTCCCTGTAACCTTTGACACCCAGTGACCTGGCCTCCACAGATGTCTGTGGCAATGAGTTTCACAAATTCACCACACTCTGGCTAAAGAAATTCTTCTTCATCTCTTTTATAGTCTGAGGCTGTGCCCTTTGGGACTACGGGAAACATCCTCTCCACATCCACTCTTTCTAGACCTTTCAATATTAGGTAATTTTGATGAGATCATCCTCCCCCGCTCCCATTCTTCGAAACTCAAGGAAGTACAGGCCTACAGACATCAAACACTCCTCGCACATTAACTCGTTCATTCCAGGATCATCCTTGTGGACCTCCTCTGGACCCTCTCCAATGCCAATATATCCTTTCTATATGTGGCTGTTACAATACTCCAAATAATACCTCCATCTTCTTAAATAGCCCAGTGTCACTTTTTCCCTTAGATAATCCTGCAAGTACTTTGGGATGTTTTTGCTATGTTTAGGGCACTCGATAGATGAATATTGTTTCTGTTGTCAGATCTCCCTAGGGTCAATGTCATTTGCAGGAGTTGGGGTTGGGTTGGGTTGGGCTGGGGGGGGGGGGTGGGATTGCACTGTAAACTGGAATGTAACTGAAGTAGGCAGTTAAATATCTTGCCACTTGAACAGGTCAGAGGCTTGGTATCTCTTGGTGAGTTGCTTGTGACTCCCCGAAGATTTTACAGTATTTAAAAGATGCACGTTTCGGAGTGTGAAATAACTCTTTGGTCTTCTGTAAGTGTCATCACTTTGGAGATGCAGTTCCATCTCACCAATGTAGCTTGCTTGATTGGCAACATTCCAGGTATTCATTCTTCATGCCAATTTGAATTAAATTTATTTAAATCTTACATTTGTCCCACAACGTGAGGGAGTAAAAATCTTTGCATTATGACTCCATCACAATGTACAGACTTGTGAATTTATAAGTCTAATGGCTTGTAGAAAGAAACTGTCCCATAGACTGTTGTTCCTGGCTTTAATGCTGCAGTACTGTTTGCCAGACGGAAGCAACTGAAACAGTTCATGGTTGGAGTGACTGGTGTCCCCGATTATCTTCCAGGCCTTCTTTACGCACCTGCTGCTGTTAAGTATCCTCAATGGGGGGATGTTCACATCCACAGATGCCCTGGGCTGTCCATACCACTCTCTGCAGTGCCCAGCAATCAAAGTTGGTGCAGTTCCCGTACCAGGGGGTGATACAGCCAGTCAGGATGCTCTCAATGGTGCCCCTGTAGAAGGTCTTGAGGATTTCGGGGCCCATGCTGAACTTCTTCAGTGGCCTGAGATGGAAAAGACGCTGTTGTGCTTTTTTTGCCACACAGCCGGTGTAGATAGATAGATAGATAGATACTTTATTCATCCCCATGGGGAAATTCAACATTTTTTCCAATGTCCCATACACTTGTTGTAGCAAAACTAATTACATACAATACTTAACTCAGTAAAAATATGATATGCATCTAAATCACTCTCTCAAAAAGCATTAATAATAGCTTTTAAAAGGTTCTTAAGTAGTTTACTTAAATACATTAAATACAATCAACCCCGGCACTTTAACATATCTTACTCCTGGCGGTTGAATTGTAAAGCCTAATGGCATTGGGGAGTATTGACCTCTTCATCCTGTCTGAGGAGCATTGCATCGATAGCAACCTGTCACTGAAACTGCTTCTCTGTCTCTGGATGGTGCTATGTAGAGGATGTTCAGGGTTTTCCATAATTGACCGTAGCCTACTCAGCGCCCTTCGCTCAGCTACCGATGTTATACTCTCCAGTACTTTGCCCACGACAGAGCCCGCCTTCCTTACCAGCTTATTAAGACGTGAGGCGTCCCTCTTCTTAATGCTGCCTCCCCAACACGCCACCACAAAGAAGAGGGCGCTCTCCACTACTGACCTATAGAACATCTTCAGCATCTCACTACAGACATTGAATGACGCCAACCTTCTAAGGAAGTACAGTCGACTCTGTGCCTTCCTGCACAAGGCATCTGTGTTGGCAGTCCAGTCTAGCTTCTCGTCTAACTGTACTCCCAGATACTTGTAGGTCTTAACCTGCTCCACACATTCTCCATTAATGATCACTGTACCATCCGAGTGAGATCTTAGGTGACGTGTATACCGAGGAACTTGAAACTACTCACCCTCTCAACTGCCAACCCGTCGATATTAATCAGGCCAAGCCTGTCTCCATTCCTCCTGTAATCCACAATCAGCTCTTCTGTTTTTTGGACATTGAGGGAGAGGTTGTTATCTTGGCGCCACTGTGTCAGGGTGTTAACCTCTCTTCTGTAGGTTGTCTCATTGTCACTAGAAATAAGGCCAATCAAAGTCATGTCATCTGCAAATACAACTACAGTGATATTATCCATAAGATACATTACTGTGATATATTATGTATTTTGATGGTAAAAGGTGTTCAAATATTAATTGAATTTCTTTAATAACTCAAAAGTGTATTCAATTACCAAATAATTTAGATGCAATTAATTTTCTTGATTATAAATAACAGCTATTGTACTTCAAGGTCGCAACTGTATTTGAGCTATTCCCTGAAGAATAAACAGAAGCTGGGTATGTATTATGGTGCCAACATCCTGCAGTATCATTATTTACATAATTTATATAAAATATTCTTCTAATAAACTTCCCTTAAGGATTTTTGCTGTTCATATCTCACACATAATAACAAGTTTCCCAAGGAGACAGTGTGTGATAAGGACAAGCATGATTTGCAGTGTAGGATTAATAAGGGATTTCACTGCAGAATCTATGTAAAAGTTGGCCCATGTCTTTAATATCACTATGGACTTTAAAACTTCTGTGTTGTGGAGAAACCAATCTATTTTACTGCCGATAGTCATGAAAAGGAATTTGTTGTCTTTTTCTACTCTGGCATGTAGATGTCATAAACCACACAATCTGCAAAACTCTTAAACACCGATTGAAATTGTTTCCCCTGGCCCAATGGAGATGGACAATAAAATTATCACTGACAGTGACACCATGCCCATGATAGATTAAAGAAAAATGTGGCACATTTTTGCGTCAACTGTAAGGAGCTTTCCAAGAGTTTTGGGATATGTCCAAGATCAGAAAATAAGCAATACTGGCTTTGCCTTTCATTCATTTTGAATAAAGTATTTGTACCCCAGTAAAGTGCAAAAACCCATCTTCTTTCTGCTTGTCTGTTTATATGTCTGTGTATCTATTGATATACTCATCTATTTAAAGGTCTGTCAGTCTATTTATATGTTTGTCTGTCTGTCTATTTATGTATCTGCCTGCCTTTGTTTCCATCTTGATTGCACTGTCAGTGATTTCCCATGACAGTGCTGTTATTTTGAACACTGATGTTTTATTCAGAATGATGTCAAGTTCCTACCCACCCACAACTTGAACCTCTTCAAGAGCCAGCATGCTAAATGGAGACCACAAAGTAATTGGCTTCTCTTTGAATTTGTCATCCCTATTAATCTTGAGAGCGTTAAGAATTTTAAGTGCGGCCAGATTGGTTTACCAGCATTAAAAATGTTTAAAAAAAATACACATTTCTAGTTCAAAGATACTAATTCCTTTCATTGCTCATGTGTTGTGAACATGTGAACATTAGGTTACCAAAAATTATCATACTCATCTGGGACCATCATAGAGTCATCCAGTATGGAGACAGGCAGTTGGGCCCGCACATCTGCTCTGAACAGTGAACATATAACAATATTAATCCCACCTTCCAGCACTTGGTCCGTAGTCTTCAAAGCCTGGGCAATTCAAATGCGTATTTAGATACAGTGTTGGATTCTGATGTTTCTGATCTGAGGTTTTTCAGAAGTCCAGAATGAAGCATAAAACTTAAACTCAAGAAAATCTGCAGGTGCTGGAAATCCAAATTACACATACATCAGGCCGAAGGAACTCAGGCAGTATCTATGGAAAGAGTTAACAGTCTTGGGCCGAGATCCTTCATCAGGACTGGTGAAAGGTCTTGACCCGAAACATCAACTATTTACTCTCTTCCATGGATGCTGCCTGGCCTGCAGAGTTCTTCCAGCATTTTGTGTGTGTTACCAAGGCAAAAAACTTGCTGCTCATGATCATTTATTAAGTGCTAAAGGAAGCAAGGAATTGGAAAAGGAGAGTATTAAGAGCCTAATAGTGAAAGTAGGAAAGAACAAAGAAAGAGATCCTAAGCTTTGTTCTCTGCTCTTCTTTATACCACAGACATTCCATTCAAATTTGTAGATAAGAGTTACTCAATCAGATAGCCCCTATTCAAATAGTGCAATACCCAAGAAGCTTCCAGAATAATGCAAAGAACTGTAAGCACTAAAAGACACATTGAACAATTCCATATACATAGGTATGATAATATAAAATACAAGCAGGCATAAGAAATTCAAACTACAAAGAAAGCTACAATTATACAATTTAATCCAACATTCCTGATTCTAAATCACACATTTCAAATCATTAACGTGAAAATTCAGAGACAGAGAAACTTGTGCTATCTACATTGAGCATAAAATAATAAAGAAAACTACCTAAGTTATGAAAATATCAAAGGTATTCATAGGATTATGTCACTGTTAGGTAGCTTGTCTTTGTAAGTACATGCCATTTACATGAATTTAAACCACTCTATTAATGACCACCACAAGTAAAATCAATCTAAATTATCATAAGGTATATCAGGGCAACTATTATGATTCATAATATTGAGTAACTCTGGCTGCCTAGATTTAAATGAGTCCAGTTGAAGAAATCCCATCCATCAAATTGATATATTTTAGCTGTTTCTTTATGAATATGATCAGTCAAGTCAGTTATTTGTTCAGACTCATCAGGTATGTCAGTACAGCACTCCTTGCATATAACTACACGTCTCCCCCCACCCCCCAACTGCCAATGCCATATGGTTTTGAAGAACTATCTTATGCACGAGGACCATTTCTGAGTGTGTGACATACCCAACAACTCGAGCAAATTCATGTGTTACTTGCAAATACACGTTATAAGTAATTTCAAGAAATGTATTTTACGTAGTTGTGGATTAAGTTGTACCTCTACTGGTTTGTTTCTGATTATTCCTCCTGCCCCATATGCATATTTACAGATATTAGTCAATGATATTGCAGAGCAGACTCGATGGGCCAAATGAGCTAATTTTGCTCCAATATCCTGTGATGTTTTGCATCTTCAGGCAATAGATTTTGTTCTACATTTTATTCCAGCTCCTGTATATCCAATAAGAATTTGGCACTTTAATTTCCAATCAATAAGTTAGTATATAAACCTTCTAATTTTTCTTTATAAAGGCAAGCAAGGGCTGCAAGTAAGGGCCGAGTCAATTTATGACTGTTACATCCAACATTGCTTGTTGAAAGCATGTCATCAATTAGAATCTCCTGACATTTGCAAGGCAGGGGATTGAATTTGCTGTTGAATTTGTTTCTATTGTCCATCTTGTTTCCTATGCCAACAACTTCTAGTTCAATGTCCATTCTTACCACGAAAGTGACATTGTGATTTAGGGTCTGGCCTCAAAAGCGTGACTCGGACTAAGGTTACTGTGAACACACTTGGTGAATTCTAGTCCGGTTTCTTCAACTGGTGAATAGATGTTGGCTTTTGACTCATCTGCAGCAGCTTTGGTTGTTGACCAGGAAGCAATGTCTGTTGACCCATGGTCAGTGGCTATTGATCAATAGGTAACTGACCCACCTGTAATGATTTTATTTGGATTTCAATATCTCATTCTATTTGTTTGGTGGCTTGCACTAGCTCACTATATGTAATACGACATTTGAATCTAATTCAGTTTTGTCAAGTTTAGCATTTTGGCAATATCTGGTTTCAAGCTATCCATAAAAGTAGACTGTAGGGGACCTTAAGACATAGGAGCAGAATTAGTCTTATTGAGACTGCTCTGCTATTCCATCACGACTGATCTATTATCCCTCTCAACTCTATTCTCCCTCTCAACTCTATTCTCCTGCCTTCTCCCTGTAACCTTGGATGCCCTGACCAATCATGAACCTATCAACCTCCGCTTTAAATATAGTCAATGACTTAACTTCCACTACCATCTGTGGAAACGGATTCCACAGATTCCCCATGCTCCGGCTGAAGAAATTCCTCTTCATATCTGTTCTAAATAGATGTCCCTCTATTCTGAGGTAGTGCCCTCTGGTCCAAAACCTATCCATTGTAGGAAATATTCTCTCTACATCCAATGTATCTAGGCCTTTCAATATTCAACAGGTTTCAATGTGAGCTGCCCCTCATTTTTCTAAACTCAAGTGAGTAAAGGCCCAGAGCCATCAAAGGGTCATCACATGTTAACCCCTTCATTCCTGGAATCATTCTTGTGAACCTCCTCTGGAGCCTCCAATTCCAGCACATCTTTTCTTAGATACAGTACCCAAAGCTGTTTACAGTACTTCAGGTGTGATCTGACCAATGCCTTACAAATCCTCAGCATTGCGTCCTTGCTCTTATATTCTGGTCCTCTCAAAATGAATGTTAACGTTGTATTTGGCTTCATTGCCACAAACTCAACCTGCAAGTTAACCTGAGGAGATCCTGCATGAGGACTCCCAAATCCCTTTGCACCTTTAATTTGTGAATTTTCTCTGTTTAGAAAATAGTCTGTGCCTTTATTCCTGATACCAAAGTCTCCAAACATACACTTCATGGCACTTCTTGGACAGACTTGTTCTAGAGCAGTTCCAGCCTATGGTTAGGGCACACTTAGACCCCCTCTAGTTTGCCTATCAGCCCCGACTAGGAGTTGAGGATGCCATCGTCTACCTGCTGAACCGTGTCTACGCTCACCTGGACAAGCCGGCGAGCACTGTGAGGGTCATGTTTTTTGACTTCTCCAGTGCGTTCAACACCATCCGCCCTGCTCTGCTGGGTGAGAAGCTGACAGTGATGCAGGTGGATGCTTCCCTGGTGTCATGGATTATTGATTACCTGACTGGTAGACCACAGTACGTGCGCTTGCAACACTGTGTGTCAGACAGAGTGGTCAGCAGCACTGGGGCTCCACAGGGGACTGTCCTGTTTCCCTTTCTCTTCACCATCTACACCTCGGACTTCAACTACAACACAGAGTCTTGCCACCTTCAGAAGTTTTCTGATGACTCTGCCATAGATGGATGCATCAGCGAGGGAGATGAGGCTGAGTACAGGGCTACGGTGGGAAACTTTGTCACATGGTGCGAGCAGAATCATCTGCAGCTTAATGTGAAAAAGACTAAGGAGTTGGTGGTGGACCTGAGGAGGGCTAAGGCACTGGTCACCCCTGTTTCCATCCAAGAGGTCAGTGTGGACCTAGTGGAGGATTACAAATACCTGGGGATACGAATAGACAATAAACTGGACTGGTCAAAGAACACTGAGGCTGTCTACAAGAAGGGTCAGAGCCATCTCTATTTCCTGAGGAGACTGAGGTCCTTTAACATCTGCCGGACAATGCTGAGGATGTTCTACGAGGCTGTGGTGGCCAGTGCTATCATGTTTGCTGTTGTGTGCTGGGGCAGCAGGCTGAGGGTATCAGACACCAACAGAATCAACAAACTCATTTGTAAGGCCAGTGATGTTGTGGGGGTGGAACTGGACTCTCTGATGGTAGTGTCTGAAAAGAGGATGCTGTCCAAGTTGCATGCCATCTTGGACAATGACTCCCATCCACTCCATAATGTACTGGTTAGGCACAGGAGTACATTCAGCCAGAGACTCATTCCACCGAGATGTAACACTGAGCGTCATAGGAAGTCATTCCTACCTGTGGCCATCAAACTTTACAACTTCCCCCTCAGAGTGTCAGACACCCTGAGCCAATAGGCTGGTCCTGGACTTATTTCCACATGGCATGATTAACTTATTTTTATTTAATTATTCATGGTTTTATATTGCTATATTTCTTCACTATTCTTGGTTGGTGCAGTTATAACGAAACCTAATTTCCCTCGGGATCAATAAAGTATGTCTGTCTGTCTGTATATTCCATCTGCCATTTCATTGTCCATTCTCCGAATCTGTCTAAGTTATCCTGCATTCTCCCTACTTCCTCAATTCTACCTACCCCTACACTTGTCTTTGTATCATCTGCAAAATGGGTCGCAAAGCTGTCAACTTCCATCATCCAAGTCATTGATATATAATGTGATAAAATTGGTCCCAATACCGACCACTGCAGAATACCACTAGTCAGCAGCAGCCAGCCAGAATAGACCCCCTTTATTCCCACTCTTTGCCTCTTGCCAGTCAGCCAATCTTCTATCCACGCTACTATCTTTCCTGTGGCGCCATGGGCTCTTATTTTGATTAGCAGCCTCAAGTGTGGCACTTTGTCAATGGCTTTCTGAAAATCTAAGTAAACAAGATTCACTCTGCTTTGACTATCCTGCCTGTAACATCCTCAAAAAATTCCAACAGATTTGTCAGGTAAGATTTCCCCTTAAGGAAACTTTTTTTTCCACTATGTTTTTTTTTTACATAGTTCAGTCTAGTTTTTTGTACTATATCATGTAACACCATGGTCCTGAAAAACGTCTCATTTTTACTATGTACTATACCAGCAGTTATGGTCGAAATGATAATAAAAGTGATGTGACTTAACTTGACTTGATCTACTTTATCATGCTCCTTCAAGTACCCCAAAACCACATCCTTAAAAATACACTCTTCCCAACACTGAAGCCCGGCTAACTAGCCTAAAATCTTCTTCCTTCTGCTTCCCTTCTTAAAAAGTAGAGTAACATTTACAATTTTCCAGCCCTCTGGAACCATTCCAGAATATAATGATTCTTGAAAGATCACTATTTATGCCTCCAGAATCTCTTCAGCTTCCTCTTTTAGAACCTTGAGGTGTAATCCATCTGTTCTAGGTGACTTATCTACCTTAAGAACTTTCAGCTTACTAAGCATCTTCTCTTTAGTAATAGCAACTGCACTCACCTCTGCCCGCTGATATTCTCAAATTTCTGGCGTACTGCTTGTGTTTTCCAGAGAAGACTGGTGCAAAATACTTATTAAGTTTGTCTACTATTTCTTTGACCCCCAATTGTTACCTCTCCAACGTCATTTTCCAGCAGTCCAATGTCCACTCTCGTCCCTCTTTTATTCTTCATACTGTATATCTGAAAAACCTTTTGTATCCTCTTTGATATTTTTGCTAGTATACATTCATATTTCTTCTTTTCTCTCCTTAGGTTTTGTTTAGTTACCTTCTGTTGGTTTCTAAAAGCTGCCCAATTCTCTAATTTCCCAGTATTTTTTTTGTATTATATACTTGTACACCCTCTATGTTATATACTGTCTTTGACTTCACTTGTTGCCTCATCCTTCCTTTAAAATACTTGTTCATGTATGTATTCTGTGCCTTCCACATTGCTCCCAGAAACTCTAGCACTTGTTCTGCTGTCATGCGTGCTAGTGTTTCTGAATATGAGGAAAGTTACAGGACAGCTTGGTTAAGTTATTCAGAAGTTCCGGGAATAAACAAATATAACACAGAGGACTCTGTATATGCAGTATACAAAATAAGATAGATCTTGTATCGTAATTAGAATCAGCAGGTATGACATTGTGGGCATCCCTGAGTGGTGGCTGAAAGAAGATCTTAGTTGGGAGCTTAAAATCCAAGGATTCACTTCCACTCAATTTTGGCCAGCTCCTCTCACGTGCTTCTGCAATTCCCTTTACTTCACTCTAATACTGATATATTTGAATTTATCTTCTCCCCATCTAATGCAGGGTGAACTCTATCATATTATAATCATTTCCTCCTCAGTACCTTAAACTTCCTTATCAAATCTAATTCATTACACAACACCCAGTCCAGAGTTACCATTCCCTTAGTGGGCTCAACCTCAAGCTGCTATAAAAAGCCATCTGGTAGGCATTCAACAAATTCCTCTCTTGGGATCCAGCACCAACCTGATTTTCCCAATTTACCTGCATATTGAAAACCTCATGACTGTCGTAACATTGTCCTTATTACATACGTTTTCAATCTTCTGTTGTTATATTTATCCCATATACTGGCTAGTGTTCAAGAGCCTGCATATATTTCCCATCAGAGAATTTTTACCTTTGCAGTTTCTTAACCCTACTCACAAGAATTCAACATCTTTTGATCCTATGTCACTTCTTTTTTAAAAACTGATTAGTTTTTTTTTACCAACAGAGCCACCTCCCCTCCTCTGCCAATTGCCTGTCCTGTTGTACAAAGCATATCCTTGGATTTTAAACTCCCAACTAAGGTCTTCTTTCAGCCACCACTCAGGGATGCCCACAATGTCATACCTGCTGATTCTAATTATGATACAAGATCTATCTTATTTTGTATGCTGCATATACAGAGTCCTCTGTGTTATATTTGTTTATTCTCAGAACTTCTGAATAACTTAACCAAGCTGTCCTGTAACTTTCCTCATATTCAGAAACATTCCCAAAAATCTTTTGCTTGCAATCAACCATTTCCCTCCAATCCATCTGTATTAGGGTTTGTTCTTCCAAACACCTTTTAACAGCATTTCCAACTGCCTTGTGTATTTTGTTTATTATCTCCCATGTTGCCACCTACTTTATGATTTCACTATCTTATTTGCTGAGAAGCCAACCTAGTAGCCTAAATTTGGATGCCATCATATTGGCGCAGTTTGCATATGTTCTTCATACATCGAAGCTCAGCCCAGATCTTAAAACTTCCTTTTTAGGATGTGTAACTTCCCTGGACCACTTATCAATCTTTTCCACTTCAAGTGGTTAATGGAAATCTAGATGTCTCCTGTCATAGTTTCCATCTTCAACCTTATGCATCTTCAATCCCTTGGTCTGTATTGGAGCAAGCTGTAACACAGTTGCCAATCCTATTGTTTCATCATGGTTATCCTCACTTGAGCTGCTAGAGGCCGCTGTGGAGTCCATATCATGTCCTCGCTGTAATTTCTTGCAGTTTTGGTGGTGGCGCTGTCTCAGAGGACTGTCCAACATAGGGGGTGTTTCCCAAGAAGTATTACTGGCAGAACTGCCCACTTGAAGTCCCTGTTGAGCTTGCTCATCCTGCTTCAGTTTGTCATGAAGCTCCATAAATCCACTTTGATTCAATTACACTTATAATGTTGTTTTTTCACTCACTCAGTTAATGCAGAAGTTTGCTCTTTAGACTTCTTTTTTACTGTTTCTATCATGCTTTTTTTCCTAGTTGATCGTATGTTCCTTTTTCTTTCCCTAATTTATCAGTTAACTTCATTTGCTCGGTTAAACTCACAAAGTTGATTCTCAAGCTGAACCTGCATTAACTTAAGATGTTCTTCCATCCCAGTGTGTTCACACCTTCTTCACTGCAATAAACCTGCTATTGTCCAGGTGGTTTATATTTTGCCCGAAGTCATTTTCTGTATCTTTTCTCATGTTTTCACAAGATCATTCAGGAGCCACATTTCATTAGATTCAACCTTGACAGTGTACTTCATCTGGAGTTTTTCATTAATCTTATCAAACAGAAATGTTCTTTCAGGTAAAAAGTCAAACCCTCAGTCATCTGTTCACATGTAACTGGAAACTCTGTGGTTGGTTTCACAACTTTGGCCATTGCCTTAATTTGCTTCACATAACACTTAATTTACACATACCTTTTAGCACTTAGACTCCAATTGTCATACTATACTATTTGATTGATGGTAGTCTAGTTTTCTTTAAATCACTAGATTACAATCAAAAGATTTAATAGGTACTCCACTGACTGGTACAAATTTAATTTGAACTGAGCTGGTCTGATTTTTTTCTCCAATAACAATGGATATTAGTTTCCCTCACTCTTAACCTTTTACTAGATGGTTCATTCATTGAAACAAGAGCTACCGTAAATTCTAGTGTATAAGCCAACCCGAAGTATAAACCGCTGCCTCCCCATTTTCAAGGTTAAAAAAGTGACTTTTTCATGTTACCTTTGTATAAGCCGACCCCTTTTGTAGAGGTTTTTGATTTAACCAGAAAAGATCACAAGATGTCACATGCCGGTACTCAGCTTTGCCGGATCTGGAACCTGGAGATTTTGTGAACCAGTACCTGCTAAGAAAATAAGCCTACACATTGTAGAGTGTTATAAGCTGATTCTTAATAAATAAGTCAGGGAGGGAAGTTTTGGATTAGGTTCCCAATGGTAAAGAATCCTCTGAAATGTAACCCCTGTGAAACCATTTAACACCCATTGTAATCTCGTTAAAACATAACACGGGGTGGCAGGATCAGTACGTGTACTCAGTATTGAGTTTGCGACCACCGTGTACAAAAGATTAAAACAAATGTGATATGATGCTGGCTTCAAGCTGAAGGTTTTTGACTTTGCTAAAGGAACGAATAATTCTGCAGCTGCTAAGAAGTTCAGTGTAAACGAGAAACAAGTGAGAGTGGAGAAAGGCAGAGGACACTCTGAGGGAAATGCCAAAGATGAAATGTGCAAACCACGGGAAAACATGCCAGGGGCCAGAACTTGAAGAAAGAGTTTTAGAGTGGGTGAATCACCAGCGATTGTCGGGATACATTGTTAGCAGAGAAATGATTCGAGTTCAAGCTTTGAAATGGCCGAAAAGCACCGTGAGGTCAGCGAAAATTTCAAAGCTACGCGAAGCTGATGCACCCAATTTATGAATAGACGTGATCTTGTGTTGAGACAAAAAAACAAAGATTGCTCAGAAAATTCCCGCAGGGTGTTGTTGCTTATGTTCAAGAACGCTGCTGGATGGACGAAGTAGGTTGCTTGAAGTGGGTTAAAGAGGTGTGGCGTCGACATCCCGAAGGTTTCAGGAAGGAAAAGTCACTACTTGGCTGGGACATGTTCAAAGCGCACTTGTCAGGTGTTACGATATGGCCCTCCGCTACTTTCTGGACAACAGACCTCACCAGTTCCCCAACACCACCACACTCCTCAGGTTGGCGGAACTGGTACTCACACTTAATAACTTCTCTTTCGAATCTTCCCACTTTCTCCAGACCAAGGGTGTAGCTATGGGCACTTGCATGGGCCCTAGCTATGCCTGCCTCTTCGTGGGTTATGTGGAACAGTCTATGCTCCAAATCTATACTGGTACTGCTCCCCAACTTTTCCTTCCATACATTGACGACTATATTGGTGCTGCTTCCTGCACCCATGCTGAGCTGGTCAATTTCATTGACTTTACCTCTAACTTTCACCCAGCCCTCAAATTCACTTGGTCCATCTCGGACACTTCTCTCCCCTTTCTCGATCTCTCGGTCTCCATCTCTGGAGACAGACTGTCCACTGACATCTTCTATAAACCCACTGACTTCCATAACTACCTTGATTATACCTCTTCCCACCCTGCCAAATGCAAAAATTCTATTCCCTCTTCCCAGTTCCAACGTCTCCGCTGCATCTGCTCCAAGGATGAGGCTTTCCGTTCCAGGATATCCCAACTGTCCTCTTTCTTTAAGAATCGTGGGTTTCCCTTCTGCCGTCATCAATGATGCCCTCACCCGCATCTCCTCCATTTCCCGCACTTTGGCCCTCACCCCATCCTCCTGTCACCACAACAGGGACCGTGTCCCCCTTGTCCTCCCCTATCACCCCACCAGCCTCCGGATCCAGCATATTATCCTCCGCAACTTCCGCCACCTTCAACAGGACCCCACCACTAAGGACATCTTTCCCTCTCTATCCCTCTCTGCTTTTCACAAGGATCGTTCCCTCTGCAACTTCCTGGTCCACACGTCCCTCCCCACAGATCTCCCACCTGGTACTTATCCCTGCAAGCGTAAGTGCTACACCTGTCCCTACACCTCCTCTCATACCACCATTCAGGGCCCCAAACAGTCCTTCCAGGTGAGGCAACACTTCACTTGTGAGTCTGTTGGGGTAATCTATTGCATCCGGTGCTCCCGGTGCGGCCTCCTCTACATCGGCGAGACCCGACGCAGATTGGGGGCCGCTTCATCGAGCACCTCCGCTCCGTCCACCACAACAGACAGGATCTCCCGGTTGCCACTCACTTCAACTCTCCTTCACATTCCCATTTGGATATGTCCATACATATGGCCTCCTCTACTGCCATGATGAGGCCAAACTTCGGTTGGAGGAACAACATCTCATATACCGTCTGGGTAGTCTCCAGCCCCTTGGTATGAACTTTGAATTCTCCAACTTCTGGTAATTCCCTCCCTCTCCCTTCCCCCATCCCACCTTCACTCTGCCTTCGCTTCTAGCTGCCTATCACCTCTCATGACTCTGCCTTCTTCTGCTCCCCATAGTGCTTTCCCCTGAGATTCCTTCTTCACCTCTTCTGCCAATCCCCTCCCCCACCCCTTGATCTTTCCTCTGATTGGTTTTCCACCCTCCCCCCACCTTCTTTATAGGGCCCCTGCCCCCTCCTCCTTCAGTCCTGACCAAAGGGTCTCGACCCGAAACGTTGACTGCTCATTTCAACGGATGCTGCCCGACCTGCTGAGTTCATCCAGCTTTTTTGTACGTCTTGCTCCCCGGTGGTTTGATGTCTGTGCTCCAGCCACTAGATGTGAGTTTAAACAAACCATTCAAAGAATTCATGCGTCGACAGTGGAATGAATTTGACTCAAAAACAGCCAATAAACATGACCTGTCTTCCGTGTATTCATTTTTCCAAAGTTAGTACCCTCTGTATAAGATGACCCCCTAATTTTAGGACCAGATTGTTGGCTGATACACCAGAATTTACGGTATTCAGTTTTCTTGGATGATTTGGAAATTTGAGGGAGATCTTTCCTCCTTTTAAGTTTGGTGCCGGAAGTTTCCGCTTCGTCTACTATGCTACTATGCCAAAAATTGTTGGATTCTGATGTTTTTGTTCCAAGGTTTTTCAGAAGTCATGAATGAGTCACAAAACTTGTTGCTTATGATTGTTTATTAAGCGCTAAGAGAACAAAGGAATTGGGAAAAGCGGTAGCAACAGCCTAGTAGCGACAGCAAGAAAGAACAAAATAAAAAGAGAGCCTGAGCCTACGTGATTTGCTCTTTTATATCATTGATAACAGACATTCCATTGACATTTGTAGATAAGAGGTAATGAATCAGATAGCCCCTATTCAAATAATGAAGCTTCTGGAATAATACAAAGAACTGTAACCACTAGGATATGCACTGAACAATTGCACATACTGTACATAGGTAATTATATAAAATACTTGCAGGCATAAAAAATTCAAGCTACCAAGAAAGTAACAATTATACAGTCTAATCCAACAACAGTCAGTGACTCTGCACCACCATTTTCTCCAGTAGTGCATTCTGCATACTCACCACTCTCTGCATAAATTAAGTCCATCTCAGGTTCCTTTTAAACTTCTTACCCCTATACTCTAAATCTATGCCCTCCCTTTTTATCTACCTCATATGTGGAGCACTTTCTCTTTCTAGAGCCTCATCATTTTGTATGCTTCAATCACGTTCCCTCTTAACCACCTCTGCTCCAGTCTCTCCTCACAAATGAAATGCCCCATCCTAGGCAACTTACTGCTGAATCTCCTTTGCACTCTGTCTGGCCATCACATCTTTCCTTCAGTGTGGTGACTGGAACTACATACTGTCCTGCAGCTGAGGTCTGACCAATTTCTGGAAGGGTTGGATCATGGCCTGCCTCCTCATGTATTCAAGACTAAGGAAGGCTAGTATACCATGTGTCTTGCCACATCTACCTATGCTGATGCTGTTGCTAGCAAACTAATCAACCTCAGTGTCTGTGAGTGAAGATACAGCTGAACTTCTACTTTTAATTACCAACATCTGTCTCTGGTGGGAAGTACAATATCTATGCTGATATTGGGGAATGAAGAGAGCTGCCAGGCTGGGACAATATCTTCTTCCAAGCTCACATCACTCCTCTTTCCCTGATGACCAACCCACCAGCACTCATGAGTAGAATAATGAGCTAATTGGTTGATTTTTGACACTTGAGAAAACAAAGACTGGAATGGTACAATTCGATTGGTAGTTTTAGTTATTTTAAAGTTTGGCCTGGAGCTTATAGAAATGTTACAGAATTTAGGAAATCTGATTTTCAGTTTAAAACCTTTGTCAGGGTGAAGAGAGATTGGGCAAGAAAAAGTAACCACATTTACCTATGCTGATGGTGTTGCCTGAAAACTAATTAATTTCAGTGTCTGTGAGTGAAGGATAGGAAGATGCTCACAAGACTTTTTTCTTACAGTCAAGTTTTAATTTCTCATCTTTGTAGTAGACAACATTGACAAAAGTAATCCAAACTTTCCCAAATTGTTCAAATGCAAGTGGGAGGTATAAAGCTGACAATTATTGCTATTGGAATGAAACAAAACTCACGATAGTGCCCTGAATTAGCTGAGGACTGCTATTGAGATTGTCTCTTAACATAACCCAGTGTGATATCAAGGTGCCTTGGTAAAACTGGAGTCATGGGAACCAGACAGAGAAGTCTCCTGGTTTTGGAGTTACATTTGGCTTATAATAAGATGGTTGAGGTTTTTATCTCATCTCAATCCCTGGATGCAGCATCTCTGGGCAGTGTCCTGGGGCCACCAACTTCAGCTGCTGATAAAGTAACAATCTATGCTTGCTTTCAGAAAGAGCTAAACAACATTGATGTGTCATCTGCTAGATGTCAGGGTAACATTTGTGGCATACAACTCCCATCTCCAACAGGTTTACTATATCCCTCTGACATTTGACATTCAACAGCATTATTATAAATATTGTTTCTTCTATTTATGTCTCATTAGGAATATCCATCCCAGATTTCCCCTGACAGTTTCCACACCAATTCATGAGACATTTTTAAGAGACTGTCGCAATATTGTTCAAAGGTTCAAAGGTCCAATTTAATGTCAGAGAAATGTATACAATATACATCCTGAAATGCTTTTTCTTCGCAAACATCCATGAAAACAGAGAAGTGCCCCAAAGAATGAATAGAATGAATGACAGTTAAACGTAAGAACCCCAATGCCCCACAGCTCCCTCCTCCTGCACGTAAGCGGCAGGGAGCAACAACTCCCCCCCCCCACTGGCAAAAAAAAGCATCGGCACCCACCACCAAGCACTCAAATGTGAGCAAAGCAACAGCTAAAACACAGACTTGTAGTTACCCCAAAGACTTTGCGTTTCACCTGGCATTCAACGTACTGCAGAATCTCTCTCTCCCTTATTAAGGAGAAAGAGATGTCTCCATTTTCCCAGTGAGCGGGGAGACATAACAAACAACTCACTGGTTTACGATGTTAAAAGTCCGTTACATCGCTTTTTTCGAACTCCGTGGCCAAAGGTCGCAAAGATCCCGGGTCTTCGGGCCCACAGTTGTGGATTTTCCAACTCCCCCAACATACAGGTCTCGTGCCCTGACACTGACCCTCAATCCGCAAGTCTCCAGAGCCCCAGGATCTTAGGCTTCCAAATCCGAGCCGGACTCTCAGACCAAACCCTTGGCATCCCAAGTAACAGCCAGTCCTGAAACCCTGAGAACAGGTCCCATTCTTGCAAAGAACCGAAGTCAGCGTGTAACTCCAGGTCAGGGTCTTCCAAAGAACCGTGAAAGGAAGAAGATTGAAATATTAAAGATATTGTGAGTCTTGTATAATCCATAGTAAGGATAGCAGTTTTTCTCCATTGTCAGTGAACCAGAGACCAGACAAATTTTATTTCAATCCAGTAGTTTTATGGTCAACATTGACAATGCACTTTCTTATATTTCAGATTATGTTCCAAATTTAAATCAATGGTAAGAATTGAATTCAGGTCTTCAGATTGTTAGTCCATGTTTTTTGTGTATGAGGTCAGATATTCGCCCATCATATATTCGTATCAGCATCTAGTGGGGTACTGTTCACGAATTGAATTGACTTTATTTCTTACATCCTTCACATACATGAGGAGTAAAAATCTTTATGTTACCTCTCTGTCTAAATGTGCAATATGCAGTATACACTTAGTAAATCCAAGAGTAGATGAGAACATGGGTGTCTAATGCCAAGTTTCTGTCTTATTGATATCCCAATGTCAATGATATCGCTTGTGGGCCAATTAACTCAAATGATTTCATGCTGTTAAAGTAAAGTTTGCATGTAGTTATCAAAATAGAATCATTCACATAAATTAAAACTGACAGAAGATGACTAGTCTGAACTTTTGGCTCTGTTTCTCGATAGATGCTGCTTGACTTTAGATGAAATCTGAAAATGCTAGAAACACTCAGCAGGTCAGGCAGCATCCATTGATAGAGAAGCTAAATTTTGGACATGAAACTCTTTCCACAGATGCTGCCTAATCTATTGAAAATATTTCCATTATGTTTTGTTTCTCAGACTTCCAGTATCTTCTTTATTTTACTTTTAGGTAATTGATACTGAATGACTGCTTTGCAAATGATTTTAAGACAATACAGTATATTAGAGAGAGGATAATGCAAGATTGGCTCAGAGATTTGAATTCCTTTATCTACTGAGTTGTGCAGCAGAGCAGAATGCCTTTGGGTCCAATATACATGACAGATCTACATTTATTCCTGGAGTCCCTGATCTTCACGAGTACTCAGGGAGTGTGTACACCAGCTCACTGATGTCTTCATGGACATCTTGAACACATCACTCATCCAGGCTGCTGTCTCCACATGCTTCAAATAAGCCATCATCATCCCTGTACCAAAGAACTCTGCAGCTTCAGGACTAAACAACTACTGCCTGGTGCCACTGGTGCCCATAATCATGAAGTGCTTTGAATGGCTGATAAAGGTACATATCAAAAACTCCATTTCATAGAACCATAGAACATTACAGCACAGAAACAGGCCTTTTGGCCCTTCTTGGTTGTGCCGAACCATTTTTCTGCCTCGTCCCACTGACCTGCACCTGGGCCCTATCCCTCCAAACCCCTCTCATCCATATACCCGTCCAAGTTTTTCTTAAATGTCAAAAGTGAGCCCGCATTCACCACTTCATCTGGCAGCTCATTCCACACTCCCACCACTCTCTACGTGAAGAAGCCCCCCCAATGTTCCCTTTAAACTTTTCCCCCTTCACCCTTAACCCATGACCTCTTTTTTTTCTCCCCTAGCCTCAGTGGAAAAAGCCTGCTTGCATTCACTCTATCTATACCCATCATAATTTTATACACATCTATCAAATCACCCCTCATTCTCCTACGCTCCAGGGAATAAAGTTCTAACCTATTCAACTTTTCTCTGTAACTCAGTTTCTCAAGTCCCGGAAACATCCTTGTAAACCTTCTCTGCACTCTTTCAACCTTATTAATATCCTTCCTGTAATTCGGTGACCAAAACTGCACACAATACTCCAAATTCGGTCTCACCAGTGTCTTGTACAACCTCACCATTACATTCCAACTCTTATACTCAATTCTTTGATTTATAAAGGCCAATGTACCAAAAGCACATTGGACACGCGCCAATATGTTTACTGACAGAACCACTCTACAATAGATGTCTTAGCATCTGTCATGCACCTGGGCCCTGACCAACCTAGAAAACAAAGACAATTATGGGTCAGAGTGCTGTTTCTGCATTTCAGTTTGACATTCAACACTGTTGTGCCACAGACCTCGGTGAACAAATTTCAATTCCTTGGTCCAAATACACACTGTGCAAATGGACTTCCTAACCAACAGACCTTAGAGAGTCAGGATGCATAACTGCTCCTCCCTGCCATAATCCAGAATGCTGGGCAGCGTGCTGAGCCCCTTGCTGTACACTCTGCTGACACATGACTGGATGACCAAACACCCGAGTAATCACGTTGTAAAGTTCGCAGATAATATTGCAATGGTGGGGCTCATCAGTAACAATGATAAGGCAGCCTACAGAGAAGAGTTGGAAGAGCTCGAGACCTGGTGCCAGGCAAATAGCCTCTTCCTCATTGTCACCAAGATGAAGGCAATGGTTATTGACTTCAGGAGAACTCCAAGCACTCACACTGCTCTTTACATCAGTGGAACAGCAGTGGAAACTGTGAGCTGTTTCTGTTGTTGTAGTTAATAGAGTTATTCATATATCACTCAGATAGTCACTCCCACATCAGATATTGCCCAAGCAGCATTATCAGAAAAGTTCAATTGAAGATCCTGCATGCTGCTGGCATCCTTTTGGTCTCTACATTAACTCTCAATAGTGAACACAACATGGGGTCAGAAGTGGTTGACCATCAACGAATTTGATCTACAGACCAAACAAGAGAGAGTTTGCAGTAAGTCTGTTCTCATTTGCATATATCCGTGGGAGGTGTTCTAGGACTGCCTATGCCTATGGACTGAGGTTGAGCTGAGACCTATCCAGGGTTGCTAGGCAACGCCTTCGAGTGGCACTCAAAAGTGTGGCCCGCTAGTTTGGGGAAGTGCACAGAGACACAGACACAGCAGAGAAGTCAGTCAGACTCTCAGGGAGAGAAACAAAGATTTCTGTAGTCCAAGTAAATAAAATAGCAGATAAAAAGCCAAACAGGGTATAAAGTAAATACCTGCAGTGCCTACATCTAGTAACCTAAAAAGGTACCCGAGACATTTGATTTCTCTAAACCAGGGGACCTTGAGAGATTTAGGGTTGCAAGCAATCTCACTCAGGTTCCATAAGACCATCAAATAAGCACACTGATCTATTGCTTGGGTGACAAAGCAAATGATATCATGGGTGGATTAGGACTGACAGATGCTAGAGAAACGAATACAAACAATGCAGGGTGAATTAAAAGTATATTTCACAGGAAAGTGAAATGTGATGTATGAGAGGGCAAAGTTCAACTCCGGAAAACAGGATCCCGATGAAAATGTAAATGTCTTCATCACAGCATGTCTATGCCCTGTCAGACAGCCGTGCATATGGAAATCTGAGAGATGAGCTCATGAGAGACAGGAATGTTGTTGGGCCTCTAGACACCAAATTGCCAGCGAAATTTTGAGTGCAGGCAAAACTCGCACTAAAGAGAGCTGTTACTATGGTCAGGCAGAGTGAGAATGTTTGTTAGCAAAAGGCAGAACTCCGGTACGATAATGATGCTGAGGTAAAGTTAGATGCTGTACAAAAAGGAAGGGCCCAACCGAGGTGTAGTCAGAAAGAGGTCTTTCTGTAGAGCTCAGCTCAAACAAAACAGACAAGGAAAACAAAGAACAGGTAAAATGTCCAAATGCAGGAGAGGCAACAAGTCTCCATTCCACGTCAAAGAGCTCTCTCTAGCAAAAGAAGCGAAATGCCCCCAATGCAATTGAGTTGTCCATTATAAAAGCCAGTCACTCAACAACAGTTCTGCAAGAGGACAAAGGAGACCATGATTCAGATGAAGAGAGCACATTCCTTGGGGCTTTAGATTCAATTAGACAAGGCTGGTCTAAAATGGTTCAGTTGCAAAATGAGACAGTGGCATTCAAAATGAATGCTGGGGCAGATGTCGCAGCCATCCCTAAATATCTTTTCACAAAATTGCCAAAGAAAACAGGTATTATGCTAGACCCAACAAAGAAAATGCTCATAGGGCCAGGGAAACATACAGTGCCTATGAAAAATATTCACACACCCCCTTGGAAGTTTTCATGTTTTATTGTTTTATGACATTGAAGCACAATGGATTTGATTTGGCTTCTTTGATGCTGAATAACAGAAAAATACTCCCATGTCAAAGTGAAAACAGATCACTACAAAGTGATCTAAGTTAATTACAAATATAAAACACAAGATAACTGATTGCATAAGTATTGACCCCCTTTAATATGACTCACCAAATCATCACTGGTGCAGCCAATTGGTTTTAGAAGTGACATAATTAGGTAAATGGAGATCTGTGTGCAGTCAAAGTGATTATAGTAAAATTACTCCTGTATTTGGAAGGTACAACTGCAATTGAGTTAGTATCCTGGCAAACACTACACCATGAAGACAAAAGAATACTCCAAGCAACTCCACGAAAAGGTTATTGAAAAGCACAAGTCAGGAGATGGAGACAAGAAAATATCCAAGTCACTGAATATCCATTGGAATATAGTTAAGTCAATCATCAAGAAATGAAAAGGATATGGCACAGCTGTAAATCTGCATAGAGCAAGCCATCCTCAAAAACTGAGTGACAATGCATGAAGGACACTAGTGAGGGAGGCCACCAAGAGAGCTATGACAACTCTGGAGGAGTTACAAGTCTTAGTGGCTGAGATGGGAGAGACTGCGTGTTTAACTGTTGCCCGGATGCTTCACCAGTTGCAGTTTAATGAGAGAGTGGCAAAGATAAAGCTGGTGTTAGGAAAAAAACTCACATGAAATCTCGCCTAGAGTTTGCCAGAAGGCATGTGGGACTCTGAAGTCAGCTGGAAGAAGCTTCTATGGTCTGATGAAACTAAAATTGAGCTTTTTGGCCATCAGGCTAAACGTTATGTTTGGCATAAGAGAAACACCACACATCATCAAAAACACACCATCCCTACCATGAAGCATCATGCTGTGGGGATGCTTCACTGCAGCAAGCCCTGGAAGGCTTGTGAAGATAGAGGATAAAATGAATGCAACAAAATACGGGGAAATTCTGGAGGAAAACCTGATGCAGTCCGCAAGAGAACTGCAACTTGGGAGAAGATTTGTTTTCCAGCAAGATGATGACCCCAATCATAAAGCCAAAACTGCACAGGAATGGCTTAAAAACAGCAAAGTTAATGTCCTGGAGAGGCCAAGTCAGAGTCCAGACCTCAATCCAATTGAGAATTTGTAGCTGGACTTGAAAAGGTCAGTTCCATCACAATCCCCATGCAATCTTACAGAGCTTGAACAGTTTTGTAAAGAGGAATAGGGGAAAATTGCAGTGTCCAGATGTGCAAAGCTGATAGAGACCTATCCACACAGACTCAAGAATGTAATTGCTGCCAAAGGTGCATCTACTAAATACTGACTTGAAGGTGGTGAGTAATTGTGCAATCAGTTATTTTGTGTTTAATAATTGTACTAAATTTAGACCAATTTGTAGAAATTTGTTTTCACTTTGACACAAAAGAATCTTTTCTGTTGATCAGTGTCAAAAATGCCAAATTAAAACCACTGTGGTTCAATGTTGTAAAACAATAAAATAAAAAAAAGTTCCGGGGGGCGGGGGTGAATATTTTTTATAGACACTGTAAGCTCAGTGTGAAAAGAATGTTTACTACTTCTATCCATAAAAATGAAAAAGTTAAAAGAGGATGTGTATGCTGTTCAGAATCTCTTCTCACCACTACTGCAATGACATGCTATTGAGAAGGTGAACCTGATTGCAAGGTTGGAGTCGTTAATCAATATTCAGTGGCAGAAGAAGTACCCAGAGTTGTTCACAGGCCTGGGGGCTTCTGGAAAAAGAGCACCTTATCCAATTGAGGCCACGAGTTATCCCCTATTCTCTGACCATAGTGAGGCCCATTGATGAACAAAGTCAATGCTGAACTTGAGAGAGGCATTTGACATCATAACTAGAGTGAATTGGCCTATTGACTGGTGTACGGGCATTGTTCGTGTGCCCCAGCCAGGAGGCCCAATGAGGATCTGTATTGATCTAACCAATTTAAATAATGCAGCAAGGCAGGAGAAGTCTATTCTGCCTTCTGTGGAGCACAAATTGGGTATGCTGGGTGGAGCAAAGTTCTTCACCAAACTAGATTCAAACTCAAGGGTTTGGCAGATCCCTTTAGCTCCTGAATCACAGAAGCTCACAAACTTTATCACACCATATGGATGCTATGCCTTCAAGAGACTCCCTTTTGACATCTCATCAGCCCCTGAACTCTTCCAGATGAGGATGAACCAAATTTTGTAGGTATTGGAAGGAGCAGTCTGCCACACGGAAAATATACTCAACTTCAGAGGCTCAAGTGAGCAACATGACAAAAAAGTGGAAGCTGCCTTGGAGAAACTGAAACAGGCTGGAATCTCCCTGAACAAAAAAATGCAAATTCGTAAAGTTGGAGGTGACGCTCTTAGGCCACCAACTGTCCTCAGAGGGCATGAAAGCAGATTCAGATAAACTGATAACAGTTTGGAACGTAGAACAACCTACAAATGTATCAGCGATTTGAGGTTTCCTTGGCATGGTAAACCAGCTGGGAACATTCATTCCAGATTTGGCAGAGAAAGCAAAGTCACTACGTTGCCTCCTCTCTCAGAAAAATGTTTGAACCTGGGACATACTACAGGAGAAGTCATTCTCATCACTTAAAGCAGAGCTTATCTCTCGGCCAGCACTGATGCTTTTTGATCCGAACAAGGCAACCAAGATCTCGGCAGATGCCCCTTCCTTTAGCCTCGGGGGAGTGCTCATGAAAAACTGCAGTGGTGAATGGAAACCAGTGGCATTTGCATGAAGAGCACTGATACCTACTGAACAGCGTTATGCCCAAATAGAAAAGGTGACGTAGGATCTCGTGTGGGCGTGTGAACACTTCAGCTGCTACCTGATAGGTGCTAAATTCCTACCCGAAACAGAATAACAAGCCACTTGTCAACCTCCTCAGCTCAAAATACTTGGATGACTTGCCTCCACATCTGCAAAGATTCAGACTGAGGCTTATACAATGCTATTATGACACTGAACATGATCCCGACAAATCTTTCACAATACCAGACATTCTATCGAGGATGCCATGCGAAATTCAGTAGACAAAAACTGACACCACCCTCAGGGAAGTTACCAACATCTACTTACAGTAGCTCAGGGATGTGAAAGCTTTCCTGCATCACAGAGTAAACTGGATGAAATTCATGCTGAGTTGAAAAAGATCCAAATCTTCACCAAGGTCATGCAATACTGTGAGCATGGATGGCCACCTGTTCCAAAAGAAGATCACAAACTCAGACCCTACTGGCTTGAGACACACTCGCCATTCTGATGGTTTGTTGCTAAGAGGCTCCAGCCTCATCATTCCTGCTTCTATGCATGCCAAAGTCATCAGGTAAATCCACCAAGGACATCAAGGCATCGGAAAATGTCACCTTGGAGCAAGGCAATCTGTGTGGTGGCCTGGTCTGAGCACACAGCTGGGATATTATGTAAAGCAATGTGAAGCATGCAGAAAGCACAAAAATTATGCTGGACCTCTCTGTCCCACAGAATTCCCAGATTTCCCATGGCAAATTGCAGGTACAGACATTTTCAAGCTGAAAAGGGACAAATATCTTCTCCCTGTGGATTACTACTCATGGAATACTGTGGTGTTCAAGTTGACCTCTACATCCTCAGCAGCAGTTATACAGCACCTGAAAGCTGTATTCACTCATCATGGAATACCAGAGACACTTGTGTCAGACAAAGGCCCACAATCTTCCTGCTCAGAATCTAAAGCCTTTGCTAGGGGCTATGGGTTCAAACACCAGACAAGCAGTCCACAGTACCCACAGGTAAATGGAGAGGCAGAAAGAGCAGAGAAAACTGTTAAGAGTCTCTAACTGAAGGCAAAAGATCCCAACAAAGCACTGTTAGCTTATTGCTCCACACCTCTCACAAATGGGCTCAGTCCATCAGAGCTGTCTATGTGCCAGAGACTGAGAGCAAGCCTGCCCATTTTTCCTTCCCTTGTCTAACCTCACTTAGCAGAATTAGACAAGGTAAGACAATCTGAGACACCACATCGTGAGAAAATGAAGAGCATACATGATCTCAGACTCAGAGCAAAATCAATGTTGCCGCTCAGGAGTGGTGAAGCTGTTTGGGTTTCTGACCAATTCAGCAAAGGAGCAATAGTGAGGCAGCATACACCACGATTGTTTGTGATCAGAACATCACCTGGTGGAACAGGCGTTCACTGTGTGCCTTCAAAGTCCACGAAGGGTAGAGGAAGAAATAGAGTGTTCTGGTCCTTATGACGAGGACCACTTACCTGAGGTGGATGCATCAGTTCAAGAATCTCCATCCGCTCCAACTCTTCCAGGAACCTATACCAAATATGGTCATATATCTGTCCCACCACAGAGAGATATACTCCATAGCCTAATAGCTTAGGGCAGGTGACTAAAGAGGCAGAATAATCCTCCCACTTTTCCAGAGTGGTCAGGTTGTTTACCTTGACCTCCATTAGAGTTGATGTTTTTTAAAAAGAGTTCTAATGCTGAAAGCATTTCACAAAATGAGACTGTTCTTAAAAAAAAAGAATTAGTGAAAAAAGGAGGAAAGCAAAGAGAGAGGGAGACTGTTAAAAACAAAGAGAAAGACAGTTATAATGTTGGTAGTTCTTTTGTTGTGTTATATAAGGAGCATAAGTACTTTGGATAAAGTGAGCCAAATGGCTCAATTTTAGTGACAATAATTTCAATGCAGTTCTCTGGACAAGAAGTACACATATAGTTCTTTTCAAGAAGGGGAGGTGTTGCTGTAGTTAATAGGGTTAGTACTATGTCACTCAGTTAGCCACTCCCACATGGGAGAGTTCACATATTGCACGATCAGTGTTATCAGGAAAGTTCAACTGAACTTTCCAGCTGCATGTTGCTGGCATCCTTGTGGTCTCTGCATTATCCGTCAATAATGAACACAACAGTTTCAGATTCCTGGGAATGAACATCTTGCCCCTGAACACATTATACCCAATCAGAAAAGCTCCCAATGCCTGTACTTTCCGAGGAGTCTGAAGAGAGCTGGACGACACGCATCTGCTGTATACTCACGTCATTCCACGGATGTGCAGTGGAGAGCAGCCGAACAAGCTGCACCGCTCCATGGGATGGAAACCGACCCGCGGTGGACAGGAACGCTCTGCAACACAGAGTCAAAATTGGCCAATGCAACACTGGCACCTACTTGCCGCTAACAAGGACAGATATATAGAAAGGTGCCAGGAAGGGTCCAGCAACATCATGAAGGATCCCATCCACCCTGCTCATGGACTGTTTGTCCCACTCTCATCAGGGAGGAGACTACATAGCATCCATGCCTGGACCAAAACAGTCACTTTCTCTGAGTAGTAAGGCTGATCAACACTTCCACCCCCTAACCTACCCCATCACATCTCCATCCACCACTACTTTGTCCGTCACCTTATGTATAGACAATCCAATGCCTATCATCAATTTATGGATATAGGGCACCATGGTAGTGTAGCAGTAGTGCGACACTATTACAACTCAGGGCACCAGAGTTTGGAGTTCAATTCCGGCATCGCCTGTAAGGCATCTGTGCTTCCTCCCCACAGAATGTGTAGGTTTTCTCCGGGTGCTGCGGTTTCCTCCCAAATTCCAAAGATGTACTGGTTGGTGGGCTAAATGGTCATTGTAAATTGTCACATGATTAGGCTAGGGTTAATTTGGCGGGTTGCTGGCTGGCGGGCTTGAAGGTCCAGAGGGCCTACTCCACATTGTATCTCAGTAAATTATTTTTAAAATATCAATTTGACTATATAAGCTATCTTGGGTATTCATATTTATTGAGCAAACACGAGGAAGTCTGCAGATGCTGGAAATTTAAACAACACACACAAAATGCTGGTGGAACACAGCAGGCCAGGCAGCATCTATAAGGAGAAGCACTGTTGACATTTCGGGCCGAGACCCTTCGTCGGGATCTATTTATATTTATTGTACTTTTTTGTGCTGCATTGGATTCAGTATATCAATTATTTAATTCTCCTTTACATTTGTGAACTGGAAATGACATTAAGCAGTCTTGAATCTTGAAAAGAGCGAGTGAGCTCTCCCTCATTTGCTCAATAAATTCCATCTTGCTGTAAACTCCATCTGCTATCAGGCTCCTGAACCAGATGCCTCTCTGACACTGCATTGATGGTGTCACCACATTCTCGTACTCTTAACCCTACCTTTCTCGATTATTCTGCATTAGTCACTTCAGCGTTTTTTTCCACTACCTGACTGCATTACATTGCACCATTCTGCTGTTTTGTGCCTAAGGTTGTATTTATTATTATAATGTATATTGTGCATTCTGTGAAATTGCACGCCAGTGTAAATGACAATAAACTAATCTTGTGCCAAATTCTCTTTGGAAAATTACTGTTGAATCTGCCAGACCAACTTTTAAATCTGTGTACATCAGATCATCATTAACTATAGACTGAAGAAAAATTCTAGTAATCTCAATCTCAATTCCTACAATTGTTTTTTTGCCCCAACTATTTTTCTCCTTTGGCTTCTGCTTCTTGCCACTAGAAATAATTCTGCTGCGTGCACTGTGCTCTTCACACCTCACACCTTACTGTCTGCCAGAAGTAACTGTAACATTTTATTCTGCATTCTTTTATTGTTTTCCCCTCTGCTTCCTCGGTGCCCTGTTGTGATGAAATGATCTAGTGTAAGTAGATGGTATGCAAGACACAGTTTTTCACTGTACCTTGGTACATGTGACAATAATAAACCGGCTTACACTTTCCATGTTACTGATCTCATTTTACACATACATCAGCATGCTATGGCCATCTTGAAAGACAGGATAAAGAAAAATGCTGCCTCTCAGAGAGATCCTACTTCAGACCTCTTAGGTGACAAGAGGAACAGATCGTGAACAAAGAAAGCCAGCTGACTCACTGGAAAGAGTGGGTTCAGTTGTAAAACCATCCCATCACCTACAAAGATGATGCAACAACGAGATGGTGTAGCACCGAGTGTTGATCTCAATTTTGAACGCAATTGATACTTGGAGCCTCTGCAGTAGAGAGTTCTTGTGATTTACTTCTCTTCCCATTTCCACCCCATATCTCTGCGGGTCCCCATAAGGATTTAGTACGTGCTGTGCCCTACTCATTGCCATCATATCTGGTTCCAGCTGCTGTAAATCCTGAATACTGCCTTGTTGATGTTGAAAGATACAACCTTTCACAGTTCTGCAAACAGTCTTTGTGTGCTTCTGCACAAACAGAACTTCCATTTCAGATCTCAATATGAACGAATTCCTAATGTTTGTTCCCATTACATATCCCTGGGTGATGGTCTGATGAATCCACTTTTAAATTTAGATTTGCTCTTTTTCAGTCGAGGGGTCATGCGAGGTGAAAAGATTCTGTTTGTGTACTCAAACCTCACAGAATTGCAGCAATCTTTTCTCCCCAGAGATTGAATTTAAAGTTCAATATTTTTTTATACATCAAAATAAACTTTATTTGTAACATAAAAACTAAAACTATGCAATGTATTTTTATTTTTACGTTCGTAGGCAATGCTTTCTGTAGTGGTCCATTGCATTCTAGCTGCCACTCGTGTGACCCCCTGGAGTGGTATACTATGACAGTAATTGAGGGGCTTCCTCACCCAACCCAGCCCCACCCTCTCCAGTAGCAAAACCTTACACTGTGGCCCTTCCCCACCAAGTTTCATTACGTCCCTCAGCATGTACTCCTGCGGTCTGGAGTTCAATTTCAAGTTTAGTTGTCGTTCATCCATACGTGAATGTCCATGAATATAGACTAAATGAAACAGTGCTACTCCAGGGCCAAGGTGCAAACCAGGATATCAACAAACATGCACATGCAAGGTGTCAATAAAACAGACACACAAAAAAATATAATCTAAGATCCTGAATCCATGTTGAGGCAGTCTGCAGTCAAACACAATCAAGCTTGTCTTCTGCTGAGCGAACACTAGGGGGCAGAACTGTCTCCAGCCTGGACGCCACACCACACCACTTCAGGTGATTCCGTCCGGTGTCTCTCTCCTAGGTGGCTTGTAAACAGGCGATACTGCAGCTTGAGGCCTGCTTCTCTCTACAACCGAGGCCATGCAGCTTCCCCATCGCCCGCCAATAAATCAGTGAATCTGACTTGCAGCTTTCCACATTAACAATGTCCAAAAGGGTCTTGTGACTGCAAGAGAAGTGACTAAGTCGATCGCTTGCCGTTTGACTGCACACCGCCTTTGCGCACTATCTACTCTGATGCAGGCAGCAGCGAGATCTGCACCAAGTCCAGCTCCTTCAGTTTCTCCGTCAACAAGCAACTCGCTGACGGGTGGACCTGTAGTGCTTTAAGTTTTTAAAGTCCAGCAGGGTCTTACAAACATAAAAAATATATTTAACAAAGACAATATCACCTTTGGCTGACCCCATAGAAGCTCTGTGGCCACGTGCACTGCCATTCTTCCACGAATGTCTCGATTGCTGGCAGACCAAAGACCGTCTTTCACCAAGTTGATGATCTGTCAGCAGCACTTGATGTTCATCTCCCTGTGTGTACCAGAGAGTCCTCTGTCACACAGCTGCTCAGGATAAATAGTGACATAAGTCCTTGCACCTTTCCCCACCCTATGAATTTTAAGCTCAGTATTTTTATTATTGCTCATGTACTGTGGATATTTATCTCATGTGTAAATGCTTCAGAGGGAGTGCCAATGCTGCAACATCACAGCGATATTGGACTGAGTAACTGTGGGTGAAGAATGAGATATAGCTGGAATACTGGTGCGGAAATCCAGGACTATCATAAAGTCTGCAACTGACTAGTACAAAATGACTAATTGATTATCCCAACATTTATGGAAATGCTTTGGGTCTGAAAAGAACATCTTCTTTCAAAAGCACGGCCTGCATTATCCCATTATGGAATGAATGAGAATGAAAAAGTGAACACTGGTGAAATTCAGGCAATCCAAAGCAATAAGCACCCTAGATCAGTCCACATTCTTGGGTTCTAAAATTAAAAGTTACAGAAACAATTCCTATAATAAGTGTGATTCTTCAAAGATTTATAGATGCTTCAACAGTCCTTGTGAACTGGTTTGTGAGCAGGACTCTACAACTTATGTTCCCAGTATTATTTATTTACATATTTATTATTATTATTATCATTATTTTGTATTTGCATAGTTTTTCTTTTACACATTGGTTGTCAGACTTTGTACCTTGTTTTTCATTGATTCTATTGTAGTTTTTTGTTCTACTGTAAATGCCTGCAAAAAATGAATCTCGGTAGTTTATAGTGGCATACTATGATAGTAATTAACTTTGAACTTTGAGGGCAAAAGTATCATCACTCAAGAAAGAAGGGAGTGGAACACAGTAGAGCACTTGGACAAAAATCAATAGATTAACAAACACAAGAATCAATGATCAACATGTGGTCTAGAGAACCAAGATCTCATAAAATGATCAGGCAGAATAAACATGGTTTTAATAAAGGAAATTGCGTTTGTGAAGTTAAGTGTGTTTATTGAGGAGCTAACTTGTAGTTTAGCCAATTAACACTGGATTTACAAGAAGACATTTGATAAGGGACACGCCAAAGGTTGTTACCTAAAAATTGCTCAGGGGCAGCAGCAATGGTTAACTACTTGTTCAAATAGCTAAGGGGTTTAACTAACCTTTAGGCTAATACGGAGCATTTTCAGGTTTGCTGTCTGTCCCTGCTGGATCATGGAAACAACCATGAGGAACTCAGTGGGTCGAGCTGCCTCTGTAGTTAACGGGAAGAATGTGTGTCAGGAGTTGTTAACACTTTGGATCAATGCACTGCATTAGGTCAAACCCTGCACCTGCTCTCTCCACAGATGCTGCTTGACCCACTGAGTGCCTCCAGGAGATAATTTGAGGCTCCAGCATCTGCAGTCTCTTGTGCCTCCCTCCTGGATAAAGGATTTTTTTTACGTCTATAGTTAGTATTGATTGAGCTTATGCATTTAGGGGAAAGAATAGTAAAATTTGGTCAATGTTTGGAATATAAATGGATTGAGGATGAATTAACATGCAGGTACAGTAAACAATTCAGGAGTCAAGTGGTACGTTGCACTTTTCTGCAAACGTTTTGGAATGCAAGAGTGAGGAAATGTTGTAAATTTGTGTTCTGTAACAAGGGAAAGCAAATCAATTGCTGGGAGGCAGGGACTTGTCCTTTTGCAGAAAATGCTACCGAAGCATCCACTGTCTGTACGAATTCCAAGAAAACAGACATAAAGCATCTGTTGAATTTCCCTTTTCCTCAGTACACAGAATATCCTCCTGTCTCAGTTTGCGAGGAACCCTCTGCTAATCGTTTCATTTTTATATATTTATAGATGTTCTATAATTTCACTAGTTGACTCTTGCATTGTTTTCCATTTCCTTATCAGTGTCTTGTTTATCTACTAAGTTATGAAACTTCCCCTTCATAACTCTTTTCCTTTGGTCTGTGCTAACTTCACCTTCTTTTGAAGTTAGCATATGGCTGGTCTACTTTTTAGTTGGCCACAGTTTCTTTAAAGTCATACCTTTTGACATAGTTTTCCAGAGATCTGTGCACCGTTTACCTTCATAGTTAGTTCTTTATCAGTTTAAGACCCTGATCTCAGATCTAACTAAATCACTTTTCATCCTTGTAGTTATATAAAATGTTATTGTGTAATGACTACTGTTCCTAAAAGGCTCCATAATGACCAAGTCATCAGTAAATTCTTTCTCATTACACAGTATCAGGTCTGGAATAGTTTGTTCCATCACCAGTTCCCTTACATACAGGTCCTCCCCAGATTGTGAATGCCTGCCTTATGCATGTGAACAAACATTGGGGAGATAGGTTGGATGGTTATGTTGGTTGTCACTGGGCTGTGGACATCTTCTGTTATGCAGGAACTTGGTTTTCAGCAATATGAAAATAGTTGAGTTAAAGGTCCTGGCTTAGCTGTATGTTACTCTGTGTTTGTATTTAATATATAATCAGACAGCCATATTTTCAACTTGCAAATGGTTTGGGTTACGAATAATTCCCAGGAATAGAATCCTGTCATAACCTGGAGAGGACCTGTACTGATCCAGTAGGCCATCTCTTTGTAATGTATGAATCTATTTCTTTTAGAGCAATGACTCCCCTTAGCACGACTTATGAGCTGAAAACCTACCTATGCACATTGATCTGTTGTCTAGGCATGCATGTTGGTCTGTGCTCTCTCTCTCTCTCTCTCTCTCTCTCTCTCTCTCCTTCTGCAACTTGTATACACCAGTTAAAGCCATCTCCTGTGTGCATGCTTTTATTTTAATTGATATGTAGTTGTACAGGTGCAACAAATTGGCGACAACTATGAACCTGAATGTCAGCAAATATCAGCAACAGCACTAACAGTTATGGGATGACAGAATTCTGAGCAAGAGACAGCGAGAGCAAAGAGTTAAACGGTACGGAGAAGGCAGTCATGAATCCTAACAAAGGAATGCATGAGTAACTGCATAGTACACAGTGGAAGATGCGCAACTAGCAAAGTTAAAGTGAAAATAAGGTGACAATCGTCTTAGTCAGGAACGTTGATGAATTTGATAGCGCTATTGAGGACTGGGAATCTTATATCAAGAGGGTTGATTTGTATTGTAACGCGAACGACATGGATGAGGAGAAGAAAGCATCCACACTTTTTAGCTTACTGGATGCTAAAATCTACAGGCTTTTATGCAACTTAATAACTCCTGAAAAGCCAGCCAGCAAAACTTTTGACAAAATTGGTGCAATTTGACAAAATCGCTTGAGCGATTGGTAATGGCTGAAAGATTTGGATTTAACAAAAGGAATTAGTCAAAAGATGAAAGCATTATTGAATACATTGCAGAACTCTGCAAACTTTCCCAAAACTGTGACTTTAGAGATGGACTTTCTGACACATTAAGGGACAGCCTTGAATGTGGCATACATAGTCAAAGAACTTAAAAGAGGCTACTGTCTGAAAGAGACCTAACCTTAGAATGAGCATTGACCGTTGCAATATCATTAAGAGGCTGCAGCAAAGGATGCAGCAGAACTATAGGAAAGGAGTTTTAGAATGTGAAACACACAAAATGTCCCTGAATGGTGCAAAAAGCCAAAAATGTTTTTGATGTGGCAAATCTCACATAATGCAAATGGCTGTTGGTTCAAAGAAAAAGTTTGTAGAAAGTGCCACAGACAAGGTCACGTAGAGAGTGTGCAAGTCAGGCAAAAAGCACAACCAAAGAGAAAAAAACACACAGAATAAAAAATTTCAAGCACAAAACTAAACAAATAAATAAAGTGACTAAACGTGAAACAGAATCGGACAACACGGAGTCTGACAAAGGTGAGCTGTCATGCCTAGAACTGCATGGCATTACTGAAGCAGAGCACAAAATCATATGGATCACAGTAGATGTGTCTGGTGTAAAGCTGAAAATGGAGCTGGATACAGGGTCAGCTTTGTGTAACAGAGGCTGTCTATAATAGACTATTTTCTAAGCTACTATTAGAAAGGAACTTGGTGATGGTAAAGACCTACAAGATGAAAAAAGTGTCTCCCAGTGACAAACTGAATGTGATTTATGGAGGCCAAACATAGCTTTATGTAGAGGGCCAGCACTTTTTGGACATGAATGGTTGAGAAAAATCCAACTAGACTGGCACGCAATCAAAGCACTTTATGTGTCATCAACAAACGACTGCAGCCCAAACAATAGCTCTAACCAGGGACTGTCCAGCTGCTTAATGCTAATGTGAGGGTGTGAGAAGGGTATTGGTAAACTCAAAGGCATGAAGGCCAGAATTGAACAGGATGAAACAGCAACACCAAGATTACATAAAGTGCATCCAGTGCCTTAACACTAAAGTGGATGGTAAACTTCAGAACTTGGAGCTGTCTGGAATTCTCCCTAGGGTTGAGTGGAATGACTGGGCCACATCCATTGTCCTGGTGATCAAGAAAGGGAAGGCTAGAACTGTTTGCACATGTGTGGATTTCAAAGTGAGCATCAACCCAATGCTGCAGACTGTGCAGTATCCCCTGCAATGAGTAGAAGACATTTTTTGCATCTTTGGCAGGTGGGGAGAGGTTTTAAAGATTGACTTGTCATAAGCCTATCTGTAAATGGAGATTGAGGAGTCAAGCAGGAAGTTCCTCACAATCGACTCTTGCAAGGGACTGTTCCAGTATAATTATCTCATCTTTGGTGTTGCATCAGCTCCAGCAATTTGCCAAAAAGCAATGGACCAGGTGCTCCAAGGGTATCCCAGAAACACAATGTTTCTGTGATGATGTCATCGTGACTGGTAAGAATGATGAAGAGCAGCTCCCGAACCTTGGTAAAGTGCTCAACAGGCTGAGTGAGTATGGTCAGTGTGCCGAGAGAGAAATGTGAGTTTTTGAAGAATGAGTTATCATATTGTGGACATGTCATTGACGAGCAGGGCTTACATAAGTCACAAGTGAAGACTGAAGCAGTGCTACAGGCACGCAAACAGCTCATACTTGGGCCTTGTAAACTACTGTCACCGGTTTCTCCCAAGCAGTGCTACAGTGCTGCACCCGTTGAATGCACTGTTGCAGACTTGAGGAAAGGAGGAATGGTCAGAAAGATGTGAGAGAGCACTCAAGGAAACAAAGAGACTAATAGCATCTGATGAACTGCTCACCCATTACGACCCATCCCTACCCATCATCTGGTGTGTGATAAATCCCCTTATGGCATTGGAGCCATTATATCATGCAATATAAAAGAAGGTTCTGAACGCCGATTAGATTTGCTTCAAGATGACTGTCAAGGGCAGAATGCAACTATGCACAGATCGACCAAGAGGCCCTTAGTCTAGCATGGGGATTAAAGAAGTTCCCCACGACCTCGATGGACAAATGTTTACTCTAGTGACAGCTCACCAGCCCCTTGTGTCCATTTTCAATCCCAGTGATGTATGCTACCTGGTTGCGATGTTGAACACTTTCCCTAGGAGCCCACTCTTACGACCTAGCGTTCAAGGGTACCAAACAACACAGCAATGCTGATGGCTTGACACATCTTCCACTATTGGCAACTGAAAGAAAAAATTCTTCATACTGTGACCCAGCAGAAATATTTCACACAGCATTGATGGACCAGTTGCCAGTAACAGATGCGCACCCACAGGCACCGTTACACCCATGGGAGTGGCCATCATCACCAGGGCATAGAGTGCATATTGACCTCCTTGGACCATATATGGACTCCATGTTTCCAATTGCTGTGGATGCTCATTTAAAGTGTTTGGAGGTCACACCAATGAAGTCAACTACTTCAAAAAAGATTGTTTCTGCTCTGAGGACTAGCTTCCCCAGAAATGGCTTACCTGAATAAAATGTAAGTGACAATGAACCACAATACATGTCAAAAGAATTCAGACTATTCATGAAAAAAAAGGCATCAAACATTTCAAGTGAGTTCCTCACCACCCAGCAACGAATGGGTTAGCTGAAGGGTTTATCCAAACCTTCAAGAAGTCCATTAAAATGATAGACAAGGAGGACATTTCTCTACAGCGCAAGTTGGACCATTTCCTTTTTGTGTTTCGGAACTCTGCTCACAGGATGACAGATTAAACAGCTGCAATGCTTTTCATGAGCAGGGATCTGAGATCTCCCATAGACCACCTGAAACCAGATCGATGGAGGGAAGTGCAGAGTAAACAGTTCAGCCAGTTGCCAAGTGAAGCAGCGAGAAAATCCCAGCCCGAGAATACTGAGGAGACAAGTGGACACCCGGTAGGATAGCTACAAGAATCAGACCACTGATGTACACAGTGCATATTGGAGATCGTACATGGAGACACCATGTGGACCAGCTACTGGATGCTCTGCCATAGACCACGCCTGACTCGACTGCGTCCAACAAGACAGACATATTGCCGCCACTGGACCTGCCTCTCAGTGATGATCATGTCACTACAGCAACGTGACATCTGCAATTGGGTAAGTTGCCAAACCTGATGCCATTCCACAGGTCCAAAGGTGCTATCCTGAGAGAAACAAAGTGCCATTGAAAAGACTGAATCTTTATTTCAGTAAAGTTGGTTCTAGGCTGTTATTGTGAAAGCATGTTTATTTGAATATGGATTAATAAAGGGAAGTTGAATGTTTTGTTACATATACAGTTTAATATTGCGTTAATCTAAAGTGGGCGGAAGTGTAACGTATGGATCTATTTCTTTTGGAGCAATGACTCCCCTTAACACTACTCACGGACTGATAACTTGCTTATGTGCATAGATCTGTTGCCTACGCATGCACATTGATCAGTGCTTTTCCTTTCTCTCTGCAACATGAATACACCAGTTAAAGCCATCTCCCACATGCGTGCTTTAATTTTAATAGATATACAGTTGGACAGACACAACACACTTCATCAATTCTTTCTTCACACAATTACTGCTAATTTGATTTGTCCGGTCTAAATATGGTTTAAAGTCCCCCTTAATTATTGTATCATGTGCTTCCAGTTTACTGATTTTTGCAATGCTCTTTCTTCCCATTACTGTTTAACTCCATCCATATCAAATCTTATAGGTTAATTATCTAGGATAGACACTCAGTGGCCACTTTATTAGGTACACCTGCTCATTAATGCAAATATCTAATCAGCCAGTTATCAAGCGTGCAGACATGGTCAAGGGATTCAGTTATTGTTCAAACCAAACATCAGAATGGGGAGGAAATGTGATGTAAGTGACTTTGAGCAAACATGAGGAAATCTGCAGATGCTGGAAATTCAAACAACACACACAAAATGCTGGTGGAACACAGCTGGCCAGGCAGCATCTATAAGGAGAAGCACTGTCGATGTTTCGGGCCAAGACCCTTCGTCAGGACTTAGTCAGGACTGAGGGTCTCGGCCCGAAATGTCGACAGTGCTTCTCCTTATAGATGCTGCCTGGCCTGCTGTGTTCCACCAGCATTTTGTCATTTTGTGTGTGTTGTAAGTGACTTTGATTCTGGAATGATTGTTGATGCCAGATGAGTATTTCAGGAAATGCTGATCTCCTAGGATTTTTGTGCACTGCAGTCTCTAGAGTTTACAGAGAATGGAAAAAAAAACACAAAAACTATCCAGGGAGCGGCAATTTTGTGAGTGAAAATGCCTTGTAATGAGAGAGTTCAGAGGAGAATAGCCAGACTGGTTCAAGCCGACAGGAAGTTGACAGTAACTCAAGTAACCTCGTACTACAACAGTGGTGTGCAGAAGAACACCTCTGAATATACAACATGTTGAACCACTTCCACAAACATACACTCAGTGGCTACTTTGAGGTACAGGAGATACTGCATAGAGTGGCCACTGTGTGTATCATTCCAATACATGGTCACTTTGTAACCATATCTTTATAATGGCCATTAGATTGTAACCATTTATTTCTATTTGTGCAGTTAATTCAATTATGATTTTATGAACATTATGTGCCTTCAGCAACACAAGAGAATCTTCAGATGCTGGAAAACCAGAGCAACACACATAAATTGCTGGAGGAATTCAGCAAGTCAGGCAGCATCTATGGAAATGAATGAACGGTCGATATCTTGGGCTGCGACCCTTAATCAGGACTGGAAAGGAAGGGGGAAGAAGCCAAAATCTTTGATGGTTTATTCATTTCCATAGATGCTGCCTGACCTGTTGAGTTCTTCCAGCATTTTATACGTGATGTGCCTTCAGTTTGTCATTCCCATTTCCTTTGTCCTCAATCTAAATCGAAGTATACTCTTAAGTTTGCATCCACAGTTCCTTCCTAGCAACCTCTAGAAAACATACAGAGCAGGGGTTCCCAACCTTTTCTATGGCACGACCCCTATCATTAACCAAGAGGCCCATGGGCCCCAGGCTGAGAACCCCTTATACAGAGCAACACACACAAAATGCTGGATGAACTCAGCAGTTCAGGCAGCATCTGTGAACAGAATAAGCAGCGAACGACTTGGCTGAAATGCTGACTGTCTTTTTGTGTGTTTTGCTCTGTGTCGCTAGCCTCCGCAGGATGCCTTGTGTTTATCTCCAATAAACATATTTCCAGGTTTTGTGAATTTGTACACAATGATCGATGAATATCTTTTAGGTCCAGTGACTAGTTAACTCTTTCTGAATCTGAAGCATGTGGGGGTCTGCAAAGGAATGTCTGTTAGTGGTTTGATTGCTGGATTTGTTGGGAAATCAGGCATATCAATTGTATGTGATCTTTAACGCACTCTGTAAATCCAAGGAATGTTGTCTGTTGCAGATATTGTGAGATTAAGGAATGAAATTACAAGAAGTAGCCATTTAAATGTCAAATTGATTTATGAGATTGTGTTACTGAGCTAGAACAAAGGATTTGACTGTCTCTTGATCACTCTGTGCTTGTGAAACTTAGATAAATGCAATGACCTTCCCAGGCTTCATTGAAATTTCACCCAGACTGGGATTGTGATCGGTGCTGGGGCCAAGGGGTGGTTTCATGTGTTGGAATCAGAGTTCCCCTGACAGCAACAACCAAGTGGTGGCTATGAACCGTAAGCCCAGAAATCTTTGTGACTTGCTATATGTGGTTTATTTGTGCTTTCTATTTTATGATAGTACATTTTGTTGTACTTGTATGCTTACTACCACATCTCCTGGACACTTGAATAATTAGGTCTGATAACCCAGGTAGTTCCAGTATCTGGAGTTATAAGTTGTCCTTTTAAATGTTTGAATTTCCCCTTACTGAAACCCATGCTTCCCTTATTGAGTTTAAATCTGTATCTTTAGACTGAGTAAGCACAGAACTTTTTAAAGGACAATTTTTTAATGCTATAACAATGCAGTCATTTTTATAATAACAATGACAGCTTTCCAAATTTCTAAACTGATTAAAATTAAGTGTCCAGCTCCTATTGCGCGATTAGAACATACACCTCTGCAAGACTAAACCGGGTCTTCATATTGCTGTTCCAAAAATTATCCCTATGTCCTGAATTGACAATGTTTTAAATGCTTGCACCACAACAGCAGAGAATCTCTGCTTTGTGTGCCTCTCTTAACAGAACCAGGCTGTAAGACTAGTTTGTACATATAAAATTGTAGCAGTTGAAAATAAATCTGAAATCATTAAATTATAAGAAAACACAAGTTGTAGCACAGCCTAATTCAGTTCTAGCATTTAATTTTTTGCTTACTGCAAGACACAGTATTAATCTTGGGACACTTACTGTTTGGAAGTTCTAATGTGCACAGGATTGATGTGATGTTATTATAGAGGAGACCATTAGGGATCTGTGAAGTTCTCTGGTAATGATAAGGACTGTGTAGCCACCCGCCGAAGGATAAATATCTATTAAAACACCATCTTGTGAACAGCATTGCTTTTAAATTGGGAATTTCCTTTCAATGAGGGTTGAGTTGTAAGGTTTGGATCTGACTAGTTGCATCAGTTTGGTGTCACCAAATGCTACGGGGTGTAGAACAAGCTTTCTTCCAGAGAAACCTGAGCATTTAGTACGTTTTATTTTTTTCTCATGGATGCATATTGTTTAAAGCCAGCTATAATAAAATCACATGCACCTGTGTTTTGGTTTAGATTCATTAAAATTTAGAAATAAAGACAATTTGCAATTTGTCTCCAACCAGGGGAAAGTGTGGCTTAATGTGATTTATCATAATTACCACTAATATGATTTATTTAGATATGTGAAAAGAAAAAGATTGGTTAAGACAAATGTAGGTCCCTTACAGTCAGAAACAGGTGAATTGATCATGGGGAACAAGGACATGGCAGACCAATTGAATAACTACTTTGGTTCTGTCTTCACTAAGGAGGACATAAGTAATCTTCCGGAAATAGTAGGGGACCAAGGGTCTAGTGAGATGGAGGAACTGAGGGAAATACATGTTAGTAGGGAAGTGATGTTAGGTAAATTGAAGGGATTAAAGGCAGATAAATCCCCAGGGCCAGATGGTCTGCATCCCAGAGTGCTTAAGGAAGTAGCCCAAGAAATAGTGGATGCATTAGAGATAATTTTTCAAAACTCCTTAGATTCTGGATTAGTTCCTGAGGATTGGAGGGTGGCTAATGTAACCCCACTTTTTAAAAAAGGAGGGAGAGAGAAACCGGGGAATTATAGACCGGTTAGCCTGACATCGGTGGTGGGGAAAACGCTTGAGTCGGTTATCAAAGATGTGATAACAGCACATTTGGAAAGAGGTGAAATCATCGGAAAAAGTCAGCATGGATTTATGAAAGGAAAATCATGTCTGATGAATCTTATAGAATTTTTTGAGGATGTAACTAGTAGAGTGGATAGGGGAGAACCAGTGGATGTGGTATATTTGGACTTTCAAAAGGCTTTTGACAAGGTCCCACACAGGAGATTAGTGTGCAAACTTAAAGCACACGGTATTGGGGGAATGGTATTGATGTGGATAGAGAATTGGTTGGCAAACAAGAAGCAAAGAATGGGAATAAACGGGACCTTTTCAGAATGGCAGGCAGTGACTAGTGGGGTACCGCAAGGCTCAGTGCTGGGACCCCAGTTGTTTACAATATATATTAATGATTTAGACGAGGGAATTAAGTGCAGCATTTCCAAGTTTGCGGATGACACAAAGCTGGGCGGCGGTGTTAGCTGTGAGGAGGATGCTAAGAGGATGCAGGGTGACTTGGATAGGTTAGGTGAGTGGGCAAATTCATGGCAGATGCAATTTAATGTGGATAAGTGTGAGGTTATCCACTTTGGTTGCAAGAACAGGAAAACAGATTATTATCTGAATGGTGGCTGATTAGGAAAAGGGGAGGTGAAGCGAGACCTGGGTATCATTGTACACCAGTCATTGAAAGTGGGTATGCAGGTACAGCAGGTGGTGAAAAAGGCAAATGGTATGTTGGCGTTCATAGCAAGAGGATTCGAGTACAGGAGCAGGGAGGTTCTACTGCAGTTGTACAAGACCTTGGTGAGACCGCACCTGGAGTTTTGTGTGCAGTTTTGGTCCCCTAATCTGAGGAAAGACATTCTTGCCATAGAGGGAGTACAAAGAAGGTTCACCAGATTGATTCCTGGGATGGCAGGACTTTCATATGAAGAAAGACTGGATCGACTAGGCTTATACTCGCTGGAATTTAGAAGATTGAGGGGGGATCTTATTGAAATGTATAAGATTCTAAAGGGATTGGACAGGCTAGATGCAGGAAGATTGTTTCTGATGTTGGGGAAGTCCAGAATGAGGGGTCACAGTTTAAGGATAAAGGGGAAGCCTTTTAGGACCGAGATGAGGAAAAACTTCTTCACACAGAGAGTGGTGAATCTGTGGAATTCTCTGCCACAGGAAACAGTTGAGGCCAGTTCATTGGCTATATTTAAGAGTGAGTTAGATATGGCCCTTGTGGCTAAAGGGATCAGGGAGTATGGAGAGAAAGCAGGTACAGGGTTTTGAGTTGGGTGATCAGCCATGATCATACTGAATGGCGGTGCAGGCTCGAAGGGCCGAATAGCCTACTCCTGCACCTATTTTCTATGTTTCTATTTTTTACAGATTTCAAATGCAAGTGGTTTTGTATGTTCTATTCAAATACCAGTGAAGGGAAGCACTCAAATAAGTGTTTAAACAAACATTGGTAAGTCTAATGCTCAGCAGGTAAGGGAGCAACTCCGGAGACAAAAGAACCTCGCAGTTCTTCGAAGAGACAAGTTACTTTGCAGCAAGTGACAGGCAAAACAATATTTCTTTCACATGCTCACCACAAGGGTAAATATGTTGTGTGCAGTTATTAATGTGAAAGTTCTTTTTTTTTATACACCCTGTCATTGCAAAGCCTAAGGGTTTGAGTCTGGTTTGTGGCTCATCAGTCACAGGGGAGAAAGATTCACAGAATGGTTACAGTATGGAAGGAGCCTATTTGACCAACTGAATTTGTGCAATTTTATATAAGAATAATCTAGATAGTCATATTCCCCAAAGACTGTACAAATTCTTTTCTTTTGGAAATGCATTCCTTTTCAGGATTACATTTGAATCCCTGTAACATCTTTCATTCTCACTTGTGATTATTTCAAAGTTCAAAGTAAATTTATTAAAGTGTGTACACCACATACAACCTTGAGATTCATTTTCTAACATGAAAATAAAGCAATGCAATAGAATCCAGAAAAAGCCATAGGTAACAAAGATGGCTAACACCCAATGTATAAAAGAATCAGAATCAGGTTTATTATCACCGGTATGTGACGTGAAATTTGTTAACTTAGCAGCAGCAGTTCAATGCAGTGCATAATACAGAAGAAAAAATATAATAATAAATAAGTAAATCAATTGCAGTATACATTTATTGAATAGATTAAAAAACGTGCAAAAACAGAAATACTGTATATTAAAAATGTCCAAGGGTTCAATGTCCATTTAGGAATCGGATAGCAGAGAGGAAGAAGCTGTTCCTGAATTGCTGAGTGTGTGCCTTCAGGCTTCTGCACCTCCTACCTGATGGTAACAGTGAGAAAAGGGCATGCCCTGGGTGCTGGAGGTCCTTAATAATGGACACTGCCTTTCTGAGACACCATTCCCCAAAGATGTCCCGGGTAATTTGTAGGTTAGTACCCAAGAAGGAGCTGACTAGATTTACAACTGTCTTCAGCTTCTTTCAGTCCTTTGCTGTAGCTGCCCCTCCCGCCATACCAGACAGTGATAAAGCCTGTCAGAATGCTCTCCATGGTACATCTGTAGAAGTTTTTGAGTGTATTTGTTGACATGCCAAATCTCTTCACACTCCTAATGAAGTATAGCTGCTGTCTTGCTTTATTTATAACTGCAGCAATATGTTGGGACCAGGTTAGATCCTCAGAGATCTTGACACCCAGGAACTTGAAGCTGCTCATTCTCTCCACTTCTGAACCCTCTATGAGGATTGGTATGTGTTCCTTCGTCTTACCCTTCCTGAAGTTCACAATCAGCAAAAAGAGGACAAACCGTGCAAATTATTACAAAAGTAAATCAATAAAACGAATAATGACAAAAGTAAATAAATAATTCTAAGAACATGAGCTGCAGAGACCCAGAAAGTGAATGTGTATGTTGTAGAATCAGTTCAGAGTTGAGGTGAATAAAACTATTTCTGCCAGTTTCCTTCCTTATATGCCCTCTTGTTTATGTCTCTACTATGGGAACAGGTTGTCTTTGTTCACTAATACTTTCTGATTTTAAATCCTTTGTCAGAACCTCTCACAGCCACCTCTATTCCAGGAGACCAACCCCAGCTTGTCTAGTTTATCTATATATTTAAAACCCTTCATTCTGAATAATTTTTAGTAATTTCCTTGTGTACCCTTTCAAAGACTTCATATTTGCCCTGAACTACTTGCTATCAAACCAGTTATTATTGATTGGTGGCATCCGTCGGTCTCGAGAGACCATGGATCTGCGGCCGGAGTTTCCAGGGCGCAGGCCTGGGCAGGGTTGGATGGGAGACTGGCAGTTGCCCAAGCTGCAGGCCTTCCCCTCTCCACGCCACCAATGTTGTCCCAGGGAAAGGCACTAGGACCCATGCAGCTTGGCACCGGTGACGTCGCAGAGCAATGTGTTGTTAAGTGCCTTGCTCAAGGACACAAACACGCTGCCTCAGCTGAGGCTCGAACCAGTGACCTTCAGGTTACTAGTCTGATGCCTTGCCCACTAGGCCACGCGCCAACACAAACCAGTTATTATAAAGGTTCATTTTGACCTCCTGTTCTTGTTCTGTGTGCCTGTTTATCTCGAGCTCAGTATGCTGAAGGCTTTATAACCATTTTCTCAACCTGCCTTGCCAGTTTTAACAAATTATGCACTTTCACTTCCAGATCTTTCTGTTCCTGCAATCCTTTTTAGATCTCTGTCCTCTAGTTTATGCTGCCTTTTCACATTCTTCCCACCAAAATGTAACACTTCAATTTTCTCATCACTACGTTTCATCTGCCATCTATCAGCTCTTTCCACAGGCTTCTCCTTTGAACTCATTACCAGCCACTTCACACGTCATTTAGTTTCCAGGTTCTGTGTCATCTGCAAATCTGGAAGCAACACATTGTACAACTAAATCTCATCAATTTATATTAAGAATGTCAGTGGTCTTATTCCCAGTCTTTCAGGAACTCCATTGCACATTTCCCTTGGGTCTGAAAAGCAACTTCAATATTCAAGATTCAAGCTTGTTGAATGTCATTTCCTGTACGCAATTGTAAGGAGAGCAAAATAATTGTTACTCCAGATCTGGTGCAGCACAAAAAAGACACAAAAGATATAGAACTCAACAATAATAATAATATTAATAATAATGATGATAATAAAGACACATAAAATGAAAATAAATACGCAAGTTAACATCCATTGATTATATATCCATGAAGTGAGGCTAGACTGTACATAAGGTGACTGATGGGAAATAATAAAGTTGTGGTGTGATGGGTAGAGGTGTTGATCAGCCGTACTCATTGAGGAAAGTAACTGTTTTTTGAGTCTGGTTGTCCTGGCAAGAATGCTACATATGTAGCCTTCTCCCTGATGGATGTGTGGGATCCTTCATGATGTTACTGGCCCTTTTCCAGTACATTTCTCTATATACACCATGTCCTTGAAGGCGGGTAGGCAGGTGCAGTGATGCATTCACTACTACAGCACTTTCTATTTCCAGTTGTGTTACTCAGTCAATTTGTTATCTATGCTGCTACAGCTGTTTTATTTCATAGCTTTGAATCTTGATGACAAGCCAATTACATGGTGCCTTATTAAAAGCCTTAATATACCACATCTACTAAATTTCCCTTTTCAATTCTGTTTCTTCATTAAAAAAGCTATTAAGTTAATTAATACAATTTTAATAAATCCATGCTAGCTTTCTCTAGTTGATGTACAAACGTTTGTACATTAGTTCAAGGTCTGCAAATTCTGTTCCTGATTATTGTTTCCAAAACTTCTCTTACCCCAAAAGATGAACTAACACACACAAAATGCTGTTGGAATGCAGCAGTCCAGGCAGCATCTATAGGGAGAAGCGCTGTCGACGTTTCGGGCCGAGACCCTTCGTCAGGACTTGGAAAGGAAGAAGCCAGAATGAGAAGGTGTTGGGATGGGGAGTGGGGGTTGAAGGAAGGAGTATAAGCTTTGGAACAAGGGTGCAGCATTTACAATTTTTAAGTCTTCGGGCACTACTCCTGAAAATACCATTGATAGCCAGGGTCTCTGCAACATTCTCCTTCTGCAGCAATTTTATCTGGAGCAGGCTCTTTATTATTCTTTGGTCTTGGAATTGGTAGGTTGTGGGTCAGGTTTTTGATCTGGTTGGGATCCATGACTATGATGCTGGGTAGGGAGGGGGAGGGTGTGGTTTGTATAGAGTCACTGTAACCGGTCTACCTAAAGCACAATCCTAATCCCAGTTTCCTTGGACTAAGACCTCTTTGGGCAGGTGACCTTCAAGTTGGACTAAACAGTCCAAGCACCTTGTTCCACGTGAGTGCCCTATACTGTTCATAAGGGAACGGCACACAGCTGGTGTCTGGATATGTTACTTGCTTCTAAACACCATTGTAAAAGTTCACCTACCTTCTACCAAATGTGCAGAGGATTAAGGAAGACTTTGCAAGCCATGCACAAGATTTCTTTAACAAAGTTATTTTGTGGATATTTTATAATGTACAAGTGTGTCTAATAGAGTTTTGCTAGTCCTAGCAAAAATTATGGTTTGGGATGACTGTTCATCACGTTGAGAGAAATTTAAAAACTTGACAGGATTTTTATGCTCGTATGGAGGCAAATATAGTGGAGGAGAATGAATGGGAAGCCATTGAGAATGATTGATTAGCAGGGGAGATGGTGCAGTGCACCTTTAGGGAACAAGTATAAGATCAAGAGATGTAACAAGGAATGTTCATGGCAGAACTCTGTAAAATCAACACACAAATGCAGCAAGCAGATTCCTGTGCAAACAGAATGTTTTATTTTCAGAGGATTTGAGTACAAGAGCAAAATTTTCTTGCTGCAATTATTTAAAACCGTAGATGGGAGTGTTACGGACAGTTTTGTTTTCCATACGTAAAAGCTTTCTGTATAAGGAGTGTGCATTTGATAAAGTGAAGCACAAAAAGTTATTTGAAATATTACAGGAAACTCTAGATCTAGATTCAAAAGACCTCCACCTAATCAGAAATCTGTACTGGGAACAAACTGCAGCTGGAAGAATAGATGGAGAAGTGAGTCAGTTTATGAAAATCAAGAGAGGCATTAGACAAGGGTGTGTTTTCTTCCCTGATTTGTTTAATGTGTACAGTGAAACAATATTACAAAAGATAAGCAACTTTTTGGGAATCAAAGTTGGCGGAGAAAACATCAATAATTTCAGGTATGCAGATTGCACTGTGTTAATTGCAAGTACGGAGGAAGAACTACAAAACTTAATTGATATAGTTGTTGAAGAAAGTGCAAAAATGGGTCTATCTATCAATTGCAAAAAGACAGAATGTATGGTGATATCCAAAAAGAAGGAGAATCCTATCGGCAGGCGGAGAATAAACGGGGAAGACATAAAATAAGTACAGAAATTTTGCTACTTAGAAAGCTGGGTGACATCAGATGGCAAGCGCGACATAGACATCAAAAGAATAGGGATGGCAAAAGACACCTTTACGAGATTGAAGAATATACTGTCCAATAATAAGCTAGGGATGACAACCCGCCTCAGAGTATTGAAATGTTGCATTTATCCAGTTATGTTATATGGTTCAGAATGTTGGACAATATCTAGTAACGTGAGGAAACAAATTGAAGCAGCAGAGATATGGTTTTGAGGAGGACAAAATGAATATCTAAGGAGGATGTCATGACCAGAGCAAGCTCAAAAAGAGAAATAACGTATGAGATCATGAAAAGGCAATGTAACTTCATTGGACTTGTGATTAGGAAAGAGGAGTTAGAATGCATGGTAATTATGGGAAAGATTGAAGGGAAGAAAGCAAGAGGAAGGCAAAGACAAATGATGATGGAGACAGCAGCCAGAGAACTGGAAATGAATACCAACGAATTGATCCACTTGACCCGAAACAGGAGTGTGTGGGCCATGGCAGTCAAAGCTCAACCTGGGCATGGCACCTGATGATGATGATGATGATGATGATGTTAAGGAGTGTAACAAAAGTTCTCCAGAATGGTATCTGGAGTGCAGGGGTCTGTCATTAGAGAAGAGAATGAATTGGCTCAGTCTTAGCTCTAACTCTATCTCTCGGGAATTTCAAAGAATGAGAAATGAAATAATTTCTTGACATACTTGACAGGTTTGGTATTGGGAGGATGCTTCCTTTGGTTGAAGACTTGGGATTCCCTTGCCCAATTATATGGCGTTCATGTAGCACTGAAAGCCAAAGATATTTCTTTATTTGGGTGGTGAATCTTTAGAATACTCTGTTTCTGAGGGGTATGAAAACCCAGTCATTAATTACATTTAAAATTACGAGGGATAGGTCTCTGAATATTAAAGGAATCAAAAGATGTTGTGAAATGGAAAGAAAATGACTTTTGAGTATGAGACCAGCCTTGATCTTGTTGAATAGCCAAGCAGGCTCAAGGGACAGTATGGTTTACTCTTGCTACTAATGTACTACTGTTACAAAAATCAGTGGTCTGGCATAATTGTCTGAACCTTTCTGAAGTGCAGGTTGAAGCAACAGAACAATATAACTTGAATTCTATGTTAGAAAGGGGAATGAGACAGGAAATTAAAGTGATAGGAAAACCAAGAATGCAAGTTCAACTGGGGCATTCTTCAACCAGTCTGTGTTTGATTTCCATGTTGTTAAGGATTTCTCATAAAGAGTGAACATCAAAATACAATGGATTCCGGTTCATTGGGTTTTCGGTTTATCAGAGTGGCTGTTTGTTTGGGACAACTCTTAAAGACAAAAACAAATCGAGAAGATAGCCATAATTCCCTTTGTTTATTTGGGGCACAATGCTGCCTAATTAGAACAGGAGACTGTTGCCGAACAGATTCTTACTAGTGTCAGCCGTGTGTACTTGTGTGACTGTTAGATTCTACTCTGTGCTTAGAGTGAACAGTTTTTAAATAGTGTCAGTTGTGTGTGTTTGAGGTCAAAAAGCAGTAATATTTTTCACTGATAGCTGGTGAAAAATATTCAGTAAGACTATCCAGAACTGTTTTGGTCATTCATTCAAGCAATTCAAGCATTCAGGCTTAGAGATGCCAGTTGCTACCGTAAGTGAAATCGAAATGACTTCACTACTTCAAGTTGGGAATTACAAAGACTTTGAATGTATTGGCAATCATCTTGAATGTAACAATGAAAATGAAGATCTAGAGGATGCTAAAGCATTGCCTGAAGGCAGTCCATTATCTGCAGTAGGTATAGGTGTCTGCCCTAATTTTGTTCATTTACAGTCAGCCAAAACAACATGGCTGCGTACATTGCAATGATAACTATTAGGAACTAATACACAGTTTTATAGTGCTGTAGTAGTGTTGGTAATGTCCTGATTTGTTCTGTATTTCATTTTAATACATAATTTATTACTCAGTTAAACAGTAGCTTGTCTTAAAATATTTTTAATTATTTCTATGAAACATTGGCTAATTGGAGCAGCTGCTTAATTGGGCCAAAATCTTCTAGTACTGATATGTCCCAATTAACCAGAACCTACTGAATATTAAATGGAAAGAATATAAGGAAAAGGCAGTTACGCCTTGATTGTGTATTTGGGGCTTAGATGGTTGGGAAGGAGAAGGGTGACTGCAATTAATTTACCATGCTCCAGAGTTTAATAGGTCATCACACCATGTTATGGTCGATGGGTTTGTTCTCTAGAGATGGAGTGCTAGTTCTTCATCCATTTCAAATACGTTTTGCTCAGTTTGGGACTTATTGAATTGAACCCACTCATGAAAATGCATTAGCAAAGATGACTGGAAAGTTTGTCATTGCAGCTTTCCCTCCCTCAAAATTGCTCCATTTTTTTCCAGGACATTGATTCCCATTTCCTCCCTTTCCCCTTCATTCCACAGAGTTTGCAAACATCCACCAGCAGGTGCCGATTGCACATGGGAGCTGAGCTTAGTGGAGCATATAAAGTTTGAACAGGTGCAAGTTGTGTGTCCTGCTGTTCCCATCACATACAGTGCAGAAGTTGCACACCTTGTGGCCAAAAACCTGTGAGCTGCAGTTATTCTGCATGACGACTTCACAATCATGGTATATAATTAATTCTTGCTCTCCTTGGTATCTAGTGAGCATGTAACCAAGTGTATTTCTGTCTCTTATTTTGAAATTTGGAATAGTACAATTTCACTATATGTTATACTCAATCAGAGGTTAATCCATCCAAAGCTGGCTTTTTATCATTAATTTCTCTTTTACTATGTGACTCAGCTTCTTGTTTTGCTTGAACACAAATTATATCCATGACCCAATACCTGAAGGGGTGCTGGTCCTTTTTGGGGAAAATAAAACTAAAACATGTTTTTCAATTTGTTAGCCTTTGGCTTCACAGTTGGATTATGGATCCTATCTAGCTGGCTGTTTTATTTATTCCAAGTGAAAGTTGTTTAAGAAGCTGGATAAGAGTGACCCTTTTACATTGAAGCTTGAAATCCCCCATAGACGTGGTCCTGGAGGAATGGCGAGTAGCTATTGTTGTTTTTATTCAAGAGTGGAAATAGCATAATCCTGGGATCTAGAGACCGGGAATTTCACATCAGTGGTAGAGAAGTTATTGGAGGTTATTCATAAGAATAGGAATACTGAGCATTTGGAAAACCATGGCCTCTTTAGAAACAGTCAGTATGGTTCAGTGCAGGGCAAATCATGTTTTACTAACTTTATCAAGTTTTTGACAAAACTATGAAGGTGATTGATGAAGGAAGAGCTGTAGATATTGTCTACATCAATGTTCAAAATAAATTTTTTATCAAAGTTCATATATGTCACCACATACAACCCAAAGATTCATTTTCTTGTGGTCATTCACAGTAAATACAAAACAACACAATAGAATCAATGAAAAACCACACACAAACAACCAATGTGCAAAAGACAACAAACTGTACAAATACAAAAAGAAAAAAAAACCAAAGTAATTATAATAAATAAATAAATAAGCAATGACTATTGAGAACATGAGATGAAGATCCCATGAAAAAAATGTCCATAGTTAGTAGGAACTGTTGAGTGTTGGGGTGAGTGATGTTATCCCTTCTGGTTCAAGAGCCTGATAGTTGAGAGGAAATAGCTGTTCCTGACCTGGTGGTGAGGGTCCTGATGCTCTGGTACCTCATTACTGAAGGCAGCAGAGAAAGGAGAGAATGGCCTGAATGGTAGGGGTCCTTGATGATGGATGCTGTTTTCCAGCAATAGCGCTCTGTATTGATGTGCTCAATGGTGGGGAGGGCTTTACCCATGATGGACTGGGCTGCATCCACTATTGTTTGTCATCTTTTCCATTCAAGGGCATTGGTGTTTTCATACCTGGCCGTGATGCTGCCAGTCAGTATACTTCCCACCGCACATTGATAGAAGTTTGTCAAAGCTCTAGATGACATCCTGGGTTACTATGTTCTTCTTGCCACCAGCATAACTGAAGCCTGCTTGAAGCAGGTAGGTACCTCAGACTGTTGAAGTGAGAGTTAAAAGATATTAGTGAACACTCCAGCCAGTTGATCTGCACAGGTCTTCAGTACTTGGCCAGATTCCCTGTTTGGGTCAGGTGCTTCCACTGGGTTCACCCTCCTGAAGGATGCTTTCACTTTGGACTGAGAGACTAAAATCGCAGGGTCAATGGGGGCTGTGAGATTCGTGAAGTTGCCTCCATGTTTTGTTGGTCACATTGAGTACAGGAAGCATTGAGCGTACCTGGGAGTGAAACCTTGTTCTCACATGTTGCTTGGTTTCACTTTGTACAGGCTGATAGAATTCCAGCTCTGCCACAGCTGCTAAGTATCCTTCTGTGATTCCATTTTCGTCCAGAGTTGCCACCTCGCATATGTGATGACTTTCTGGAGGTCATACCTTACTTGGTCGTCAGACGTGACCATCACTGATCTGGCCCGCAGCAGATTGTGGATCTCTTGGTTCATTCAGGGCTTCTGGTTGGGGAAGATATTAAATGATTTTGTGGAGACTCACTTGCTCATGACTAACTTTATAAAGTCTATGATAAGTATGCTGTATTCATTTAGATTCTCTAATGAGTCCTTGAACATGGCCAAGTCCTCTGATTTGAAGCAGTCCCAGAGCCAATCCTCTGCACCCCGTGACCACCTCTTCATTGTCCTTACTTCACGAGCCTTGCCATAGGAGAAACACGTCCAAATGATCCGATTTCCTGAGATGTGGTCTTGGGATGGAACGGTAGGCATTCCTCATGGTAATATGGCGGTGGTTGAGGGTGTTGGGACCCTGGTGCTGTAGGTGACATATTGATGATAATCAAGCAGAGATTTATTTCAGCAAGCTCAATTGAATTCCCAGGCAATGATTCGAAAGGCGTCAGGGTAGTCTGTTTCTTGATTGCTAATTGCAGCACTCAATACATCGTCCTTTGGCAGGATGTCAACTGCGATTAGGATCACGGAGGGGAACTGTCCTCTGTGGAGCGTTCAGCACTTAAACATGGGCTGTTCCAGCTTGGGGAATGAGTGTGCGACAAGTTTTCTACTTCCAAGCACCATGAAGAGTTTATCAATAACCAGAGACCCCCACCTTTTGCCCTCTTTGAGATTTCAGTAAGGTGTTTGACGACGTCTCTCATGAGAGGCACATCCAGAATAATAAGATGCATAGGATCCACAGCGAATAAAACAGTACATAAAATTAAATATATATAAAATATAAATGAGCTGGTTGAACATGTAGGTCTGCAGGTGATAGGAAGATAGGTGGTGTTGTGGATAGTGTAGAAGATTGCCAATGAATACAGCAGGATGTAGATCAGTTGCAGATATGAGTGGAGAAAGAAAGGGTAGATGGAGTTCAAATCAGCCGTATATAAAGTGTTGCACCTTTGGAAATCAATTATAAAGAGACAATACTTTGTTAATGACCATTAACAGTGTTGGTGCACATAGAAATCTGGGGGTTGAAGTCCTTAGCTCCCTAAATGTGGCTACACAAGTTGATAAAGAAAGCATATGGCTTTTTTGCCTTTATGGGTTGAGGGACTGAGTTCAAGAGCCTGGAAGCTATGTCGCAGATCTATAAAACTTTATTTAGACAGTATCTGAAGTACTGCATTCATTTCTGGTTGCCCCGTCATAGGAAGGATGTCAAGGGTTTGGAGAGGGTGCAGAAGTAGTTTACTCTCTGCGTTAGGAGACCTGGTTTAGGGACAGGTTGGATAAACTTCAGTTGTTTTCCCGATGGTAGCGAAAGCTGAGGGGAGATCTAATAGAGGTTTATAAGTTTATGAGTGGTGTAGATACAGTAGACACTTTTTCCCAGGGTAGAAATGCCTAATACCAGAGGTGAGGGAGAGTAAACTCAATAGGTTTCAATAGGTACATTTAATGTCCGAGCAATGTATACAATATAAACCCTGGAATTCTTTTTCTTTGCAGACATCCTGTGGATGTGCAGGTCAAGTTTTTTATACACAGAGACTGGTGGCTGGAGGCAAATATGACAGGGATTCAAGAGGCTGTAAGATAGGGGCATGAATGTGCAAGAACTGGAAAGATATGAACATTGTGAAGGCAGAAGAGGTTAGGTTAGTTCAGCATTGGATTGCTAATTTAATCAGTTTAGCACAACATTGTGGGCTGAAGGGCCTGTTACTGTGCTGTACTGCTCTATATTTGAGGTTTAACTATTGGGTATTTGGCAAAGGAATTTCTGTGTGCTAAGAGAGCTCACTAACCTTCTGCTCTACACACTGAGCCATATCAAGAACGCCAATTAGCCACCAGCTGATATTAGTGGAGGAGATGATAGATCACTTCTGATATAATTATGCATCATTTTTGCTCTTATCTGTGGCTGAGTGGTTGCACTCCTGTTTCTGATCCAGGCAGACATGAGCTCCCGTCCCTGTGCAAGCTCTCAGCACAGAATCCAGACAGGTACACTGGTGCATTGCTGCACAGTGACACATTACACTTGCCTCCCATTTGGTCATGGGTTATAAAAAATGTTGATGCTTGTCTTAATATTCTATTTTGTTACAACCAAGGAACTTATTTGGACCATCAAATCTATGCTGGCTCTCAAAGCAATGGCCACATATTTCTCTGAAACCTATTCTGTCCTTTCTGCCCATTCACTCCCACTGATTCACCACCCATTCACAGGCACCAAGGGATAATACAGTAGTCAACTTAGCTACCAATCTGTGTGCCTTTGGGGTGTGGAAGGAAATCAAGGTGCCCACTGGAAATCCATGTAGTCACAGAAAAGGTGAGTCAGCTCCACATAGATGGCACTCGCGTTCAGGGTGGAAGTCAGATCCCTGGAGATGTGGGGTAGCAACACTTCCTGCTATGCCACTAGGCCACCTTTTGTAAGACAAGAGTCCCTCATCACCCCAGTTAGTGTATCACTCAACCGTCATCTATCCAGCAGATTAGATTTTTATTTCCTTGCTGAAATAAAAAACTTTCATTATTACCTTGCTGAAAGTGGGATCTTACTATGCACCATGGTGATTTCTACTTTTTCCAAAGACAGCAGTGATTGCATTTCAAAGGTACTGAGCTAGCCGTACAGTGCTTTGATCATGAGATGCATCAATGAAAATACAGGACTTTATATTTTCTAAAAATACTTTACCTTAATCATGTATTTGATCAGATTATTAACCATAGTTTTTTTTAAAAGTTTCCCTTGACTTTTCCTCTTTAATCTATTGGGTGCATCTGACAAATATACAATTGCCTTTCATCTCCTTATGTTTTGATGGGATTTGCAGCCTGTACCTAACATTACACAGGCCCATGTTAAATACATTTGAGAAAACTTGTACACTAAGTGGAAGTCCATAAACTATTCTCTCGCTGTCATCTTGGCAGACTGCAGACAGCATGAAAGCCCTGATGATGGAGCTTTCATAATCCTTAGAGTGGAAGTAATTAATACCTGATTGAAAGTAAATTCCATAAATCAGAAACATTGTCTTCAGTCAATGCAACAATGTTTCATGTAGTTTGATTTTTGCTTTTCAATATGTGCAAAGAATTAGTTTCTACCTTAGGATCAATATATGATAATAATCTGGGCACTAAATTAAGAAGGCTTTGCCATTTAAATTTATTTGGATTGAAATGTATAATTTCTCTGATGTGGTGTACACTTAACTCCCTTTTTTCAATTATATTTAATTGTGATTTAGGTACAACTGTTTTGTTAAATACATAATGCTAAACAGAGTACTGATGGTTTAGATTTCCTCTCAAGTCCTTGTGCCGGGAACACAAGGTAAAAGCACAAAGGTCAAATGTAGAAGTTTTAGTAACCATAGTTCTTTCTCATTTTTCAAAAATCTTTCTTAGATGGGTGTTTGACAATCAATGGCAAGGTTAGTAATTATGTTCCACCCCTGAAATGCGTGTGAAGAGCTATTGATGACCATCTGCTTGTCTCTCTGGCAAACGGAGTAAAGGCCACAGCATGGTTGAGCAGCAAGTTGCTGAATTTTGACGCAGTAGCAGTGAAGGAATAGCGATATATTTTCAAGTCAGGATGGTGCAACTTGGAAACCTGCGACTGATGTTTCCATGCACAAGCTGCTCATAACCCCCTTGACGGGAGGGAGATGCTAGACGAGAAACCGGGAATGATGCCGAACGGTACTTGATGGTCACCACAGATGTGGCAGGTCGGAGGGCTTGTTCCCCTGCTGTATTACTCAGCAGGTCAGGTAGCATCTGGGGTAAGGGAACGGAGTGAACTTTCCGCGTCCAAGCCTCTGTCAGAATTTTTCAGTTAGATGATGTCAGCTTCCCTTGCCTGTGTCAGACAGCAGAGCATTACAAACACGAGAAAATCTGCAGATGCTGGAAATCCGAGCAACACACACAAAATGCTGGAGGAACTCAGCAGGCCAGGCAGCATCAAAGGGAAAAAGCACAGTTGACGTTTTAGGCCAAAACCCTTCTGCAGGACTGGAGACAAAAAGCTGAGGAGAAGATTTGAAAGGTGGGAGGAGGGGAGAGAGAAACACTAGGTGATTGGTGAAACTTAAAGAGGGAGGAATGAAGCAAAGAGCTGGGAAATTGGTGAAAGAGACAGAAGGCCATGGAAGAAAGAAAAGCGGGGGGGGGGGAGAAGGAACAGCAGAGGGAGGCAATGGGTGTACAAGGTGATAACATGAGAGAGGAACAGGGGGATGGGAAATGTTGAGAGGGGGTGGGAGTCATTACTGGAAGTTCATGCCATCAGGTCGGATGCTACCCAAACAGAATATATGGTGTTGTTCCTCCAACCTAAGTGTGGCCTTACCCAGACAGTGGAGGTTGACCATGGATAGACGTATTGGAATGGGAAGTGGAATTAACCCTTACATACAGTTCATATTCTATACCTTCACAGTATGGTCCAGGTCAATTTTGACCCGGCCCAAGAATCCCCTCATAACAAGTGTCTATACCACAGATCTATTTAGAATGTATAAATAGTCTATCTGACATTAATAAATGAGTGATTAATCTTTAATTAATGTTTCAGAGATGTAAAATCCATTTCAATAGATACAGGTCAAATTTGTCCCGGAACAGCCTCAATGTACAAAAATTTGTAGCACCTGTATAAAAGTATAAAATTTTTAAATATTTTCATTTTTGTGCATTTTGGGTCACTTTAGGAAAAGACATCAAATTTTGGCTAAAAAAATGGCATTTGTGGTGTTCTTACTGCTGTCAAATGTCATAATGGGTCAAATTCGACCCGAACAGTATGTAAGGGCTAAAATGGGTGGCCACTGAGAGATCGTGCTTGTTCTGGCAGATGCTTGGCGAAGCAGTCTCCCAAATCTACGTCAGGTCTCACCAAAATACAAGAGGCCACCCTGGGAGCACCGGACACAGTAAATGACTCCAACAGACTCACAGGTGAAGTGTCGCTTCACCTGGAAGAACTACATAATTCTCTGAAACTTCCATCACCTCCAACTTAATTAATTTTCTGTAACTTCTGCCTCCTCCAACTGGATCCCACCACCAAACATATCTTTCCCTCCCCCTCACTTTCTGCTTTCTGCAGGGATCGCTCCCTACGTGACTCCCTTGTCCATTCGTCCCTCCCCACTGATCTCCTTCCTGGCACTTATCCTTACAAGCAGAACAATCTAAATAGTCCTTCCAGGTGAGGCAACACTTCACCTGTGAGTCTGTAAGGGTCATATGTGTTCACTGCTCCCGGTGTGGCCTCTTGTGAGACCTGACAAAGATTGGGAGACCGTTTCGCCAAGCATCTACGCTCCATCCGCCAGAACAAGTGGGATCTCTCAGTGGCCACCCATTTTAATTCCTCTTCCTATTCATATTCTGATATGTCTATTTGTGGCCTCCTCCATTGTCGGGTTGGAGGAACAACACCTTGTATTTCGTTTGGGCAGCCTCCAACCTGATGGCATGAACATTGATTTCTCAAACTTCCAGTAATGACCCCCCCAACCCTTTCACCATTGCCCATCCCCTTGTCCATCTCTCATGTTATCTCCTTGTGCGCCGATCGCCTCCCTCTGGTACTCCCCCCGCCACTTTTTTTCTCCTTTCTTCCATGGCCTTCTGTCTCTTTCACCAATCAACTTCCTAGATCTTTGCTTCATCCCTCCCCCTTTAAGTTTTACCTATCGTCTGGTTTTCTCTTTCCCCTCCCCCCCCCCCACCCCCACCTTCCAAATCTACTCAGCATTTTTCCTCCAGGCCTGCTGAAGGGTTTTGGTTTGAAATGTCAGCTGTGCTTTTTTCCATAGATGCTGCCTGTCCAGCTGAGTTCCTCCAGCATTTTACATGTGTAGCTGAGCATTACTGATAGTTCAAAATCCTGCGTTTTTATGAAATTTGAAATAGTTCTGAGATGCAGCTAGTGGAGCTGATGTTAGATCTTCAAGTTGACATGTAACTCTCTTTCTGAGTATATAGATGCTGTCTGACCTGTTGGGTAATTCTGTCATTGTATTGTCTTTATTAATACTGGCTCCAGTGCAGCTCCATCAGTATGTTCTCAAGAAATCAATATTTGTATTCTTTAGATGCTTCCCAAAAGACAGCTCTGAAACTGAAAATAAAAAAGCAAACTTCACGAGCAATAGTTAAAGTGTAGATGAAATCTGCTTCCAAAGTCTGTCATCTTTACAAATATTGTACATCTTTGTAAATATCTGAAAACTATATCATAAAATTTATTCTGCCTGCAGAAGGGTGATAGTGTGAGCTGTTAATCCTGTCTGAAGGTATTGAGGCATATTGAAATTAATTTTATCTACCTAAGCTATTACAAGCTGTCTGGTGGAGTAATTTATCTTTGATTGGCAGTTCTACACACAAGCATATGAGTATTAGTTGCCACCTGTACTTACTTCCCACATGTTCGGATTTACTGCAGTCAGTGGAAGGCAGGAGCAGAGTTGAATACAGCTGGCTGATGATGTTCTCAGAAGCATTAAATGCCAAAGGCCAAGGCTAATTTATTACCATCCTGTTAGAAAACAGATGGCTAAAATTCCAACTGCCTTCCAGCAAAAGTAATAAAAATGGTTGAAATAAAGCAGGCAGAGAGTGTTTGAAAAGAATGAGGTAAATATGTGCAAAAAGAGACGATTGCAAAATGGTGTTCAGCGGTTGAGAAGATGTTTCTCTCAGTTCATTCTTGGCACCTAGGGAAAGCCAGCATTTTGTTGCCCATCTCAAACTCTCCTTGAGAAATTGGTGGTGAGCAGCCTTCATGACCTGGTCATTGCTCTTGTTATCAAACTAGATGCTGGGGGATTGGAGTGGGCCTAGCAGCATCTGTGGAGGGAAATAGATAGTCAATGTTTCAGGTTGAGAACCTTCATCTGAACTGAAAGTTAGAGGGGAGAGAGCCAGTAAGGGTGAAGGGAAGGGGTGGAGCAAGAGCTGGCGAATGGTGGAGGTGGATAGGTGAGGAGGTGTGGTGGGCAGTTGGAGAAGAGAAGAGTAGAAATAGTGACAGAGCTTAGAAGGGGACGTGACAAAGGGCTGCCAACCATGCAGTCTGATAAGAGAAGTTGGAGCATGGAATCAGGGAGATGGGATGAACTGATGGAAACTGTGGCTTCATTATGTCATAAACATTAAATTCTCTAACTTCTGGTAAACTGCTCCACTCTGTCCCTTTTTACTCTCCCCTTGTGATCTACCCAGCTGCTTGCACACCGAACTCAAACTCTATTTATAATGGTTCTTTCCCCTTTTCTACCAATGCCATGTGCCATTCATCCACACTCCCCCCACTCATTCCCTCCCCTCATGGTACCCCTCTGCCCTCATGACCTCCGTCACTTGATTCCATTTTCCACCTTACTCTCAACCTCCACCATGTGCTGCCCTTCGCTGCCTCCACTTGTCACCTCTCAACTTCTGTCATTATTTCCACTCTTCTCTCCACACCTGGATCCACCTATCACCTGCCAGCTCTTGCATCTCCTCCTCCCTTCGACCTTTTATCCTATCTCCCCTCTACCTTTCAGTTCAGATGGAGGGTCTCACCCCCAAAACTTCAACTGTCCTTTTCCCTCCACAGGTGCTGCTTGATCTGCTGAGTTCCTCCACCATCTTGTGTTCTGCTCCAGATGCCAGCATCTGTAGTCTTCTGTTTCCATTATTTTTATTAAAGTGGGAATCTGCTGATAGTAATTGCATAGGGTTCTGTGTGATAAGATTTAGTGTGTATTTTACTATGATCGAAAATGGGATAAAATTAATCATAAATAATTTTACCAGCTCAATTCTAATAGCGTAATAAATTTAATCATAACACATAGTCACTGTTTGCTTTGTATCTTTTTTTTATTAAGTTGACAACGCAACGAAAGGAAGAGCTATAACTTAAGAATTATGTATCCTGACTGCTTAAATGGTACTGTTGATTCAAGACGACCTCTCCGATAGGCTGTTTATACTCCATGAAATTCAACGTCATTGAAGGCTGTTGCCCGCTTTGCTCATGAGAATCACAGAGTCCCACTAGAGGTCTTCATAATGACAAGAACCTCTAGTAGATGCCAGATGCCACTCAAAAGCCAGTGAAAACAACAATTTTGAAGAGCTGCATGCTTTTCAAGATGAATGCTTTTGCTGTTTTACCATTCAGTCCCATTGTGGGTTGAATATATCCCAAGAAGCATCAAAATAGTTGTTGCAAAGCATGGGGTCTGAATTTGTGGCCAGTGGTGTCCTTACTTTTCATGAGCTTCTGATAGCAAAGTCTAGTTACAAAAATCTTTAAAAATGCAACACTGTCTACAGGGTGTTCTGACAACTAAGGAACAACGTAGTGTGTGTGTGTGTTTTATTAATTCTATTATAGTTACTGTGAATGCCCACAGGAAAATGAATCACAGGGTAGTAAATGTTGCATGCCTCATGGTTTATCTGTCTCCGAAGTTTAACCCAATCCAACGGGGTATTCTGGGATAAGGGAAACCCAGCAGTTACAGACTGGCGGCAGATGGTAAGTGGGGAAGTGAAGCTTTTCTCGTAAATGTCATGTGTAAGAGGGAGAGGAGGAATTGCATCACCAAACTTATTTGCTCCTTCCTCCATGATCATCAACTTCAATGCCAAGATCACCACTCCCCTTTTCGCACAGTACCCATACCTCCACCCCTGAATGTGGACCTCCCTACTACTGATCAGCCTCATAGGCTTTAGACTTTGCCACCCTGCCACATGCTCAGTCATCCACAAACAGCAGAGAATCTGCAGATGCTGGAAATCTGATCAACACTCACAAAATGCTGGAGGAACTCAGCCGGCCGGGAGCAGCCGTGGAAAAGAGTACAGTCAAGACGCTTTGATCCGAAACATCGACTGTACTCTTTTCCTAGATGCTGCCTGACCGGCTGAGTTCCTCCAACATTTAGATAGATAGATAGATAGATAGATACTTTATTCATCCCCATGGGGAAATTCAACATTTTTTCCAATGTCCCATACACTTGTTGTAGCAAAACTAATTACATACAATACTTAACTCAGTAAAAATATGATATGCATCTAAATCACTCTCTCAAAAAGCATTAATAATAGCTTTAAAAAGTTCTTAAGTAGTTTACTTAAATACATTAAATACAATCAACCCCGGCACTTTAACATATCTTACTCCTGGCGGTTGAATTGTAAAGCCTCATAGCACTGGGGAGTATTGACCTCTTCATCCTGTCTGAGGAGCATTGCATCGATAGCAACCTGTCGCTGAAACTGCTTCTCTGTCTCTGGATGGTGCTATGTAGAGGATGTTCAGGGTTTTCCATAATTGACCGTAGCCTACTCAGCGCCCTTTGCTCAGCTACCGATGTTAAACTCTCCAGTACTTTGCCCACGACAGAGCCCGCCTTCCTTACCAGCTTATTAAGACGTGAGGCGTCCCTCTTCTTAATGCTGCCTCCCCAACACCAATTTTGTGTGACATGCTCATTCATAGCAGGCTTTCTACACATTCCTGTTCACTGGAGCATTCCTTGCAATCAGGCTGGCTTCTGGATGGAACCACAAGGGAAATGAAGTGAAATCTCTGCAGAATGGAATCCCTAACCTATTGACTACTGCACCCCCATTAATAAGGTTGCAAATCTCATGTTTTATTTGTCTCCCAGGTTTAACCCAAACCAACGGATTTTCTACCTGATAAAGGACATCCAGCAGTTAGAGCTGGGTTTCCTTATGCCCAGCCTCTACTCAAATGCTTTGGAAAAACCCTCCCAGATGACATCAAGACCAAGACTAGAAATTGCTGGAAATACTCAGCTGTTGTTTCCAAGAAAAGAATTGGAATCAAATTATCAGGCCAAAGAGCCTTCGTCAGATCGTCAAAACCAAAATTGTCTGAATACAGGTGGTGCAAAGCTTAGTGTTCTATTTTCCAATCATGCATGAAAAATATTGTCTACTTGAAAGTTTGGAGGAGAAGAGGCATATTGAGTGGATAGGATAGGTCAAAGGGAAACCAGAACAATAGGAGTGGTTCTCACTGTCAGGGATCGGGCAGGAAGATGGTCATCAGGCATGAGAGGCCCTTGATGTTGCTGAGTGCTGCTCAGATGTTGGCCAGACCCCATCCCTGTGCTGTCATCCAAGCTATCTTCTGCTCCACCTGGAGATCCAAAATGACATCTGTATGACAGGTTGTAATGCACAATTCTTCAGTGAATGGCTACCTTAGTATGTGCCTGCTTTAAGCTCTGTGTGGAAGCATGATATGCAAACACTAAGTGTCATCGCATGTTGAGGTTCTACCTGTCCCTGGTGTTGCAAAGGGCGAGCCTGGCACTGTTGTCATGCAGTGCTTTATTCAGTTGGATGTTGCCCCACTAACTGTCTTTTGAGGAACAGTTCCTACTGAAAAGCACCTTTGACCACAAATCCGTCAGGCTGGATGCCAGCAAGAGATGCCATGATGGTTGAAGGCCACAATGGTTCCATGAGCAGACTCTCAAAATCACTTGGCAGGATGCCTCATCACTAACAAGAGTTCAATATGGCTGTCAATGAAAATGGCCCTCCCTATTATATCCTCACTGCAGATCTTTAATAGGCCCTCCCTATTAAAGTCTCACTGCAGATCTTGCTGCCATTTGGATAAGCTGATAGACCACCATGTTACAGACTGTGCTTTTACTAGGAAGATCCAGAAGATTATGCAAAAGTCCTTGCTGAGGTTCATCCTGAGCAGACGTATAACTGAGGATACTCTGACCTACTGATTGTTCCCAGGGACACACATACAGTGTGCTGGAAAATTGTCATTCCAATCCTACGTCTTATGGTCTTATACACGGCACCAAAGGTTATGGGGAGAAGGCTGGGGAGTAGGTCTGAGGAGGGGAAAAAGGGATCAGCCATGGATTGAATGGCAGAGCAGACTCAATGGGGCCAAATGGTCTAATTCTGCTTCTATGTCTTTTGGGCTTATGGACTAAGACGTACTTCAGTCTTCCTGAGTCTTGTTGGTATTCCAGTGCAATGGAATGGCTGTAGTGAACAAGTCTGTTCTAAGCTGCAGGGCTGCATCCTAAGGGATGAACTGAAGCTGTGTGCAGCTACTGCAAAGATTGTGAAGAGACGGACCACATTCTAAGGCCCTGCTGCCACTGGACTCTGAGGGGTTTGGTCTCAAACACTTGGCGGGTGTATTGTTCAGAGGCCACCTGAGTTGCATTGGTGCTGTGTAGATTGAATATATTGACTCTGACACCCATCAATGTAAATAAAATATGTTCTGATTACTCATAAAGCTATGTATAGGGAGATACAATACAAAATTTATTTTGAAATGGAAAAAAATTTCTAGGATTGGATTTTCAATGCCTGATATCTTGTAATCAGGGTCTTGTTCTATTGGCGTAAACTATGTTCCAGTACAATTATACAGTGTGTATAAAAAGTATTCATCCCCCCCCAGCAATATTTCATGTTTTATTATTTTACAACATTGAATTATAATGGGGATTTTTTTGGCTTTTTGAAACTGATCAACAGAAAATGTCTCCTTCGTGTCAAAATGAAAACAGATCTCTATAAAATGATTTAAATTAATTCAAAATTAATTCAGATTCAGATTCAGTTTATTGTCATTTAGAAACCACAAATATAATGCAGTTAAAAAATGAGACAACGTTCCCCCAGAATGATATTACAAAAGCATATGACAAAACAGACTACACCAGAAAATCCACGTAACGTTTGGCAATCCCCAATCCAGAGTCTGGAGAGGCTGCTGCATATTAATATCGCGCTACCGTCTAGCACGTTCCCTGGAAAGGAGCTCCAAAACCGCCAGACAAAAACAAGACCAAAAACTAAAGCTACAAGACCTGCACAAAACCACAGTAAAAGTAGTCCAAGATGTTAAAGGACTGTAAGTTCAAAAGAAATCACCACAGTTTCCACAAGTCTCCAGGGTCCCGACAGACTCGCCATCCCACGCCGGCGGCAGAAGGGAGTACCCCCACTATGGACTTCCAGGGCGCCGCCCGACTCAGCCTCGCAGATGCAGCACACAATGGAAGCTCCGTCGAAACCAGCCTCGCAGATGCAGCACACACCGAAAGCGACCCGAGTCCGTCGAACCTCCGAGCCGATGACCATCCCCTCCAGCACAGCTTCTCCGAGCACCATCCCCTGCCGAGCGTATTAAGACGGCCCCGCCAACGGCTATCGGCAACATGACCCCGAGGACTGGGGGCCTGTTCTTCCCAGCAGAGTCCCGGACCTCACAGCAGCAGCAGCAACGAAGAAGGTCTTCTTGGAATTTCCCAATGTTTCTCCATGCTTCCACGTCCGTTTTCAATCAATTATGATTGTGCACGGCACCCCACTTCACAAATAACAGATAATCAGCTCCGGAGTTGCTGCTGCAAGCTGCATCGTGCCGCCATCTTGGTTCTAATTGCGTAAGTATTCACCCCCTTCTAGTCAGTATTTAATAGATCCCCCTTTGGCAGCAATTACAGCCTTGAGTCTCTGTGGGTAGGTCTCTATCAGCTTTGCACACCTGGAAACTGCAATTTTCCCCCTTCTTCTTTACATAATTGCCCAAACTCTGTCAGAATGCATGAGGATCGTGAGTGAACAGCCCTTTTCAAGTATAGTCAAAAGTTCTCATTTGGATTGAGGTCTGGACTCTGACCTGGCTACTCCAGGACATTAACTTTGTTGGCTTTAAGCCATTCCTGTGTAACGGGCTTTTTGCTTGGGGTCATTATCTCACTAGAAAACAAATCTTATCCCAAGTCCCAGTTCTCTTGCAGACTACATCAGGTTTTCCTGCAGGATTTCTCTGTATTTTGCTGCATTAATTTCACCTTCTACCTTCACAAGCCTTCCAGGAGCTACTGCAGTGAAGCATCCCCACTGCATGATGTAGCCACCACCATACTTCACGGTAGGGATGGTGTGGTTTTGATGATGTGCGGTGTTTGGCTTAGGCCAAACATAGTGCTTAGTCTAATTGCCAAAAAGCTCCATTTTGGTTTCATCAGACCATAGAACCTTCTTCCAATTGACTTCAGAGTCTCCTACATACCTTCCGGCAAACTCTAGCTGGGATTTCATGTGAGTTTTTTTTTCAACAGTGGCATTCCCTTTGCCACTTTCCATAAGGCTGCGGGGCAACAATTGTTATATGCACAGTCTCTCCCATCTCAGCCACTGCAGCTTGTAACTTCTTCAGAGAGGTCATAGGTCTCTTAGTGGGTTCCACTGCTAGTCCCTCAGGATAGCCTGTTCTAGGCAGATTTACAGCTGTGCCATATTCTTTCCATTTCTTGATGATTGACTTAACTGTACTCCAAGGGATATTCAGTGACTTGGAAATTATCTTGTATTCATCTCCTGACTTGTGCTTTTCAATAACCTTTCCATGGAGTTGCTTGGAGTGTTCTTTTGGAGTAGTTTTTGCCAGGATACTGACTCACTAGCAGTTGGACTTTCCAGGTACAGGTGTATTTTTACTACAATCGATTGAAACACCTTGGCTGCAAACAGATCTCCATTTAACTAATTATTGTGACTTGTAAAACCAATTGACTGCACCAATGATAATTTAGTGTGTGAATACTTATGCTGTCAAGTATTTTGTGTATCATATTTGTAATTAATTTAGATCACTTTGTAGAAATCTGCTTTCACTTTAACATGAAAGAGCCTTTTTCTGTTGATCAGTGTCAAAAAAAAAGCCAAATTAAATCCACTGTGATTCAATGTTGTAAAAGAATAAAACATGAAAACTTCTGGAGGTGGGTGGGGTGGGGGAGGGGTGAGCGCTTTTTATAAGCACTGCACATGTTGATGCAAACATGCATCCTTTACATGGTTGATGATTATCAGGAGGCAGATGAAAACCTCTGCTTGTCTGCCCGGGGTCACCTCAGCATTAGCTGAGAGAGTCTGAGTTAAGGCTAAGACTGAATTAATGCTAGGCTTAAATGGAGCTTTTACGACTGAGATCAATTGGAAGTGCATATCCATTGACTAGTGGTGCGGGGTCATATGGCTGACAGCCCACTCCTCTTTCACTGCTCAATCGATTGTCAATCATATCAAGGTCTCTGATACCCATGGTGCATTCGTCAGACCATTTCCCGGCACCTGAGCAGCATTAATCAAAAACGCTTCCTGAAAGAAAGACAACTCAGCTTAAACCCCACTTCCACTTTCATAGGAATGGTAAGAAACATGTTTATTTTCTTGAGCCTAAGCAATGACAGAGAAGAAACCAAGCAATTACCGCAAACAGCATTGCTTCTAATTTAACGGAGCCTTTGGCTAGAACAATTTTCTTGAAATCCAACCTACTGCTGATCTGTTTCTTGATAACAGGTAATGATACAATCTGCCTCTTGACGGCCAAGTATCATTAAAGTTTTACTTTCTTCATCACAAGTGGTGAGCAATGGTGATATGCTGCAGATATCCACAGAGCAAATGTCTATCATGGGAAATGGCATTTTAATGGGTAAAACAACCTGGTTTATCTATTTTAAAAAATCAGCTCAAAAGATCAACTCCAACAGGACCACAACCTTGTTGTAATTTGGAGGTTTGTGTGCCTCAGTGATCTGCAGAGATATGTTGGCTGGAGTCGGGAGTTTATAGTTTGGCTCTTGGTAGGTTCTTGCCAAATCGTTCAAAGGGTGGAGGACAGATTAAGAGTGGTCCACCAGTCCTCCAGGTTCAGGGGTTCAACTCCGATATAACAACGCTGACTAGTAAAACAAAATTGTTATGGAAACAGCAGTGAAGAATCTTTCTACATCTAAGTGTGATGGTATTCCTGATGGTAAGCCGGGAATTGCCTGGCTGACTACTGTGAAAACTAAGAGGAAGCTACTGACACAATGAAGGAAGCTGAGCACCACCACAGACAGAGAACCTCCATTGCTGCCCTAAATACCAGTGGCTTAACATGTAGTAAGTCGAAAGAGCAAATGACTCAGCGAAGAAACAGCATCCCCTTTACACCAGATGCTTTGCATGGAGATGCTTAAAGTGGGGAGCAGTCATCCCTAGTGAGCCTGAGTTTCCAGCTGGCCACCTTCCTGGTCCTGGATTAATCCTGACTGAGTGGGATCCTCATGGATTACAGGTGGGCTGCAGGGTGGTGTCCTTGCCAGGACCTGCCCCATGAACTCCCTTTTGTGATTTGCTTTACCTCTAGAAAGCTATTACTTTTATGAACATAGTGTGTGAATGGCAGCACAGTGAATATTAGATGCTGTGACCATCTGTTTTTGCATTACGGCACTTGGCAAGTGCGATCTGATTCAAGGAGTTTGACCTTCACTACTGGCAGACTGGTGCTTTTCGCTGCACGTGATACTCCAGGCTACATGTGATGTGTTATTGTATCAGTATTCACGAAGGAAAAGGCATTGATTTGAGAAACATTTGAATTTGCTTTTGAGGTACTGAAGATCAGGCTGTCCAGAACTGTACATTGCTCTCTTAGATGGTCAGTTCTTGCTATTGACAAAGGAGTTTAAGTATTTTTACATCTTTTCAATCTGTCATTGCTACCCAAGTGCATTGCTGCTATGGTGTATTTTATCATGAGTTCACTTCCTGTGCATAAATGAATAAAGGTGTTATTTGCAGATGCAGCAGGGGCTTGGAGAGAAATGGAAACTACCTGGAGAGTTAGAGGCGGGATTTCAATACAGGGCTGACTTGGCAGAGAGTTATGTTGTATCATCCTTGCTCCCTGGTTCAATGGAGCAAATTTGGAATCGGTCTTGGATGAATCAGTGTATCACTGGGAAGAAGAGCATTTTGCATTAATACAGAGCACAGCATAATGGTCCAATCCGTATCTTGACTTCTAGACATCATCAAATTTTTCTTCTTTTTACCACATGCGGCCAGCAATCAAAATTAAGCCAGTAGTGATATGGATGTCAACACAGCAAATATCAATCGAGGTATGGTCAACAAGGGTTTCTGTCTCAGGTGAGCTGAAAAGGGACAAAGGGCTATGATGTTATGGGAGTGAGGCAGTCTGACAGTCTCTAGATTGAGGTTACCTAAGAGATAAAAAGTTTTGCTTTTTGAGCCAAAAGTTGGGAAGTAATTGATGAACAAACTTCCTACATTGTAGCTTTAGTTCTTCATGCATAAAATTATTAATTCAATTTGGGAGTCATGCCTCTGATTTTAAGAGATTGCACTTGCAAGGCACTGGTGTTAAGTGTAAGCAGTTTATTTGTAGAATAGATCCCAAAGACCCTTTTCAACATCAGGACAACACACTTCAATGTTGAGGGCTAAAATCATCAGTGGGGTGAAAGAAAAAATGCATTCAGAGGAATAAAAATTGATCGATTCTGTCAAAACTGGAGATAATAGGAGGGATTATAAAAGTTGTTTCAAAGGTTGAGTTGAAAGGAGGCTCATCAGGGCAGTGATGGAGAGTAGAATGGATGAAAACACAACCTCAAAAAATGGATCAAATGGGTGGAATTACTTAAGTCAAAGAAAGAGGCAAGCTGTATTGCAGTAGGTTATTATAAGATTGTAAGCCAGAGATGGGTTTTAAACAACAGATGAGGAGATTAAACCAGTGGCTTTGGGCACCCCATCTGAGAGCCAATATTGAGCTGATGTGTAAGTGAGAACTAATAGTGTAGAAGCTACAGACTGAATAAACTGTAGCCGTCGAGGCTGGGGTGTGGGAGGTACGAGCTTGAGAGATTGGCATAAAATCTATTGGGACAATCATAACATGATGGAACAGTGATGGAGAAAAGGTTTCGTTTCTAGGAGCACTATAAAGGGAGATGATGTTTGGAGAGGTGAGCATTTTCTTGATTGAAGTGCCCATAGCCTTAAAGGTTTAGTTTGATTGGACCAAAGCTGGGAAAAAAAACTGATAGAAGTCAAAATACTTACACATTTCCATACCATTTTGAGATTCATTTTCTTGCAGGTGTTTACAGGAAAATAAACAAATACAACAGAACTTATGAAGAGCTATAGATAAACAAAGACAAAGAGAAAATGTGCGAAAGAAGACATATAGTGAAAATAAAAATAAATAATACTGAGGACATGAGTTGTAGAGTCCTTGAAAAGTTTGTCTGTAGGTTGTGGAATCAGTTCAGAGTTGTGCTGCATGAATTTTTGCATGCTGGTTCAGGAGCTTGGTGGTTGGTGCTTGCAGGGTAATAGCTTCCTGAACTTGGTGGTGTGGAACTTAAGGCTGCTGTACTTCCTCCCTGATGGTAACAGCAAGAAGAGATGGTAGGGGAGTCCTTGATAATGGATGCTACTCTCTTGTGGGGAGGGCTTTGCCCATGATGTATTGGGTTATATCCACTATCTTTTTGTAGACCTTTCCATTCCTGGTGTATCCATACCAGGCCATGATGCAGTTAGTCAGGATACTCCACTGTGCATCTATAGAAGTGCTTCAATGTTCCAAGTGACATGCCAAATCTGTGAAACTTCAAAGAAGGTAGAGGTGTTACCATGCTTTCTTTGTGATGGACCTTATGCCCTGGTTCTAAGACAGATCCTCTGACATAATAACACCAAGCAATTTAAAGTTACTGACTGTCTCCACCTCTGATCCCCTTATGAGAATTGGCTCTTGGACCTCCGGTTTGTTCCTTCTGCAGTCAAAAATCAGATCTTTGACTTTGCTGACAATGAGAAATTGTTGTTGTGGTACACAGCTTCGTGGCACCATCCAACCAGATTTCCAGCCTCCCTCCCACGTATATGCCGATTCATCACCACATTTGATTCAGCCAACGACAGTGGTGACATCAACATACTTAAATATGGCATGAAGTAAGTAGAGCACAGGGCTTAGCACAGTATTGTGATGTACCTGTGTTAGTGATCGTGGAGGAGATGTTGTTTCCAATCTGTATTGATCGGGGTCAGCAAGTGATGAGATTGAGGATCCAGGTACACATGAAGGTGCCAGTGAAATGGCGTCTGCTGTTGTCCTGTTGACGCAGATGCAAATCGCTCCACAGTGCTTCATGACCAACCTCTTGAAGCACTTTATCAGGGTGGATGGAAGTGTTACTGCACAATCGTTACTGAGGCAGATTACTGGAACAAGGTTCTGGTACTGTAGTATTAATTCTCTCTGTGGAAAGCATTAGTCTGTGGTGCCTAGACAATACTGATAAAGCAGATCGATCTGTGCTGCCAATGAATGCTTGTACAGATAACTGGATAGCTTGGCTATCAATGATAACGACTGTTTAAATTGCTGCTCTAGGGATTCCATTGGCCTTTCACCAAAGTAACAGCAGGAGATTGAAGCTATCCCCAGGGAAGTTCTGCTTTGGCCTATTGTACTACCTACTAATTAAGCAGACAAATGAACAAACTGCTAACTGATCTTTAATGTGGAGAAGCAGGGAGGAGCTATGGACCGATTAAGGGAAGCATATCTACTATGAACAAACTAAACGGAATGTCTGCTCCTCCTCCCACCCCAGCACTATGGAAGCTCATTCTAGTAGCTGGCCACAGTAACATTCATCTCAAGCAATTTGTCACGGAGGATGAAACTCCTTGTAGCACAGTGCTAGCATCTCACAGCAACTGGAATGCCAATGCGATTTTATGCTTGTGATCACAATATCCTGTAATCAAAGTTTAATTAATTGAATCTGTAGACTGCAAATGGAATGATTGGGGAAGTGATTTTATTAGCACACTATCCTTTTATCTCTAAGACATGATTCACATTGAGCCAAGGCAAATTTAATTAGCAAGAGTTGTCAGATGGTGCTGGTGGTAGACGGCGATGTTTTGCGGGCAGCTCACAGAAAAAGAACTTCTCAATATACTTTGGCTTCAAAGTTAATTTAGAATCCGTATATAAATCTATTCTGTAAATGTTCTCTCCTATTTGACTCCAGTTGGTCAGGGATCCAAGGGAGGTTGTAAGGAAAACTTCTTCCTCCATTGTAGTTCAAAGCTTTTGTTCTTTACTCTCTTTTTAATGAGGAAGTGGGTGAAATGTGTAATTACTCTGTAATCTGCACCTGGTTTTTCCCTAATTAGGCTGCTCACTAGTTCCGTTGTTTGCAAATGAACGTGACTACAGCCTTTATCCAATGCTAAGTGCATGTACAGCTCAGCCGGAACCTCTGTGCGGCAAGACGCTGGCAGCAATTAAAGCTCGCCTGCGCTAATAATGAAGAAGTACCAGTGCAAATGTCAGTCCTTAATGCTGCACAGGTAGCTTGTGCGTATTTCCTCAGAGAGGTTTAGGCGGGAGAATTGCTGTCTTCCCCTCCCCTCAGGTCTAGTTCTGCAATGGGTTCTGCTGAGTTTCCCATGCATGTTGTCCTCAAGGGCACCGCCTGCATGCATGTGTGTGCATGTCTGCTTTCAAAGTTCAATATCCGAAATAAATTTATTATCAAAGTGCATATATGCCACCATATACAACCCTGAGAATCATTTTCTTGTGGCATCCACAGTAAGTTCAAGAAACATCATAGAATCAATGAAAAACCACACCTAACAGGATAAGCAACCAATGTACAAAAGGCAACACACTGTGCAAATATTAAAAAAATGAATAAATAAGCAATAAATAGGGAGAACATGATATGGAGTCCTTGACAGTGAGTCCATAGTTTGTGGAGGGTTCAGTATGTGGCGGAACAGTTTAGTGATGGGGCGAATGAAGTTATCTCCTCTGGTTCAAGAGCCTGGTGGCTGAATCAGAATCAGGTTTATTATCACCGGCATGTGACGTGAAATTTGTTAACTTAGCGTCAGCCGTTCAATGCAATACATAAACTAGCAGAGAAAAATTGTAATAATAAATAAAATTTAAAAAATACTAAACAAATAAATCAATTACGGATATTGAATAGATTTTTTTAAATGTGCAAAAACAGAAATACAGTATTTTTTTAAAAAAGTGAGGTAGTGCCCGAAGATTCAATGTTCATTTAGGAATCGGATGGCAGAAGGGAAGAAGTTGTTCCTGAATCGCTGAGTGTGTGCCTTCAGGCTTCTGTACCTCCTACCTGATGGTAACAGTGAGAAAAGGGGATGCCCTGGGTGCTGGAGGTTCTTAATAATGGAGGCTGTCTTTCTGAGACACCGCTCCCTGAAGATGTCTTGAGTACTTCGTAGGACTAGTACCCAAGATGGAACTGACTAGATTTACAACCTTCTGCAGCTTCTTTCGGTCCTGTGCAGTAGCTCCTCCATACCAGACAGTGATGCAGCCTGTCAGAATGCTCTCCACGGCACAACTATAGAAGATTTTGAGTGTATTTGTTGACATACCAAATCTCTTCAAACTCCTAATAAAGTATATCTGCTGTCTTACCTTCTTTATAACTACATCGATATGTTGGGACCAGGTTAGATCGTCAGAGATCTTGACACCCAGGAACTTGAAGCTGCTCACCCTCTCCACTTCTGATATCTCTATGAGGATTGGTATGTGTTCCTTCGTCTTACCCTTCCTGAAGTCCACAGTCAGCTCTTTCGTCTTACTGATGTTGAGTGCCAGTTTGCTGCTGTGGTACCATTCCACTAGTTGGCATATCTCACTCCTGTATGCCCTTTTGTCACCACCTGAGATTCTACCAGCAATGGTTGTATCATCAGCAAATTTGAAGATGGTATTTGAGCTATGCCTAGCCACACAGTCATGGGTATATAGAGAGTAGGGCAGTGGGCTAAGCACACACCCCTGCGGTGCACCAGTGTTGATCGTTTGCGAGGAGGACATGTTATCAGCAATCCACACAGATTGTGTTCTTCCAGTTAGGAAGTCAAGGTTCCAATTGCAGAGGGAGGTACAGAGGTCCAGGTTCTGCAACTTCTGAATCAGGATTGTGGGAATGATGGTATTAAATGCTGAGCTATAGTCGATGAACAGCATCCTGACATGGCTGTTTGTGTTGTCCAAGTGGTTTAAAGCCATGTGGAGAGCCATTGAGATTGCATCTGCTGTTGACCTATTGTGGCGATAGGCAAATTGCAATGGGTCCAGTTCCTTACTGAGGCAAGAGTTTGGTCTAGTCATAATCAGCACGGACTAGGAGGGCCAAGATGTCCTGTCTTCGTGCTGTAATTGTTATATGGTTATAACCAGCCTCTCAAAGCATTTCATCATTGTCGATGTGAGTGCTACCGGGTGATAGTCATTAAGGCAGCCCACATTATTCTTCTTGGGTACTGGTATAATTGTTGTCTTTTTGAAGCAAGTGGGAACTTCCACCCATAGCAGTGAGAGATTGAAAATGTCCTTGAATACTCCTGTGAGTTGGTTGGCACAGGTTTTCAGAGCCACACCAGGTACTCCATCGGGACCTTCTGCCTTGCGAGGGTTTACTCTCATTAAAGACAGGTCAACATAGGCCTCTGAGATGGAGATCACAGGGTCATCAGGTGCAGCAGGGATCTTCACAGCTGTAGTTGTGTTCTCCCTTTCAAAGTGTGCATTTAAGGCATTGAGTTCATCTGATAGTGAAGCATCGCTGCCATTCATGCTGTTGGGTTTTGCTTTGTAGGAAGTAATGTCTTGCAGAGCCTGCCAGAGCTGCTGTGCATCTGATGTTGCCTCCAACTTCATTCAAAATTGTCTCTTTGCCCTTGAAATAGCGCTCCACAAATCATACCCGGTTTTCTGGTACAGACCTGGGTTGCCAGACTTGAATGCCACAGATCTAGCCTTCAGCAGACTATGTACTATGTACCTCCTGGTTCATCCATGGTTTTTGATTTGGGAATGTACTGTAAGTCTTTGTGGGTACACACTCATCCACACAGGTTTGAAGATGAATCCCTGAATACAGTCCAGTCCATTGATTCAAAGCAGTCCTATAGGCTCTTCTGTGCTTCCCTTGTCCAGACTTTCTTGGCCCTCACTACTGGTACTGCAGTCTTCAGTCTCTGCCTATATTCAGGGAGTAGAAGTACAGCCAGGTGATCAGACTTCCTGAAGTGAGGGCGTGGAATAGCACGGGAGGCATTCTTGATGGTGGTGTAGCAATGGTCCAGGGTGTTGTTTCCTCTGGTATTGCAAGTGATCTGCATTCCAATATAACTAAAAGTTCAAAGTAAATTTATTATCAAAGTACATATATGTCAGCATATGCTACCTAGCATATGCAGATGTGTACAGGGAAATTAAAAAAATGATAGAATTGATGAAAATCTATAGATAACAAAGATTGACAAACAACTGTAACCCCCCCGGGTCGCCTCAGGCTCGCTCAGCTCGTTCTCATCTAGGGGGAGCAGCCTTCGGCCCCGCCAAACTGGGTAATCAGCTGGTGTGGATGCTGTGTGATATCCCCGCCTCGCCAAAAAACAGACAGTACCCCATATGTGAATAAATGATTACAATTTATAAAGATTACTATAACTAAGTGATTAATAACGATACAGTATATATGAAGGATAAGAAAATACAGAAAAGGCGCCAAACTTATCAAAGTCCAAACCACTTCATGCACAACTGTTGGAGCTCAATTACTGAAGTCTTCTGGCCACCATTCAATCCCCTCTGAACTCCTCGACTCGCAGCTCAGGACCATCCGAAGTGGTCAACCAAGCACATCTATCTTCGTCTCCTCTCCTCGGTGTACCTCCTGGCCTTGGACCCCTGCTTGGGGTCCGTTCCTCACCCAGTTTACAGCATCGCGTCCTCTCTCTCTCACCCCCTCGCGCCGATCTCCCCAAAAGCCCGCCAACAATAGCTTACAGACTCAGAAGAAAGAACAACATTAATCCCAATTGGTTTACAAAGGAATACAATTCTCATTATCAGTAAATTTTAACCCAAACAAGCTTCCAGTACTCTCTTGCAACAAAGAAGCATTCCTACTTTTAACAAAACAAAGAAGCCATTTTGATTAACATACGCAGTAACAAAGAAAAAGAAGAACCCCCCCCCCCCCTTTACACAACCAATGTGCAAAAGAAGACAAATTATGGAAATAATAATAATAAGTTGTAGAGTCTTTGAAAGGGGATCTTTTGGTTGTGGAATCACTTCTGCTGTGAGTGAAGTCATCCACACTGGTTCAGGAGCCTGATGGCTGTAGGGTAACAACTGGTCCTGTACCTGGCCATGTGGGACACAAGGTTCCTGTACCTCCAGCCTGATGGTAGTAGTAAGAAGAGAGCATGACCTGGACTGATGGGATCTTTTGTTTTTTTTATATTGTATAATGGTGATAATCCAAAAGTGACATTAGTTGTGCTAATATTTGTCCAGTATCACTAGCGATACTCAGTGTTGCACTTATCAGTCTAATCAATAAAGGACAGGATGGATCAGTGAACGTGCATCCTATCAACATGCTCAACACTGCAGCTGCTGTGGACAGCTTGGTTAATATGATGCAATTTCTGTTTTTCCCCTTAGGTAGGGTTTGCATTGCCCAGTCACTGAAAATCCCTCGGGAGCCAAAGCCAGGAGAATTTGACAAAATTATCAAGCGCTTGCTGGAAACCCCCAACGCTCGTGGAATAATCATATTTGCAAACGAAGATGACATCAAGTGAGCATTCTTTTTCTTTACACTTGATGGTGTTTAGCTCTGCCCCCTGGAGTTCTGGTCCAAACCTAGCCAAAACCTTTAACTGTCTTGTTTTCAATGTTGATGATGCTAAAGATTTTAGTGGGAGTTCAGGAATACTGGAAATGAGGAAAAGAGTTGAAAAAATTGATTTGTAATCACCACGCATTTTCCTCAAGAGCACGGGGAATTCTAATGCAATTACACATCTGACTGCTGCCTCGGTCCTCTGGGAGATGGAGCTGGTTTTCAGATGCAATAGATCAGAAACTAACAGGCCAGGTGGGAGAACGTGACAAAGTGAGCTCGACATGATTTAAATCTGAAGAGATGGCTGCTTCGCGAGATACAATGCGGTCTTCAAACATGTCCTTTTCCTGCATTTTGTCACGTTTTTGCCTGTCAAGATGTTTGTCTGAGTATATCGCACCTTTGCCCGTCAGTGCTGGGGTGTAGTGGAGGAGGAAATGAGATGAGAAGATTGTTATCATTTTGTAGTGCAACACTTAACCACCCTGCCCATCCGATCTACTTTCTGCTTTCCTCACTCCCACCCTGCCATCCTTTTCTCCACAGCCGTTTGCTGGAGGCCGCCAAAAGATCCAATCAGACAAAACACTTCCTCTGGGTTGCTTCTGACAGCTGGGGTTCAAAGATCGCGCCCGTCCACCTGCAAGAAGACGTTGCAGAAGGGGCTGTCACTATCCTTCCCAAGAGAGCCTCAGTTGAAGGTAGGATTACTTCAGGTTCTCGTCCCCGATTCAGCCACCTCTTCCTGTGCTCCGATTGAAATTTATTGACTCATGATTGCACTCAGGGGAAAGTGCCAAACTCAGTAATATTTCCCCCAGGATTGAAAAGGTCACTGCTGAGGGAAATTGGATCCAGACTGCATTAATCTATTCACACTACAAGCTATTAAAGTTCAAGACATTAGAGATAAGTTTTTCCACACTACTTGGCTGTAATGCTTGCTGCTTAAATTTTAGGACAATTTGGAAAATAATTTTAAATGACACAAGAAAGGAAAGAAATACCAATGTAGACCACAGTCCTGCTTTATTTCTTAATTCTGTGTGTTCCTGATAGCTTATTATGTTTTATGCAATGCTCAGTACTTGATATCAGTGCAGCTCTGTCTCAGTTCTAGCAACCTGGATTCATTTTTGATCTTGGGCACTGTCAATGTGAATTTGTGTGTTTTTCTTGCAATCTCCCCTCAGCCACTGCCAAGTTATCTGATTTGCCCCACTTCCCAAATATGCAGTGGTTAGGTAGGTGAATTGGCACTTGCAAGTTAGGCTTACTGTAGCTGGGTGATGAAAATCTCAGTCGATGTGCGATTGAGAGAGAGAAGGTGGGGATTAGCTTTGCTCTGAGAGTTGAAATGGACTCTGTGCCAAATGTCATCAGCGAATAAGCTTGATTCTTTTTGCTTTTCCAGGCTTCGACAGATACTTCAGAAGCCGTACATTGGAAAATAACAGGAGGAATGTCTGGTTTGCCGAGTTCTGGGAGGAAAACTTCAATTGCAAATTAAGTTGGCATGGGAAGCGGAATAGCAAGGTCAAGAAATGCACAGGTAATTAAACGTATTTTAATTTAGTAATATCGGTGGATAGCCAACTCTTTCCATTGATTTAGACCAGACGTCAAGGCAAAGCATTTTCCAAAATGGGTAATTCAGCGACAGTGATGAGTAACCTCAAGGTTTCATTTCTGGCATGTTCCTGCCTGAAGTTACCTCACATTACCTTGTAGTGGTGAATAGCCTTTGAAGAGGATACATGTGGAGTCAGTCTTTGCTGATTAACAAGCATCTTTTTGGCCATCACAGCCACTCGACTGATATTATTAGTCTGAGTGGACCCTCCATTCTTGTCTGGAGATTCATGGTAGAACTTAAAATTTAGAATATAAAAACAAGGATGTAATGGTGAGGCCTCGTGGAGTATTGTGAGCAGTTTTGGGCCCCTTATCTAAGAAAGGATGTGTTAACATTGAGGAGGGTTAAAAGGAGGTTCACAAAAATGATTCTGATATTGGAAAGCTTATCATATGAAGAGTATTTGATGGTTCTGAAATTCCTTGCTGGAAATTAGAAGAATGGGGATGGGGAGGGATCTAATTGAAACCTATCGACTATTGAAAGGCCTTGATAGCGTGGAAGTGGAGAAGATGTTTCCGAAACTGGGGAAGTCTAGAACCTGAGGGCACATCCTCAGAATAGAGGGATGTTCATTTAGAATAGAGATGAAGAAGAATTTCTTTAGCCAGGGAGTGGTGAATATGTGGAGGTCATGTTATTGAATGTATTTAAGGCAGAGATTCTTAATAAGTTGGGACATGAAAGGTTATGGGGAGAAGGCAGGACAATGGGGTTGAGAGGAAAATGGTTCAGCCTTGATCAAATGGTGGAGAAGACTCAATGGGCCAAATGGCCTAATTCTGATCCAATGTCTTATGGTCTTAATGATAAAGCCTTTGAAAGATTGGGGGAAGTGGCTGGTCTTTTGTAATGGTACTTTGTGAAACAGCTGTTTCCTGATAAGTTGGCATGTCATTTGGTGCAAGTGAAGCCAGATAGCATTTCATAATAATTAGGAGTTGTGAACAAAGTTGAAAGTGTGATTGGATCATGGACTCCACACTAAGTTACAGCACTCTCAATCTGCAACCATCATCTTCCTTTGTGTCAGGTGACTTCTGTTGACCTTAGTTTTGTGAGAGCTTCTGGTGCCAGAGTCATGTCAAATGTCACCTTGTTGCCAAGACCATTTACTGCCCATTGCTGCTGACTGTTAGATCTTGTGCATGTGTGTAATAAAATCTGGAGGTGGGCTATTTCAACCAGATCCAAACGATGTGTTGGGAGTAGAGTCCTGATGTTCAGGAACATGGCTTCTATTATGTCCAGGTTTGGGGCAGAATTCCTGATACTTGCAATGATTTTAGTGGCCTACTCATCAAAACCCACATATTTTCTTGCTCTTTTACCTCAAAATATACGGTCTTTTTATCAAGTGTGGTACATTCCTAAATTACCTGCCTAATGGAATGTTTAATGCTTACCTAACTGAATGGCAGCCAAATCCTATCAGACAACCAAAACAGCACTAGACCCAACTGGATACCAAAATGATCATCAGCATCACTGGCTAATAACAATGATTTTGTATAATTTTTCATGGAACTTTAGGCAATATTCTGTCATTGATGATTCTCATGAAATGAAATAAAACAACAAAGGGGGGCTGAGAGTGGAAAGACGGGAGCTCATAGTATGTTGAGGTTGGAGAGACTGAGGTCCATCGTGTTCTGGGGCCTGAGAGACTGAGAAAGATTGTGTGTTGGGAATAGAGAGGCTGAGTTTGAAAGGAGTATAGTGATTCACAGGACTGGGGACTGCGTGTTGGGGTTGGGGGTGTGAGTCCCGTTTGCGCTGGAGATTGAGGGTCCAAATCCCACAATATGGCAGAGAGCCCGGTTTCCTGTCCTGCCGTGTGCTGTGCTTCAAGGATCTGAGCTGAACAGTGTTCTGATGGTTCAGGATCTGGAATTGGGTGTGGGAAGCAGCAAGGAGCTGTGTCAACAATATGGATTGTTGTCCCACTGTCATGTCATCACCTTGTCACGTTGGTGAAACCCAACAGCAGGCACCGTGGCTGTGAACAGCAGCCTGTTCCCGCTCCCTCCTATGTCTCTGACATGGTGATCACTTTGTGAATGCAGGATCACTGATGACAGGGATTTCCCATATGAGCCTTGCAAGGGAAGCTAATGATCCAGAAATAGTCTCTGTTATCGTTCTCGCAAAACATTGATTTTCAGGATTATAATGCGGTGACAAAGTACTGTGCACTACAATTTCCTTGATTTTCTCAGCTGAAATCTTTTGTATTCAGTTAAGGTGTGATTATTAGCAAGAACAGGAAGGGATTTAGATGAGAAACTGTACAATTTTGCTATCAGTATAATTTTGTTCTCTGCATGAACCATTTTTCTCATTTCTGTACTATCTCAATGGTTTAATTTGTTGACCTTTAGACATTTTCACTGGTTTTCTCTACATCTAATCAGCAAAGTGTTTTCTGTGGATTCAGACTTTCACACGAAGCCACACCCATCTTTGTATCTATTGAGCCTTCTCATTGCCTCTTAACATGTAGAATGCACATGTTTAGAAATGTCAGTAAAATTTAATTATGAGCCAAATGGTCCAGATTATTTTCTTGATGATTTTGTTCATAAGAGGTTAACATTTTAAGGAAAAGATAGACTATTTAATGTGGGGGTAATAGCCTGTGGTATGTCTGCCAAGTGAATTCATACAGAATAGAATAAAGTGACAGGAGCAGGGATAAGTCATTTGACCTTTTGAATCTGCTCAGCCGTTCATTAAGATTATGGCTGATGTTTTTCCTCAAGACCAATTGCTCGCACTGCCTCCGTGTTCAGCTATTCTCTTTACCTCCAAAAATCTGTCAATACCATAAACTCAATGACAGTCTCTGCAATTCTCTGCAGTAAAAAAGAATTCAAGCAAATCACCAGCCTCTGAGTGAAGAAATATCTTCAAGCCCCAATTAAGAGGAGGCTGATGATAAAGAGCTGAGAGAGAATGATAGAGCACATTGCTCCAACAAACCCTGCCTTTGGCATTTTAGTAGGATGTTCCATTTAGACCCCTGGCCTGATCTTCACCATTAATGTTTAAATGTCCTCTATTTGTATTTATCTCAATCTGCTTTAAAACTGAGCACTCAATATAGTTCTACTCATTTCAGGCTGGAGCTTCTCAATCTCAATCAACATCTTGCTTAACTTAGATTTTCCTTTTAATGTCTCTAATTGCTTTATCAATCACCTTTAAACTTTGAGCTTTATTCCTTGCCTTTCCCCCACTAGAAACATTCATATTTAACTTGCTATCGAAACCAATCTAGATTTCCCCAGCGATGAACTCAATTCCCTCATTCCTTGTGCCAAACTAGTTGACAACTTTTTTCTGCATTGTCCATGAGGCCCTGAAATTCTTCCTGAAGTGTAATCATAGAGTAATTCAGTGTAGAGTCAAGCCTTCAGCCCACAGTCCATACTGACAAGCAAACATCCATTTCAACCAATCCTATTCTCATCCTATTTTATTCTCCCCACATTCCTATTAACTCCCACCAAGTTCTACGCTTGGGCAATTTACAGTGGCCAGTTAACCTATTGACCTGCATGGGTTTGGGATGTAAAAGGAAACAGGAGCACCTGAGGGAAATTTATGTAGTCACAGGGAGAACACGCAAACTCCATACAGTCGGCAGTGGAACTCTGGATTGAACCAAAGGTCAGGATTGAACAAGGTTATTGCAGCAGTGAATCAGCACCTCGACCAATTGTCCAGAACTTGATGCAATACACTAACTGAGGCCTAACTGGTTCCCTGTGAAGACTTCCTGTACTCACTGCTTATGTTGATGAAAGATCTGTTAATTCCTCTGTTAAGGGAGCTAGGGCTTTACTCTTTGGAGAGAAGGAGGATGAGAGGAGACATGACAGAGGTATACGTGATATTAAGAGGAATAGATAGAGTGGACAGCCAGCGCCACTTCCCCAGGGCAACACTGCTCAATACAAGACGACATGGCTTTAAGGTAAGGGGTGGGAAGTTCAAGGGGGATATTACAGGAAGGTTTTTTCACTCAGAGAATGGTTGGTGTGTGGAATGCATTGCCTGAGTCAGTGGTGGAGGCAGATACACTAGTGAAATTTAAGAGACTACTAGATAGGTATACGGAGGAATTTAAGGTGGGGGGTTATATGGAATACAGGGATTAAGGATCGGCACAACATTGTGGGCCAAAGGGTCTGTACTATGCTGTATTATTCTATGTTCTATGTTTTCTTATCTTACTCTGCTCTTGACTAATATTTGGGTTGCTCTGCCTCAGGTCCATCCGGTCCAAATTCATTTTAGAGTTAAGCAGCCCAACACAGTTAAATGGGACAAAATGAGATGGCAGTGATCCTGAACCTTTTGTTTGTCCAGCAAGATTGCAGGCCTAGTCTGGTACAGTATTGTGTGAACCTGTGGAAGGGAGGAAAGCAGTTCAGTCGTGTTGGAGGAGATTTTGAGGGGCTAGCACTCGGTGTCATTCTTTTGGAACACAAAGAACACTCCCATTTCTTATCATCCCTCATTCTTCCCCTCCCAAAGAGAATATGGGTTTACCTGTTTGAACAAAGAACATAGAACTTTACAGCACAGTACATACCCTTCGGTCACAATGTTACACCGACCTTTTAACCTACTCTAGGAATCAATCTAACCGTTCCCTCCTACATAGTCTTCCATTTTTCTATCATCTATATGTCTACCTACGAGCTTCTTAAATGCCTCTAATGAATCTGCCTCTAGACCACCCATAACAGTGGTGTTCCATGCACTCACCACCCTCTGATCAACAACTTACCTCTGACATCCCCCTATACTTTCTTCCAATCACCTTAAAATTATGTCCCCTGGTATTAGCTATTTACACTCCGAGAAAAAAGTCTCTGGCTATCCATGCTGTCTATGCCTTTTATCATTTTGAACACATCTATCAAGTTAGCTCTCCTCCTCCTTCAATGCAAAGAGGAAAGCCCCAGCCCATTCAGCCTGTCTTCATAAGACATGCTCTTTAATCCAGGCAGCATCTTGTAAATCTCCTCTGTAAAGCTTTCACATCCTTTCTATAGTGAGGCAACCAGAAATGAATACAATATTCAAAGTGTGGTCTGACCAGAGTTTTATGGAGCTGCAACATTACCTTACAATTCTTGAACTCAATACCTTGACTAATGAAGGCCAACATGTTGTATGCATTCTTAACCACCCTATCAACTTACGCAGCAACTTTGAAGGATCTATGAATGTGGACTCAAGGTCACTCTGTTCCTCCACCTTGACTAGAATCATGACATTAACCAGGTTTTCTGCCTTTAAATTGTATCACTTCATACATCTATAACTTGAACTTCATCTGCCTCTTCTCAGCCCAGCTCTCCATGACCCATTGCAACCTGTAACAGCCTTCTACACTATCCACAACTCAACCAAACTTCAATGTCATCTGCAAACTTAATAACCTACCTTTCAACTTCCTTATCCAAATCATTTATAAAAGTCAAAAACAATTCCGTGTGGAACACCATTGGTCACTGACCTCCAGGCAGAAAACTATCTATCTACAACCACCCTGTGCTTTCTATGGGCAAGCTAATTCTGAATCCACACAGTCAAGTTTCTCTGGATCCCATGCCGACTGACTTTCTCAATGAGCCCATCATGTGGAATCTTACCAAATGCCTTATTAAAATCTATCTATCCATTGCTCTACCATCATTAATCTGTTTCGTCACATACCTAAATAATTCAATCGGGCTTGTGAGCAATGGCCTGCCCCTCCCAAAGACATGCTGACTATCTCTAATCAAGCTATGCTTTTCCAATAAACACCATCTCTAAGAATCTTGTTGAATAATTTGTGTACCACTGAAGTACATCTCACAGGTCTATAATTCCCAGGGTTATTTCTACTCATTTTCTTGAACAAAGGAGGAACATTTTCCACCCTCCAATCATCTGATGCTACTACTGTGACCAGTAGTCCTGGATCTTGCCTGACCGTATGTGAGCTTCCTGAGCCACTCAACAAGGAGGCTTTGCTAGAAATGGCGGGGGGATCAGAAGCACATTTTAGACTCCCCTGTCCCTTTCTGCCAATTGAGCACAACACCCAAGGATAAACTTAGCAACAAAAGGACAGGCAGGTAGGTGGAGGACGTAGTGTGGTTCTTTTAGTAAAATAGAAATCGAATCTTTAGGAAGAGGTTACCTAAGATCAGAAGATCTGGGTTCTCATGGGTTGAGTTAAGAAATTGCAAGGTTAAAAAAACAAACTCATGGGAGTTGTATGCAGGCCTCTGAACAGTAGCCAGGATGTGGGATATAAATTACAATGGGAGATAGTAAAAGTATGTAAAAGGGAATGTTATGGCAGTCATGGGGGATTTCAATACGCAGGTACAGTCGGCCTTCCTTATCCGCGGGGGATTGGTTCCGAGACTCCCCATGGATTCCAAAAAATGCGGTTGCTCAAGTCCCTTATTTAACCTGAATCAATGCGGTGGTCTTTAGGACCCAGCGGAATCCCGGACTTTATTTAACTTGTTCAGTGTGGTGGACATTAGGACCTGGCGCAGCTCTGAATCCGCGGTGTTTCTGTTCACGAAAGTAATCATGATCACAATTGAAAATAAGGTGGAGGTAATAAAGCAATCAGAAAGAGGAGAAACACCATCAGTCATTGAAAAAGTGTTAGACTACAGTCGGTCAACGATCAGAACAATTTTAATGGAGCATGTGAAAGGCCCTGCCCCGATGAAAACTACTATAATTACTAAGCAACACAGTGGTTTAATTATTGAAATACGTATGTTTCTTAAGTGTTTTATATGCATAGAAAGGTAAAATATATACTATATACTAAGAAAAATGTTTGACTAACTGACGCTAAATAATACCGGATGTACCTGTTCCGACTTCAAATCCGAGTTAAAGATGGACTCAAGGATGAAACTCATTCATAAGCTGGGGACTGCCTGTACTTTTAAGTCATTTCTAGATTACTTATAATACCTAATACGATGTAAATGCTATGTAAATAGTTATACTGTATTGTTTAGGGAATAATGACAAGAAAAAATAGTCTGTACATGCTCAAGCAACGAGTGCTGGAGAGAACTTCCGGGTTTTCCCGATCCACGGTTGGTTGAATCCGCGCATGCGGAATCCGCGGATAAGGAGGGCCGGCTGTAGATTGGTAACATCGGTTGGTGCTGGGTCTCAAGAGAGGGAATTGTAGAATGCCTATGAGAAAGCGGGATGCAAATTACTTTGCATGAGCCTCACTTACAGGAGAAGATCCTATTCACTCCTCTATTGGTCTCCCTCACTATCTCTTACTCTCCTAAATAAGACATGTTAAAAAGCGGGCTAATGTGCCAGCGATGGAGACACATACAAGATTCTTTTGCTGCTTCCGTTTGTTGTAATTTACAGATAATGAGAATTCACTGCTGGAATCTTGCTTTACACAGGCTAAGACTACAAGATGAAGAACATCAGAAGCTGTAGAAAGCTACCAAATTAAGATTAAAACATTGCAACCATAACTTGGGCCGACAGTGTTTACTTGAGCCAGGGCAAAAGGGTTGACACATTGCATTTATCTTAATTGTTTATTCTTGGAAAACACTTTTTACCAGTAAAGGAACTCAGTGCTGTCTCTGGAGAAAATCCTGTTGGCCTTAAGCACTTTAAAATAAACTTTGCTGATGCAGGCTTTGCTTCCTCCTATTCATTTCAGAGATCTAAGGGACTGGGAGGAAAAGACACATTGTCAGCCAGTTTGCACTCTACTTCGCATAATCAGGATAGCTTCCCATGTGAAGAGTTACTTCTATTCAATAAATCAAACCCCCTTGTCATTTGTATCCACAGATTTCTTAACTGATTCTCAAAGTTTTGATTTTCTGATCTTAAATCATTTAATTCCACATGTTGATTCAAGGGAAGAAGCTCTAGGTCTCAGTTTGAAGTGTATGCTTCAAAATTTAATTTAAAATATAATACCAAATCTCTCTTCCCATACCCACGAAATCCTTCCTTTAATATCTGCATCAATGGCTAAGTAGCTCATTGTTCTCAATCTTTCTTTAAAAATAGCTTTGGGAAATCAGCATTCTTGTTCTCTAACATGCAAATCTTCCAGCTAACAGAATTTCTTCAGGCATCTGGGGTCTTAATTTCTTGACATGAAGCAACTGTAAATTGTTTAGAGGCATTCGAGAGATAAATAACCTGCTACAGTATGTCTTGTACACTGTGGATTACTTAAAACCACCCAGCAAGTTGATTAAGCTAATTGTAATGTAGTTGCCTGTAACGATATGTCCCAGCAGTCATTCTACTTGCTTGCTGCAATCTTGAGTATAAAGAATCTGCAAAGTTTTGTTTCTGATATTGACTGTTATAAGAGGATATGTCACCTTGAAGTTCCACTTATAGGATTTTGATTAGCTCCTTTCAGCTGACATGTACATAGCAGGCACGAAATAAAGGAAAAATGCAAATTGCCTTTGGCACAAATCTGCAAATGTCTCCAATTTTCTGTATTGCTTTTGTTATACACTAGATGTATAGAACTAGTTGAACCTCTGATGAAAGAATTACCATTGAGAATATCTTTGAATTATGCACCATACTAGTACTGTGAATCATTTCTAAAGTTAAACTGCTTCTTTGGGGTACACATTTCATGTATTGAATTGGTTCTGAAATAATACTTTCAAAATTTATCAAGTGTTAGATTACTGTAACCAAATCTAACTGGAAAATAGCTTTGTATTTTATAATCATTTTCAGCCATTTAAAATTGTGTCACTCAGCTGGTAGAATGACAATGTGATTTAAAACTTTTCTTGAGATTGGCTTGTGGCGACCCACTTCCTGCTCAGGCGAACCGGCTCACAAATAGCCCGCGCGTGGGGGAGAGGCTTTGGTAATGCACCTCTGATGTCACTTCTGCCCGGAGAGGGCGGGAACTAGGGATTAAAAGCCAGCGCCGCGAAGTTTGAATAAACTAGTCTCGAAACGACTTACTGACTGCGTGTCGTTGTTTCTAGCTCTGTATGTAGTACATCACTACAGGTTGAATCAGTCAGAGTTTACTAAATTACCACTCTAAAGTAATACTTCTATATGCATTTTTAAAAAAACTTTGATTCACAATTTTCCCTAGTTTTTAGTTCCACAGTTGGGCAGATATTCAAGACTACTATAAAAGGCTGTGTTAATGTCAGGGACAGAGTGTATGCCCGGCTGCTCACTGGAAATTTCCTGCTTGCAAGCCAGTGTTATTTCTTCATGGAATCCAGCACTGTGGCCTAAACTTCTGCATGTTCCCTTGGCTTCAGTTTTAATGGGTTCAAACGCTTCCCCATTTTTTCAATTTTTAGTTTTGTTTTTTTAAGGTAAAATTTATTTTATAACCCCAGCATGCTAATGAAGATGCAGTTAAGCTCTTCAACAGCTTTCATAGCCATTTCAGCCTTGGAGCAGAAATTGTTGGCAGACATAAAATGTAACAACAGAGTACCCACTCTTTGGCCTTCCCACGTAGTCTTCCAGTTTTCTATCATACATGTGCCTATCTTAGACAGTTTCTTAAATGTTCCTGATATATCTGTCTCTGCCACCATCCCTGGCAGTGCATTCTATGCACCTGCCAGTCTATGTGTAAAAAGCTTATCTCTGTCATGCCCCCCTACTTTCCTCTAATCACCTTAATATTGTGCCTGCCCTGGGAAAGGTCTCTGGCTATCCTCTTAATCTTTGCCTCTTATCATCTTGGACACCCTTATCAAGTCATCTCTCATCCTCCTTAGCTCCAAAGAGAAAAACCTTCACTTGCTAAACCTGTCTTCATAAGATAGGCTCTCTAATTGAGGGAGCATCCTGATAAATATCCTCTGCACCCACTCTAAACCTTCCACATCCTTCCGATAATGAGGCGACTAGAACTGATCAGAATATTCACAGCACTCTGAGGGAACTAGTGATCAGTGAGGCCCTGAGCTGATCAGTTTAGAGCTGGTTTCTTTGTGAAAGTTTCCACTGGGGTACCTGTTCCAGGTGAGAGTAGAATCACTGGGGATACAGCTGGCGGTTGAGGTTGGCAGAAAATTTGGGCCTGACCATGTTGGTTCGTAGAATGTGCAATGTTTTGGTAATGTGCAAATGAGTTGGGAGTAAAAACCTCGAAAGAATCATTCAAAATGAGCCAAATTTAGAGCATAATTTGTACCAGAAATCCCCACAGCACTTGCAGCTTGCATTCACTTGCTAAATATGTGTATGGAATGGGGGGAAAATTCTCTGAGTGATCTTCTCACAATTAGTGTGTTTAGCCCGGAGCAATCGCAGTAAATCTGCAGTAACTTGTGAATCCATCTTGCCTGCACTCAAATCTCCAATATTCTTTTGAACGCATTTTTCTGCAGTACTTTCTGCTTTATGTTTGGACTTTGTGTTGGTTTTATTAGTATGCAGAGAGAGGTTTGTGCTGCGAGCTATTTTGGTACTGCAGTGACCTTTATGGATGGAGAATCACTGGCAGAGTTGGCCCTGGCTCTTAACGGTATACATGGCAGAGGATTATTGATGAAGCAGATGCCTTAGCTGTATTCTGTGTTGTGATCCAAAGCATAGTTTGTAGGTATTTAACTGTCTTGCAAGTGATGCATTATGTGGCGGGACCCGAACAGGATAACAAATGTTTGTGGACTCTGCGTGCTGTGGTCCTAGAGGGCCTCCTGTTACAAACAGTAGCATCCATGGATATTATTCCACTGGTGCTTCTGTGATGAACAGTTCCTAATTCATTCATTTAGTGGCAACAATTGCTCCTCTTGACAAATGCCAAGAGTGAATTTTAAACCTTTGGTCCGGGGATCATTGAGGAGAATTTTAATACACAGAAACAGGCAGATTTGGGATGTTAGAAACTTCATTTCTACCTGCCTCATAGCAGCTCCCTTCTGGATTTAACACATGAGCAACCAACCAGCTTCCTGGTTTAATCAGTACTCTAGGGAGGCTGCATGCCACAGATTTGACCTCCATTTTAAATTTATGCTATCAACGCAGTATCCACAGGAATCAGGGATCTTGAGAGCTTGAGGGTGGTGAGGACTGCTGAACCCAGCTTACTTCCTTCCATTTCCCCTACCTCCTGATCAATTCCCATCTCCACTCCTCCTTCAGCCATGAACCCCCACTCCACTCTGGGATGTTGTCCTGTCCTCAGCTGACATATCTCTCTTGCTGGGTTTAGGAGCTGTGAGCCACAGTTTTTGCACCATTAGGCTCCCTCCATCCCTCCCACAGGCCCACTTCCCAATCTTTCCAGTAGAACAAGATCATCAAATGGAGCAGGCTGTTTGGCCCAAAATATCTGCACTGACACTCTATATTCCTTCAATCCCTGCATGTTCATGTACAGTATCTGCCCAAATGCCTCTTAAACATTGCTATTATTTCTGCACCCACCACCACTCATGACATAAGAAATAGAAGCAGGAGTAGGCCATCTGGCCCATTGAGCCTGTTCCATCATTCAATAAGATCATTACCGATCTGACCATTGACTCATCTCCACCTACCTGCCTTTTCTCCATACCCTTAATTTCCTTACTATGCAAAATCTATCCAACTTTGTCTTAAGTATATTTACTGAGGTAGCCTCCACTGTTTCACTGGGTGGAGAATTCCACAGATTCACCACTCTCTGGGAAAAGCAGTCCCTCCTCATCTCCATCCTCAATTTACTCCCCCGAACCTGAGGCTTTGTCCCCTAGCTGTGTTCTCACAAACAGTGGAAACAACTTTCCTGCCTCTATCTTATCTATCCTTTTCATAATTTTATATCTTTCTATAAGATCTCAGTTCAGGCATCTATCACTCTGTGTGTTACATAATTTACCTCATAAATCTTCATTAAACTTTCTACCTCTGACCAGAAACCTATACCCACTTGTATTTCACATCTCTATCCTGGAAAAAAAAACACTATTTGTCTGCTCCATGTAAGCCTCTCATAATTTCATGTACTTGTATCAGGTCATCCTTAGCCTCGATGCTCCAGACAGAACAATCCAAGTTCATTCAACCTCTCATAGCTAATACTCTCTAATCCAAGGGAAGTCCTGGTGAACCTGGTGGCAAAGTAGCTCTGATGAACCATGGCAACGTGTTGCAGGAGGCTTACAAAATTTCTAAACATACTCCTGGACTACTGTCTGTGCAATTTGTGAAGCCTGTAATTTCCCTTTAAGCAACATAACTTTAAACTGCCTTAATGAACTAGCAATTTAACGATCTTTTGAAGGACTATGGCTGGAAGAGAGGGAGGAGGGGGGACTCCAAGCCAGACTGAAGTGCCAAGCATTGAAAGTTCCCTTACCCAGCATCTTGTTTGCAAATGTACAGTCACTGGAGAATAAGACTGAGGACCTAAGGGCAAGCTTGTTGTATTAGAGGGAAATGAGGAATTGCTGCATCCTGTGTTTCACAAAGACATGGCTCACTTCAGACTTGCTTCATGCATCGGTAAGACCTGGAGGCTGCTCAATACACAAATGAGACTGAACTGCTGATTTGGGGAAGGCCAACGATGGCTGGGGAGGGGGTTTCCGTGTTTCATGATAAACTCTTTGTGGTGCTTGGACATGGTGGTTTTATCATACTCTTGTTCCCCTGACCTGGAACATTTAAGTGCTGACCAGTTTACCTGCCAAGAGAGTTCTCCCTTCACAATCCTGATTGCAGTTACATACTGACAAGTGCCGACATTAACCAGGCACTCAAGACATTGAATGCTGGCCTCACAGAGCAAGAAACAGCCCACCTCGACACATTTCAAATCATAGTTGGGGACTTCAATAAGGCCTATTTGAAGAAATATCTTCCAAGTTATCATCAGCATGTGTGGCAGCACTAGAGGTCCCAGCACACATGACCACTGCTATACTAAGATAAAGAATGCATACATTTCCATGCCTGGACTTCATTTCGGGAAATCTGATCACTTGGCTGTCCTTCTCTTACCTGCATACGGGCAGAGGCTAAAGAGCAAGGCTTCAGATACAAAGACCACAAAGAAGTGGTCATGGGAGGCAGAGGAGCAACTACAGGATTGCTTTGAGTAGGTGTACTGGACTGCGTTCAAAGACTCAAAGGATCTGAATGGATACACTACAGTTGTCATGGACTTTATAAAAACAGTCATAGACGAGTATGTGAACATCTTTCAGAGCCTTCCCCTATCAGAATCCCTGAACGAACCATGAGATCTGCAATCTGCTGGGGGCCAGATCAGTGGCATTCAGATCTGGCAACCAAGGGATACAAGAGGTCCAGGTATGATCTCTGGAAAGCCATCCCATGTGTGAAGTGGCAATCTTGCACCAAAGTTGAATCACTGAAGGATGCTTGACAGCTATAGAAGAGCTTGAACGCTATCACCTCTTACAAAAGGAAAGCAGGTGACAATGAGGCTTCGCTCCCTGATTAGCTCAATGCCTTCTATGCTCACTTTCACCATCAACACATGGAGGAACCTTCAGAAACTCCCACAGACCCTGAGGACCCTGTGATTTCACTCTCTGAGGCTGACACGAGAGCATCCTTTAGGAGCATGAATGCACAGAAAACATCCAGCGTAGATTGGGTACCTGGCCATATACTAAAGAGCTGTGCTGATCCACTGGATGGTGTGTTCACTGACATCTTTAAACCCTCGCTTCAGCACTCTGAGGTACACGCATGCTTCAAGTAGGCTCCTACATGTTAAACTGCCCCATTGGCTATCACCCATTTGCACTTACATCCACTGTGATGAAGTCCTTTGAGAGATTGGTGATGAAACATTAACTCCTGCCTGAGAAGCGACTTGGATCTGCTCAAATTTTCCCAATAGCACAACAGGTCCACAGCAGATGCAATTTCATTGGTCTTCACTCAACCCAGGATCATCTGGACAGCTAAGATGCATATTCTAGGATGCTCTTCATCAACTACAGCTCTGCATTCAATAATATCACCCCCTCAAAACTAAGCAATAAGCTTCAGCTTAGGCCTCAATACCTCCTTGTGCAATTGGATCCTCGATTTCCTCACTTGCAGACCCCGTCAGTTCGTAATGGCAATGATATCCCCTCCACAGGTGCACTGCAGACTGTACACTGAGCCCCCTGCTCTACTCACTTTGTACTTATGACTACGTGACTTAGCTCCAATGCAATATTTAGGTTTGCTGACCACACCACTGTCATTGGCCGAATCAAAGCTGGTGATGAGTCAGCATCCAGGAGGGATATTGAAAATCTGGTGAGTGGTGCCACAACAACAACCTCTCACTCAATGTCACCAGGAGTGAGATTAACTGGAGCTGATTATTGACCTCAGGAGGAGTAAACTGAAGATCCATGAGCCAGTCCTCATTGGTGGATCACAGATGGAGGGTCAGCAACTTTAAATTCCTCAGAGCCATCATTTCAGAGGATCTGTCCTGGGACTAGCATGCAATTGCAATTACAAAGTAAGCAAGACAGCACCTCAACGTCCTTTGAAGTTTGCAAACGTTTGGCATGACATCTAGAACTTTGACAAACTTCAGTATAAGTGTGGTGGAGAATATATTGACTGGTTGCATCACAGCCTGGAATGGAAACTCCAATGCCCTTGAACAGAAAATCTTACAAGAAGTAGTAGATACAGCCCAGTTCATCACAGATAAATCCTTACCTACCAGTGAGCACACGTACACAGAGTGCTATTGCAGAAAAGCAGCATCCATCATCGAGGATCCCTACCAGCTGGGCCATGCTCTCTTCTCGCTGCTGTTATCAGAAAGAACATACAGGAACCTCAGGACCCACACCACCAAGTTCATAAGACCATAGGACAAAGGAGCAGAAGTTGGCCATTCAGCCCATCGAGTCTGTTCTGCCATTTTATCATGAGCTGATCCATTCTCCCATTTAGTCCCACTCCCCTGCCTTCTCACCATAACCTTTGATGCCCTGGCTACTCAGATACTTATCAATCTCTGCCTTAAATACACCCAATGACTTGACCTCCACTGCCGCCCGTGGCAACAAATTCCACAGATTCATCACCCTCTGGCTAAAAAAATGTCTTCGCATCTCTGATCTGAATGGGCGCCCTGTGATCCTCAAGTCATGTCCTCTCGTTCTAGACTCCCCCACCATGGGAAACAACTTTGCCACATCCACTCTGTTCATGCCTTTCAACATTCAAAATGTTTCTATGAGGTCTCTCCACATTCTTCTAAACTCCAAGGAGTACAGTCCAAGAGCAGTCAAATGTTCCTCATATGTTAACCCTCTCATTCCCAGAATCATTCTAGTGAATCCTCTCTGAACCCTCTCCAATGTCAGCACATCCTTTCTTAAATAAGGAGCCCAAAACTGCACACAGTATTCCAAGTGAGGTCTTACCAGTGCCTTATAGAGCCTCAACATCACATCCCTGCTCCTATACTCTATTCCTCTAGAAATGAATGCCAACATTGCATTTGCCTTCTTCACCACTGACTCAACCTGGAGGTTAACCTTAACGGTATCCTGCATGAGGACTCCCAAGTCCCATTGCATCTCAGAACTTTGAATTCTCTCCCCATTCAAATAATAGTCTGTCAGTTTATTTCTTCTACCAAAGTGCATGATTGTACACTTTCCAACATTGTAATTCATTTGCCACTTCTTTGCCCATTCCCCCAATCTATCCAAGTCTCTCTGCACTACCGGCCTCTCCACCTATCTTTGTATCATCAGCAAACTTAGCCACAAAGCCATCTATTCCATAATCCAAATTGTTGATATACAACTTAAAAAGAAGCGGCCCCAACACGGACCCCTGTAGACCACTACTGGTAACCGGCAGCCAACCAGAATGGGATCCATTTATTCCCACTCTCTGTTTCCTGCCAATCAGCCAATGCTCTATCCACGTATGTAACTTTCCTGCAATTTCATGGGCTCTTACCTTGTTTAGCAGCCTCATGTGCAACGCCTTGTCAAAGGGCTTCTGAAAATCCAAATACACAACAGCCACTGCATCTCCCTTGTCTAGCCTACTTGTAATTTCCTCAAAAAATTGCAATAGGTTTGTCAGGCAGGATTTTCCTTTAAGGAAACCATGCTGAGTTTTGCCTGTCTTGTCATATGTCTCCAGGTACTCCGTAGCCTCATCCTTGACAATCGACTCCAACAACTTCCCAATCACCGATATCAAGCTAACAGGTCTATAATTTCCTTTTTGCTTCCTTGCCCCCTTCTTAAATAGCGGAGTGACATTTTCAATCTTCCAGTCTTCCGGAACCAGGCCAGAATCTATCAACTTTTGAAAGATCATTGCTAATGCCTCCGCAATCTCCACAGCTACTTCTTTCAGAACACGAGGGTGCATTCCATCTGGTCCAGGAGATTTATCTACCCTTAGACTATTCAGCTTCCTGAGTACTTTCTCTGTCGTAATTGTGACAGTGCACACTTCTCTTCCCTGACACCCTTGAGTGTCCGGTATATTGCTGATGTCTTCTTCAGTGAAGACTGATGCAAAATACTCGTTCAGTTCCTCCGCCATCTCCTCATCTCCCATTACAATTTCTCGAGCATTATTTTCTATCAGTCCTATATCTACTCTCACCTGTCTTTTACTCTTTATATACTTGAAAAAGCTTTTAGTATCCTCTTTGATATTATTTGCTAGCTTCCTTTCATTGTTCGTCTTTTCCCTCTTAATGACCTTCTTAGTTTCCTTTTGTAAGCTTTTAAAAACTTCCCAATCCTCTGTCTTCCCACTAATTTTTCCTTCCATGTATGCCCTCTCCTTTGCTTTTACTTTGGCTTTGACTTCTTTTGTCAGCTACAGTTGCATCCTTTTTCCATTCGAAAATTTCTTCTTTTTTGGAATGTATCTATCTTGCACCTCAGGAACAGTTATTGCCCCTCAACCAGCAGGGCCTTTTACAAAAGGAAATAACTTCACTCTACCAATCACTGAACTATTCCTACATCCTAAGGGACTTACTTTCAAGGACACTTCATCTAATGTTTTTGATATTAATCGCTTGCTTATTTATTTTTTTGTTTGTTTATTTATTTTTACTATTTTTCTCTTTTGTATTTGCACAGTTCATTGTATTTTGCACAATGGTTGTTTGCCCATCCTATTGGGTGCAGTCTTTCATTGATTCTATTGTGTTTCTTGGATTTACTGTGTATGTCCAGAAGAAAACAAATTTCAGGGTTGTATATGGTGACTAAATTTACTTTGAACTTTGAGCCCTGTAATACACAGTCCAAAGCCTTAATATTCCTCCTGTACTGGGGTGACTAGAACTGCACAAAGTACACCAAAATTGTACAAGGCATTAGTGAGGCTGAATTTGGAGTATTGTGTACAGTTCTGGTCACCGAATTATAGGAAAGATGTCAACAAAATAGAGAGAGTACAGAGGAGATTTACTAGAATGTTACCTGGGTTTCAGCACCTAAGTTACAGAGAAAGGTTGAACAAGTTAGGTCTTTATTCTTTGGAGCGTAGAAGGTTGAGGGGGGACTTGATAGAGGTATTTAAAATTATGAGGGGGATAGATAGATAGACTTTTTCCATTGAGAGTAGGGGAGATTCAAACAAGAGGACATGAGTTGAGAGTTGAGGGGCAAAAGTTTAGGGGTAACACGAGGGGGAAATTCTTTATTTAGAGAGTGGTAGCTGTGTGTAACGAGCTTCCAGTAGAAATGGTAGAGGCAGGTTTGATTTTGTAATTTTTAAAAAATTTGGATAGGTATATGGACAGGAAAGGAATGGAGGGTTATAGGCTGAGTGCAGGTCGGTGGGACTAGGTGAGATTAAGCGTTCACCACAGACTAGAAGGGCCAAGGTGGCCTGTTTCCGTGCTGTAATTGTTATATGGTTATAATGAAATTGTAAGTCAGTACAGTAAGTTACATTCAAATGTAAGTAAGGCAGTCCTACGTTGACTGGCAACTCCAAACTGTATCTGTGTATGTTCCTTTAGATTCATCAGCTGCTTGGAGAGGGAGAGTCTGCTACATGAGCAATAACTTGCTCTCCGTATCATACTGTCCTGGCTTCCATATTAAGTAGCCAGCAGGCATGCAACATCCATGGTCAACCCTGACCAACGGAGGGCCTCTCTATCCATTACCCCACCAAATGGTCTCTCTCTCACTCTCCCCTCCAATCCCCAGCTATGGCTCTGATCTCCATCAGAGTCCTCTGATTTCCCAGTGTGATTTATTAGATCTTCCTTCTAATCATTCTGACCTCCCTCCTTTACTGAATTCCTGTCCAATCCAACCTCAACAATGATGTTGCACTTGATCAAAGCATCAGAGTTGACCCCTCCTGACTCCACCCCCCAGCTCTTTCATGCTCTCTCTCCATCTTATGTTATTATTAAACAGCACTATAAAAGGAACACATAATTAACACAACACTTCATAATGGATTATTCCCTAGCTGATGCGAAAATGTAATTTTAAATGGAATTCAACTAATTGCTTTTAAATAAACAATGAAAGAATTTGTTGAGTTACTAGCTGCTCAGTCTGTATATTTTTGTCTTTGGTTACCTTTTTTTAGTGTAATTGGTAGTGCTAATTAAGAAGGTTGTTTGCATTATTCTTGTATGACTTTGATGACTCCCTGAATATTTGAACAACTGCTGAGTTTTTAAAAAGAAGTGTAATGCAGACTTTGTCAGGCAATGTGTGATAGACCAAGGATCTCGTGATGAAGAGGGAATACACCTCAGTCCGATTTTAATAATATTAGCAAATCTATCTTGGTATAGCTCACAGAGGTATCTTCAATGGTGAAAACAACATCATTGTAGTAGAAGTGCATTAAGTTAAACTGGCTCTTGAATGGTCTGGAACTGTAATGGGGTGAACCTTTCAAAGTTTAAAGTAAATAAGACATAAGACATAGGAACAGAATTAGGCCATTTAGCCCATTGAGTCTTCTCCGCCGTTCCACCATGGCTGATCCCAGATCGAGCTCAACCCCATACCCCTGTCTTCTCACCTTTCCTTAGATGCCCTGACAAATCAGGAAACTATCAACTTCTGCCTTAAATACACCCATGGACGTGGCCTCCACTGCAGTCTGCGGCAGAGAATTCCACTCTGACTATACTACTCTCTGATTAAAAAAAAATACTCCTTACCTCTATTCTTTAGGGTTGCCCTTTAATTCTGAGGTTGTGCCCTCCAGTTCTAGATACCCTCACCATCGGAAACATCCTCTCCACATCCATCCTATCTAGTCCTTTCAATATTCGATAGGTTTCAATGTGATCTCCCCGCATTTTTCTAATTTCCAGTGAGTACAGGCCCAAAGCTGCCACACGCTCCTTATACACCAACCCCTACATTCCCAGAATTATCATTGAATCAACCTCCTCAGAACTCTCCCCAATGACAGCACATTCTTTCTGAAATATGGGGCCCAAAACTGTTGACAATTTTCCAAGGGAAGCTTGACTAGTGTCTCATGAAATCTCAGCATTATCTCCTTGTTTTTATATTCTATTCCCCTTGAAATAAATGTCAACATTGTCTTTGCCTTCTTTACTACACACTCAACCTGTAAATTAACCTTCTGGGGTCTCCTAAGTCCCTCTGCACCTCTGACGTTTGAACCTTCTCCCCATTTAGATAATAGTCCACACTATTGTTCCTTTTACATGAATGCATTATCATACATTTCCCAACACTGTAGTCCATCTGCCACTTTCTTTGTCAATTCTTCCAATTTGTCCAAGTCCTGCTGCAATCGCATTGCTTCCTCAGCACTACCAACCCTCTACCTAGCTTTGTATCGTCCACAAACTTTGCTACAAAGCCATCAATTCCATTATCAAAATAATTGACAATGTGAAACGTAGCAGTCCCAAGAGGAACACCACTAGTTACTGGCAGCCAATCAGAAAAGGCTCCTTTTATTCCCACTCACTGCCTCCTGCCTGTTAGCCATTCCTCTATCCACGCTAGTATCTTTCCTGTAATGCCATGGGATTTTACCTCGTTAAACAGCCTCATGTGTGGCACCTTATCAAACACCTTCTGAAAATCTAAGTACAAGTACATATATACATATACCTTTACAGAAATCATTTTCTTCCCTTCTGCCATCCGATTTCTAAATGAATGTTGAACCCATGAACACTAACTTTTTTATTTGTTTTTTTGACACTACCTTTTTTAACTTAACTATTTAATATACACATGCACACACATTGTAATTCAGTTTTTCCCTCTATATTTATCATGCATTTCATTGTACTGCTGTTGCAATGTTAACTAGTTTCATGACATATGCTGGTGATATTAAATCTGATTCTGATATGTCACCATGCACTATTGAGATGTATTTTCTTGCAGACTTTCACAGGAAGACAAAGAAATCCAATAGAATCAATGAAAAACTACACACAAACACTGACAAACAACTAAGGCGGAAGAAGACAACAAATTGTGCAAATACAAAAAAAATCATGATAGAAATAATAATAATGGATAAGCAAGTAATTAAATAATACTGAGAGCATGAGTTGTAGAGTCTTTGAATGTGAGTCCTTGGGGTGGGAATCAGTTCAGTGTTGATGTGAATGAAATTATTTACACTTTCAGGAGCATGATGGTTGAAGGGTAATAACTGTTCCTGAACCCGGCAGTGTGCAACCCTATTTCTTTCGTGATAGCAGCAGTGAAAAGAGAGCCTGGCCTGGATGGTGCAGATCCTAAATGATGGATGCATCTTTCCTGCAGCAGTGCTCCTTGTAGAAGTGCTCAGTGGTGGGGAGGGCTTTGCCTCTGATGGACGAGGCTGTAGGGTGCTTGTTTCAGAAACACACACAAAGATATCACTGGGTTCAGTAGCGTAGCAGAGCAAATTGAGGAGGTAGTTTTCCAAAACCGAGTTAAATTTGATGTAAAGCTTCAGAGATGGACAGTGTTATTTAATAGTTCACTTAGTAGGAGTCAGATTCATACAGCAACAGACTCTTTAGCCCACTGAGCTTGCACTGACCATCAAGCATCTGCTTTTTCTCACCATATCCTGATTCTACCACCACCCACCGACATAGTAGGATCATTATACAGGGGCCAGTCAGCCCACTAATCTGCATGTCTTTGGCCAAGGGGAGGAGCTGGATGAAACCAACGATCAGAGAGAGAATGTGTAAACTCTAATGAGGCAGGACCAGAGGTCAGACTTGAATGTGGGCCTCTGGATTTGTAAGACAACAGCTCAATTTGCTGTGACAGTGTGCCCTCTGTAACACAACCCAACAGGTAATAGAGTTGGGTAAAACCCTGAACTGAAACGATGGTATAACCAGAACCCTGGTAGACCTGTGTTTTTATGGTAATATGAATGCCTTACCTCATGACCTATCCCCATTCTGCAATATTTCCAATGAGAATTTTTTCCTGCCTGTATTACTCTTCATCTGAAATATAGTTTAGCGTCCTGTAGTAAATTATTGCTGTTTATCCATATCCAGGGCTTAGATATCAGCTTTGGTATTTACTAGTTTTGAAGGATGTTTGAAAGAGGGAAAACTTGCTTCCAACAAAATTGAATACAGGTGGCCCCCCGTTTTTTGAACATTCACTTTATGACAACTCGCTGTTACGAAAGACCTGCATTAGTACCTGTTTTCGCTAACCAAAGAGGACTTTTGCTTTTATGACAAAAGATGCCCACTTTATACGTGTGTTTACCCCAAGAAAGACTACCATGACCGTGAAGCCTTGTGCGGGCAGTTGTTTGCGTATGTGTGTATGTACGTAGGCGTTTACGTGTGCATCTGTGTACGTGCTGATTTTTTTTTCTCCAAATCGATTTTGGCTAGCTGTCTTCCCTATTCTGATGTGAAACTACACCGTACAAACAATATTTCTACTTTATATAGGCTGTATATTTATCATATCATTCCTGCTTTTACTGTATGTTCATGTTATTTTAGTTTTTATGTGTTATTTGGTATGATTTAGTAGGTTAATTTTTGGGTCTGGGAACGCTCAAAAACTTTTTTCCATGTAAATTAATGGCAATTGCTTCTTGGCTTTACAACTTTTCAGCTTACAAATGGTTTCATAGGAACGCTCTACCTTCAGATAGCGGGGGAAACCTGTACATGTGTCAATTTCAACAATAGAGTGAAGGCTACATTGAAGTTGGTGCCAATCCTGGCATGTTCCTTTGCTTTTTAATGACAAAGCTCTTAAAATCTGTGAAGTATAAATTTAGTTGGATATTTCAGTTTCCACAAGAGAACCGATGGAATCAATTGAAGTTTATCAGAAAATGGAATCTTATATACTCAGTGTGGTTGAGTTATTCAGCATTTAATTCTAGTTTGATGTAGCTTATTTTTACGGCTCTTTTTATGTCAACAACTGAAAGTTAATAAATGGGTGTTAGTATTCAGGTACATAGATATAGCTGTCTCGGAGTGAATGAACAAAACAATTATAATTTACAGGTTATCTATACATCATGAAGAATAATAGCATAATGGGAAACACTGTAATACCAACAATGATGGATTATATGTCCATTGATATTTATAGGATGTCTGGAGAATTGCTTTGTTTCGACTTGTAGAATACTCATAAACTAGAATTTTTTTTTGGCTCATCATTAAATCTTTCAGTGTAAGTTGAACTATCCTTACACGAGTTAATAGATAAAACTGATTCAGCTGGCTATGTTTGTCTTGCTTCATAGAGCCAGTGTATGATAATGGCATAATTCATCTCATTGTTCAGGCCTGCCATTTCTTCATTGGTTCTCATTCCCAAAGGCAGTATCATTAAACCATTGGAGCCATGATTGGGATAAGATTCTTGGCCATGTTTGTATTGATTCTGCTTCTGTGATTTTCTTTTCTGATAACGTGGAGACATCGGTTTTAAAGTGCTTCAGTTACTTAGACAGTAATGGAGCACCAGAGGCAAGGTGATAGATATTGTACGCTGACCTATTTGCAGACAATATCCCTGCAAAGAATTTAAGATAAGATACATCAGAAAAGGAGCAGTAATCAAGTAACAAGTACTTTTTTTCTGTGCAGATTCATTGCTTGGAGTTAGAAAGAAATGGCATTTGTGTTTTCTTCAGAGTATATTAACCCAGTGGATGAGGAATCCTTTGAGTTGAAGTAATGTAATATATAATATTTTCTGCAGCTCTTAACATGAGGAGATTATAAATATACTTCATTTATCCATCCACCTCAGGCACCTGCCAATCTTCATTATCATGATTGACTAAACGATTAATGGGCCTGTTTCAGAGCGGGATGCACATCTACTTCATTTCTATTCAAGTTCCAACCAACCTGACACAGCTAATGAATGTACAACACAGACATACAATGTTTAAGCATGATTATGGAAAAAAAAAGTAGATTGGTTTTGAGCTATAAAATTTTTTTTGGTTTTCGAATTGTTTCAGATATCTTTGCACTCCCGTTTCTTACTTCATAAAATTTCATAGAAACATAGAAAACCTACAGCACAATACAGGCCCTTAGGCCCACAAAGCTGTGCTGAACATGTCCCTACCTTAGAAATTACCTAGGGTTACCCAGAGCCACCTTTTTTTTTAAGCTCCATGTACCTATCTAGCAGTCTCTTAAAAGACCCTATTGTATCTACTTCCACCACTGTCGCCAGCATCCCATTCCACACACTCACAACTCTGAGTAGTAAACTTACCCCTGACATTTCCTTTGTACCTGTTTCCAAGCACCATAAAACTGTGCCCTCTTGTGCTAGCATTTCAGACCTGGGAAAAAGCCTCTGACTGTCCACACGATCAATGCCTCTCATCATCTTATACACCTCTATCAGGTCACCTCTCATCCTCTGTCACTCCAAGGAGAAAAGGCCGAGTTCACTCAACCTATTCTCATAAGGAACGCTCCCCAGTCCAGGCAACATCCTTGTAAATCTTCTGTGTAACCTTTCTATGGTTTCTACATCCTTCCTATAGTGAGGCATAGTACTCTGTGAGGTGTGACCAGGGTCCTATATAGCTGCAACATTACCTCTCGGTTCCTAAACTCAATCCCACGATTGATGAAGGCCAATACACCATATGCCTTCCTAACAACAGAGTCAACCTGCGCAGCAGCTTTGAGTGTCCTATTGACTCAGACCCCAAGATCTCTCTGATCCTCCACACTGCCAAGAGTCTTACCATCAGTACTGTATTCTGACATCATATTTGACCTACCAAAATGAACCACCTCACACTTATCTGGGTTGAACTCTATCTGCCACTTCTCAGCCCACTTTTGCATCCTTTGATGTCCTGCTGTAACCTCTGACAGCCCTCCACACTATCCATAACACCCCAACCTTTCAGTCATCAGCAAATTTACTATCCCATCCCTCCACTTCCCCATCCAGGTCATTTATAAAAATCACGAAGAGTAAGGGACCCAGAACAGATCCCTGAGGCACTCCACTGGTCACTGGCCTCCATGCAGAATATGACACGTCTACAACCACTCTTTGCCTTCTGTGGGCAAGCCAGTTTTGGATCCACAAAGCAATTTCATTTTAGCCCAGGTCAAATTTTATTTCCAATCTCTAATTGCCCTGTGCAGGTGGTGTGAAGAAGGCCAATGTATTGCTAATGTGACTTGCATCCTATAGGCAGTGGGTACCTGTGGACCTTGCCTGTTTATGGGGTACTGCTGGCCAGGAGACTGCAGTGTACCTTGTATGCAGCTGCTGTGCACTGGTGATGGAAGGAATAAATAATTAGGGTTTTAGTTGGGGTCCCAACCAAGCATGCTGCTTTGTCCTGGATAGTGTGGAGAGTCTTGAGATTTGTTGGAACTGTACTCATCCAGGCAAGTGGAGAGCATCTCATTAGCCTTTTGCCACGTAGATAGTGTAAAGGCTTGAAGTGTCAGATATGAAAAATCTGCTGCAGAATAGTCCAACATGAGGATACAATCTTTATGTGCTTCATCCAATTGAGTTTCTGGTCAGTGAAGAGTTCCTGGAGATAATGTCTTTAATATCAAAGATGAGAAATTAAATTCTTTCTTGTTAGAAATGGTAATTGTCTGTCATTTCTGCGGTGCAACTATTACTTGCTACTTATCAGCTCATGCCCAAACATTGTCCAGGTTTACTTAATGTAAATCATATCCAATTAGATAGGATTCTTCCTGTCTATCCTGTCAATCTACCTCATAACGTTGTATGCCTCTGTCAGATCTCCTCTATGCCTCCTGCAGTCCAGGGAAAACAGACACAGCGTATACAGTCTCTCTTTCTAACTAAAATTTTCCAACCCAAGCAATATCCTGGCACAGCTCCTCTACACTCTCTCCGGTGTAATTGCATCCTTTCCATAGTATGGTGACCAGAACTGCACGCTATACTCCAGCTATGGCCTTATCAACTCCAGCTGTGATCCGTCTGGTTTTACCTTTATTGTGTTTCAAAGTCGCTGTGAACAACTGAGTAGCTAACTGCTTATTTTGGAGGGTTTTTTACGTTGCTGTGGATCTTCAGTCACATGTAGACCAGATGGGGTGAAGACTGTGATTTGCCATCTTTGAAGGACACGAGTACCTACAGATGTTAATTTGTTAACCTCTTGCATTATGTTTCTGCAAACAAATAGCAAATTAAATAGGGGCTGGAAAACTGAAGCATTAATTGACTTGTATTTGCAGTGAGGAAATTAAAAATGAGCATTGAAGAAATTAGTTCATTTTCTTTACACAAACATTAAAATTTAATCTAAGCAGAACTCATCAGATGACCCTGCACTGATTGCTTCTAGCAATGTGTTTTTCACAATGTGCAACAAGAAAGCTACACAACAAATCACTCTTCATAGATCACCATCTGCAACTCTGTCTAGATCAGTAAACATTGACACTAATCTCCTCCAAGCCTGACTAGTCCATTTGAAAGATTTACTGATCTATTTTGATAGTTGCTTTGAGGCATTTTCTTCCTCCTTAACATTATATTGCATGCTGATCATATCTTTACTAGTACTATATTAAGATTACAAAAGTCAAATTTAAAAATTACAATGATTTGGCTGAAATAAAACCTACAAATGCTCAGCAGGTTAGGCAGCATTTGTGGAGAAGGAAACAGTATTAATATTTCAGGCTGATGACCTTTCATCTATTAACCAGCCTTTTCCTTAATATCAGATGTTTGGCATTTACAGAACTTTGCTTTTTTGTAATATTTTGAATGAATTGCTTAAATAAATAAATTAGATAAATTAGTGAACATGATAAGTAGTAATATCATTACTGCCTTGGGGCTATCCCAGAAATCTTGTCTATTTTGTGGAAGGCAGGAATATCCAATGAAAATGAAAAAACTTGATTTGCTAAGAATGATATGAGCCTTGTCTCTGGGAGGAAGGCCAGCAAATTGATAAAAGGTTCTAAATGGAGACATTAAGCAGACCAGCCTGTATTTTCTTGAATTTAGATGAAAAATGAGAGTCTATCTCATTGAGAAAAGGTTGGTTATAACTCAAATCAACTCCTGCCTCAGTCAACACCTGGATCTACTTTAATTCACCACACTTTCCCACTGGCTCTTTGCTGTGTTGTGGACCACGTGGACAACCAGAATATATGCATCAAAGCATGCTCATTGACTTAAGAGGTATACAAAATTATGTGGGCTGTATACGCATGTGCACATCCATCGTGAGTGATGAGGATCACTGACATCCTTGGGTGGGTCTGTTTGCGATGTTGTGACTTGTGTGTGAGCTTGATTGAAGTGAGGGAGAGTTGCGCAGGTCATCAACCTCACTCTCTCATCCTAGTCTATCGGGATCCAGTGGCAAGACGAGAGTCAAGATGGCTGGAGATAGGTCAGGCTGCAGTGGATGACCAGGGATATCTACATGTCTTGCTGTGCTCTTTGTGCTCCACAATGTGTGCTGGGAACAGCTTCTTGGCTGTTGAACAATCTGGTAGTTTTCTCTGCACAGTCTGCTGAATCCAGTCTTCACATGCTTTTGGTAGACAAGCCCCCAAGTCACCAAGAGTTTAAAAAAAAGACCCAATGGCTACTCTCACTTGGTTTGGCCTGCCTGTCAAAGCCTTTGCCCAGGGTGTGGCCTGTGTCGCATGCCAAGAAGTAACCTGGAGCCACGGGTGAGAGCTGAGTCCCATGTGAGTACCAAAGGTGGAAGACCTACTTAGGAAGGTAGAACAGGTCTCCACACCAGAGTTGCTAATCCCCCCACCCCAACCCAGTCATCCCATGCACATTTGTATGTGGAATACAAATAGGGAGAACACAGGCAGGTTATTTCTCCTCAGGCTGTGTGCGTCTAGAACTAGAAGTGATGGAGTTAGGCTGAAAGATGAAAATTTAAGGGGAATACGAGGGAAACTTTACTAAGAGCATGGTGCAAATACGGAATGTGCTGCCAACAGTAGATGCAGGTTCAGTTACAACACTAAAGTTTAGATGAGAGGAGTATGGAGGGTTATGGTACAGGTGTAGATAGATGGGATTGGGCAGAAGACCAGGTCAGCACAGATAAGATGGGCTGAAGGGCCTGTTCCTGTGCTGTAGTGCACTATGACTCTATGAAGCATACAACATTCTTAAGGAGTTTGACAAGATACAAGCAGAGTTAATGTTTTTCCTTTTCTGGGTGCTGGGTGTTGAGTTAATTCTCTTTGCATAAATATCAAAACTGAATTTAAGCAGAACATGTGAAAATAGCAGATATTGACTACTTCTGTTAAGCTGAAGCACAATAGAATGCAATATCAAATAAGGGGCTGGCTATTCAGGACAGAGAGGTGGAGAAATTCCTTTACCAGTGGATTCTGAAATCTTGGGAGTTCTGGAGGTCTAAGGTGGCTCAGTTTCTGTATATATAAAACAAGTTGATATAGTTTTTAAAGGAATCAGAGGTTATGAGGGAATGTTGAATGGTGGAACAATCACAAAGGGCTGAATGGCTTCCTCCTGCTTTGACTTGTTTTGCTCTTGTGTTTGTGATTGAAGAGTAAATTACTGCAGAGAGAATTATGCTTCTCATTATGTAGAGCATAGATCTGTTCTGTCATTTTCACGTTAGGAGGAATCCCACTGCAAATGACGTGGTGGTGTATGTTAATACCATTGATGTAGGTAGAAAAAAAATATGGTCTTGCAGGCTGATTTTGAAAGGCTTGGAAAAGGATTTGGAAACAGGATTTCAAATGCATTATTTGAAGAGTTGAGCAGGGGTGATGGTGGAGAATGGCGATGATCAGAAACAGGAAAGTATACCATATTGTTACATGGCTTTCTTTTGTGGCAAGCTTTGTATCCAGAGCTGAAGGTGGCAGATGAAGCAAGTGGAATAGTGGATCTTGTACTTCATCAGAAAAATACTGAAGAATTCAGAAAATAGAATCAGAAAACCTGGAAATGTTCACAGGTCAACCAGCATCCACGGAGAAAGAAACCCAATTAGTGATTCAGGGCAAAATGGGTGTTGTATTTGTTGCATATCACTAAGAAGAATAGCTATCCCTTATGATCCACATTAAAGCCCCCCCCCACATCAACATATAGCATCTCCTACTGAATGTAACAAATTATACTTAACTGAGCAAGAGAGCTGTGTGGAGAAGAGCAGGCAGATCTGCTCAATATTTAAAATAAATACAAGGTTACATTCATAAGAAAATAATTATTATTTAATAGTAAACAACTATTGCTTGAACAAGGAAGCTAAGCTTAAAAAGCAAGGATGGTGAAGGTCAGCGAAGATAATACAGGGAGTGGTAGATGCATGGAACGTGCTACTGGGGTAGTGCTGGAAGCTGATATGATAGAGGTGTTTCAGAAGAATTTAGATAGACACATTGATATGCAGGGAATGAAATGATATGGATCATGTACAGACAGAAGAGATTTAGTTTAATTTAGCGTTGTGTTGGCAAAGACATCATGTCTGATGGCCCTGTTACCAAAACAGAATGCAGTCAAGGACATGACACTACTGGGCAAAGCGCAGCATAAGGGATGATGAGGAGGGGGGTGTTCGTCGGGGTGTGTCATGCTGGTTTCTATAGTTAGTAGGGCAATTTCTGCAATCATCGAGATGAGCCCAAGTCTTGTCACTCTGGTGCCAGGATAAAGGAACTATCACTGAGAAAGTGCAGAATATTCTGCAGAGGTCAATGTGAGCTAGGCGTGGTGGTATATGTTGATACCAATGACACAGATAGAAAAGAAATGATATGGTCCCAAGTCAAATTTTAAAGGCATGGGAAGAGATTTGGAAACAGGACCTCCAATGTCGGGATAAACCTGTGCGAGTTTATGTGGCAGTCTAGGATCAGAGGATGCAGCCTCAGAATTAGAAGGACGTTCCTTTAGAACAGAGATGAGGAGGAATTTCTTTAGCCAGAGCACAGTGAATCTGTGTAATTCATTGCCACTGATGGATGTGGAGACCAAGTGAATGGATATATCTAAAAGGATCATCAGTCATGATGGAATGGTGGAGCAGACTGGTGTGGTCTGAATATGTTATATTTTAGCTGTTGCTGAAATATGGATTAGAGAACTGCTGGATTGGTGGCATGATGTTCCAAGTAACAAGGTTTTCAGAGAGCAGAAAAAGGAAATAATAATGAGGTGAAGGTGATATTAATTAAAGAAGCAATTATAGCTCTTACATGATAACAGACCCAACCACTTCCCCTCCACCACCAGCCTCTTCCATCTGGTAGAACTGGTCCTCATGCTCATCAATTTCTTTTTTGGCTCCTCCCACTTTCTCCAAACTCAAAGTGTAGCCATGGGACACTGCATTGTCCCCAACTATGCCAGCTTTTTTGTTGGCTACATGGATCAGCCCCTATTCCAAGTCTTCCCTGCTAGTGCTCCCCAACATTTTCAGTTCTACATTGACAACTGCAATGGTGCTGTTTCATGCATCCATGCCGGGCTCGTCAATTTCATTAACTTTGCCTCTGACTTGCACCCTGCCCTGAAATTCAATTGGTCCATTTCTGCACCACTTTCACTTCTCAATCTCTCCGCCGCCATCTCTGGAGACAACTGTCTGCCAATATCTTTTACCTATCGACTCCTTTCCAGAACATCAGAGATGTTCTCCTCTTCTAGAGAAAGAATGATACAAAAATAGGTAGAGGGGTAGGTAGTGCTGAGGAAGCAATGCAATTGCAGCAGGACTTAGACAAATTGGAAGAATGGGCAGAAAAGTGGCAGATGGAATACAGTGATGGGAAATGTATGATCATGCATCTTGGTAAAAGGAACAATAGTGCAGACTATTATCTAAATGGGAAGAAGGTTCAAACATCAGAGGTACAAAGGGACTTTGGAGTCCTCGTACAAGGCTCCCAGAAGGTTAATTTACAGGTTGATTCTGTGGTAAAGAAGGCAAATGCAATGTTGGAATTGATTTCAAGTGGAATAGAATACACAAGCAGGGAGACACTGCTGAGGCTTTGTAAGACAATAGTCAGGCCATACATTTGTCAACAGTTTTGGGCCTCAGAAAGAATGTGTTGTCATTGGGGAGATTCCAGACAAGGTCCACAGTGATAATTCTGGGAATGAAGGGATTAACATATGAGGAGCATTTGGCAGCTTTGGGCCTGTACTCACTGGAATCACTAGAAGAATGTTGGGGGGGGGGGGGGTGTACTCATTGAAATCTACTGAATGTTGAAAGGACTAGATGGATGGATGTGGAGAGGATGTTTCCTATGGTGGGGGTGTCCAGAACTAGAGGGCAGAGCCTCAAAATTGAAGGGACACCACTCAGAACAGAGGTAAGGAGGAATTTTTTTTAGACAGAGAGTAGCAAATCTGTGGACTGTTCTGACACAGACTGCAGTGGAGGCCAAGTCCATGAATATATTTAACACAGAAGTTGATAGTTTCCTGATTGGTCAGGGCATCAAAGGATATGGTGAGAAGGCAGGTGCAAGGGGTTGAGTGGGATTCGGGATCAGCCATGATGGAATGATGGACCAGACTCAATGGGCTGAATGGCCTAATTCTGCTCTTGTGTCTTATGGTCTAAAGGGGTTTCTTTCCTTAACCATTGATGCTGCCCTCACCTTTATCTCCTCCATTTCCCATTATCTGCCCTCACTCCATCTTCCCATTGCCTTAACAAGGATAGAATTCCTCTTGTCCTCACCTACTGCCATATGAGTCTTTGCATCCAGCATGTTATTCTCCACAACTTCTACCATTTCCAATGGAACTTTACCATCAAACACGTATTTCCCTCCCCCAACTCCTACTCTGCTTCCCAAAAGGATTGGTCCCCTCTGTATCTCCCTTGTCCATTCGTCTCTTCCCACTAATTTAGCTCCAGACACTTATCCCTGCTCCATGTACTTCTCCCTGCAAATGGCTGAAGTGCTACACCTGTCCATTAACCTCTGCCCTCACCTCTGATCATGGCCCCAAGCAGTCCTTCCAGCTGAAACACTTCACCCGAATATCACTGGGGTCTCCTACTGTATCCAGTGCTCCCGATATGGCCTTCTTGACATTGGTGAAACACAGCATAGGTTCAAAGGTACAATTTAATGTCAAAGAAATGTATACAATATACATCCTGAAATGCTATTTCTTCACAACCATCCACGAAAACAGAGAAGTGCCCCCAAAGAATGAATGACGGTTAAATGTTAGAACCCCAAAGTCCCCCCCCAGATCCTCCCTCCTGCGCGTAAGTGGCAGCAAACAACAATCCCCCTCCCTACTGGCAAAAAAAAGCATTGGCTCCACCACCGAGCACTCAAGCGTGAGCAAAACAATTCCAAAGACACAGACTTGCAGTTACCCCAAAGACTTTGCATTCGATATACCGCAGACTCTCTTTCTCCCTAATAAGGGAGGAAGAGGTGTCTCCATTTTCCCAGTGAGCGGGGAGACATAACAAACGACTCGCTGGTTTACGAAGATAAAAGTCCGTTACATAGCTTTTTTCATGCTCTGTGCCTGAAGATTGCAAAGATCCTGGGTCTCCAGGTACACGGTCGCAGATAACCCGACTCTCCAGACGACACACGGGTCTCCTGTCGTGGCACCAACCCTCGATCCACCTGTCTCCAGAGCCCCGAGATCCTAGGCTTGGGAATCTGAGCCGGACTCTTAGGCCGAGCCTTTGGCGTGTCGAACAACAACAGCTGATCGTGGAATCCTGAGAGCGGGTCCCATTCCCACAAAGAATTCTTGTCAGTGCGTAACTCCAGGTCAGGGTCTTCAAAAGAATCCTGAAAGAGAAAAACAGAGATATTAAAAATGGAAATAGAGCCGTAGATGCAAGCAAAGGAGTCGCTGTTAGGCGCCATTAACACTCCTAAGCTCCGGCTACATAGATTGGGGGAAATCACTTTGTCAAGTACCTTTGCTCCACAAGTAAAAAGCAGGATTTCCTGTTGTTAAACCATTTTAATTCCAATTCCCATTCCTATTCCTACATATTGATCCATGGCCTCCTTATTTCCCGTATTAAGGCCACTCTCAGGTTGGAGGAGCAACACCTTGTATTTTGTCTGTGTGGCCTCCAACCTAGTGGCATGAATGCGTTTTCTCTAACGTCCAGCAATTTTTCCCCACTCCCCTTTCCTCTTCTTCCATTCCTCACTCTCGCTCCCTCTTACCTCTTCTCTTCTTCTCACTGGCCCAGCACATCTCCCTGATTCCCCTCCTCCTTCCCTTTCTCCCAAGGTCCACTCTCCTCTCCTATCAGATTCCTTCCTCTCCAGCCCTTTACCTTTCCCAACCATCACCTCCCCCTGGTGTCGCTCCTCCTTCCCTTTCTCCCATGGTCCACTCTCCTCTCTGATTCCTTCTTCTGTAGCCTTTTTCGTTTTCTACCCATCACCTCCCAATATCTTACTTCATACCCCCTCCCCCACCCACCTGGCCAAACCCATCACCTTTAGCTTGTAGTCCTTCCACTCCCCCAATCTTCTTATTTTGGCTTCCCCCCGCCCCTCCTTTCCAGTCCCAGTGAAGGGTCTCAGTTATTCATTTCCATAGATACTCCTTGACATGCTGAGTTCCTCCAGTATTTTGTGTGTGTTGCTAAGGAAGACAATGTAATTAGACTGGACAAAAATAAGTCATGCAGATGGAGGAAATTTGAAACAAAAGCACAAAAATGCAGGGAATATCAGTAGATCAGGTGTGTATGGAAATAGAAACAGAGCTAATGTTCCTGCAACAAGACAAGTATTGCACCTGCGCTGACACTTCCTCCCTCAGCGCCATTTAGATTTCCAATCTGTCCTTCCAGCTGTGTCTGTAAGGGTTGCCTATTGTATCTGTTGATCATGGTACATTGGTGAGACCCGATGTAGATTGGGGGACTGCTCTCATTGAGCACCTTCGCTCCATCCATCATGAAAGGTGGGATTTCCTGGTGACCCCCTATTTCCATTCCAACATGCCAGTCGATGGCCCCTTCTAATGCTACAATCAGGCAACACTCAGGTTGGAGGAGCAACACCTAATATTCCTTCTGGGTGGCCTCCAACCTGATGGCATGAACATCAATTTCTCTAACTTCTGCTAATTAATACACCCCTTCCTTTCTAATTGGAAAAATTAAAACAGGCTATATAAATAAGGGGGTTAATTCTTACAGGTATGGGAACAAATAAATCTGTGGGTATTTGTACATGAAGTATTGAAAGTGGCAGGACAGATTAGCAAAGTAGTTTTACAAGTTTATAGGATCCTGGGCTTTATATAGTGCCTATAAAAAGTATTCACCCACCTTGCAAATTTTCATGTTTTCTTGTTTTACAACATTGAATCACAGTGGATTTAATTTGGCTTTTTTGAGACTGATCAACAGAAAAGACTCTTTAGTGTCAAAGTGAAAACAAATTCCTACAAATCGGTCTAAATTGATTACAATTATTAAACACAATAACTGACTGCATAATTACTCACTCCCTTCAACTCAGTATTTAGTTGATGCACCTTCGGCAGCAAATACAGCCCTGAGTCTATGTGGATAGGTCTCTATCAGCTTTGCACATCTGCTGCAATATTTGCCCATTCCTCTTTACAAAACTGCTCAAGCTCTGTAAAATTGCGTGGGGATTTTAGGGAAACAGCCCTTTTTCAGTCCAACCACAAATGGCCAAAAAGCTCAACTTTGATTTCATCAGACCACAGCTGACTTCAGTGTCTCCCACATACTTCTGACAAACTCTAGCTGAGGTTTCATGTGAGTATTTTTTTTTCCAGCAGCAGCTTTCTCTTTACCATTCTTCCATAAAGCTGTGACTGGTGAAGTACACACGGTCTCTCCCATCTCAGCCGCTGAAGCTTGTAACTCCACCACAGTCATCATAGGTCTCTTGGTGGCCTCCATCTCTAGTCGCTTTCTTGCACAGTCACTCTGTTTTTGAGGACTGCCTGCTCTGGGCAGATTTACAGCTGAGCCATCTTTTTTCCATTTCTTGATGATTGACTTAACTGTACTCCAAGGGATATTCTTGGAAGTTTTCTTGTATCCATCTCCTGACTTGTGCTTTTCAATAGCCTTTTCACAGAGTGTTCTTTTGTCTTCATGGTGTAGTTTTTGCCAGGATATTGAATCACCAGCAGTTGGACTTTACAGATACGGGTCTAATTTTACTACAATCAATTGAAACACCTTGACTGCACACAGGTGATCTCCATTTAACTACTAAAGCCAATTGGCTGCACCAGTGATGAATTGGCATGTCATATTAAAGGGGGAAAATACTTCCATAATCAATTATTTTGTGTTTTATATTGGTAATTAATTTAGATCACTTTGTAGAGATCTGATTTCACTGTGACATGAAAGAGTCTTTTTCTGTTGATCAGTGTCAAAAAAGCCAGATGAAATCCTCTATGATTCAATGTTGTAAAACAAACAAAATCATGAAAACCTCCGGGGGTGAATACCTTTTAGTGGCACTGTAAATAGCGGTGTGGTGTGCTAGGGCAAGAGTAAGGAAGTCATGATGAGAGTATGTGCTACAACCATGTCTACTTTTGGTGCTCTCTCCAGAGCTGATGTGACGATATGAGTGAGGGTGTAGAAATTCACTATGGACCTAAGTGATATGGAGGTAAACTGGAGAATCTGCAGTTGTTTTCTTTGGAGCAGAGATGGTTGAGAATGTGTCTGATGGTGGTATTTACAATCGTGAAGTACATGCACAGTGTAGATAGAGAGAAATGCTTTTCTGGTGGAGGAGTCGGGAGCAGTGGCACATAAACTCAAGGTAACCTACAGGAAACTTCTTTTGTACACAAAGAATGGTCAGGGTCTGTGATGGACTGCCAGGAATTCAGTGGAGCCAGTTTCAATTGTAATATTCAAGTCAGATGAGATTAGTTGTTGTAAGGAATGTTACGCCTGTGCCCCCCAACTCTGAGGGGCCGAAGGGTCCAAAGTAGCCCCCTCCTTTTTGAGAATCGCAAGATCGCTATTAATTCAGGTCAGGAGATCCAGGAAATGAGAGAGAGACGTTTGGAATGTCCTGGCCCCTCAGCGATACAAAGCCACGGGAAACGGCCATTGTCTCTTGGAGACGGAATTGTGTATTGAGTACTGTGCTATTTATTTGAAGCCCTCAGGGAATGACCAAAAGTGGGCTGTTTGAGGGGTGGCATCCTTCCAACCTGATTGACATCTGAGACCCTGTGAGTCAGGATAAAAGAGGGTCTGGGGAACAGCCCCTTTAGACGCACCAGAAGAAACGCTAGAGATCCTGTAACAGCGTAATAGCGACAGCCGGTGGAAAGCCCACGTGCGTCCTTTTCCATTTGCCTCAGAATTGGTGGGCCTTACCACGGAAGAACGGCTTTAGCTAAAACAAAGGAGAAATCAGCCCCAACGACTCTCGAAGGATTGACATTATAAAAGGAATGGGCAAGTTTTAAATTCTCTCTCTTGACTCCAACCAAAGGCTGCAGCCTGCATGAACTTGAGTGACTTTTATATTTCCATCGGACAATACATTATCCCCTAGACAACGACAGAGCTATTTCTTAGTGATTATTATTATATCCGCGCTTTTAGACTTAGTATTGATGACGTATATTATCTGTATGTTTCCATTGATATTATTTTTGTGTATTTTTATCAATAAATACTGTTAAAAATAGTACCATCAGACTTCAACGGACCTCTCTATCTTTGCTGGTAAGTGACCCAGTTACGGGGTACGTAACACGAATCATTTATCAGAGTTTTTGAACAAAGCCTGTGGTGTGGGTTCTAATTCTTTAGAACCAACAGAGACTCAATGGGCCAAACCAAACCTTCAGTGCTGTAGACTCTCACTGATGGTCTTGTCTTCAGTTGGAAACTCTCCCACCAAGTATCCAGGCTTGACTTAAGTGTTGCATTAAACAGAGCCCATTTCAGGACCAGGCACATTGTAGAAAAGGACAAACGTTTGGATAGAAAACACCAGTGGTCAGTTCAGATGTCATCATTAATTAACATAATTTTGTGGTGTGACGGAGGGAGGATCCCAAACACACTTGGATGTTGCAGCTGACTTCAGATATGAGGGTCTGCTCTACTTGTACGGAGCATTTTGTTCCATTGTGACCATGGACTCAAATTAACCTGGCATTCCCAGTTCATCCTCCATTTGTGTTGTCCACCTCTTGATTCAAAATCAGTTCATATTAACTCTTTTGGCCATGATTCTTCAAGTGACAACCCTGCTTATTTTCCATTGCAGTGGTTGAATTAGTAGCATACTCATACCTTTTGTTATTAAAAATATTCTTCAGCTTCTTCAAAGTAAATTTTATATGTGCTTCTCAACTCTGCTGACTTTAAGTTTCCTCCAGCATCAATGCTGCCCTCACCCACATCTCTTCCATTTTGCACACGTCTGCTCTCACCCTATTCTCTCGACAGGGTTCCTCTTGCCCTCACCTACCACCCCAGCAGCCTCCGCATCCAACACATAATTCTCCATAACTCCCCCCATCTCCAATGGGATCCCACACCAAGTACATCTCTCCATCCTCACCCCCCACTTCCTGCTTTCCGCAGGGATTGTTCCCTGTGTGACTCCCTTGTCCATTCATCCCTCCCCACTGATCTCCCTCTGGCTCTTCTCCTTGCAAGCGGAACAAGTGCTACACCTGCCCCTACACCTCCTCCCTCACTACCATCCAGGATCCTAAACGGTTCTGCCAGTGAGACGACGCTTCATTGTGAGTCTTTTGGAGTCATATACTATGTTCAATGCCCCCAATGTGGCCTCCTGTATATCGATGAGACCCAACGTAGATTGGGAGACCGCTTCACTGAGCACCTACACTCCATCCGCCTGAGAAAGCAGGATCTCCCAGTGGGTACCCATTTTAATTACACTTCCCTTCCCATTCTGACATGTCAGTCCATGGCCCCTATACTGTTGCAATGAGGCCACACTGAGGCTGGAGGAGCAATACCTTATATTCCATCTGGATAGCCTCCAACCTGATGGCATGAACATCAATTTCTTGAAATTCTGAAAATGGAGCCCCCAACTCTTTCACCATTTACCATTCCCATTTCCCTCTCTCACCTCATCTCCCCCTGTTGCTTCTCCTTTCTCTCTTTCTTCCCTGGCCTTCTGTCCTCTCCTATCAGATTCCCCCTTCTCCTGCCCTTTACCTCTTTCATCGCTGGACTTCCCGGCTCTTTCCTTCACCCATTTCCCTCTCCCGGTTTCACCCATCACCTATACCTTGAATTTCTTCCTCCCCTCCTCTCCCCTTCTTACTCTGACTTCCCATGTATTTTCTCCAGTCTTGATGAAGGGTCATGGCCCAAAATGTCAACTGTTTGCTCTTTGCCATAGATGTTGCCTGGCCTGCTGAGTTCCTCCAGCATTTTGTGTATGTTACTCGGATTTTCCAGCATCTGTTTGTGACTTTAATTTTATTTCTTCTTCTATCAATATTTGGCTTTCCTATTTCTTCTGATCTCTGATAAAGATCTGACATCATTTCCTTTTGAAATGGATTAGTTAATTAAGTTTTCTTCCGAATATGCACTTGTTTTCCTGTCAACAAGTCGAAGCTCCCTTTTAAGCTCTGATCTATTCTTGCTCATCACATCTGGTGAAATACTTCGAATAATTATTTTTCTCTCATGTAATGTGTTACAAGTTAGAATCTGCTATAAATATAGCCTCAGCTTTAATTGCTCTATTCACTTCAAGAACCTTTTTCTGGGAGTTGGCTCACAATATCTTTTCCTATTGGTACAGCAGTTGTACATGGATGTTTATCAACGATACCCAGTTAGACCCAAGTCTTTTCCACACCATGTAGCTCCAATCCATCTCTGGGTGAATTACACTGATAGTGGGTGACACACAACTTGGTTTGAAATATTAAGCCAGTTTGTTTCACAGTGATAAACAGTGCAATAGTTGTGATGAGAATCACTTTGGTCAATCAACTTTTCTCTGTAACCACATGAAAATAATGAATGCACTGTGCAGCAGTACGCTAAGACAGTCAGTCACTCTGCCCAAGCTGCCTCACATTCTTCCTCAATTGACTATTATAGCAAATGCCTCCTTACAGGTCTCTGACACTCTGCTCCTTTTTAAACGTGCTTCCCTTTAAGAAAAACGATTACAAAGGAATGTTTGTGACATGATGAATGTGAAACATATATCAGTTAAGAAAATAAACCAACGGTCTTAATAGTGACATATCATGACAAGCCATTCTGACTCGGTCAGAAACCTGTCTACCTACTATTTAAGATGTTCTACTAACACTTAAAGAATGGATTAAGCTTTCACTATAAGGCAGGAAAAGGCCTTTGTTCACTTGCCAATTGATAAGTTTGTGGTTCTATATCAGAGTACCCTCTCCCTACATTGGTACTGTATCTGAACTCTATGTCTCCAGGTTACTTCCGATTCAGAGGGCCACCCATCCATATTGGCACTGTAACAGAACTTCATTCATCTACCTTGGTTATGTATCTAAGCTTGTAACTTTCGTTCTTTGACTTTTGATAACCTTATCAATTTCATTTTTTTAAAAATCAGTTTCCCTAGCCTTAACAGCTCTATAGAGGAGGGAACTGCAGATTTGCACTGCCATCTATATGACATTAACCCTGAACATGCCTCCTTTGTCTTGAATTACCCACCAGGGAAATAGTTGCCTTCAATTCCATTAATCATCTGAAGAACATTAATTGGATCGCTATTTTTCCCTCTGCAAATATAAGCCTGATCCATGCAACTTTGTAATTCGATATCTTTAAAGCTGTTAGAATTCTATTCAATGTCGGCACAGTGCCCAGAAATTAACAATCTGGTTTTAAGCAGTGCTTTGTATTACTGTATTGTATCAGCCAAATGTTTGTATACCTGACCTTCTGAGATAATAACCAACTTTCGTAGGATTGTTTCAAAATATATTTTGCCACAGGCCGCTAATTTTAGTCATTTAATTTCTTGAACATCTATTGAATATCAGTTCGGAGTCTAAGAATCAGGTTTATTATCACTGACAAAGATGATGAGAAATCTGTTGCTTTGCAGCAGCATCACAATGCAAAGACATAAAGTTGCTATAAATTACAAAATTAAATAATGCAGAAAATAAATTAATGAGGTGGTGTCCATGTGCCATATAGAAATCTGATGACTGAAGAGAGAAAACTGTTTCTGAATTGTTTAGGGTAGGTCTTCAGGCTACTGTACCTCCTCCCTGATGATAGTAACAAGAAGAAGGCAGGTCCCGAATGGTGAGGCTCCACAGTGATGAATACCACCTTCAGATGGGGAGTTGTCCTCTGATGGGGAGGATTGTGCTCATGATGGAGCTCTCTGTACCACCAGCCCTCTGCAACCTCTTGTGATCCTGTGCAATGTGGACGCTTCTCACTATTGAGAATAGATCTCTCTTCTATATTTCCCATATCCAATAAGTAATAAATCCCACCTACCATTGTTTAGCCATTAATTTTGCCCAACAGCATTAAATACAATTAATTTCCAAAACTTGTAAGGGGAACATAGATAAAAAACTCAAAATGTGATTGATATGAAAATAAGACCAAAAGACATAGGACCAGTATTAAGTCATTTGGCCCATCGAGTCTGCTTCAGCATTCAACCATGGCTGATCCTTATTTGTCCTCCTCACCCTAATGCCCCATAACCTTGGATGTCGTGTCCAATCAAGAACCTATCAAGCTCTGCCTTAAATGTACCCAACAACCTGGCCTTCACAGGTGTCTGAGGTAATAAATTCCACAAATTCGCCACCCTCTGGCTAAAGGAATTTTCTCCACATCTCTGCTTTAAATGGATGCCTCTTTGTCCTGAGGCTGTGCCCTCTTGTACTAGACTCTCCCATCACGGGGAACATCCTTTCCACATCTACTGTGTCTACGCCTTTCAATATTCGAAAGGTTTCAATGAGATCCCTCCTCATCCTTCTAAATTCCATTGAGTACAGACCCAAATTATCAGATGTTTCTCGTATGATAACCCTTTCATTCCCAGAATCATCCTTATGAACCTCTTTTGTACCCTGTCCGATGCCAGCACATCTTTTCTTAGATAAGGAACTCAAAACTGTTCACAATACTCAAGATGAGGCCTCACCAGTGCCTTATAAAGCCTCAGCATCACATCCCTGCTCTTATATTCTAGACCTGTTGAAACAAATGCTAACATTGCATTTCCCTTCCTCACCACCAACTCAGTGTGCAAGTTAACCTTTAGGGTGTTCTGCAGAAAGACTCCCAAGTCCCTTTACATCTCAGATTTTTTGGATTTTCTTCCCATTTAGAAAATAGTCTGCATATTTATTTCTACTGCCAAAGTGCATTTTCTAACATTGTATTTCATTTGCCACTTTCTTGCCCATTCTCCTAATCTGTCTAAGTCCTTCTGCATCCTACCTGTTTCCTCAACACTACCTGCCCATCCACCAATAAGCATATCATCTGCAAACTTGGCAACAAAGCCATCTATTCCATCATCTTAATCATTGATATATAGCGTAAAAAGAAGCGGTCCCAACACCGACCTCTGTAGCATGCCACTAGTCATTGGCAGCCAACCAGAAAAGGATCCTTTTATTCCCACTCACTGCCTCTTACTAATCAGCCAATGCTCTAACCATGCCAGTAACTTTTCTGTAATTTCACTGGCTCTTAACTTGGTAAGCAGCCTCATGTGTGGCACCTTGTCAAAGGCTTTCTGAAAGTCCAAATATACAACATCCACTGCATCCCCTTTATCTATCCTACTTGTAATCTCCTCAAAAAATTCCAGCAGGTTAGGCAGGCAGGATTTTCCCTGAAGCAAACCATGCTGACTTTGTCTTATCTTGCCCTGGTCACCAAGTACTCCATAACCTCATCTTTAACAATTGACTCCAATATCTTTCCAACCACTGAGGTCAGGCTAATTGCTCTATAATTTCCTTTCTGCTGCCTTTCTCCTTTCTTAAAGAATGGAGTGAAATTTTCAATTTTCCAGTCCTCTTTCACCATACTAGAGTCCAATGACTTTTGTAACATCATTGCTATGCCCACACGATCTCTACTGTTACCTCTTTCAGAACCCTAGGTTGCAGTTCATCTAGTCCAAGTGACTTATGTACCCTGAGGTCTTTCAGCTTTTTGATCACTTTCTCCCTTGTAATAGTAACAGCGCTCACTTCTCTTCCCTCACACCCTTCAACACCTGGCACACTGCTAGTGTCTTCCACAGTGAAGACTGATGCAAAATACTCATTTAGTTCATCTACCATCTCCTTGTTCCTCATTATTATTTCTCCAAACTCATTTTCTAGCGGTCCTATATCTGCTCTCATCTCTCTTTTATTTTTTACATACTTGAAAAAGCTTTTTACAATTCACTTTGATATTGTTTCTAGCTTGCTTTCATATTTCATCTTTTCCCTCCTAATGATTCTTTCAGATGTAGGCTTTTAAAAACTTCTCAATCCTTTGTCTTCCCACTAATTCTTGCTTTGTTGTATGCCGTCTCTTTTGTTTTTACGTAGTTTTAACTTCCCTTGTCTGGCATGTTTGTACTATTTTCCCATTACAGTATTTCTTCAGTTTTGGAATACATCTATCATGCACCTTCCTCATTTTTCCCAGAAACACACACACTGCTGCTCTGCAGTGATCCCTGCCAGCATTTCCTTCCAATTTACTTTGGCCAACTCCTCTCTATACCACTGTAATTTGCTTTACTCCTCTGAAATGCTTCTACTTCAAACTTTACTTCCTCCCTATCAATTTTCAAATTGAACTCAATCATATTGTGATCACTGCCTCCTAAGAGTTCTTTTACCTTAAGCTCCCTAATCACCTCTGGTTCATTACATAACACCCAATCCACTATAGCTGATTCCCTAGTAGGCTTAATGACAAACTGGTCCAAAAAGCCATCTCATAGGCATTCAACAAATTCACTCTCTTCCGATCCATTTCCAACCTTATTTTCCTAATTGACCTGCATGTTTAAATCTCCCATGACTGTCATAACGTTGCCCTTTTGACACGCCTTTTCTATTTCCTGTTGTAATCTGTGGTCCACATCCCAGCTACTGTTGGGAGGCCTGATTATAACTGTCGTCAACATCCTTTTACCCTTGCAGTATCTTAACTCAACCCACGAGGGTTCAACATCTTCCAATGTCGCATCTTTCTACTGATCTGATGCCATTGTTTACCAGCAGAACCATGTCATCTACTCTGCCTGCTTTCCTCACTCTCTGATACAATGTGTAACCTTGGACATTCAGCTCCCAACTACAGCCATCCTTCAGCCACGATTCAGTGATGGCCACAACATCATACCTGGCAATCTGAAATAGTGCAACAAGATCATCCACCTTGTTTCTTATACACTGTGCATTGACAGATAACACTTTGAGTGCTGTATTTGCTATTCTTTTTGACTCTGTTTCCCTAATGCACTGAAACTCACCCTGCTGACTGCCATTATGTCATCATCTGCCTGTCCTTCCTGACATTCTGACTGCATGCTATCTTTGTTTTTTTATTACCATCCGTCCTTTTCTGAGTCCCTTCACTCTGGTTGCCACCCTCTACCAAATTACTCCCAACATCTCTAACAAACCTGCCTGCGAGAATGCTGGTGCGCCTCGGGTTCAGGTGCAACCCATCACTTTTGAACAGATCATACCTCCCCCAGAAGAGATCCCAATGATCCAAGAACCTGAAGCCCTGCCCCTTGCACCAGCTTCTCACGCATTAATTTGCCAAATCACCTTGCTTCCACCCTCTCTAGTGCATGGCACAGGCAGCAATCCAGAAATTACTACCCGGGAAGTCCTGCTTCTCAGCTTTCTACCTAGCTCTCTAAATTCTCTATTCAGGACCTCTTTGCTTTTCCTTCCTATGTCATTGGTACCAATATGTACCAAGATATCTGGCTGCTCTCCTTCCCTCTCCAAAATGCTGTGTACATTATCCGAGAAGTCCCTGACCCTGGCACCTCGGAAGGAACATACCATTTGAGTGTCCTATTCATGTCCACAGAATCTCCTGTCTGTTCCCCTGACTATTGAGTCCCCTATCACTACTGCTCCTCTCTTCCCCCTCTTTCCCTTATGCATCATGGACCCATTCTCAGTGTCAGTAACCTGGTCTTCATGGCATTCCCCACAACGGTATCCAAAATGGGTATACTTATTATTGAGGGGAATGGCCACAGGGGTGCTCTGCACTAACCACCTATTCACTTTTCCATTTCTCCTGACAGTCACCCAGTTACTCGTCTCCTGAAACTTTGGGGTGACTACTTCCTTGTAACACCGATCGATTATCTTCCCACTCTCCTGAACAAGCCGAAGGTCATTCAGCTGCTGCTTCAGATCCCTAACATTTGATTACACCTCATATACTGTCTGGGTAGTCTCCAGCCCCTTGGTATGAACATCGAATTCTCCAACTTCCAGTAATTCCCTCCCTCTCCCTTCCCCCATCCCGCTTTCACTCTGCCTCCTCTTCCAGCTGCCTATCACCTCCCTCATGGTTCTGCCTTCTTCTACTACCCAGAGTGCTTTCCCCTTACATTCCTTCTTCACCTTTCCTGCTTATCCCTTCCCTGTTTCCCCTTCGTCACCCCTTTATCTTTCCTCTGATTGGTTTTTCACCTGGCACCTTCCCCCCCCCCCCCACCTTCTTTATAGGGCCCCTTCCCCCTCCTCCTTCAGTCCTGACGGAGGGTCTGGGCCTGAAATGTTGACTGCTCGTTTCCACGGATGCTGCCCGACCTGCTGAGTTCCTGCAGCTTGTTGTACGTTTTGATTTGACCGCAACATCTGCAGGGTGTTTTGTGTTAACATTTGATTGGTAGCCTTCTTCACGTTGAACCTTTTTTTTTTGCACATTCACTGTTCCTCTGATTCTGTTATGATCGTACCATAGTGTACTCAATATTCCCTTCCCATTGAAGCAGCAATTTGGAAAACGCTGAGCAGATTATAGAGAATTAGAACATCAGTTAGGTAGTGTTTAATTTTTTTGATATGTACCGTGTGATAATGGGAAAAACAACTAACTAAATTGCTGCACTTCCTTTCATTTGATTTTTATTCAGCATTCTTTTAAAACCCAGCTCGAGAGTCATTTAGACGGTGTAATTTACCATTTCATATTCAGATCAGGTAATTGTCATATACACCAGGGCACAATGAAACTCCTTGCCTGTGTGAAGCTTACAGAGTAAAGGGTATACCTGCTAATAATAAATACAACAATAAATACAGTGACAAGCTCAAAGCAAAGTATAGTTGTGCAAATAGAAAGGCTAAAGATGACTGAAAGCACATACAACCAGGCTCATGGATAGCTTCTACCCACTGTTATAAGTTCTCTAGTTCAATAAGCTGAATTCTGGTCTTCACGATCTACCTTTCAACTTATTGTCTACCTGCATTCCCCTTTGTCTTCAGTTGTAACACTCTTATTATTTTCCCTTGTACTTAATGTTCTGCTGTAATGAATTCATCTGCATGAATGATATGCAAGACAAGTTCTCCATACATGTAGTACTGTAATAATAAAACAATTTGCAATAAACAGAAGTGGTAGAATAATGGGTCCAAGAATGTGTCAGGATTATCGGGGAGGGAATGTGAAGGCAGTGATTGGTTCAGAAGGCTGATGACGGTGGGGAGCAAGCTATTCTCGAGTCTGGTCATCTGGGCTTTCATGCTCCTGTATGTCCTCCTAAAAACCAGAAGAGAGAAAAGGAATTGTGTCTTAATGCTATCAGCCTTCCAGAAGCAATGCACTTTGGAAGGTGGACTGGGTGGAAGGAGGTGCTGATCCTGTGATGGCTGGGAAGGGTTAATCACCTAGCAGGTTCCTTTTTTCAAGAGCAGAGCAGTTGCCATACCAGACTGAGATGCAACCCGTTGCGAGACTCTAAGTAGTTTGGCTGTAGAAGTTCAAGAGAATCTCTGTGGATTCTTTTTTTGGGACTTGTGCTTTGCTGTCAACTCTAAATGCTCTTGAGAAGGGGATAGTTCACTTTTCCAGTTTTAGCTAAAAAGGCGGTGTTACCCTGAAGTTAAAGCAGAGATGATGAAAATACTCAGCAGCAAAGACAAGCTGCTGGAGGAGCTCAGCAGGTCAGGGAGCAGCATCTGCAGTTCCAGGTGTCTCCAGACCAGGCAGCATGCACACAGAGAGAAAAACAGCAGCACAAATGCATGGATTTCTACTGGGTACTCCAGTTTCCTTCCATATCCTAGAGGTGTGCTGGTTGATAAGTTTAAATGGCTCTAGTGTAGGTGTTTGGTGGGAGAAGAGGGGTGGGGGGAGTTGACGAGCCTATGAAAGAGAGTAAGTTACAGGGAATTACGTTTCAAAGGTACATTTAATGTCAGAGAAATGTATACTATATACATCCTGAAATTCTTTTTCTTTGCAACCACCCACGAAAACAGAGGAGTGTCCCAAAGGGTGAATGACAGTTAAATGTTAGAACGCCAAGGGCTCCCCAACTCTCTCCACCCACGCATAAACAGCAGCAAAGCAATGATCCCTTCTCCCCACCAGCAAAGAAAGCATTGGGGCGCCTCCCACCGAACAATTAAGGGTGCAGCAAAGCATCAATAAAGACACAGACGCAGTACCCCAAAGTCTACTTGTTCAGGTAATTTGACATACCACAGGCTCTCTCTCTCTCTGCCTCCTTAATAAAGGAAAAAGAGGTGTCCCCGTTTCACAGCGAGAGGGGAGACATGACAAACAACTCGCTGATTTACGATGTTAAAAATCTGTTCCGTCGCTTTTTCCGAGCTCTGTGCCCAAAGAACTCGGGTCTCTGGGCACTCGGCCAGCAGCCAGCTCGCTGCGTTCGATCTTCCGTCTCCCATGACACACCAAGTTCCTGCGAAGGCACCGACCTCGAGCCCACCCACCTCCAGAGACACAAAATCCTGAAACCCTGAAAGTGCGCTAGTCTTCTAGGCCGCGTCCTTGGTATATTGGACAGTCGTGAGACCCCGATAGCGGGTCCCATTCCCGCAAAGAACCAAAGTCAGCGTGTAACTCCAGGTCAGGGATTTAAAAAGAAAAATAGAGATATTAGAGATGGAAATAGAGCTGTTTCCAGAAGATGCAAGCAAAGGAGTTGCCATTAGGTGCCATCATCCTCCTAAGCTCCACCCCATTTGATGTAATTTCAATGAGATAGGCTGAGTGGCCTCTTTCTTGACACAATGGTAATATATGGCCAGTAACGCTTCTGGGAACCTTTGTCAGGTGTTGACGTGCTTTGTGCTGATTGCAGTTGATTACAATTTATTTTGTATTCAGTTGCTTAAATCTTTGTGGGATATCAAGTGATAAAGGATATTTGGTGGCTCAATAACCTGCAAACAGTTTTCACATCCAATGTTTATTCTGCATTGCAACCAGCTGTGAAAAGCTAGAGAAAGGAAAGTAACATAAATGTTCCACGGGTGATTTTTCAGTGAGGGGAGTGCATTCTCTGTTTTCTGTGCACGGAACGGGTGAATGGATGAGGAAATTGACAAACCGAATAGGAATATTTAGAGCCTTTTAGATAAGAAAGACTAATTACACAGGCAACAAGAATGGAAGGATATGGGTAGAAAAAAGCAAACATAAGAGAGTTATGGATATTTGGCAGAGGCTGAAGACCTGAAACTCAAGTAAAGTACAAAGAAAGTTAGAGAAAAGAGTAACGGAAAGACACTAGGTGACGATTTGAAAAGAGAATACTGTATGAGAAAACAAAAGTGAAGAGGGAGTCAACAGATTGGTACAAAAGTTGTGTATTTTTCTACATATTTGACCAGAAGCTGTTCCTCCAAGATTTTACTTCTGACTTGTCATTTTCTGCTTTTGTTTTGTGCTACACACTTAGAACGTACATCTGATTCCATTGCCATCAATATAGTTTGAAACTTAATTTAATTGAAATATGACAATCATTAGCAATTGCACATTACACGCTAAATTTTGTGGGAGTTGTACCGGTGCAATGTTGGCTGTAGGTTAAATGCGTGCTCCTATATCTGGAATGGCCCCTTGTGCTGCAATAATGAAGCTCGTGATTTTTTTTCAGCTTTGCACAGTCGATGCACTGGGGCGTAGGGGCTTCTCAATCTGTGAGCGTCATTGGATTCATCTCTCTCTAGCTGAATATTTTCTGGTTGGCCACAACTGACATATGTTCGGACTATTGGAAACAAAAAAAGAATTGCTCCATGAGAGGATGTTCAGCAATGAAGCAGAATGTAATGCTGTCTGCTGCTGATGTAGATATCAAGAGAATAAAGGAATCAGACAGCCTGCACGCTCTGTCTGTTGTTGATGTTACCTACAGATTACAAAACACAAATATTTCACTACCTTGCAGATTGCAGGGGAAATTGACTTGTGAAGAGTGAATGGGTATGGCAGAAATGGTTTTGGATGGCGTTTGTGTTCCCCATGAAACAATCTTTGAATATTAAACGCTCTTTGGTACCTGCCTAATTGACTATCCAAAATTTTCTATTAATTTCTGTTATAATTGATGTCATGCTCTGCTAGCTGAAGCAGATTTGACAGATAATGTACTCGTCTCCTTGTGTGTAAAATAGGAAGTACAGAGTTCAGCAGTAGCCAAATTCCACTCAACTGAACAAGGGAGTCAGGATATAGCATCTAAACTCTGAGTGCTTTATTCGGGCAGAATGCAAACATACAATTGAGTAACAGTAAGACTGACAACAAATCAGAAATATGTCATAAGTACTTAATGCAGCAAACTTAGGACAATTAAGTAGCATATTCATAAGAAATTAGGAAAATATGAGCTAGAGTTGCATGTGAAATATCCAAAACTTATACACAAAATGAGTAAACAAAGATTTAAAGTATGCGTGAAAATTCGTATCATGTAAACATTCATTAAATTAGCAAGGCAGGTCAAACACTATACAGATAATCCAGAATAAACTTTTACATATATTAACAAAATATTGCTCAAATAGAGTTCTCTTCTATGAATTAAGCCAAAACTTACAGATGATAATTTACGATGGCACAGACAAGGGAATGCCAACACAGGATTGTGAAAGTGTGTTTCAGTCTGACTGAAAAACCCCACCAAAACAAAATGGCTGCTCTCCTCATGTGGTCCAACTGACTTTCAAATTTAAAGGCAACAATGCAATTGGAATTGAAGTCTGGAGCACCATCAGAATTAAAGTCAGTAGGACTATATTTCAAAGTAAAAGCTTGAATAGTTAAGGAAGAGCAGATGGTGATTGCTGGTGTGCTTTTAGTCTGACTCAGTAAGACTTGGCAGTACATCATGAAAGGCTGTGAATCTGCACAATCCTAATTTTGACAATTTTTATCGCAACTCTGCCCTATATGTTAATCAAAATGACTGACCTCACAGTACCTCTCTGTAATTATAGCAAAACAGCCATTTCAGTTACCCTGGAATTTGGGACGTCCTAATGTCTTGTAGGAAATAGTCCGCACAGGAAATTTTTCCAATTGCATTTTCCAAATGGCAGTATCTGCAGAAAGATGGATAATTATCCTGGAAGATATATGGAATCTAGATTGCAATTCATGTTTAAACTTAACAACAGATGAATTTTTTACATGTTAAAAATCTACATTCATATAAAATGATGGAAGTAGGCAGTATAGTAGAATAGCAGTTAGTATAATGTGTTACAGTGTCAGCAGTCAGGATTCAGTTTCACTGCTGTCTGTAAGGAGTTTGTGCATTCGTTCTGTGACAGTGTGCTTTTCCTCTGGGTGCTCTGGTTTTGCCCCTATTTGAAAAGCATACTGGTTAGTAAGTCGTGGGCATGCTATGTTGCCGCTAGAAGCAAAGTGACACTTGCAGGCTGCCCCCAGCACATCCGCAGATTGATGTGAGTGACACATTTTCACCCTATGTTTCAACATTTCAATGTACCTGTGACAAATAAAGCTAATCTTTAAATCTTTAAAAAAAACTGGAAATGAACAAGCAAAAATCAAACACGAGGAAATCTGCAGATGCTGGAAATTCAAGCAACACACCCAAAGACAAAGGGTCTTGGCCCAAAACGTCGATAGTGCTTCACCCTATAGATGCTGCCTGGCCTGCTGTGTTCCACCAACATTTTGTGTGCAAAGCAAAAATCAGGTCTATTAGAATTAACAGTTTTCTAACATTTGGGGTTAGACCTGAAGTAAAGAAAGTGCCTGATCAAACTGAGAAAACAGCATTTGAAAAATATTCAGAATATTGCCTAGAAGCTCAATTTCTGGTTGTAGTATGGGACACACAGAGGCTGCTGTATGTCCTTTTGCACTTTGTTGAACTGAAACTCTAAAGAGTAGAACACTACAATTTAGCTTGTATCGAGGCACTGAACAGGCAAGAGATCCTGGGTCTTTCTTTATTATCTCGAAAGAGATAATTTATTGCAAGTGGAAAGTTGAGAATGTCGCTGTTGTCTTAGCGATAGAAATTTCTGAAGCCTTTTCTCAGTGTTTTGATACAGAGTTGTTACTTCACCACAGTCCTGCATTGGAACTTTTCTGTCTGTTCACGGACTTACATCAGGTAAATTGAACAGACATACAGTCTGCATCTAAGAACCACTCTAAATAACTTCACAGGCAAAAGGATGATTTTATGTTTGCTTTAAATACAATCTCCTGTTCTACATAATGCACAGATCCACAAACCTGATGAAGGGTCTCGGCCCAAAACGTTGACAGCGCTTCTCCCTATAGATGCTGCCTGGCCTGCTGCGTTCCACCAGCATTTTGTGTGTGTTGATAACATAATGACTGATTCATTTGTTTCTGACAGAAGTGACAGACTTCCCGCAAATTACTTCTCACCATGTACCTTATAGTAACACTTGAACGTTTCAGCTTAAGTTTTTAATCTAGATATATGAGCACTTACCTGATATTAGACTGTACATTGTGAATTTAGTGGCTGAAGTTGAGATAGTCTGAAAAGGAACGCTGAAAGTGATGGATGTATGTTGCTTCTGATGTGTGAAACTCCCAGCCTTGTGCTGGTGACTCATTTGGATGACAACTTCAAGCAGCCAATATGGGCTACACTATTATCGGTTCCTCAACATACTGTTCGTGAGTGGGTAACAGTGCCTAACATGAGCCTGCATCAGCCCACACTTTTATAAGCAACCTTTATTCGAAAAATCAAGCAGATCAAGCGACATGGACAAAGCGAATTCCGGTTCACATTTCAGTCAATGACTTTTAGCAGTTGAAAAGTTCATTTGCCCAGCAGAGAAGGAAGAAAAAGACAAAGCCACCACACCTAATTCCCACAGACCATATAGACTTTTTGTGTAGTAGAGTTTTGCTCATCGGTGGAACCTGCATGTGGTGAGTTGTCAGCCATGTGGCCTATAGCCAAGGTAGTGAGAGAGGAGCTTGCTTTCCAGCTCTCCAGCTTTCTTGAAGGCTAAGTTACACGAGAAATTAGAATATAGAAAATTACAACACAAGATCGGGTCCTTCAGCCCACAAAATTGTGCTGATCATGATGCCAATGGTCCATATCCCTCCATTCCCTGTCTGTCTAAATGCTTCTTAAGCATTGCAATGATATCTTGTCCACATCTCCCTAGCAACAGGTTCCAGACACATCACTTTGTGTGTAAGAAAAAAACTTAGCTTGTAAATTCCCTTTTCAACTTTCCCTCTAATGTTTGGCATCGTCATCCTGGGAAAAATACTCTGACTTGTCTGCTTATCTAAGCCTCTCCTAACTTCATTTCCTTTATCAGATCACCACTCAGCCCAGTCCTCCAGAGGAAACTTTGTGAAATCTCTCCTAGGTAATTCACTCCATTCTAGGCAACATCCTGGTGAACATCTTCCACACCTTCTCCAAAACCTCCATGCCCTTCTATAGTGTGCAAGCAGAACTGCAGATATTATACCAGATGTGGCCCAAACTATGTTTTATACAGCAATAACATGACTTTCTAACTTTTACACTCAATGCTGTGAATGATGAAGACAAGCATGCCCTGTGCCGCCTTTACCGTCCTAGACCCATGTTTTGCCACTTTCAGGGAGCTAAGGACTGGCAACCAAAGATCCCTCTGTAAATCAATACTCCCATGGGTCGTGCTATACTTTCCTCTGGCATTTGACCTCCCAAAATGTATGATTTCAAACTTGTCCTAATGAAACTCCATCCCAAATTTAACTTCCAAAATATCTAACAGATCAATATCCTTTAACAACTTTCCAACTACAACTCGAATTTACTAATCAGACCACGTAAATTTTCATCCACTTGAGGGCTTCATAAGGGCAACCTATGGTAAAAGATCAATGGGGATGCACAGGAGATAATTAAGGGCCTGGAACAACTGCGGCAAAGCTTGCCCGCATTATCAAGAAGCATAGATTGGAGGATTGGTAGACCCTGCCCAGACGGTAAGAATCTATTCTTTCCCGCGAGGATGTGGCGAGCATGACATTAGCCAGCTCACTGACCACGAAAAGTATACAGTGATAGCTGACATCTTAACTTCTATCACAGTAGATCAAGACACTTAACACCAAGGACCTACAGTGGAATCTCAGACTTTATAAATTCAACTGGATGGAAAGCAAAGCCAGGATTTCTCCATCGGTAGTGGTTGATTGCTATGTTCAAAGGGCCATGCCAAATGTCAGAGTTATCCAGTGAACCTTCCTCCAACAGATGACCCAGATTGCTGTAGGAAGAACATTGGCTATGAGGAGCCCTGTCTTGCTGCTGTCTCTCCAGCATAATAACTGCTCGCTCTGAGATGGTGTAGCCTAAAGTTGGACTACCTGTAGAACTTTAATCAGTGGAGATAAAGGTAATTGATTTGACACTCTTATCAACCTAGTTAGCAGGCACTGAAGTGAATGCTTTGAACAAAGAGGTTGAATCCAGGTTCCTGATGTCTTAAACATCAGGAAAAACTGGCAAAACATGGGCTTCTAGGCTTAGGGGAGGAATCCCAATGTAATGTTTCAGAACATAATGCAAGATAGTTTTAAAACTAAATGGTGCAGAACATTGATTTTTTTTAAAAATTTCAAGTATAGGGATTGAATAGGAGTCGTAGAGGTATCAAATAGATTGGGTGAGATGGTATAGGAAGGACCAGGCAGCATAAAATAACAATGAAAAGGCAGATAATTTTAACCATTGAAGGTTAATATCAACAAAAAATGTGCAGTCAAGAATCTCCTTTGATGTTGTGAAACATCTCAAGGAACTTCAAAGAAGGATGATTTAGTTATTGAGTGGAAAATGAATAAGGGCTCACAACCAAAGGAAAGATCAAAGGAAGGCCTTTGAAGGGGAGGCATATGACAAAGGATAAAGAAGTAGCGAAACTTCAGAGTGCAGGCTATTTCAGTTTCATAGACCGGGTGAAAAAAAACTTCACCTGGATGCTGATGTTGAAAGGGACCTGGGTGTCCTTGTACAAAAACCACTGAAACTTAATGTGGGCACAGCAAGCAATCTGGAGAGCAATTGATGTTTTAACCTTCAATACAAATGTTCTTTGTACAAATCATAATGCAATTATGTAGCAACTTGACATAGTTACAGTATGTCAATGGTGCCACGTATAGGTCTGGTCGTCCTAGTCTTGGTTTGCAATGACAAAATTTCAGAAGGAAGAGGGATGATCTCGCTGAAGCATACAAATTAAAATGCAGTTTAACAGGATAGATACAGGTTAATGTTTTGCTTGGTTGAGGAGTCTAGAACCAGAGGTTGCAATCTCAAAGCAAAGTGAGTTGGGGTTCTGTCATTCAGGGAAGAGTTGAAGAGAAATGTATTCATCCGATTGGAGTGAATTCTCTGTCCAAGTAGGCAGTGGAAGCTTAGTCACTGAGTTTATTCAATCAGACATTCATGGAGATGAGGATATTTAAGGAACTATTGGATATGGGAAAGTAATGCCAAGGTTAAAGACTAGTCATGAAACAAGCATCAGGGACTAAATGATCAACATCTGCCTCTATTCCTAAGGTTTAAATGTTCTTAAGTGCTTTACAGGGGTGTCACTACAAGCAGTTTGACTCCAAATCACTTAGAGGTTAAGGAACTATGTCTGACAAATGAGGATAGAAAAGTGCAGAGGTTTTGGAGCTTCATGCTGAGTTAGTTAAAGGCCGTTAGCAGTAGTATGATGGGGAGGAGCAGCAAGACCTTGAAGGTGGTAAAGTGGGGAATGTTGCAGTTAAATGGAGTGACAGGACTTTGGAGTGATTTGAAAAAAAAACAGTGAATCTAAAAACTGAAGTGTGGCTGGGTTGGAAGCCAAAGTGCCTTACTAGGATTGGTTACATTGATCGATTCTGTAATCTACATTAACTGTATAGTATAGGACTATATATTACTATATAGTAAACTACAGGACTTTACAGAATTGGTACTGTGTGAAGAAATTAATCTGGGCTTATTAAGAAAAGAGGTTGATAGTCTCTGATTAAAAGAAAAAGTGAAAACACAGTAGATTCCAGTTAATTGGGACACATCAGGACCAGTACATTTTGGCCCAATTAAGCGGCTGCCCCAATTAGCCAAAATTTCATGGAAATACTTACAAACATTTGTAAAAAGATCTAAAGGAAGGACAAACTGAGTAGCAAATTATGTATTTAAATGAAATACTGAACTAATTAGACTACTACCAATGGTGCTATAGTACTATAAAACTGTGTATTACTTACTAATAGTTATCGACAGAGGAATTCATGCAGTGTATGCAATTAACTAATTCAGCACAGACTATGGATTGCTTTCATGCAATGCTATCAGTAATTGTATCCTTCAAATCTTCATTTTAATTGCAACATTCCAGAGTGCAAGTGGTGCATGCGAGCTCAATTTCAACGTTTAAGAGAAATTTGGATAGGTACATGGGTAGTAGAAATATAGAGGGTTATGGTCCCAGTGGAGGATGATGAGAGTAGGCATCAACTAGATGGGCCAAAGGGCCTTTTTCTGTGCTGCACTTTTCTATGACTCCATGACTATTGTTGATCCTTCAAATTCTTCATAGTTATTAGCTTCTTGAAGTAGTGAAATTGTTTCATTTTCACTCCCAGCCATTTCTGGCATCTCTGAGCTTGAATGCTTGAAACTTCAGAGTCATCTTACTGATTATTTCTCGTCAACTATCAGTGACAAAAATCACTACTTTTGGAATAAAAACACATGCAACTAACACTATTTAAAAGCTGTTTTCTCTAAGGATGGTGTAGCGTTGAACGGCCACACAAGTGTGCGCGACTGATGCTATTTAGAACATGTTCAGCGACAGTCTCCTGCCCCAATTAAGTGACATGTTGTCCCAAAAATATGAAGAGAATCACAGCAATTTTCTTGATTAATTTTTGTTCTTTAAGAGTTGGTCCAAGTAAGTAGCTGCCCCAATTAACTGGAATCTACTGTAGATGCAGAGATTTACATTTAAATGGCATCTTTCAAAGCATGAAAAGACTTCAAGATTTTCATGCACAGTAGTCTTTAGAGTTGTGTGAATTGTGTGAAAAACAAAAGAAACATCCAGTGAGCGGCAGTTCAGTCATTTAAAATGCCTTGTTAATGAGAGAGGTCAGAGGAGAACGGCAAGACTGGTTCAATCTGACAGAAAGGTGACAGTAACTCAAATAACCATGTGTTACAACAAAGATGTGCAGAAGAACATCCCTGAATACACAATACGTCAAACCTTAAGTGGATGAAAGAATACGTACACAATGCTGGAAGAACTCAGCAGGTCAGGCAGCATCCGTGAGAAAAGAGTAGCCAACGTTTCGGGCCGAGACACTTCATCAGATGCTGCCTGACCTGCTGAGTTCTTCCAGCGTTGTGTACGTATTCTTTCATCCACAGCATCTGCAGTTGTATTTTTGTGTCTTAAGTGGATGAGCTATGGCAGCAGAAGACCACAGTGGGTTCCACTCCTGTACCGAATAAAGTAGCCACTGAGTATATATTACAGTAAAATACTTCTGAACAGAAGTAACTTTTGTAAAGAGGAAAGCTGATAACAATGTAGTCGTAATCTGTTTGAGTGATGCTAGTTGAGGTAAGATCATTGTCCAGACTATAATCAAAGAGAACTCCTTTATAAATATATATGCATTTTGTACAAAAATTAGACCAGAATATCCAAGGGAGCTTAATTAGCTAAAATTGGTGGAGGCTAAGTCTTAAGTTATTCCCTCTTTGTTCCTGGTCCTTGGACAATATGGCTTAATGTAAGAACTAGTAATCCAGTTAAATATCTAATAGAGTGTTAGGCAAACACGATTTATGCAATAAACAGAAGGAAAATAAAAGGAAAACTGGGTGTTTAATGTGATTTATCCAAATGCAAGTTCCTAAGGTTGTCATAGCCGGGGGTGGTAGTGGGGATAAGTTCCCACTACCTATAAAGTGCTCCAAATGGTGTGCATCTCTAACAGCCTCTGATAAACAAGTACAACTCCTGGCCTTCATGTGTGGCTTAGATACTAGGCCTGGCGAAACTGTTTTTACTGACAAGAGAAGGGGCAAAGGTGAACCACTGGTGCCTCAAAACCAGTTACTTCATCAGCCTTGGATGGCAGCCCGCCTAGGAGAAAGAAATCTCTGATTTTAAACCTCCACTGCCTTGTGGCCATACCACCCATGGGAAATGCTTCAGAACTAAACACTGAGGAAGAAATCCAGAACCAGGGTCCCTAAGGCAGTTTGATGTTGTTTAGAACTTCACTCTGGTAACCTCTGCGACGACACCGGTGCCAAGCTGTATCAGCACTTGCCCTTCCCTTGGACTACATCAGTGACATGGAGAGGGGGAACCCGCTGCATGGGCAATAGCTGGTTCTTCAAATATTCCTGCCCAGGTTTGTGCCCTGGAGAGGACACAGTCCACCAGAGTTACAAACCCATGATCCCCTGGGGTCAATGGCTGCTTACTACTTCTATCCAGATGCATAATGGCATGGTATGGCAACTGTTCTGCTCAAGCCCCCAAGAATTTGCAGAGGGAGGTGGACACAATTCACTCTATCATGAAAGCTAGCCTCCCCTCAATGGACTCTGCCTACGCTTCCTGCTGCAATCAATGTAATCAAAGACCCCTCCCATCCCAGACATTTTCTGTACTCCCACACCACCCCCATCCCACACCACCCCAATTTGGCAGAACATACAAGATATTGAGAGCTCACACTATCAGCTTCTATCTCCAGTACAAGATATTGTCAATGCATACCTTTTGGAAGAAGCCTGAATAAACAAAATTAAGCAGCTTATTGCTGAAACCCACAAGGTGTGAAACACTCACTCAAATTGACCAGTGTTATCCAAAAATATGAACTAAAATTCCAACAACTAAACCATAGGGAATCTATCTAAGTCATTAGCTATAAAATCAGAGTTTAAAAAGCGGTAATGCAAACAAATTGAGAAGTGGAAGAGAAGACGACAAGTGTCATTGCATGTTTATGCACACCAGAGTTGCTAGAGATCTTTTCATAACATCATTGTTACATCAGAAACCTGTGCAATGCAAACTAACTAAAATTGCAGTGAATTATTGCCAACTGAGAACTATTAAGCTGCGATTCTGTAACAGATGTGCTCAATGCATGTTTGTGGGATGGTGATTTATTTCTACAATAGGTAAGGTGTTGTATTATAAAGACCAAATGAGCAATTTTGTTTCTGATGCCACTGGTAAGAGAAAAAAATAGAGATGGAAGAAGAACGGGAAATAATAGTTTTAAATTTATGTAGTGTAAAAATGTGATGAATTTCAGTTCTTTAATGAAAACTCTTTTCACTTAAATGAATTACATAAGCAAAATATGTGCTACCACATTTAAATTGTACATTTGATGGTTCTAAATGGTGTTAAATTTCCAGGCAAGCATATTTTTTTTTACTTCTATTGGAAAGGTTATCTGCAGCGATACCTTAAAGGATTCCATGGGCAATTCTTATAAGTATGTACAATGTGCATGCCACAAAGAATTTTTACAATACAGACATCCCCAGTGTCAAGGCACTTTGAGTCATGGAAATATGCCCTTAATTCACAAATCACTGCCAAAAATCTGAGATACAGGAATTTCTGTCTTGAAATTTGAGTCAGTTTTGTTTCTAGCGTTCATTTCTTGGTAATGCAGTTAAAATTGCTCTGTATTTTGGAAGATATTCCTGGGAGCATAACCCCCCTCCCCAGTTCACCTGTACATGTAATACCTACTTCACAATAAGAAATACATTTAATGGCAAGACTTGGACTTGCAGCAAATTCCGAAAGACAAATTCTAGGTGTCAAAAGGACTTTTTATTCTGGGGCAGATGCCACCTAAGGGGTATTGATGTCAACTACAGTGCTAAATAAATGTCAGCAATTTTTAAAAATACTGTAACAGTATTTAGAATAAATTCAAAAGCATTATCCTTTCACGTGTTATGCTGTGTAAATCAGAAACAGAATTTGATGCATCCTGTCTCACAGTGTTGATTGTTGAAATATTTTTCCTTGTAGTATTAGCCAATCATCTCTTAATATGTAATAATGAAAGCAGCAGAAAGTACACACTACATCACAGAATACCCATCATCCTAGCACTTCAGATACTTTTAATTGCCCGTGTAGGAAAGCTTGGCATTCCTTCAAGGGTCCCATTGGCCATCTTGGAAAGTACAAAGCCAAAGCAGAAGGGTCCGTAGGATCATTGGGGACCCAAGTCACCTCAACTACAATCTATTCCAGCTGCTACCATCCAGGAAACGGTTCTGCAGCATAAAAGCCAGGACCAACAGGCTCTGGCACAGCTTCTTCCACTAGGCCATCAGACTGATGAACTCACACTGATTTGAGTGTATTTCTATGTTACACTGACTGTTCTATTTATTATAAATTATTATAAATTACTATGATTGCACATTGCACATGGAGACATAACGGAAAGATTTTTACTCCTTGTGGTTGTGAAAGATGTAAGAAATAAAGTCTTTTCAATATTCAGTGAAATATCAACTCTCGATTCTGTTGCAGTAATTATCGAAAGTAACAGTATCTTACCTGGCCCTGCACAATTAGAACAGTGCACACTTAACTAAACTTCACCTCAATGAGCTACCAACAAGGACATTGATGATCTTGTCACTTCTTGAATAGCAGGTGGTAACAGGTATCAAAATATGGAGCAAGTGCCACCTGCACTTTGGTCGAGGTAAAGAAAAAATTAACTGTAAGTTGGTCGAACTTGACAGTCAAATAGTCTTGAAGTGTACCACTCTAGTGAAGTTTAAAAGCCATTAGAATTTTTTACTGAACCAAAGAATTCATGTGTTGAATGCTGAATTTTTAATGATTTGTTGTAGGGCTGGAAAGAATCGGAAGAGACTCCTCGTATGAACAGGAGGGAAAAGTACAGTTTGTCATTGATGCTGTGTACTCCATGGCACACGCGCTGCACAATATGCACAAAGAATTGTGCCCTGGTTACATTGGCCTCTGCCCTTCAATGAACTCCATAGATGGCAAGGAACTGCTTCAGTTTATTCGAGCTGTAAACTTCAGCGGTAAGTGCTTCCAATTTTGGATCTGTGCAGTTTTAATTTCTACTTCTCATTTGAACATTTCTTTTTAATTTTGCAACACTTGAAACTGCCATGAGCTTCCTGCTGATCAGACCTTAAGCTGTGTTGTTCACAGCTTCCCCATTGTTTTCCTAAGGAGCAGGTGAGTTTGGGTTTGGCTTACATCCCACTAGCCCCAGTTATAAGACTATAACCTCCACTGTCCAGCATTCTTGAAATGCAAGATTACTGTACAACTGTTCACTGAAGAACCAAGATATACCACTGATATTCAAGCGAATTTCTAACATTTCAGTGGGATTTCCTTACCAAATATAATTGCAACAATTTTTAATTTTGAAGCTTCTCAGTTTCAATTTGATTTGTTTTACTTGTTTTCATGTTGATAATTGTATTATATAAATGAGTTAAGATTATATCTTTAATTTGATTTCAGTTATAACCGTAATCATTTTGTAAACTTTTACTCATGAATTCTGACTCAATGTTATGCACTGGTCACAAAATCACGTTACCCTGTTGTTACGTTAAACCAAAAGGTTCTTGGAATTGGCTCAGATAGGCCAAAAGACACAAACTCCAATTATCTACACTCATTAGGACTGAACAGAGCAAGCATTAAAATGCTTATCTTGGTTTGCGCAGGCCCCTCTCACTGCAGCACACCTCCTGTTCTGCTGATCCACACGAGTCCCACCCCCGAGTTCATCTAACCTTCAGGTTCACATGGTTGTTCCCACATTCTCTTGGTGTGTTCCTATAATAGTAATCAAAGCTCCTTCAGCCAGTTCTGTTATGTTCAAGGCCATGATGGTGAGACGTCGACAAGCTCAAAGATTAACCATGCTCCAGTTCAACCCTCCTTCACAGACTACGACTTGTGTACAGCAGTGAAGTGGGATTTGAACACCAACTCTTCCTTGCTCTTCAAAAATAATTCTGGCCTCATTCTCAAACTGGTGCAGCTTCATACTGGAGCTACTAAGATGAAGTCTACAAACAACTGGCAAGTTATCCACTTTAAATCAACCAGTGAAATACCACTGCTGTTAAAGCCATATCTGTTTTTAGCTAACAAAATTGATGCTAGATCAATAAGGGTTAGAATTCACTTCAGAAAACAGGTGTTTTCTTGCTTAACTTGTCTATTAGAAATGCTGGATTCACCCTGTAATACTTTACTCTGGCTCAATCATTCAGAATCCATTGAGGCTTTACAATTAGGTAATGTACTTTACTTGGCCTATGATAGAAGAAACACTAAGAAAGCACCTTTTGTATCCCCATGAGCACTATGGAACTCGTCACAGGCAATACTTTACCTTTGGTTTCCAGCTAATGTTAACATTAGAGCATGAAGAAAAGAGGAAGGAGCAAGGAGTAGACAATTTTGTCTCTTCACTTGTCAGATAATGGCCCATCTTTCACCTCAGTGCCATTTTTTTACAGGTACTGAGTGTTGCTTTATTCTCCTAATATCCAGAAATCCATTTATTTCTGTTTTGACTGAACTCAATGAGCAAACATCCAGAGCCACCCTGAGTACAGAATGCCAAAATTTAACCACCTTCTCATTACGAATTTGTTTGTTTTGTCTTCTCAGTCATAAACGTTCTTTGTTCTTAGATAAATGGTCCTTGGTTCCTTAGTCATTGAAATATTATCCCAGCCACCAGCATGTTGCGCCTAGTTAAGATTTCTTTGTTTCAGTTAGATCACTTCATATTTTTCTGAACTTTCAGTCAATCTCACCTCATGCAGGACAGTTACCACCACTGATATCAGTTTGGTAAATCTTCACTGCACTCTCTCAATAGCAGGAGATTAGGAGTCAGGTATACAAGGAAACTTGTATACAGGAAACTATACAGAACACCAGGTACGGTTTTGCCAAATGTCCCAGAAGACATCTTTGCATCCACATTTAAATCCCCGTAATGCAAGTCAAAATGCCGTTTGGCTTCCCGGTTGCTTGCCTCCCTGCACATCAGCCCTCAGAATCAGAATCAGGTTTATTATCACCGGCATGTGACGTGAAATTTGTTAACTTAGCAGCAGCAGTTCAATGCAGTGCATAATCTAGCAGAGAGAGAGAAAAATAATAAGTAAAATAAAAATAATAATAATAAATAAGTAAATCAATTACAGTATATGTATATTGAATAGATTTAAAAATCACGCACAAAAAGAAATAACTGTATATGGAAAAAAAAAGTGAGGTAGTGTCCAAAGATTCAATGTCCATTTAGGAATCGGATGGCAGAGGGGAAGAAGCTGTTCCTGAATCGCTGAGTGTGTGCCTCCAGACTTCTGTACCTCCTACCTGGTGGTAACAGTGAGAAAAGGGCATGCCCTGGGTGCTGGAGGTCCTTAATAATGGACACTGCCTTTCTGAGACACTGCTCCTTGAAGATGTCCTGGGTACTTTGTAGGCTAGAGCCCAAGATGGAGCTAACTAGATTTACAACCTTCTGCAGCTTCTTTCAAAACAGTGATGCAGTGTCTTATATTCAGGTGTAGCTAAGCATCAACATTACTTGATCTACACCATTTAAGAATGCTCTGCTTTTCTGTTTGATGCACTAAAATCCATGGGTCCACGTTTTTCCTCACTCTATTGCATCTGTCAAGTTTCCATTAACCCAGCTCATCAAAATTCTCCTGGTGACTTTTTGCATCCTCCTCCTTCCTCACAATCGTATCTGGTTTTCATTGTCCAACTTGGAATCTACTTGCACACACAAAGGACAACTTATCTCAATTATATGATTTTGGCTCGGTGATAAGCAGAGAGCCTTCTCTTCTTTTTTCAGGAGTGACATCAGGGTGGATATCCTCATTTTTGTTCGTCTGTGCTCCTGTGCATGAGGTGCCTGATGGCTGCAGTCACCCCTTCACTTCTGTGGTTAGAATTGCTTGTCACCAAAGATCTGTCTCCCTTGAGATGTTGACTTAGACTTTGATTAGGTAAAGAAGGATGAACGGTACCGTTGAATGATATCCATTCTAACAATGACACAGCCAGAGTGGTGCACCAAAACCTGAAGTGAAGCTTTGTCTTATGACCTTCAGATTCAGAGATGACTGATGCAATTCATCATTATTTTCCAGGCTCTGGTTTGCCTTTTATTTGCCTACACTGCATTTTCTCTGTAGTTGCTACATTGCATTCTGTATTCTGCATTCTGCTTTCTTTTTCTATTTTGATATGGCATGGCCTGTTTCGATGGTGTACAAGGTCACCCAGATTCCTCTGAATGGCAGTGCCTTTCAGCCCCTCACCATTTACAAAGCTGCATTGCATTTTTATTTTCCTTTTAAACTATATGAGCTCAGTTTCTTCCATCTGACAAGTCCTTAACGTGTAACTATCTCTGTGAAGTCTTTCTGCACCTTCCAAACCATCCACCATGTCATCCCACTTGTATCATGACCAAATTTGGATATATTACATTGATTTCTCCATACATATTATGGAAGTAGGTTGTGAATAGTTAGGGCTGCAGAACTTATCAAACCAAGGGTGATCGTTTACTACCACACTCTGTTATCTCTCTTTTAACCAATGTTAATTCATACCAAGTATTACACTTAATGCCATAACTTCTAACTTAGATTCACATTTTCTTGTGTAGCATCTCATTAAAGAGCTTCTGAAAGTCTAAATACACATCAGCTGATTTGTTGTCATCTGTTTTCTAGCCACAACTTCTTTAAAACTGACATTTATCGAATAGGAGTTCCCTTTCATAAATCCATATCAACTGTTCTCAGCTGAGCTATTATTTTCCAAATGCTCCCTTACCACTTTCCTAATAGTTGATTCCAACATTTTCCTTATTACTAGAAAATACCAAACTTGGTTTCTTCTCTCGTGAATGCCACCGTCTGCAGTTGTCTTGTTCTGGCAACCAGATTTTCTAACGCATCTGAACAGTGCAATGAAAAGTGTTTTTAGAAATGTTCAGCATCACCTTGCCTGCAGGAGTGTGTCCTTTCCTATATCACCAGATAATGTGTGCAATTGCTTTTGTTCATATGCTGCTGTGTCTGTGTCTCTTTCTAATGTGGCTGCTAATTTCCATTCCCTTTATTTGAGTTCCATCCTGCTCTGTTATATCTTTGTTTCCATTGAAAAACTGAAGGTGAATTTAATGTGCCTTTCTGTTATATATGAGGATTTTAGTGGATATTTTTGTTTTTACTGGGGAAAATACTCCTACAGTATAATACAAAAATTACACTAAACTTTTCGGTGTGTGACAAATAGTGTAAAGACAAAGGGACTGGTTGAAGGTAATTTGAAATACAATGGTGTAGCTTGAGTATTACTCTGACAAAAACTAAATTAAAATATTTCTGGCACCACTGTGCAATCAGTATTCGACTAGCAGCAGTAAATTGCAAGATATTTAGGCTGCATTCTAAAATGTTTGATGCCAGGAATCCAGGTAGGACCACCCGGCACGGTATCTGTGACTGGAGTTTCAGAAACATACAGAGGAATTAATGAGGTGTTTCCAAAAAAAAAACTGAAATGATGAATCAATACATATGGAGGAGTAAAGAACTATTAATCTCTTAGTTCCTCTTCTTGATTGTATCTTTCCAACTATTTCATTAGACCTCCTTGGTTACCCTAACTAAGCGAGTAACGGTAACTGTTTAGCTATGTAGTCCACAATAGGTTCATTTTCACTTGATTCTCAATTTATAAGCATCTCATAAAAATCATGAGGTTGTAACAATGGCTTTTCAAGAATATTTGGCATAATAATTGGTTTCACCATTGATTTAGTTGTAGTTGTTGAAAATGGGGATTTATCAAAAGACAAATAATTGTTGCTCTTTAGAGGAAGTGAGTTATCATCACTATGGATATATAACACAAAGGAATGATATACTTGCAAAGAGCTTCCCGATGATGCTTTTATCCCGAATGTGTTGCTTTCACACAATTGAGAATACTCCAAAAGAAATGTATTTACTCTAATGTTTTTAATGCCAGGTGCATTGCATAGTATAACTGGCTTGTCCCAATGGATACGTCTCCAACTCCTTTTGACATACTTACACTGCTTGTCTTTAACTCCTGGCTTTTTTGGCACAAAACACCAACATCATTGTATTCAATATCCAAAACAGCATGGCAAGCTTCAGCCAAACTTTGGGCTGACCTTAAGCAATCCAATCTGATGCACTGACTAGTCACATAAGCTCAGCATTTCTTTCTGTTGGAAGTTTCCCATGGTTGTTCATAAGCTAAAGAATATTAGACAAAGTGCAATAGATCTGGTATTTTCTGAAAACAAGAATTGAGTTGTTAAAATTCAAAGACCCAGTCTCCCATAAGAATGAATTACTACCTATCTGATCAATTTTAACTTCAGTCTTTTGCTGGTGGATATTTTGCTCTAATACTGTGTTGGTCAGCGTTTAAATTCACATCACTGGCTATGAGTCATAATAGAGTGTGCTTATAAGCTGAAATTGATGTACTGTGAAATAACCACTGCATGTAACCTAGAATAACCATTGCCTTCATGACCTCCATTTGCTGTAAAGATTAGGCCACAATTACCTCAAATGCTGTGATACCATTTTGAAATGTCAGTCGTCTTATTCAAAATGGCTGCTATATTTGCTCTCCACAACACTGGCTACAATTTGTAAAGGACGCTATGAAATATTTTAAAACTTCCTTGAGAACAGTAAGTACGGCATTTCTTCTTTCATTCTCCATCCTGCTCTCTACCTTTGCATTTTTTAATATTTCTTGTTTACTTTATAGCTTATTCTTTTCCCTCTTATTAATCTTGCTGAAGCAACTTACGCAAACAGAAATACTTAATAAAAACAGACTTGCTCTAGGATAGTACTTCAAACACAATTTACTTCAACTCTATAATAATTACCAAGGAAATCTTTGCTTCGTGCAACTCGTCTCTTACAGCCAATGCGTCTGAAAACCATTTTGTTCCAGCTGTGTAATGTTGCAGATTGCTCTTTGTGATGCTGAGCTACTCACGTCACCACTGAGACTATCAGCTCTCCCAGGGAGTTTGACCTTATAAAACCAGAGCTCTTTCCAGTTGCCACATCAGTGCGTGTGATTGAATATTGATTACCCTTCAAAAAAAATAGACCAGATTTAGTCTTGGCCTGTTGAAGCTCCCATCTGACCAATCTTTCAACCAACTTGACACAAAGTTGAAAGCATAAAGTTAAGGGGACTGGAGATGAGACAACCAGGCAAATTCTTTGCTCCTGATAGCCTGCCCCTGAAAGTCATAAAAGAGGTGATGGCAGAGGTAACAGATATGTTGTTTATGTTCTGAAAAAATTCCCTAGACCGAGGTAGAAATGGGATCACTTGGAAAGTAACAAAATATATGACACTATTAAATGGTGGAGGGAGAGTGATTGAAAAATGTTGTCATTAGTCGGTTGCTGAGAAAATGGTATTTTCTGTGCCACATGTGAGATCACATCTGGGGTATTATGTATAGGTTTGGTCTCCATACCTAAGGAAGAATATGTTTGCATCTGAGGGAATTCAGCCCACAGTCTGATTCCAGAAAGGGTGGATTTGTTTTCAAGAAGAGGTTAAGCAGGCTGTGCCTATTCTCTTTGGTGCTTTTGAGAAGAATGAGATGTAAATTCATCGAGAAACACAATGCTGCTTTCTGTATTTGAAGGTCTCAGCATAACATTTGATTATTTAGGACTCAGATGGTGATGAATTTCTTGATGGAGAAGATTATGGATCTCTAGAATTCTCCACCAAGAAGATTGTACATGCAACCACTGAGTATGAACAAGGCAGAAACTGATATGTTTTATTTTATTTCATTTATCTATTTAGAGATATAGCTTGCAACAGGACCTTCTGGCCCACAGTGCCGCGCCACCTAGGAACCCACCGATTTAACCCTAGCCTGATCACAGGACAATTTACAATCTACTAAGCAGTACATTTTTGGACCGTGGGTGGAAACTGGAGTACCCAGAGGAAACCCAAATAACATGGGGAATGAGCAGGTTGTCCTATTAAGGGACCAAACAATTGGGGCGTTATTCACTGGAATTTGAAAGAATGAAAGATAACCTTATTCAAATATCTGATTTTAAAGGGGTTTGACACCGTAGATGTCAGGATGTTTTCACTCACAGGAGAGTCATGAACAAGGGGACGTAGCTACAAAATAAGATCTGGTTATTTAAAATCGCTCTGTGTGGACTTTTCTCTGTGTGGTCTGTACTTGCTGGAATTCAGAAGGATGAGGGGAGGAATCTCATTGAAACCTTTTGAATATTGAAAGGCCGAGACAGAGTAGATGTGGAAAGGATGCTTCCAATGGTGGGAGGGTCTAGGACAAGCGGGAACAGCCTCAGGATAGAGGAGTGCCCTTTCAAAACAGAGATGTGGAGTAATTTCTTTAGCCAAAGGGTGGTGAATTTGTGGAATTCGTGGCCATATGCAGCTGTGGAGGCCAGGTCGTTGGGTGTATTTAAGGCAGATATTGATAGGTTCTGGCTTAGACATAGCATCAAAGGTTACGGGGAGAAGGCTGGGAACCGGGGTTGAGGAAGAGAAGAAGAAAGACCAGCCATGATTGAATGGTGAAGCAGAATCAATGGGTCAGATGGCTTAATTCTGTTCCTATGTTTTATGGTCTTATGGTCTTTTTTCTCAGACATTAGTGAATCACTGAAATTCTCTGGCCCGAAAGCTGTAGATGCCAGATATTAAATATATTTGATGATGAGACAGATAAATATTGAAAAGACTGAGGGATTACAGGTTTTGGAAACTGGCGTAGAAGAGAAATTGAGGCCAGCATTGATTCACCATGGTTGTAAAGAATAGTGGGGTGGGCTTGAGGGACTGAATGACATGCTCCCGCTCTTATTTTCTTGAGGACGAAATGTAGGGTCAGCATTGATCTCATAGAATAGGGTAAAACAGAAATGCTGAAAGTACTCAGCAGGTCAGGCAGCACTTATGGGGAGAGGAATTTCAGATGAATGACTTTCATTCAGGTAAATGGAGATAAGTGGTCAGTTTTGATGTGAGAGTAGGAAATGCTGGGAGTGCTCAGCAAATTGGTCAGTGTCTCTGGAAGGAAGAATAATGTTGGGATTTCAGGCAAGCTTATCAACGAGACGTTGGCTATATTCCCTTCTATGTGAAAACTACCCGGGTAATTGAGTTTTCCAGCATTTTATGTTTTTATTTTTGTTTTCTATTTCACTTTCTGTTTTTGTTTTGAATTATCAGCATCTTCAATGTTTTACTTTTCAATCATTGACCAGTTATGATGGAAGAGCAGAGAATGCTGGGATTGGTCAGTGGGCCATGCCCACACAGTAAACCCTCTTCGATGCAATAGAACTTCTCATGGGGTTCTGATACCCTTTTAACCTGCTCCATGATCAATCTAACCTTTCACTTCCATGATAGTCCTCAATTTTTCTTTAGTCCATGTGCCTATCTAAGAGTCTCCTAAAGGTCCCTAATATATTTGCCTTTTTCACCACACCTACCAGTGCATTCCATGAATCCACCACTCTGTGTAAACACCCTACCTCTGACACCCCCCCTATATTTTCCTTCCAATACCTTATAGTTATGCCCCCTTTGTATTAGCCATTTCTGCTCTGGGAGAAAGTCTCTGGCTATACACTAAATCTATGCCTCTTATCATCTTGGGCACCTCTGTTAAGCCATCTCCCAACTTCCTTCTCTCCAAAGAGAAAAGTCCTAGCTTGCTCAATCTATCCTTATGAGACATGCTTTCTGTGACCAGAATTCAACACAATACTCCTTTGGATATATCCCTTTGGCCCACAAAGCTGTGCCAACATGTCCTTACCTTAGAACTACCTAGGCTTACCCATAGCCCTCTTATTTTCTAAGCTCCATGTATCCATCCAGGAGTCTCTTAAAAGACCCTGTCGTATCCGCCTCCACCACCGCCGCCAGCAGCCCATTCCACGCACTCACCACTCTCTGCGTAAAAAACTCACCCCTGGCATCACCTCTGTACCTACTTCCAAGCACCTTAAAACTGTGCCCTCTCGTGCTAGCCATTTCAGCCCTGGAAAAAAGCCTCTGATTATCCACACAATCAATGCCTTTTGTTATCTTGTGCACCTCTATCAGGTCACCTTTCATCCTCCGTCGTTCCAAGGAGAAAAGGCCGAGTTCACTCAGCCTATTCTTAAAGGCATGCTCCCCAATCCAGGCAACATCCTTATAAATCTCCTCTACACCCTTTCCATGGTTTCCATGTCCTTCCTGTAATGAGATGACCAGAATTGAGCACAGTACTCCAAGTGGGGTCTGACCAGGGGCCTATATAGCCGCAACATTTCCGCTTGGCTCTTAAACTCAATCTCAAGATCGATGAAGGCCAATGCCTTCTTAACCACAGAGTCAACCTGCGTAGCAGCTTTGAGTGTCCAGCTTTTTGTCACTTCCTCTAAGAATTCAGTCGGTTTCGTGAGGCACAAGCTGCCCCTCACAAAGCTATGCTGGCTATCCCTAATCAGACTATATTTGTCCAAATGCTTGTAAATCCTGCTTCTATGAATCCTCTGCAATCAATTGTCCACCACTGATGTAAGACTCACAGATCTATAATTCCCTGGGTTATATCTATTACCTTTCCTGAACAAAGGAATAACTTTTGCCACCCTCCAATCCACTTGCACTACTCCTGTGGCCAGTGAGAAGACAAATATCATCGCCAAAGGTGTCCAAATCATTAACATAGATGACTAACAACAACGATCCCAGCACCAATCCCTGTGGCACTCCACTAGTCACAGCCCTCCAGACACAGAGATGACCATCTACAACCACTTGCTGGCTTCTCCTGTTAAACCAATGTTGAATACAATTTGCTACTTCTTCATGAATGCCAAGCGACTGAACTTTCTGGACCAGTCTCCCATGTGGGAGTCAAAGTCATCGCTAGTACCCATGTAGACAATATCCACTGCTTTTAAAGCAGTATTCTTAGACTACATTCCAGTAATTTTCCCAAATCAGGTTCACTGGCCTATAATTTTTCAGCTTACTCTTGGAGTTTTTCTTGAACAATGGAACATTCTCTGTCCTGCACCTCACCTGTGGATGAGGACATTATAAATATCTCAGCTGGGCCCTGCAATTTCTGCACTAACCTCCCACTAGGTCCGAGAGGACACACTGAATTGTTTCAAGCACTTCTCTAAATTGGATATGTCCCATGACATTATTACCGTTTTGCCTCAGTTCTATAAACTCTGTGCCCATCTACAGAGGAAATACAGATGAAAAAAAATCAATTTTAGATCTCTTCCTTCTCTTTTTGTTCCCTGCATAGATGATCTTCTGGTGGACTCAGTGCCAGGAACTTCATTGCTGTGGCTTTCCTCTGCTAGGTCAACCTCACCAATAGTATCCCAAACAATATAGGTGTACTTATTACTGAGTGGAGCACCCACAAGAGTTCCCTGGAGTGGCTGCCTATTCAATTTCCCTCTTCTGATGGTTAATCAGTTACCTGTGACCTGCACCTTAGAGATAACCACCTCTCTGTATCTTCTGTCAATCAACCCCTCCATCTCACAAATGAACCAAACATCATCCAGCTCTAGTTCTAGTTCACAAATGAGGTCTGCAAGAAGCTGCGGCTGGATGTACTTGCACGTGTAGTCATCAGGGATGTTGGAAGTCTCCCTGTCTTGTCACACCTTAAATCAATTTATATTCAAATGTGCTTTCTTTCCACTTTGAAAGCTTTGGATACTAGGAATATCCTGGTACCTCAATGGCCAAGTGTTACTTCAGTATAATGATGAGATATTATAGGAAAACCACACTGATAAAGAACATCTCCTGCCCAGTTTATTCTCCATTGAGTGGGAATGGGGTTATTAGATTGCTCCCTGGGACCTGAAGGGCCAAATTGCAGCCTCCTGTGCAGTGATAATAACTTAGTATAACCTGGCAGCCAGACCTGGCCAGTCTTATTGGTCCAATAGCAACATCTTGCATTTAGCCAGATTTGTGGCAAATCTGATTAATCCACCCGATTAACCAGATCAAGTGGTTTCCAAGCCAATTGTTACACAGCAATGTTCATTTAAAATTCTATTTACTTAGCTTGAATGGCATACCTAAATCTCATTCACAAGTGCTCTTATCACCATTGAACGGACTGCCTTTGTTGTTCCTGGTTTGGGCTGATGTCTGTGTAAGACAGCAATATGATTGCCACAACTTCACGTTCCAACCCTTCAGCTTCAGCTGAGCTTGAAGCACAGAAAATCTACTGAACCCACCACCAATATTTTGTGTGTTAAAATTTCTGAGTTGAGTTTGATGGTGAAGTCATTTTGCTTCGTTGAGAAAATTAATTAATTCATTTCAAAAAACATACTGTTTTCATGGTGTTTCTGATACCAAATAATTTAAATATGGAGTCAATCTGCATTTAACATAGCTGTCATCACCCTTCTTCAGCTATACTTGTGTGTTGCATTATTGCCATTTTATTTTGACATCGTCTCTTTATAGTGTAAAATAAAAATCAACCACTGATTAAATAATATATAGATCTATCTTATCCCATGTACTAAAAGTAATATGGGTATCTTACTTTTCATGTGGAAGTGGTTTCGCAACACATATATCTTTGTTTGGAACTGAAAATGAGTTAAAGTTTTTGTTCCAAGTGAATTTTAATTGCGAGGTTCTGAGTCATTCACAAACACTCACATCGCTTAATCCCAAATCAAATGACTTATTTGAGTTTTGTTCCATTTCCTTTTGTTTCTCACATGCTTTTTGAAATGTTTATTCATCGTGCAGGAAGTGCTGGCACACCTGTGACATTTAATGAGAACGGAGACGCACCTGGACGATACGACATCTATCAATATCAGATTGCCAATTTGTCCTCTCATGGGTATAGGGTAATCGGACAATGGACGGACTACCTTCATTTGAATGTAAGCAATAGTTTTTTTCTTCTTGATAGCTAAAGCAGCACAAACCGTTTGGTTCAAAACTTCTACCGGGAAATACTCTGTTTTTTGGAAAACATCTGTTTATTTTATGTCTCATTCATATTATTCTGTCCTGGAGAGTGTACTCATCAGAAAAGTGTTGGATAGCATGAAATTGGCTGCAGACAGACATAAAATATTTGCTTTGTGTTCATCCTTTGATGCGTACAATTGCTTATCCCACTTTTCATGCTCATGATGATGTAACAAGCTTTGCTTTTTGGAGCATTGGATAATGTGCATTATCTTTTCACTCGGAATTTGTATCATCAAAATAACTTAATCTGTTGAATTGGGGTTATTATGGCCATTACAAGTGTCCAAGTCCTGTAGCTTCTTACAATTGTGAGCAATGGGATGGATTAGCAATCACACTCATTGAGGCAGTAATGATGTCAGGGCAGAAAGAAAATTCTCATTGATATGATCATCAACGATCCTGCTATCATTTTCTGACCACTGCATTTTCAGCAGGTCAGAAACTTCTTTGAAATTCATTTTAAAATGCCTACTGAGATTTCAAAAAAAAGTACCAAGGCTCATCTTTCAAACAAGATGGTTCTGCAGACCACAGTTCCCGAGGAGACACTGGATTGCATAGTGGGAGTTCAAAAGAAGTTAGTGGGGGCAGTCAGGGCATTCTGTGTGCCTCAGTTCCCGAGGAGGTGTTATGCTATTAGGCACTTGGCAAGGGCCAGTAAAAAGGTTTAAGCGGAACAGCCATTGTGTGAGTGGGCCTGTGTTAGAGTGGGCAGTTCAGGCTTTGGCTCACAGAAGTTTTGACGAGGAGTGGCAGGGCTATAGGTACTTTTTATCATTGAACTTTGCATTCTTTCTTTCTCAATGCACAGTTGGACCAGTGGGAATACCAGACAAGATAGTGGAATGGCCCTCTTGCAGTAATTGGGAAGGCAGGGAGACCTCTTGTGTCAGTGATGACTATACCTGCAGGAAGTGCATCTAGCTGCAGCTTCTTTCAGACTGTGTTAAGGAAATGGAACTGGAACTGGGTGACCTCTGGATCATTCGAAAGACTTACAGGTTGAGCGACAGGACATACAGGGAGGTAGTTGCACCCAAGGTGCAGGACGGAGGTAACTGGGTGTCCGTCAGTCGGGTGAATGCGATAGGCAGCCAGTGCACAGTGCCCTTGTGGCTGTTCTTCTCAATAACAGTTATTGCACTTTGGATACTGTTGGGGGAGGGAATAACCAAGCAGGGGAAAACCAGAGTGATTAGATCTCTGGCTCTGTGGCTCAGAGGGAACTGGGGAGAAAAGATGAGCTGTAGTGATAGGGACTCCATTGGTTTGGGGACAGTACAGAAAGTTCTGTGGATGAGAATGAAATTCTTGAATGGCTTGTTTTCTCCCAGTGCCAGGCTCAGGGACATCTTGGATCAAGACTCCAGCATTCTTAAGTAGGAAGGTGAACAGCCAGAGGTTGTGATCTATGTGCTTAATCAGTACATTGAAGTCCCAACTAGAGAGAGGGATATACTAGATTTCCTATTAGGGAATGAGACAGGGCACATGACAGAAATTTGTGTAGAGGAACATTTTACACTAGTTATCATAATTCCATTAGTTTCAAGATAATTATGGAGAAGGATAGGTCTGGACCCAGGGTTGAGATTTTAAAGTTTGACAGTTTCAGGAAGGATCTGGTAAGTGAGAATTGGGACAGGTTGTTTTCTAGCAAAGATGTACTTGGTTAAGTGGAAAGCCTTCAAAAGTGAAATTTTGAGAGAGCAAAATTTGTATGTTTCTCACGGATAACAGGTTTAGGGACCCTTGGTTTTTGAAAGATATCGAGACCCTGGTTAAGAAGAAGAAGGAAGTGCATAGCAAATATTGACAGGAAGGAGCAAAGGATTTATTTCAATAGGTACATTTAATGTCAGAGAAATGTGCACAACATACATCCTGAAATTATTTCCTTCGCAAACATCCACAAAAACAGAGGAGAGCCCCAAAGAATGAAAGACAGTTAAAATGTTAGAACCCCAAAGTCCCCCCACTCCAACCCACCTGCTCCATTGGATTTGTGGGAGAATCCAGAGAGTGGTAGTAGATGGTTGCCTCTCTCTGACTGGAAGCCTTGACTAGTGGTGTGTTACATGGAATAGTGCTGATTCCATTGCTATAAGAAATGCAAGACAACACTAAAGAAGGAAATCAGCAGAGCTAACAGAAGAAATGAGGTTGCTCTAGCAGACAAGTGATGGAGAATCCCAGGAGCTTCTACAGATATATTAAGAGCAAAGGAGAGCAAGGGATGAAATGGATCCTCTGGAATATCAGAGTGGTCATCTATTCATGGAGCTGAAAGAGATGGAGAACATCTTAAATGGATTTTTTGCATCTGTTTTACTTGGTAGATGGGCACAGAGTCTATAGAGGTGAGGCAAAGCAGAAGTCACGTTATAGACTATATACAGACTACTGAGGAGGGGTAGTCTTGAGGCAAATTAGAGTGGATAAATCCAGAGCCTGACAAGATGAGGTGTTCCCTCAGCCCCTGTAGGAGGCTAGTTTAGAAACTGCAGGGACCCTAGCAGTGATACTTAAAAGATTCTTAGCCACGAGTGAATGCCAGAGGATTGGAGGATAGCTAATGTTGTTCCATTCTTTTAGAAAGGCTCGAAGTATTAACCAGGTCATTATAGGCCAGTGAGCTTGTCATCAGTAGTGGTTAAGTTATTGGAAATTATTCTAAGGGATTGGATATATAAGTGTTTGGTTAGACAGGGACAGATTGTGGATAGTTCATATGGCTTTGTGCATGTTAGGTTATGTCTAACCAATTTTACAGAGTCCTCCGAGGAGGTTACCAGAGAAGTTGATGGAGGTAAGGCAGTGGATGTGGTCTACGTAGATTTTAGCAAGGTCTTTGACAAGGTCCTGCCAGGGATGTTGTTCAGGAAGGTTCAGTCACTTGGCATTCAAGATGAGATTGGATTAGACATTGGATTCACAGGAGAGTCCAGAGAGTGGTAGTGGAGGGTTGTCTCTCTGACTGGAGGCCCATGACTAGTGGTGTGTCACATGGAATAGTGCTGGTTCCGTTATTATTTGCCATCTATATCAATGATTTGGATGATGCTGTGGTAAAATGGATCAGCAAACTTATGGATGACACCAAGATTGAGGGTGTAGTGGACATTGCTGAAGACTGTCAGAGCTTACAGCGGGATATGGACCAGCAGGAAAAATGGGTTGAAAAGTGACAGATAGAACTAAATACAGACAAGTGTGAGGTGTTGCACTTTGGGAGAACAAACCAGGGTAGGACTTACAGATGAGTGGTAGGGCACTGAGGGGTGCAGTAGAAAAGAGGGAACTGAGAATACAGGACTGTAATTCCTTGAAAGTGGCGTCACAGGGAGATAGAGTGATAGAAAACTTTTGGCACAATGCCCTTTATAAATCAAGATATTGAGTACAGGAGTTGGGATGTTACGTTGAAGTTGCATAAGATATTGAGCAGGCCTAATTTTGAGTATTGTGTGCAGTTTTGGTCACCTACCTTCAGCAAAGATGCCAGTAAGATTGAAAGAGTGCAGAGAAAATTTACAAGGTTGTTGCTGGGGCTTGAAGTCCTGAATTATAGGGAAAAGTTGAATAGGTTAAGACTTTATTCCCTAGAGAGTGGAAGAATGAGGGGAGATTTGACAGAGATGTACAAAATTATGAGGGTTATAGATAGGGTAAATACAAGCAGGCGTTTTCCACTGAGGTTGCATGAGACTTGTACTAGAAGTCAGGTTAAGGGTGAAAGTTGCAATATTTATTGGCAACATGAGGGAGAACAACTTCTCTCCGAGCATGGTGAGAACGTGGAACTGCCAGTAGAAGTGGTGGGTGTGGCTTTAGTTTCAACATTTAAGAGAAATTTGGATAGATATATAGATGGGAGGGGTATGCAGAGCTGTGCTCCAGGTGCAGGTTGATGGAACTAGGCAGATTAATAGTTCAGCATGGACTAGATGGGCTGAAGGGCCTGTTTCTGTGCTGTAATATTCTAGGACTCTATGAATCTATAAGGTTGTGGGGATCTGGGTAAACCAATATTCTTTGTTATGATAAAGTATCAGTTCTGATGCGGGACTAGATGCACATGTGGACTGCAATCGATGAAGAATGTGAGGCTTCCTGGCATAATGTAAACCATTTGGGTTTTATATCAGTTAAATTGCTTTAAATTGAAGGTCATGTGTTGTTTCTCCAGAACAATAGTAGAAAAATGCTCTGGAAATGTTACCTTTCGGAGGAAACATTAAATGGAGTGTAATTTTGCAAAGATTATTTAATCTCTGGTACCCTGATCCATTTGTATCCCTGGATGAATATTTCTAAATTGAGATTGTTTGCTTCAGTTGCTGTTTGTGCGAGCATGCTACACAAAATGTGGCTGCTCTCTTTCCTATATTAGCACACTAATTTCCTTTCAGAAGAATTTCATTGGTTATAGAGTGCTTTGGGTAATCATTGTATTTTGATCTGATGTATAAGGGGGCTGTTTTCACCCATTGCATCCACGCTGGCTCACAAAGCAGTTCCATTCCCCTCTAACTTTCCCTGCAACCTACTCTGTTTACATTACCGACACCTCCCCCCCACCCCCCCCAGATTCTACCACTCAGCTACACACCAGAGGCCATTTACCAACCTGCGTATTGCTGTGATGTGGGAGGTAACCAGGGCTGCACTGGGAAGTCTACGCAGTCACAGAGTGAGCATACAAACTTTGAGTCAGGCAGCACCACAACTAGGTATTAAACCTGGCTTGTAGGCAACAGAGGTAGGTACAGAGGAGATGTCAGGGGTAAGTTTTTAAAGCAGAGAGTGGTGAGTGCATGGAATGGGCTGCCGGCGGTGGAGGCGGAAACGACAGGGTCTTTTAAGAGACTCCTGGATGGCTACATGGAGCTTAGAAAAATAGAGGGCTATAGGTAAGCCGAGGTAGTTCTAAGGTAAGGACATGTTTGGCACAGCTTTGTGAGCTGAAGGGCCTGTATTGTGCTGTAGGTTTTCCATGTTTCTAACTCGACTGATTGTGCTGGCTGTGCCAACAGGAATGATCTGAAAGGGATGTGTAAGGTATAACGTAGCTGCTTTGCTCATGAATCAATGGAGTGCTTGAGAAGCAGAGTCCTGCCTGCCATCCCATTCACTGTGACTTAGTGTCTACAAACCTGGCTACACCTCCTCCACCAGGTGGATCTCCCCATGCAGTGATCAGGCAAAGAATCTTTCCAGCGATCTGCTTGTGCTTAGACTATTACACTTGCTAATCCTTGCTATTTACAATGTTGAAGCAGGTACAATAACATTATTTAAGAGGCACTTGGACTGTTTAGAGCAGGGTTCCCAACCTTATTTATGCCATGGACCAATACCATTAAGCAAGGGGTCTATGGACCCCAGTGGGGACCCCCTGGTTTAGAGGACACTAGCTGAAATGGTTATTGTGGACAAGTTGGCCCAGAAATTCCATTTCTACATTGAATTACCCTATGAGTCACAAAATATTTCAAATTGCACTATCTTTGGTTAATCACCCATTAATGGATGGTTTTTTTTCTGCCATGATTTAATATGAACATTTCTTTCAGTGATTAATGTGCCACCGATTATGTAAGAAAGCTATTTCAGTTTCTTAAAACGTTACTGTACAACCTGCCGTAGCCTTTTATGTAGCAAACGGTAGGTGACTTGGTGACTGATCATTTTTTCAGGTGAAGGACATGCAGTGGGGCAGCGGAGGACTCGCCATTCCACAGTCAGTCTGCAGCCAGCCATGTAAGGCCGGTGAGAGGAAGAAGACGGTGAAGGGCGTGCCATGCTGCTGGCACTGCGAGCGCTGTGAGGGCTACCAGTACCAGATCGATGAATCAACCTGTCAGATGTGTCCGTTCAACAGGAAGCCCAACGCAAATGGCACAGACTGTCAGCTTATCCCCATAATCAAGCTAGAGTGGCACTCTCCTTGGGCAATTGTACCTGTCTTCATTGCTATGCTGGGAATCATAGCCACCACGTTTGTCATAACAACCTTTATTCGTTATAACGACACACCGATAGTGAGGGCATCTGGCAGGGAGCTAAGCTATGTCTTGCTGACTGGGATATTCTTGTGCTATGCTGTAACCTTCCTAATGATTGCAACTCCTGACATAGTGCTCTGTTCCTTCCGGCGAATCTTCTTAGGGCTGGGTATGTGCATTAGCTATGCAGCCCTGCTCACCAAGACTAACAGAATTCACAGAATATTTGAGCAAGGTAAGACATCTGTCTCTGCTCCCAAGTTTATCAGCCCGGCTTCCCAGCTGGTAATCACTTTTAGCCTCATCTCTCTGCAGCTCCTGGGAGTCTTTATCTGGTTTGCTGTTGATCCTCCGCATACCATTGTAGACTATGGGGAGCAGCGAACAGTTGACCCAGAAAATGCCAGGGGCGTTCTCAAGTGTGACATTTCTGACCTTTCTCTCATCTGTTCTCTGGGATACAGCATTCTGCTGATGGTCACGTGTACTGTGTATGCAATTAAAACCAGAGGGGTTCCAGAGACCTTCAACGAAGCCAAACCCATTGGGTTTACCATGTACACCACCTGCATAATTTGGTTAGCTTTTATTCCAATATTTTTTGGCACAGCCCAGTCCGCAGAAAGGGTAAGTGGTTTAATACTTTGATGGCCTTCCATTATTGCATGGTATCAATGTTTCTCATTGAATGTCTGTTTTAACTCATCTACATGTATTTGTTTTAATCTCTCATTGCTAAATGAACATTAGTAATGCTCTAAAAACTCTTTTTGAAAGAATAATGTATTATCTGTTTTCTGGTGGAAGCTCTATCCATTTGTACCTTCTGCAGATGCCATCCATAAGGTACATCAATTCACCTTAAATGGGTCTATAATAGTCTTCTAGCTCAAGATGGCTATACAATCCAAAACCAAAATAAGAAGTGAACATATCACCAAAGAAGATGGACAAAATGTAGCATCTAGTACTGATGCATTGTATCAAGCATCAATTGCACTCAGTTTTGAATGTTCAGTTGCATTGATGTCATTAATATCACGGTGAACACTTCTCATACCTACTTAGAGTTATCAGCTACCAATGAGCTAATGAAGAATGGGGCTGTTGCCGGGAGCTCCGTTGTATCTCAGTGGTTTGAGTAAGCTTATTGATGCTGATTCTTTCCTTACTCCATCGATTGCTGAGAGCACACGACTATGACATCAGTAGCACCTTTGCTTTTTGATCTTGTTGCGCTTTTGAACATTCAGTGGCAAACGAGGTGTGATCAAGGCATGAGCAAATTATTAAATGCACGGTTGCGCAGTTTCTTTGGTGTTCCAGTTGTGACACCGTGTACCAACGTTCAATCCCTGTTACCAAATAACTTTCCACAGTACTAAGGTGGGAATGATGCTAGTTTGGTGTGTTTTAGCAGACATGCCCTTGTGACTCTCCCACCATAGATTTCTGAGCTCATTTCAGTACATCAGAAACTGGAACAGTGCCTGTGCTCTGAGCGAGCAAGAAAACAGAATCTGGACAATCGTGATCCATTTTCATCTCCATGGTGCAGAACTTCACAACGGAGGTTAAAATGGTGAAAGCACACGTTCAAGTCTGGTAAGCAGAATGTCATTGATGGTAAATGTAAAGCCAAAAGCTAAAGAGTGACCTAATGAGGCCCTGAATATTATGTATTTAAAATTCAAGAATCTAGATTGTTTACACAATTAATGTAAACATAAAACCAATCCTATAAAACACAATGTGTCATCCATAGACTGATTGTATGTACATCAAGTTACACTAGGTGATGTTAATGTAGTGGTGGTGGGGTTTGTTAATGAGTGGAGGTGCTGCTCTGCCTGATGGCTTGGTGGAAGTAACTGGTTGTGAGTCCAGTGGTCCTGGTATGGATGCTGCATAGCTTTCTCCGTGATGGGAGTGAGACAAACAGTCCATAAGTAGAGTGGATGAAATCCCTTATGATATTGCTGACCTTTTTTCAGCACCCTTCTGTAAACGTGTCCTCGATGGCATCTAGATGGCTAATTATGGAAGATTCCAAAATCGTTATCCAGTAAGGAGATACTGTGATTTCAGGAAAAACTAAACCAGCAGTTGCCTCAACACATGTCAGTGGCAATAAACCTTATTCTGATTTGGACTCAGTATCAAATGGCATGGTTAAGGTGAATAGCATGGACTTGTTTGAGGAGGAGCTAATTAAGAACACATGGGAAAAAGAAGTAGAGAGATATGGGATGAGTGAGGAGTGGAAGAGGTATGCGGAGTATTAGCAGCAGCATTGAATAAAGATGAAATAAATATTTGATTACTGCTTAAATTTCAATGTGATTATGCAACAGAGCAAACTGAACATAGTCTTGAAATTTTCAAAAGTAATTTTTATTCCACGTGAGTTATTGTAAAGAATCACTCATGCACTAAAGACTGCATTAATACAAGTTCCATAATATTCCTTGTATTTGATTGTACTATAGTAAAAAAGCCAGCATTACTTTGATCTTTCAACATACAGTACTGTGCAAGAGTCTTGGGCACATATATATAACTAGGCTGTCTAAGCCTCTTGCACTGTACTGTAGTAATTTTATGTATTGCACAGTACTGCTGCTGCAAAAAATCCAATTTCATGACATATGTGAGTGATGATAAACATGGTTCTGATATGGGTCTCTATTGTGGACTGAGAGTGAGAAGGGGACAGAGAGTGGGGAAATCATGGTTTGGAAAAGGAGAATGGAGAGAGGAGAGAGTGGAAAGTGTCAGAGAGACATTCTATAATGAATAAACCAACTGTTTGGAATCAAGTTACCTTGCCTGGTGTCTCAGGGCTGGATATGTCTGCACCTGCGCCACACCCCTCCCACGGCACTCCACCCTTGCCATTCCAACGTCCTTTGCTCCCGCCAGATTTACAAACTCGCTCTCTACCCCTCGTTGACAAATACAGTACAGTGCAAAAGTCTTCAGCACTCTAGCTATGTACTGTATATGTGTCTAAGACTTTTGCACAGTGCTGTATTTATTAATAGTTGCAAGCAGAAATGTGTACACATTAGGGAACATCAAACGCTGGGATAAGTATAAAGGGGTGTGACTGAAAACCAACCGTGAAATCTCAACCAACCTTTCATTTAAGTATTAAGTAAAAAAAGAGTTGTGTTGGAATGGACAATCTGACAGAAAAACTATTCAAAGAATCAAAAGCAGTGTATCCATACATTGTGCAGCATTTTTCATAACCTTGGGATGCTTGTCACTGTCAACTGCCAAACTGTCAAAGCATTCATAACCAAATATATATTTCTAAAGTGCAGCGGCTAACATAATGCAAAAATTGTAGCAGCAAATTTGTGCACAAAATCCTGCAGACTGCAATGAGGTGAAGACCAGGATTTAATTGGTGTCAATTATTCATCAGGAGAGCTCCCCTGAAGAGGTGTGTGTAGTGTAAGCCTCCGTTAGTCTCGATAGACCATGGATTTGCACCTTGGAAAGTTTCCAGGGCGCAAAAGCCCTGGGCAAGGTTTTTTTTTATGGAAGACCATAAAATGGCAGTTGCCCAAGCTGCAAGTCTCCCCTCTCCATGTCACCAAAGGTATCTGAAGAGGTAAGCTACCTGAAAGGCTGCACTTTCACACCTTTCCTTGGTAATGAAGAGTCAGTTTGGGTTTATTGATTAAATGGATGAATTGATATTTTGTTAGGTTTGTCGGTTGAATACTGTTGAAGACATTACCAAAGTATAACAAAATACAGTTGGATATACCTTTCTGTAAAACTGCTGATGAATGATTAGTTTCAGATCTGCTATACAAAAAGACCAATTGAAATTGTGTTGGAGGAAGACTATGTGCTAACGTAAGAGGTTTGGGCTGAGGATTGAAAGAATTACTGCTGTATGTTGCCATCTAAGTAATGAGTGAATTGGATTAATTGTAAGCATAATTTTCTTCATTTGTTAAGTCTAAGGTTTTAGACTGAACAGTTCTAGAGAAATAAAAGCAGAAATGCTGGAAATGCTGAGCAGGTCAGGCAATAATTATGGAAAAAGAAACAGATAACATTTCAGGCCTGTAATACTTATACTAAAACTGAGATGAAAGATCTGAAAAAAGGTCGTAGCCTTGAATTGTTAACTCTAATTCTATTTAAACAGATGCTGCCTGACCTGCTGAGTATTTTTAGCATTATCTGTTTTTACTTCAGATTTGCAAATTCTACAGCTTTTAACTTAAAGTTTGAGGGGAAATGGTGTTGATGTGTGAAGAACAAAATTTTGGCTGAAGTGTAGGTCTTGTTGCATTTGAATTTCTGCATAAGATGAGGATGCAGGCTACAGCTGTTATTTGACAATGGGCTGGATATCAGTATAGCAGAAGATGGTAAACCTTTGGAATTCTTTATCCGGGATAATTGTAAACCAGCAGTTGTTGTATTCCTTCAGACCTGCTGGCCAGATTTCTGGATATTAAGGGAATCAATGGATATGGAGATTGTACTGGGAAGTGGAGTTGAGGGAAAAGTTCAGGCATGTTCTCAATGGCAGACAGAATATATTCAAATAACCACTTGGCCTATTCATAATTATATTTCATTGTTTTGGTAGCTCTTTGTACCAGAGCAACAAAATGTAACAGTAAAGAGTTGTGAGGCAATAGCAAATCACAGTCCACCAGCAATGTGTCTTACTTCCAATACCAATGCAATCAACCCTTGCATTAATTTCCACTTCCCTACATCGGCCATTTATCTCTCTGAGGTAGGTCCAGCTGGATAGCCAGTACTTACTAATATAGAGGAGAGTTGCTTTATAGTCATTACCAATAGAAGGTACATACAGAGTACTCACAAAGAAAAGAGATTTCTTTTGATATAAAGCTTCATCATTTCCAGTTTACCCCAACTTATTTTACATCTCCTATAACAAATCAAGAAAGATATTAGTAAATAATTGATTGACAAAACAGACTTGAGAAATGTCGTTGGGTGATTTTTACTGGAGTTTCAACAATTTCTCACTTTAATTTGAGTAATGACCATCATTCTTTTCCTCACAATAACTTTCCTTTAAACACCTGTACCACATTTGAAGCAGATATTATAATTCAAAGCAGGTTCTTATTATTTATATCTTGGTATGAATTGGGCTTGGACAATTAAGTTTCTCTTTTCTGTAACCATGGGAATGATCTTAACGGGTTAGTTTCAATTTCATGTGACCTCCTCATATTCTGAGACTCATTCATTATTTGAACTGGGAGGAGTTTTGCTTGTAGTTGTTATCGGAGTGTTGCTGGTACCTTACAGTTAACCCACAGATGGCTGAAGCAGTATCACGAGCAAACGTTTGAGAGAGCAGAGATACCCTGATGAAATAACCCGCCACATGCAACATAATTTGGAGATGAGAGAAGTTTGATATTCATAGAGAGAATTCAGATAATCTGAGCGTGGTGAAAGTCAATGCCTTGCAGAGTTACAAACTGTTATAAATAATTATAGAGAGCTGGGGTATAATTATTAGAGAATTCAGTGATGTTAAAGGGCATACCTTTGGTTCCCTAATTATTAAAGGGCAGATAATCTGTGGTAACTGGGAGTCATTGTACATGGCAGAGGGTTACATGAAATCAGTACAAATGTTAGCTTAATCAGACATTTAATATAATGTATGAGATGTCCAGCTTGATGTTTTCCACCTGAGCAACACAGTGGAGCAGCCTATAGTGCTGTTGAAACACAGTCTAGTGACCTGTGTTCAACCTGACCTTGGCATTGCCACATTCTCTGTGTGAACATGCATGATTCCCCCAAACGCTCCAGTTGTTCTCCTAGATCCAAAAAATATGCTTGTAGGTTAATTGCAGATGATACATTGCCTGTCATGTGGACGGGAGGCAGAAGAATTGAGGGATTTGATGGTCAAGGGAGAGTATAGGTTACTCCAAAATAAAAGATGGAATGGGATAGATGGGAACGTTCTGTAATCCAACATAGATATGATGGGCTGAATGGCCCCTCCCATTCCATGACATTAGAGATTATGAAACTGGGCATATTTCAGCAGAGGGTATTGATGACTCTTCAGATCACATTTTAATAATGGCTCAATATTTATTTGGAATGTAGGACTTAATTATTCTATCCCTGAGACATTTTATCTATATACCATAAGAAAAGTAAACGCTTGCTCTGTCTTTAGGAGTGATGGGTGGAGCTGAAAAAAATTGCTGAATAGTATGCCACAGTGGAAGACCATTTAGACCATTCTAAATGGGTCTCTGAAAGAGTCAACGCCTAGTCCTGCTGTCCAGCTGTTTGCCCCATGGTCCGGCTTTTTGTTCATGTAATAAGGCCCAATAAAGTTTGTACCTAGGTTCAAAATTCATGTGCTTTTATCCCTCAAAACCTTATTTCTGACAGGAGGATTTACATTCATTTCCCCTATATGCAGTGTGAGTTCCCGTTCGTGCTTGTGTATGTTCCCATGTTCCTAAAAAGAAGTGTGGCGATGAGCTTGCGCTAATTGTCAGGAGAATGTTTGCTTTCCTTGTACTTTGGCACTTTGATTATCATTTGAATTGTTAGTGGTGAGGTATGGTAAAAGTTTGATACAATGACATGTGCATCCACTGTGGATGATGCATATGCAATTACATCTTTTGGCTCAAACTGATGGGAATTGCTGAAAGATTTCAAATAATCAGGCACACATTAAACCTATCCAACCTTGAAGTTATGGAAAAAGAATAGAGAGCAGTCTTGGCTGAGTCGTTAAGGCAGCTGTTTTATCAATAGTGTGAATGCCTGACTGATTGAGTTGATTGAGGTGTGATAGTTGTCCATATTTACATCGTAAACACCAACAAACACTTTTTATTTGTTTCAGATTATTATCGTTGCTATTGTAACAGGGTGAGAACCCATGATTCAGATAAGTCAACTGCAGTTTGTTTTACTGACCTTCAATACCATCCTGACACACAATGCCACATTCAATGGGAGAGGGTTATTGAAAAAAAGTGTGAGGTGGCAAAGAGCAGGAGAAATAAAGTCCAGAATGTAAATGTGAACATATCTCTTGTGGACTGTTTCAAATTTTATTAACCCAACATCACTGATTTACACAGGACTAAAAATGCCAAATAAATTTCTGCCTTAGAGTTATAAAGTTAATAACTCAAACAGGACCAATCTGAGCCCCACCTGACATCAAAAGTTATATTTTTTCCAAATGAGCATTGGTCTAAATAAAACTAGCCCAAAAATGCTATTCATTTGCCATAACACAAAGCAAATTACCCTAACCTGGATAAAATCCTGAATCAGGTCACCAGAGCATGGTATGGTGTGACCTATCATATAGCCAAATGCTCTAACGGAATATTCTATCATTAATATATAATTAGGTTTCCTGAGGCTCTCTTCTGAGGTACAAAGGTTCAGATTGACTGAGAGAAACAAAATGGAAAGTGATTAACTTGGCCGCAAGGCCCATATTTTAGGTAAAGTAAACCTCTTAAACTATAAACTGGTATCTCAGTGCTTTGTGTATCATTTTATTATGAAGTATGCTTATAAAGGGGGTTGCTATCTGCCTTAATATCAGGGGTAATCACAGCCACCTCAGCTCTGGCTTCCAGCTCTTTGGTCCATATCTGGACTAAGGCACAATGAGGTCTGGAATTCAATAGTCCTGGTGAATGGGATCTCAGAAAGCTGATTCAGTCTTGATATACAGCACCACCGTGGAATAGATATAGGTTGAAGATACGGGTTCAAAACAGCTGGCCTGGAAGGAGACCATGCCTCTGTGTGCTACTCGGATGCACTGGGGTTGGTGGCTTAGAGTTGGCGCAAAGGTGGCGTGCAGTGAAAACGTGAGTGAATCAAAGTACATGTTTCTTTTGCAATCGCAAGACTCTGCTGGACATTGATTGCTGCAGGCCTGCTTCTCTTGTTTGGTGGGGAGACAGGTGGCGAGGCAGTAGTGTTGCCTCAGTTGTAGCTAGGACCAGGCCTCTATCTTGGGCTTTCGTTGTACCATGGTGTTGGGGCTCAGTTGAGATGTCCTCTCTCAACAGTGCTGCCCTCTAGTGGAAATATAGGCTGGACTGCCAGGAAACATCAATTTGTGGGACTTGTTGCCTAGGAACCTGGTCTAAAAATTTGTTTTCTTACGTGACTATGTTTTTTTTTCTCCTTTCTCGTTCTTTTGAATGTATGTTTTTGCACTTTAGCCCCAGGGAAATGCTGTCTCATTCAGCTGTATCCTTGTATGGTTTGAATGACAATTAAACTTGATTTGATTTTTGAAAGGTGACATAGTTAAGGTTTCTAAATGCTGAAGAGTTGAAGTTGTAAATGGTTGTGGCCAGAACAAAGGGACATAATATTGAGATTGGGGTGAGAGCACTGAGGAATGAAATTAGGAAATCATTAGGAATTTGGTACCTTCTTCCTCAAAAGTGATAAAAATGCAGAATTACTTGAAATTTTGAGTACTTGAGATAGAACCTCTGCTGGAGAAAAAAAATCAAGGAAGGCGAAACAAAGGAAGGTAAATTAAGTCAGTCTAACCACAGTCTGAATGAACACAGAACAACCTCCATTTTTGTAATTAGGTTCCTAAAGACCAGCTTTAAGATTGGAGCACAGAGGTGATTTCAAAGTATTGATCTTCCGTGAAGCTTAGGCCATTGATGACCTCCCGTCTCCGTCATCCAAAGTCGATGGTCTGGTTGGAGTTAATCATAGTTTCTGTGGTCCATTGTATCCACTATACAGGCATCTGGCCTATACAGCTTCACTGGAGTCCTGCTGGTCAGCATTACCCGTTTCCACCTCTGATGGCAAGGACGCTGAGCTGGACTTTCAGAGCCATGAAATTAATAGATATTATAAATTTCCTGGGGTTTGAATATGAAGGGGTATTATCATTTGGCAGAAAATTATCCACTAATTCATTCATTTGGAATCAAATCGCACACAACACTATTAGAAGTACCCACCATCAGTTTTACTTCACACTTAATGAAAATGTGTTAGATGGGCTCTTTATCACTATGTTCTTTATTCAATGCTGTTCCATTTCCTGTGCGTTTGTTTTCAGTATTTTGCAAATGGAAGGTAACTGTTCAGCAGGACAGAGGGGGCCAGGAAACTTCAATTAGTTGTTGCTTTTGGCCAATAAGTTTATTGCAGGGTCATAGTTACAAGATTAAGGGGTGGTCCTTCAAAACTGCAGGAACTTCTCACACACTTTGGCTAATCTCTGCAGTTCTCTATCCTAGAGGATTGTGGAGACTAATAATAGCAGCATTTAAGGAAAATATAGGTATATTTTTAAAAGATCAGGAAATTGAAAGCTATGTAGAACTGGCACAAAAGAGGCCGTCAACCATGACCATATTCAATGATAGAGGAGGCTTGAGGGGCCGGATGGCTTACTGCTGCTTTATTTTCTTTTGTTCTTATGTTCCTTAATGATGCAACAGAGTATTCAAGGGTCTAGGCAAGGAATGACATATTGGTGAATCAAAATATTAAGGGTCTTTTTCTAGGTCTGAGAGAATGGTTGGAGTTTCGTGACTTGGCACTGTTAAAGCACATAACAAAAGCAAATGACAAAGTGGCTTCTCTTGATGGAGGAGCATCTAACAGATGAACTGTAATAGTTCAATGTTTTTCCATAGCCTCCAGTATCCTGCTTTTCTAATACTACGTAATTGTTTCTGTGCCTTGCTCCAAATTTGCAAACAAACTCAGTAAACACTGAATTGTGCAATGTTGTGTTTAGATACTTAAACACTGACTTTGGGGCTTTAGGTTCTTGGCAGAGCATTTTGATTGAAAGGCAGTCTGGGATGTAATTGGCATTGTGACCATGGTTTTAATCAAACGTTCTTACTAGCCCAAACCTACTATTCTGACAGTGCTGTGAAAAAAACAAACCTGAATTTAACGTATCTTTTGTTTTACACAGATCGTTACACTGTCAACATGTGTCTTTAGGGCCAGTTCTTCTGTTCCCACTGCAGGTTAGAGAGAAGTGCAGTGATAGAGAAGACCCTTTAGGGTGGGGGCAAAAGGTTTGTGTGGGTGCTGGGTAAGGCAGAGTGGGTGAAGTGCAAAAGGAAAGGAAACTACATTTATGTATGGACTAAGGAAGTGTTCTTAAATGTGTTCATGTTTAAACCAAAGGGAAATCTTTTTCATCATCTGTGAGCATATATATTGATTGGTCTTGTATGTCATGTGGTATACTATTGATCCGAGGTTTTCAGATATAAACAGGAGTATGTCTTAACAGGATAACAAACTGAAGGTATTTATCATATTTTTTGTTGTATTAACCTGGGTGTTCCCAACCTGGGGTCCACAGACCCCTCACTTAATGGTAAGGCTCCATGGCATAAGAAAAGGTTGGGAACCAAAGATCAATTAACTTAATTTCTTCCATTAAAGTGTGTTCAATATGTACATTCATTTCACAAACTGCTGTGGTTTGGAATGGAAAGTGGAAACACTGAACATCTAACTCTGCTGAGTTAGTGGCAGTAGGCATGAACTCTGAAATGAATGGCTACATGTCACATCCTGCTGCTGTCCTAACTCACAGGTTGGGCTGTGTCGCCCTGCTTCATTTTGGGTTACTGATTTAGTGCTTTCTTCCACATAGATAGAAAGCTTCACCTCTGCATGACCGATCAGTCAGAGGCTTAGATGAGTATTGATTTGAATTTGCCAGACTAAGTAAGCAAATTGGAGTGACAGGAAACCCCGGGGCATGAAATATTTTATAATGACAAGGAGCTAAGTAGAGTTTTGCAAGACAAGGTGAGCAAAGTTGGAACACTTGCTGAGTTAAGTTCTTGCATTGTTACACAGAAGAATGTACACAATTGGATTACTTTTTTCCCTAGTGTTTTTGGTGACAAGCAGTTTGTAGAGTAGAGTTGGCCATTCGGCTACTTGAGCGTGTTCCACCATTCAATACGATTTGATCTGTATCTTAAATCTATTTCCTACCCTGATTTCATAACCAGTGATAGAAACATAGAGTACAGGAACTAACCTTTTGGCCCAATTAAACAGGGTTGGCCATCAACCGCCTGTTTACACTAATCTCAGTTTATTCTCTCCACATTCCCACCAAGTTTCGCCGACACACCTGGTTTGACTTCTTCATATCTCCTCATGAAATAGACAGGTCACTCACTCCATCAGATCTGTGACAAAATTCAGAGCTGCCCTATCAGTCCTCTTACCCAGTAACTTATTATGTCTTACAGGCCCATCCATTCCACCCGGAATGCACCCACCACTCAACTATGGGTAGATTACAGAAGCCAATTACTTTAGCAACCAGCATGTCATAGAGTCATACAGCAAGCAAACATACAGCAAATTCATGCCGACCAGCAAGTACTGAATTAAACTAATTCAACATTAAACACATTTTGTATTTTCCCCACATTCCCATCATCTCCCCCAGACTCTACCACTCACCTACACACTAGGGGCAGTTGACAGTGGCCAACTTCCCTACCAATCTGCACACCTTCGGGATATGAAGGATGCCAGAGCACCTGAACAAAGTTTACATCATCAAAGGGGAGCATGGAAACTCCATACAGATAATACCTGAGGTCAGGATTGAACCCAGATTGCTGGGGCATCTGTGGTGTCACATGCATGGTGACACAGGTTGAAATACAGCTTGGACTCGGTCAGCTCTAATTTATCACAACTGAGCTCAATAAGTGAATAAAAGTGCTTAAGACATCATCATCTCAATAGATAGGTGCTGGTATTCATACTATAGAGTAAGGCAGTAGCTGCCATTAATTTTCATTATGAAATTGTCAGTTTGATATTGACTGAAGTTGAATTGCCCATTGGCACATTGACCTCTAAAGAGGAGGCTTTGTCTACTGGCAAATGAGATTTCTATGAAATTTAAGTATAGTGATTTTAATTATTTGAGGCAGGATTAATCAGGAAGCTCTTTCTAATAACTTCAATCCTTTATGGACTTTTGATGACTCCAAGACAATCTGTGAAATCATACCATCCATTTAGCTCTCCTTAGCACTTAACCTACATTATTATTACGATTGCTGGTGCTGCTTCTTTATTCTAACCTCTTGTCCTGGCTTTTCCTGGGATTGCTATGCTGAAGTTTTTTTTAGGCACATATATCTCATTCACTCTCTGCGTATGACCCAGGCCAACCTTTACTCTGGTTGCAGCATAATGCCTACTCTTGGCTCCTTTCATTCACTTGCTACATGGTCAAAATCTCTTTGTACACAGATTGTAGGATTATTGGAATTACACCAAATATTCCTTCTGCCTTTTCCAGCAATCTGCACTAGATGCAAGAATACTAATAGGATATTTTGGAACATTCATATTTACATATGTTGTATCCTCTAGTTTCTAGAAGGTGCTGCGCTACCTAGCTAAGTCCTTGGCTCTCCATGGCAACCTCTCTGACACACTTAGATTTTGCCTCTATTTGTATCTTCCAGCTGTTAGTTTTCCTGCAGTACAGTAAATGGTTAAGTCAATCCTGTTGGCAGATTTTTTCTCAAAGTTTTCTCATGTTCTTTCACAAGGAGCAGAGGATACCAGCATGCTATATACTTAGACATGATTTTTAACCATCAATCGCTGATGAGCATGCAGTGTCTTCCCTGACATAACAGCATGAAGTGATGCAGTGGCCTCTCCAGCTCCCAATAATGGTGCAAGCTTTAAATTCTTAGATAGTGTTTCAAAGTTTCAAGTCAGGGACCTCAGTCATCTAAAGCTCTGCTAATACATTGCTACTGAACACTGTTAGACAAAATTAAATTTAATCCACAGACAGCAGGGTTTATAGCAGTTCTTAACAGAATAGGGATTCTACGGACAAGAGCCCCAGCAAAGGTTACCTGGTGTAAGCCGCTCAGCTGAGAAAGTGACAGATACAGGCAGTGTGAGAGAAAGCAAGAAAGCTGGGGTACTAGTGAGGCTGAGAGCTAACCCAACCACGCCAGCGGTACCATCAGCTTTGCTGGCCAACATCCGCTTGCTTGATAATAAAATTGACTTAGAATGAATCTTTGGCTGTCTGTCGATTTTCGATGATGACTGAGGCCTGGGCAAGGTTGTATGGAAGACCTGCAGTTGCCCGTGCTGCAAGTCTCCCCTCTTCACGCCACCGATGTTGTCCAAGGGAAGGGCATTAGGACCCATATAGCTTGGTACTGGTGCCATCGCAGAACAACGTGTGGTTGTGCCTTGCTCAAGGACGCAACATATTGTCTTAGCTAAGGCTCGAACTAGCGACGTTCAGATCACTAGACCAATGCCTTAACCACTTGGCCACGTGCCCTACTGAGAATGAATGCATAGAGAGAGATGAGAAACTGCTGCATTCTGGTTTTCATGAAAATGTGGTTAAACAACAACATGCTCGATTCAGTTTTTTAACTCAACTCTGTGACTCTGTTCCATGCAGAGAGGAACCCTCTATCGGGGAAACCCAAAGGAGGTGAAATCTGTGTGTACATTAACAAAGTTAAGTTGGTGCAGTCACTTTTTGGGGAAATTAATCCATCTTACAATTAAATAGTGACCTCATTACCTGCTCAGGGAGTTTAACATTGTGTTTATCACTGCAGTCTACATCAGCTGAGTGCGAAGACCAAGGATGCCATGGGAGAGCTTTACACTGTCATCAGCTCTCTACAAAACAAGCATCCAGATGGTTTCTTCCTAATTGCAGGAGACTGCAATCATGTTAACCTGCAGGACGTTTTATCCAAATTCCACCAACACATCACCGTGGCCATGAGGGGAACAAACAGATGGAACCTTGTTTATACAAACAAAGCTCTGGAAAAACCTCACCTTTGGCATTGTTGTGAGACTATAAGACCATAAGAGAATGAGGCCATTTGGCCCATCAAGTCTGCTCTGTCATTTCATCATGGCTGATCCATTTTCCCTCTCGACCCCAATCTCTTGCCTTCTCCCCATATCCCTTCATGGCCTGGCCAATCGAGAATCTATCAATCTCTGCCTTAAGTATACATAAAGACTTGGCTTCCAAAGCTGCCTGTGGCAAAGGATTCCACAGATTCACCACTCTCTGGCAAAAGAAATTTCCCTTCATCTCCATTCTAAAAGGAGCCTGTGTCCTCTGGACTTATACTCTCCCATCATAGGAAACATCCTTTCCACACCCACTCTATCAATGCCTTTCACCATCTGATAGGTATCAATCAGGTCACCACTCATTCTTCTGAATTTTAGTGGACACAGGCCCCAAACCGTCAGATGCTCTTTGTATGACATGCCATTCAATGCTAGTAATATTTTTGTGAACCTCCTTTGAACCCTCTCCAGTTTCAGCCCATCCTTTCTAAGACAGAGGACCCAAAACTGCTCACAATGCTCCAAGTGAGGCTTCACCATTGCTCTTTTGCCATGCATTTTCTATCTCCCATCGTAATTCACAGACCACATCCTTACTACTTACTGTTTTGGGGTTCTGTGTATAACTCCTATCAGGGTCTTTTTACCCATGCAATGATTCAATACCTTCCAACCCTATGCGACCTCTTTCTACTGATTTGATGCAATTTTTTACCAACAGAGCTATGCCACCGCTCTGCCTGCCTGCCTGCCCTTTCGATACAATGTGTATCCTTGCTATGTTTTGTACCTCCAGAAATTAATTGAAAAAATGTTTGTGTAATTCTATGCTCCAAGAACATAGAATTTTGGTCGCACACGCACCAACAGCAACATTGAGGAGAGTACTCTGCAGTTCTGAAAAATAAGCCAAGCTATTGGACAAGACCAATGTAGTTTGCAAAATCCAATGCGAGGACTGTTATGCTGGCCAGACTGGGAGAAAGCTATCCACAAGGATCCATGAACATCAACTGGTTGTTAAGCGGCATGACCAACTCTCCCTAGTCTCTATGGTGACGGAACATTTGCAAATGGATTGCCAAGGTCAGAGAACAACTCAACCCCACAGTATACGATATAAAACAATCGCAACATCCACAGCAAGATAAATTTTTATGCCTAAAGACTTAATCACTTTGAAGGATTTCTTAGTCTTGTGGGATAACATCTTTCCTAATAAGGGTTAGTCACTCTGCTTGGCAGGTGAGACTTGTGGCTGTGATACAATCTTAGCTTCTAGGACCTCATTCATGATGGTTGTAGGAGTTGACTCTGGGACTGCAGGAAGTGGTACTGATAGCTCTGGACACCTTTCTTCTCTAACAATTGGCTCTACTCTCCTCAACTGATCAATGTGTCATCTCCAGTTGACACCAGATGCAATCGGCAATGTGTAGGAGAGTAGTCCAGTCCTGCCTTAATATTTCTAGGTACCCATATTGATAATTTCTGTAGCCCCTCGATAGGACTGCTTTGTCAGGAGTGAAACATTGAAGTTCCTTGCTTGAGGAGTTCTCAGCTGTTTGTCCCCCATACTCCTTCTGAGAATGGATTTGAGGAGATCCATGCATGAGCGCAAGGGATGATCAAGAAACAGCACAGCTAGTGAGTTGTTGGTTGTGGAGTGTGCTGCATTGTGAATGCAAGGAGCAAATCAAGTGCTTCTGATTCAGTGCCAGTGTAGTGTGTTCTGCTGAAATTGCTTGCAGTGTGTTCTTTAGACTATGGACAAACCTTTACAGAAAGCCATTTGTATCTGGATGGTATGGTTCAGTGTAATATGTCTTGTTCCATTCATTTTCAGGAATGAGGGAAGCTGTTCTGCACCAAACTATGGTCCATTGTCACTGACTAAATATCTTGATACACCAGTCCTTGCAGAAGCTTCTCAACACATCAACACAAAACTTCTGGCCACTTTGTAGTTACACCCATTACTACCAAGAATGTTGTGTATTGAACCATATGACAAAATCCACATGAGTCCTCTGCCAGGGCAATGCAGGCTATTTCCAGGGATGGAGAGGTGTTGCTCTTGGCATCTTCTGGACACATTGACATCCCAAACAGGTCATGGCAAGCTGTTTGATCCATCCCAGGCCACCAGACAAAGCTTCCATTTTGCCCACACTGAGGTGACTGGCATGTTGCTCTTCCAGTTCTTCCGTTTTCAGCTTGGATGATAGAACAATTCTAAATCCTCACATAAGGCAACCCTCATCAAGGGCAAATTCATCCCAGCGCTGGTAAAAGTGGTGGAGCTGGAGTTTCTGCTGTGCTTTCCATGTTGACTTGAGATGGTATGGGGTCTTCTCTCGTTTCCTTTTTGAATCATCTCTGCCATAATAGGGAGACTTTCAATTTGCATTGAGGAGAATAGGTCAAGAAGAGTGCTCTCTTTTGTTAATTTATAGGTATTTCCTTTCCCAAGGGTAAATGGGACAATCCATCAGCATTTCCATGAGCAGCTGTCCTTTTGAATTCGATCTTGTAATTGTGTCCTCCAAGAAACAGAGCCCATCTCTGCGTTCATGCTGCTGCTGTGAGTGGAACACCTTGTGTGCATTGAAAATGGACACAAACAGTTGATGAGGGTAAGCTCTCTCCCACACAGGTACTGGTTGAAATGTTTTAGACCCCAAACCAGACTCAAGACCTCTCTGTCAATCTGTGCATGATTTTTATCTGCAGTGGTCAGGGAACATGATTCAAAGGCTATGGGGTGTTCACATCCATCAGTCATAAAATGTGACATGACTGCACCTATATCATAAAGCAAGGTAAGTTATCACAGACAAGCTTCTCTGGATGATGTGGATCACAATGTGTGAGTATAGCGTCTGATGTTATGATTTCATTTAACTTTTTGAAAGTCACTTCACACTGCTTTGCCAATTGCCATTTCTTCCTGATTAGTAGTATTGAGTTCAAGGAATGGAGCATGGTAGCCAGGTTTAGCAGGAACCTGTCAGAGTAATTGACAAATCTTAAGAAAGACCACAGGTGTGACATGTACTTTGGCCTTGGGGAATCCACCACTGCTTGAATTTTCTCAGAACACCTGTGTAAATTCTTGTGCATGAATGGTGTGACCACAGTAAGAGATGCTTGGTTGAAATAATTCACACTTGTTGCATTGCACTGGACAATAATCTTCTTTTCATTTTCACACCATCTTGATGTTTTGGAGATGGTCTTTGTCATCCTCACTGGTAACAATGATGTCATCCAGGTAACACTGAGGGCCAGGAAAGTCTTGCAGCTCCAAAGCCTTAGCTTTCTGAGTTCTGGTGCAGAAACTAGTCCAAAAATAAGCCTATTATAGTGATAAAGCCCTTTGTGAGTGTTTATGGTGAGAAACACCCTGGACTTTTCTTTCATCTGCATCTGTAGGTAGGCTTCAGCTAAGTCCACTTGGCTTAAGTGTCTCCATCCAAAGATATCCTCTATGCTGGGCAGAGGGTATTGATCTATTTTAAATGCTGAGTTAATGATGACATTAAAGTCACCACAGATCTTAACAGACCCATCCTTTGTGGCTATTGGAGCAATTGGCATTGCCTATGGGCTACACTCATCTTGGAAAGAATTCCTTCCTTCTCCATGCGGTGGAGCTCACTGGCTACTTTATCACGGATAGTCTAAGGAACTGGAAAGGTTTTGTAAAAACTGGGCATGGCATTTTCATTTAGCACTATTTTGCTCTTGATATGTTTGAGTTTCCCAGTGCCATCCTTGAACACTACTGTGGCATCATCCAGTAGCTTCTCTTAATTCACTTTCAGTTGACTCAGTTGCAGGGGTTGAGACATGCAAATGGTGGATGGATCTCCAATCAAGTTGTAGTTGTGTCAGCCAATCATATTCCCTCAATGCTGTTTTTACCATGTGCAAGCCCAATGTGACTTGTTCATTGTTGTTTTTCACTGTTACAAATTTCATTCCCATGGGAGTTATCTTTTCACCAGTATGAGATCTTAGTTGGTTATCTGCAGGCTTCAGTTCAGTGTCTTTGAAATGCTGTTCAAGCTCATTTGATGGAATGACTGAAACAGTTGAGCAGTGTCCAATTTCATTTTAATTAATTTGCCATTTGCTAAATTGCTGGGCTCTTGTTTGTTTTCATATTATAAATCTCAAGGCTACTCAGTCCAATGTCACTGTCACGATTATCAGATTTTTCATCAACAGCATGCAGATTTGTGTTCCTTTTAAAACTGCATCTTGAATTTTTATCTTTTTCTCTTCCCTGTGCAGTCCATTTACTTCTGTCTGCCTGGCACGCTCTTTGTATGTGTGTTCATTTGTTACATTTTCTGCAAGCTTTGCCTTAAAACCTGCATCGGTCTGGTGTATGTAAACCCCTGCCACAATGGTAATACAAATTTGTTTGGCCAGACTAGTTCCTATTTAGATGTTGCAATTTTATTCATGCTCTATTTCATTCCTGACTGCAACTTAATTGTGTCTCTGGTTGCTGTTTCCATTGATACAGTGATTTCAACTGCTCTTTTCAAATCAAGTTGTGCTTCACTTAGGAGCTGTTTCTGAATGCCTTCCATAAACTAAACAGCCTCTCAGTGCATCATTAAGCCTATCACTGAACTGGCAATGCTCGGACAATTTCTTCAATTCAGCCATGTAAACTGAAATGGACTCCCTTTCCTTTTGATTCCACTAAAGTGTACTGCAAACATCAATGGTTTTTGTTCTTTATGGTTCTGTATTATTTTCATGGTATCCGCAAAGCTGATTTCAGCTGGTTTGGTTGGAGCAGTTAAACTTCTACGTAAACTTTATGCATTTCCACTCATTGCACTCAGCAACACAAACATTCGTTTTTCATTGGCTCTTTCATTTTCTTCAATTACTGCTTAATTCTTTCAGTAGACATCATCCAGTTAACTGTTGTGCAGCCTAACACATCTATCTTTCCGATGTAGCCAGCTATTTCTGTTTATTTATTTATCTATCTATTTATTATTACCACCCAGTACTCACTGTTTCTAAACCTGTGGATGTAGTCATTGCTAGTCAATTCTGTGTGTTTTCTGCCTCTTTTTTAAATTTGGAGAAAACATATGCCATTCATGAACCTCTTACATATAACCCAGAATAAATTATGTAAAGAAACAAAAAGAGTACTTAGTCAAACAATATATTTACAAGATTACTCAGAGATGACTGAAATATTAAACACACTGCAGACATCAAGAGGGCAAAGACTGCCTATGCACAAAAAAATTCAGGAATACCTGTCTGATAATGATCCCCAGCATATGTGGCTGGGCGCCAAAGGCATTATTGACTATGCAAGAAAAAAACAGCATCGACCGTACCAGTGGCACCTCCCTCCCTCCCTCATGCTCTAAACAACCTTGATGCACCCTTCAAGGCGTGCAACACATCACAGGCCGTAAAATGTGCCACTCTCAGAGATGAGCGGCCACTGTCTGTAACAGCAGTAGCCGTGAGAAGGTCTCTGCAGAAATTCAATCGCCTGCTAGGCAGCCGGGCTAAACAACATCCAGGCTGCATACTCAGGAGTGTGCACACCAGTTCACTGACGTCTTCACGGGCATATTCATCAGATCACTCATCCAAGCTGTTTTAAATCAGCCACCATTATCTCTGTACCAAAGTACTCTCTGCCCTCTGAACCAAATGACTACTGCCCAGCGGTAGAGATGCCAGTCGTCATGAAGTGCTTTGAACAGCTGATAATGGCACGTATCAAAAACTCCATTCCTACCACATTGGACACTCACCAATATGCTTACCGACAGAACCACTCTACAACAGATGCCGCGGCATTTGCCATGCACCTGGCCCTCACACACCTAGGAAACAAGGACACATGACAGAAGGCTGTTTCTTGATTTCAGTTCGTCATTCAACACCATTGTCCCACACACTTTGGTGAACAAACTCCTAGTCCTTGGTTTAACTACACCACTGTGCCACTGGGTGTTGGACTTCCTAATGAGCAGACCTCAGATAGTCAGGATCCACAACCACTCTTCCCTCTGCCCCCCCCCCCCCCCGTCACCCGCAACACTGGTGCTAGGTGCTGAGCCCATTGCTGTACGCTCTGCTCACACATGACTGCAAGGCCAAACACCCGAGCAATCACATCATCAAGTCAGCCAATGAAACGTCAGTGGTGGGGCTCATCACCAACAACAATGAGCTGGCCTACAGTGAGGAGGTGGAAGAATTTGAGGCCTGGTGCCAGGCAGAGAGTCTCTTCCACTATATCAACAAGGCAAAGGAGAGAGTTATCGACTTCAGGAGAACTCACACTCGCCTTTACATTGGTGGAAACTCCAAGCAGTTTCAAATTCCTGGGACTGCACATCTCACACAACCTCTCATTCTCCTAGAACACATCCTACACAGTCAAGAAAGCTCACCAATGCCTCTACTTTCTGAGGAGGCGGAAGGGAACAGGACTTTGCATGGATGTGCAATGGAGAGCACCCTAACAAGCTGCAGCACTGCTTGGTGTGCAAATGGAGCTGCAGCGGACAGCGATACTCCATAACGGGTAGTCAAAAGTTCCCACTGCATCACTGGCACCAGCCTACCTGCCATCAAGGACATATATACAGAGAGGTGCTAGAAAAGGATTAGTAACATCATGAAGGATCTTACGCACACTGCTCATAGACTGTTTGTCCCAGTCCCATCAGGGAGGAGGCTGTGTAGCATCTACGCCAGGACCACCAGACTCAAAAACAGGTACTTTCCCTGATCAACATCTCCACCCATGAACTCCACCACTACTTTATTATTTCCCATCATTCACCTTATGTACAGCCTGGCGTCACATTATAGACATACGATCAATCTATTTTTAGAAGCTATCTTACGTATTTATCTTTATTGTGTTTTTAATTAAAATTATCATTGGGTTCTTTATCTTTTGTTTTTCTTTTGGTGCTGCATCAGATCCAGAGTAGCAATTATTTCATTCTCCTTACACTTGTGTACAGGAAATGACATTAAACAGTCCTGAATCTTGAATTCTGTTTTGCATGTTACATAACACAAGTATCACCAGACTAGAAGGAATTACCAAGTTATTGGAGTGAAAGTTATTTGTATGTACACTTGGTGACCATCTGTGTTTGGACAGTGCAGTGGTGCAGCAGTTAGTGCTGCTGCCTGACACCTCCAGGGACCTAAACTCATTTCTGGCCACTGGTATTGTTTGTGCAGTTTGCCTGTGCTCCCTATGACCATGAACGTTTCCTCCCACATCTCAAACGTACTATGGTGGATTAATTAGCAACTGAAATTATCCCCATTTTTAAGAGAATAAGTTACAGGAGTAAAGGGAAATTGGGGATTGATCGGACCACTCTGCCTGAAGATAGCATGGAATGGATAGGCCAAATAGCCTCCTATGGTACCATGATTTGCATGTGTTGCATAAATGAAGTCACGGGAGGAAACTACTGGTAGATATAAAGCAGCTTCTTTATTCGACAAAACAAGGTACAGCAGGCATTGTATGGAGATGCCTTTGGTGGAAAGGTCTGCTGGCCCAACATGGGGCTCCGTATTTTATGTGCTGACAAATCAAAGGACAATTTCATATTTACAAAGTACAGAAAATGCTTTCTTTGAAATTACATACAAACTTCACGCCTCCCTCTTCGGACGCATACCATAGCCATCCAAGTGAATTTTAATCAGCATTGATTGGTCTGAGATTCACAGCTTTTAGGAATAAAATCCACAATACATATTCAAAGATAGAAGACTGGTAGCCAAAGCCATTTGCTAAATGTAAATGACCTAAACCCAAAAATCACTCCAACAGTATGTACCAGATTATCAATGCTTTTTACAGTTAGACATTCAACATTCATTAGTCTTTGAGGTGTTGGGGAACTGATACAGAGAACAGCTAAGTGAAGATATTTATTCTTACTGCACACTAGGTACTTGAACTAATTTACTCAGGAGTGAAGATATGTATGCATGATCCAGATTGCAGGAAAGTTTATCTGATTACATGATCATCCACACAAAGGCTTGATGAACTTCATTTACCATTTGTTTGCCCAAGTAAGAATCTTGAGTACAAATTCTGCACTGGTAGTGGAATGTAGAGCTGAGGGTGGATGATCCTGTCCAAGGCAGTACTTTCAAGAGGGGACGTTAAACCATGGTTTTGTCAGTTGTCTTGGATGGACTTGTCGATCCAAGTAATCCCTTGGGATAATTTGGAGGAACAACAAGGTAGGTTTACTGATGTTCTGGCCAGTCTTTAATTTTGGATCAATATTTCCTTTAACAAAACAGATAATAGGAGCTTTAGCACATTGTTGTTCAAGGGTCATGTTGTGTGCAAATTGCCTGCGGTGTTTGCTGCACTTTATCAGTGGTTAGACAGGTAGTGTGCTTTGGGACATCTGAAATCCTGAAAGATGTAAACTGAATGCCCACTTTCTCTCTTGTAGCTTCACAGTCCCAATAACTCAGTTTTAATCTCTGTGTCAGTATAAATGAGCATGTTGCCTGTCCCTTAGAGTAACACCAACCTGACAAACCACATTTCACACATTGCCTGCATACAAAGCTGATAATGTTTTGGCTCATCGGTGACAAACTTCACACAGCATTAGTCTCTCTCTTTTTACACACCATTATTGCTGGAGCTTTCAGGAAGTTTTAGGGGGAAGAAAAAATAGAACTAGATTGCATGGTTTATGTAGAATCACTTTCCATTACGTTAACTCAATACCATATCTTCATCCCTGACTCGAAAATGGCGGTGAGCAAGAATGCAGTATTTGAAATGACAAGGTGCCAGTTATGATAAGGAATGTACACTATCAGTGAAATGTGAGGTGAAAACCTTCAGACAGTTATTTATTTGCTGAGTAACTGAATCAGTTGTACCATCATGGAGCATTTTGTGTTACGACAATTGATTATAATGTTAGACCTGACAACACCAGCCCTCAGGTACCTAAACTGACCTTACATTGTTGCCAATTTATATATTCTTTTCATTTTTAACATGTGTTGTAGAACAAAAGTAAGTTACATGTATTTTACATTCTTAAATCTTATGACATCAGGTGGCATGATATCAATTTATTCCTAAGCATTCCCCCATTAGAAAGAGCAGAGGGACCTTTTGGATGCAGCAGGGGAAATCATACAAGGACCTGGAGCTAAAGAGTACCACTAATTGTATAAGATTCTGTCTCTTACTTCCTTCTGGTAATATGTGGATCTTTGAAATATGTCTTATGACAGGAAGATTTAACTTTCACGGAAATTAAACATTTTCTTGCAAGGCAAAGAATCCCGTTTAACAATAATTGCAACTTCATCCCAATTGGGTGATAATACAGCCTTGAAAGATGGGGCAGGAATATCCAATAAAGTAACACAGAGCTATGAATGTGCAATGAAAGATGGAATTAGCTGTACAATCAGCAAGCAGGTACTTAAATGAATCTGAGGGGTAACTTACTTCCTGAAGTATGGAGATAATACAGATAATATTTGTATTAATACTTCCATGTCTTGAGTTAGCAATCAATTGACACTTCGTAGAACCTAGTGCGTCAGTTGATGACAGTAATTTTCTGTGCCCAGGCTTTGTATGTGACATCAGGGAACTTTAACATAATTAAAAATATAAAAGTTAATGTGCTATTACGAAAATATAAAATGAATGTTTCAACCCACTTCCTTTCCTATTTGATAATTGATATCAATACAAACTATTTACCCTCCCCCCCAACCCATTAGGCAAAAGAGCAGAATTAGGCCATTCAGCCCACTGAGTCTTCCACTATGGCTGATTTATTGCCCCTCTCAACCACATTCTCTTGCTTTCTCCCCATAACCCTTAATACCCTTGCTAATCAAGAACCTATTAACCTCTGCTTTAAGTATACTCAATGACTTAATCTCCACAGATGTCTGTGGCAATTAGTTCTGCAGATTTATTCCACTCTGGCTAAAAACATTCCTCCTCATCTCAGTTCTTAATGGACATCCCTCTGTTCTGAGGCTGTGCCCTCTGGTCCTGAACTCCCACACTAGAGGGAACATTCTCTCCACATCCACTATCTAGGCCTTTCAAATTTCAATAGGTTTCAATGAAATTACCCCCCTCATTCTTCATGAACTCCAGTGAGTACAGGCTGCTCATAAGTTAACCCTTTCATTCCCAGAATCATTATGAAACTCCTTTGGATCCTCTCCAAAGCCAACACATTTTTTCTTCCAAAAGGAGTCTGAACAATGCCTGAAAGTCTCAGCATAACATCTGTGCTTTTATATTCTAGTCCACTTAAAATAAATATGAACGTTGCATTTGCCTTCCCTACCACTGACACAACATGTAAATTAACCTTTCGGGCAGGGGTTCTCAACCTGGGGTTCGCAGACCCCCTTGCTTAATGGTATTGGTCCATAAAAAGGGCTGGGAACCCTTACCCTAAAGATTAGTGAATCCTGCACAAGGACTTCCAAGTTCCTTTGCACTTCTGATCCTTGAACTTTCTCCCCATTTAGTAAATAATCTACACCTTTATTCCTTCTACCAAAGTGCACGACCATACACTTTAAGTTATCTACCTTTAGACCTTTCAACCTCCCACACAGCTTCTCCTTAATAATAGCAACTACACTCACTTCTGCACCCTGACTTATTAATTGGCCTATTAAAACTATTTTAATTATCAGGTGACCGGCCAGAGACTTTTTTCCCAGGACAGAAATATGAGGGACATAATTTTAGGGTAATTGGAGGGGCGATATTAGTGGCATTTTTTTTTGCAGAGAGTGTGGTGAATGCATTGAAAGCACTGCTTGGGGTGCTGGTAGAGGTAGACACACTTGAGACATTTAAGAAAGCCAAAGCGTGATAGAAAAACTGAGGGCTATGTTGGAGGGAAGTGTTGGATTGATTTTAGAGTAAGTTAACGGATAGGCACGATATTGAGGGCTTAAGGACTGAACCGTGTTGTAATGTTCTATGTTCTAAATTAGATTTGCATTTTATTTAGCATTTGGAAAAGGTACCTAATGTCGGTTTTTTTCTCCATTCACTGTTAGAATTTTATCCACTTATTAATATTTGTAAAGGCCATATGAGTAAAAAGCTATCTTCCCATATTTTAAATTACCCTTGATTTTTAACAATCCTTTATAATCAGAGAAATTACACCCATGTGTATGGCTGTGCATTATGGAGTGAATAACTACAGTGAAGGCTTGGATATATTGAGCATTCATAACTTAACAATGGATCTAACCAAAATGTTGTTGACTAATCCTGTTCTGTTTTATTTTGAATTAATGAGTACAGGTCACTGAATATTTACATCACTGTTCAAGTCATTTAAATGGACCATCTGGCTTGAATTACATTCCTTTATACTGGATGTTGCAACGTGAAAATTGGTTGTTTCATTTCTTATTTTACAGCAGAGATCATGGACGAGCACCACTCATAGTGCATCTCTTTCCTTCTTTCTAAGTGGCCACTGTTTCTTTAGAGCTACAAAGTTAGTAAACTTTCTGTATTAAACATTGCTGAGTGAGCAATGGAAGAGAGAGAATGGGCCATTATACTTGGATTTCCATTCCCTGTGTACCATTATCTTTTTGCAAGTCACCTTAAATTGCATTGTTAGTGATTTGAAAATGCAAACAAAATGTCAACATATGGTTTAAAAAACAATTAGTATTTAGCAGTATGGTAGATGTTGACTTTGGTTAAGTGGCAGCTGCCTTATCTTTAAAATCACAGACTGGAGAAAGTCTGCAGATGCTGGAAATCCAAAGCAACACGCACAAAATGCTGGGGGTGGGGGGTGGGGAGCGGTGCAGAACCTCAGCAGGTCAGGCAGCATCTATCGAATGAATAAGCAGTCAGTGTTTCAGGCTGAGACCCTTCTTAAGGACTACAGGTCTGAAATGGTGACTGCTTATTCATTTCCACAGATGCTGTCTGAACTGCTGAGTTCCTCCAACATTTTGAGTGTGTTATCTTTAAATCAGAATCTTTAATTCCTATATCCCAGGCTCCCTCTCCTGTACATTTCCAAGGGAGTCCTGCAGGGTGGGAGGTGACTTCTTCCTGTCTGATGTGCTCAGAAATCACAGGGCACAAGTTGAAGTTTGTTGGGGTTTTCTTAGATATCCTGTTTAATATCACTTAGAACCTAATTACTTACTCCCCATTATGCCACTGGTGTTTAAGGCAGCAATGAAGGTCCTCCTTCGGTGGTGTTCAGAGCTACATTCATCATCATGTCAGTAGCTTCCTCTTGGTTTTCACTACTGTTAATCACTCAAGTCCTGAACGGAGACACAGGAATGCCGTCACATTTAGATGTAGAAGGATTCTTCATTGCTGTTTGGGTAACAGTTTTGTTTTACCCGTCAGAGTTGTTAGCCCTGTGCTGAATCCCTGAACTTAAAGGACCAGTGGACCACTCTTAGACTGACCTCTACCCTTTGACGTATTTGGCATGGGTGACCCTACCAAGAGCCAAAGCATTTGGTTGAACAAGTTAGGTCTTTATTCTTTGGAGCGTAGAAGGTTGAGGGGGGGACTTGATAGAGGTATTTAAAATTATGGGGGGAATAGATAGAGTTGACATGGATAGGCTTTTTCCATTGAGAGTAGGGAAGATTCAAACAAGAGGACATGAGTTGAGAGTTAGGGGGCGAAAGTTTAGTGGTAACACAAGGGGGAATTTCTTTACTCAGAGAGTGGTAGCTGTGTGGAACGAGCTTCTAGCAGAAGTAATAGAGGCAGGTTTGGTATTGTCATTTAAAGTGAAATTGGATAGGTATATGGACAGGAAAGGAATGGAGGGTTATGGGCTGAGTGCAGGTTGGTAGGACTAGGTGAGAGTAAGCATTCGGCACGGATTAGAAGGGCCGAGATGGCCTGTTTTCGTGCTGTAATTGTTATATGGTTATATGAAGCCCTGACTCCAGCCAACATAGCTCTCCCGGTCGTAAGCCTCCAAACCCAACGACAAGTTTGTGCTCCCCTTGGAGGATCACTTAGAAACGCAAGTGCAATTCCTTATTGTGGAATTGTGATGTGGTAAAATAACCTTGTTGCATTTTCTCATGATAAATCATGATTACGCCACGAAAATGCTTGGATATTTTCTGAAATTCTGAATTAATCTAGCACATGACCAATTTTGTTTTTTTTTTAAATTTGAAGCAATGCTTTAAAACCGTGGACAAAATCCTTTTCAAAAAAAGTTTTGAAATGTAAACTTGACTACTTAAATGCAAAACTGCAGATTGCTCATGAACTATTCAAGGCATCATCTGGAGAGAACATCTGTGCCCCACACTCAGCAGTGATATTAACATTTAAATTGACCTAACAGTGCTCCAATTTAAAGATTAACACTCAGCCAGGAAAGTATATGAGCTAATACGCAATAAAACTAAAGGGTGCATTAATATTGCAAAGCTGCTCCCTGCTGTAGTTCAGTATGAGTACTGCTGTAGGAACTACAAGCAGGGTTATTTGGACCTGCAGCTTGCTGGTATTGAACTGAAAGTGACAGAAGTAGCTGACTAAAGGTGAATCCATCAGAAAGCTACATAGGAAGCCATCTCATACCAAACAAAAACCTTGCTCCATCTTCTATTTTGCTTCTGGAATTTTAATTTGCTATTCAAATTTTAACCGCTGACTTCAGTGAAGCCTAACATCATATCATTTATGCAATTTCAATTATTTAATGTATTCATGTACTTTAAAAAAATCCCCATAATCTTAAAATTAGTGTTAAAATGTTCAGCAGTAAAATTAGGAAACTCTTTTTCAGGCTATTCTCTGATCCAGCTCTTACTGTGGATTATTCTATCAAGTGTCAGGTCTCATTATGGGTGGGGGAAAAACAGATGAGAAGGAGGGACAGGGAATGTCTGTGAGGCAGTGAGTTGAAAATAGATAGACTATAAGTGTGAATGAAGGCAATGGAAGATCAGAACTGGGAGGGAGAGAATAGGTGTAATTTAGGACAGCAAATTTGTGAATCAAGAGGGAGTGAATGTGAATTGATTGAGGGAATGAACCAAAGAAAGTGGGTGTAAACTATGAGAGCGACTGAGCAAATGAACTTTCACTTTATCTAGCCACTTCTGATCAACTGCTTGATGAGGTTAAGGCACATTGAATTGGGCAGTAATATATTGTCATGGATTGAGAACTGTTATAGAACAGGAGTAAAGGAATGAAGTAAATGGAGCCTTCTGAGCTTGAAGAGTGTAACCTGTGTTTGGACCCTAGATTACTCACAATGTGGCTGTGAGACCAAACATCATAATTCAAAATGTGCTGACATCATTAAGCTAGCTGGGATTTCAAGTAAAAAGGAAGATGTACAGAGACATCAAAGGGATATAGACAAGCTGAGCAACTGGACAAGAGCAATACGGACGGATGGAATATAACTTGAAAATAATGATGAGGTCATCCTTCCTGGAGCACATTGTACTTGTGGTTGATGTACTGTAAGCCTGGGTAGTATTCAAAAGAGTCTTGTACACACAACATGCAGATGCAACAAGGAATCAGGAGGGGGAATGGTATATTAGCCTTTATCATGAGATGGTTTTCATACAGGAATAAAGAAGTGTTACTGCAATTGGTTAAATGGTCAGAGAGTTGTCCAAATTAGTCTTCTTACCTAAGAGAGTTCGAAGTACATATATGTCACAATATACAACTCTGAGGTGCATTTTCTTGTGGGAATCACAGTACTTGGAAGTAGGTACAGAGGAGATGTCAGGGATAAGTTTTTTTTAGAACGCAGAGAGTGGTGAGTGCATGGAATGGGCTGCCTGCGGCGGTGGTGAAGGCCGAAACGATAGGGTCTTTTAAGAGACTCCTAGATGGCTACGTGGACTTAGAAGAATAGAGGGCTGTAGGTAAAGCCTTGGTAGTTCTAAGGTAGGGACACGTTCCGCACAGCTTTGTGGGCTGAAGGGCCTGTATTGTGCTGTATGTTTTCAATGTTTCTAAATACAAGGAACACAATAGAATCACTACCCAACAAGACAGACAACAGCCGATATGCCAAAAAGAACAAACTTGCAAATACAAGAAGAAAGAGCAAGAAATTAATGATGATAATAATACATAAGCAATAGATATGAAGAACATGAAATAAAGAGTCCACTTCAGTGGGAACAGTTCAGTGTTGGGGTGAGTGAAGTTGAGTGAAGTTATCCCCTCTGGTTCAATAGCCTGATGGATGAGGGGTAATAATTACTTCTTAACCTGGTGGTGTGGATCCTGAGGCTCTAGTACCTTCTTCCTGATGGCAAGAAGACAGCATGGGGATCTTTGATGATGGATGCTGCTTCCTGTGACAGTGCTCCCTGTAGATCTACTCAATTGTGGGGACAGCTAGGCCAAATCCACTACGTTTGTAGCTTTTCTGTTCAAGGGCATTGGTGTTTCTATACTAGACTATGATGCAACCAGTCAATATAGTCTCCACTGCACGTCTACAGAAATTTGTCAAAGTTTTAGATGTCGTGCCGAATCTATGTCAGACCCATAAACACCTGTGTCAGGATGCTGTTCATCGACTATAGCTCAGCATTTAATACCATCATTCCCACAATCCTGATTGAGAAGTTACAGAACCTGGGCCTCTGTACCTCTCTCTGCAACTGGATCCTTGACTTCTTAACTGGAAGACCACAATCTGTGCTGATTATTGATAATATTTCCTCCTTGCTGACGATCAAAACTGGTGCACCTCAGGGGTGTGTGCTTAGCCCACTGCTCTACTCTCTATACGCACATGACTGTGTGGCTAGGCATAGCTCAAATAACATCTATAAATTTGCTAATGATACAACCATTTCTGGTAGAATCTCAGGTGGTGATGAGAGGGCATACAGGAGCGAGATTTACCAACTAGTGGAATGCAGCAGCAACCTGGCACTCAATGTCAGTAAGATGAAAGAGCTGATTGTGGATTTCAGAAAGGGTAAGATGAAGGAACACATACCAATCCTCATAGAGGGATCAGGAATGGAGAGAATGAGCAGTTTCAAGTTCCTGGGTGTCAAGATCTCAGAGGATCTAACCTGGTCCCAACATATCGATGCAGTTATAAAGAAGGCAAGACAGCAACTATACTTCACTAGGAGTTTGAAGAAACTTGGTATGTCAGCCAATACACTCAAAAACTTCTATAGCTGTACCGTGGAGAGCATTCTGACAGGCTGCAGCACTGCCTGGTAGGGGGTGCTACTGCACAGGACTGAAAGAAGCTGCAGAGTGATGTAAATTTAGTCAGCTCCATCTTGGGTCCTAGCCTACAAAGTACCCAGGACATCTTCAAGGAGGGGTGTCTCAGAAAGGCAGCTTCTATTATTAAGGACCTCCAGCACCCAGGGCATGCCCTTTTCTCACTGTTACCGTCAGGAAGGAGATACAGAAGCCCGAAGGCACACACTCAGCGATTCAGGAACAGCTTCTTCCCCTCTGCCATCCGATTCCTAAATGGACATTGAACCTGTGAACACCACCTCACTTTTTTAATATATATTATTTCTGTTTTTGCATGATTTTTAATCTATTCAATATACCTATACTGTAAAAATACATAAAACATAGAAAGCCTACGGCACAATACAGGCCCTTCAGCCCACAAAATTGTGACAAATATATCCCTATTGATTGATTTATTATTATTATTAATTTCTTCTAGATTATGTATTGCATTGAACTGCTGCTGCTAAGTTAACTAATTCCATGACACATGCCAGTGATAATAAACCTGATTCTGATTCTTCACAAACATCTAAGAAAGTAGAGGCACTGCCATGCTTTCTTCTTGATGATACTTACATGCTAGACCCAGGACAGATCCTCCGAAATGATCACACTGACGAATTGAAAATTGATGACCCTTTTCACCTCTGATCCTCCAATGAGGACTGGCACATGGACTTCCTGTTTCCTCCTCCTGAAGTCAGTAATCATCTCCTTGGTCTTGTTAGGGCACAACTCAGTTGGATTTTCAATCTCCCTCCTCTATGCTGATTTATCAACACCCCCAATTCAGCCAACAGCAGTGGTGTCACCAGCAAACCAAATTTGGCATTGGAGCTGTGCTTAGCCTCGCAGTCCTAAGTATAAAGTGAATAGAGCAGTGGGCTAAGCATACTTGTGGGCACACTTGTGCCGTGACAGAGAAAGGGTGTCTTTGCCACAGAGGGAGTGTAGTGAGGATTTGTCAGGCTAGTTGCAATATGCCAAATTGGAGAGAGTCTGAGTGGACTAGGCATGTGTTCTTTAGAGTTTATGAGGATGTAAAGTGATCTCATCAAAACTTAGAAAATTCTCAAAGACTTGAAAGTCTGGCTGTAGGAAGGGTGTTTCTGCTCATTGAGATTCTAGGACCAAGGGGAGTAGTTTAAGAATAAGGAGGAGACTAACAGAGATTTCAATGAGTTCAGATTACTTCAAATGTGGACATTGGAGTTCTCCTATTCAGACGGCTGTGGAATTCCAGGCATTTAGTTCATTCAAACCAACCATGGTCTTCTTCAATGGTGAAGCAGTGCCTCCTACTATTTCTTAAGTTCTTGACTGATAATTGTAAAGCTCTTTGTTCTCTTGTCCATAACTTCAGACCTTGATAATTTTCTAACCAGAGATGATTTATAGTTCTTATGTTTCCCGCTTCTGTGTTTGATAAATCATGGAATGATGTTTCATTTTCCAACGTTGTGGTTCTGTACATTAATATTGAGAAATCTGAGTGCTGTATTGTTACAGTATTTGTAATACTTTCAACATTTCAGTTTAAAGTTTTTGTTTTATTATGCTTTTGACTTTTGCTGTTCATTCCTCCTTGGTTGGTCACAGCTTTTGTTTTGGCAATTTACACCCTTGCCTTTTAGGAGTAAGAACTATATATAAGTACCAGCACAGTATAATGTATTCACAATTTATACAACCCACTGGAAGATATAGTCCTTAATAAAAATGTATCAAAATTACCATTATAAGTAACGTGCCAGCAGTAGGGATTATAGGATTAGCTGTGGAAGTCTATCTTTTAAGAACAGCACAGACCAGACTGACACTGTAAATTAATTCAGCTGCTTATAAGTACAGTTCCTCTTGTCATCATGGAAAATGCTTGTGGATAAGCACACAAAATTTAATTTAAAGTTTCAAAAGTAGAATTAAAATATATTTTTCTCTGGACATTGATTTTATTTTAACTAAACAGACTTTACAGCCACTGGGTGTCATAATGGGGTAAACACCTTGACCTTTCACCTTTCTGACTTGAACTGGAGTCAACCAGATGAAGACACTGAGTATAATTCAGTAATCTTTGAACAATGAAGGGCACTGTAGCATAATAGTCACTGTAACACTAAATGAGTAACTGGTCACCACTGAGCTCAGCTTATGAGTTGTCTCCACACCAGGGTTATGCCCAAAGCTGATGAGATTTCTGTTGACTGGAAAGAAATGAAAAAATTGAGAGATGAGAGTTTTTAGTCAGAGGAAATGGGAACATTAAGTTGCTTGCAGGTCCTTTTAAGTTCTACGTGATACCTGATAATAGTTTTCAAATGCATGCCACCCATACTTAGTGTTCTGAAAGTTAAGTCATTTCTAGGGAGTTGTATCTGAGTTGACAATGAGTGCCTGTAGATCAACAGTGACTCACAAATGAAGCCAGTAAAACAGCTTTTTGCAAGAACTCCTTTCTCGCCATGCTCCTCCTCCGCTTTATGCCGGCTATCTTGCCTCTTCATTCTCAGTTTTGATCGGAAACATCAACGATTTCTTTCCTCCCATTCAGCCTGTGGCGTTCCTCCATTTGATTCATTGTTTTTCAAGACAACTTACTGCATGGGTGGCCTAACTACTTCAAAGTCTCTCATCAAGTAAAATCTAGTTTTACATCCCAAGTACCAGGAGAACTTCTCTATGACCACAGATAGCATCTTAAATTCATAAAATGATGTCATGGTACCTTAGAATCAAAATTAAATTTAATAGGTGAATACCATTTGAAAACAATACAGCCTCAAACTTCATTTTTGTAATTATCTATATTTATTATTAGTGAAAAAATAACTTGTTTTAAAAACCAAAAATATGAAGATGCTAAACATCTGAAATAATGCCAGAAAATAAAGGAAACTCTCAGCAGGTCAGGCAGCATCTGTAGAGAGAGAAAGATGAAAGATCTTTCATCTGAATCATTAAATCTCTTTCACTTTCCACAGGAGCTATTTAACGTGTTGTGTATTTCTGATAATTTTCTGTTTGCATTACTATAGTTATTTGACTATATTACTCTCGTAATCTGTCTGGTCAAGCATTCAGTGGATTGAAATTCGTCTAACCAATATTCAAATTCAGATTCAGTTTATTGTCATTTAGAAATCACAAATGCAATTGATTGATCTTTAAATTTAACTGTGAAAAGTTTTATTTTTTAAAGAGAGGGTGGCTGGAGAAAACGTGGCACAAACCCGATATGAAAATGAAGAAAGAGGGCAAACAGAGGAGATTTGTCACAATGACAAATGTCAGAATATCAAGAGGGATGAGATACACTTAGCCGTGAGACTGGAAGCAGGTCAAGTGCACAAATATTGACAGTAGCAGACAGATGCTTGGAGACTCTTCCATGCAGAAAGGCGGGCAGTCAAGTACTATGAGGAGAGCCTTGACCCTTTATTACACAGGGCAGAGTTTTACATTATATTTTAGCAAAAGTGGTTAAAGGTAATAAAACCTACATTATAATGGTGATATTTGCACAATTTTATTCAGTATTCGGGTAATCTATGGAGCATATCATAACATAATCTCCATGCTTTCAATGATTTTAAAGTGACCTATGTGCTTCATCTCTTTTATGAAAAATGATTGTATGTGGTGCTTCACTGTTAATAACAGTGCAATTTGCACAAATTTATGTTTGTCTTGTTTTTTGTACTCCCTGTGCTATTTTATTGCAATGTGGCAATTAGCAGCATATTTTAGCCAGAGGTGGAACAGTTCCATGCCAGCAACTGTCCATTTTATGGAAGAACAGAAGACCATCCAGCTGTTTCTGAAAGATTGTGTTTGCCGCTTTGCTCTAATCATGCTTGCTTTGGAACAATTCACAAGACTCATCATTTCAACTGTGCTATTTATCCTGCTAATGCTTTCTGGCAACCCAACTTTGAAAATTGCTGTATTTACAAAATAGTCTGCAAGCAATCATGATATTACAGTTGCTTTTGGAGCCACAACCCTGAGTCAGTTGTCAGAGCTCAGACTTCTGATTTGGAAGATTATGGCTGGAAGTAGAGAGCTAAAAAGCCAGTTCTACACCCAAGAGCAGTAAAAACCAGGCTGAAATGCAACGTAATACCAGATTCATTTCAGTCTCATCATTATGTGCCATGTTGTATGACATGGGTCATCATGATCCCCTCACCATGATTCTTCTTGACAAATTTTCTACAGAAGTGGTTTGCCATTGCCTTCTTCTGGGCAGTGTCTTTACAAGATGGATGACACCAGCCCGCAATTAAATAACTAATTAATCTCTTTTGTCTACACAGTGTCTATATCTTTCCACTTCGTGCACGTTCACGTGCCTTGCCAAGATGTCCCGATTGAATTTTCCTCCACCACACCATAGGCAAAGTACTCCAGGCACCCAACACTCTCTGTGTATAAAAATCACTCACACATCCCTTTTAAAATTCTATTTGAAAAAGTTGTGCCTGGTAAACATTTATCCCTCAGCCAACCAGATAACGGAATTATTTATCCTATTATCATTTATGGGATCATCTTTTTGACACTTCAGGAGGAATTATATTCTATGTTATGTGCATTCGGAGGTCCTGAAAGGCGCTTCATTATCACTTTCTTTCCCAAATTTTTCCTAGATAGGATGAACAGTTGAAAAAACTGGCAAAAGATTAGCATGAGAGGCCATTGAGAAGGAAGAGATGAGTGAAAAGTCTGAAACTGAAATATCAACTCCATTTCCCTCCATGTGCTAAACAGGGGCACCTGGGACCAGATCATTGCTCAACACAGTCAGCACAGATGAACTACACCAGAGGGTCCGTTTTCATGCTGGTTGAATCGAATTGACTATTACTTACATCCTTCACATAAAATGAGGAGTAAAGATCTTTACGCTACGTCTCTGTCCATATTCTCTGTCTCTGTATTGTCCCGGTACCGAAGAAACCACAACCAAAGGAGTTGAATGACTTCAGACCTGTTGCCTTGACGTCGCACGTGATGAAGACCATGGAGTGGCTGATAATACAGAATCTGAGGCCACAAACCAGGCACGCCCAGGATCCTCTTCAGTTTGCATATAAAGAGAAGGTGGGAGTGGAGGATGCTATCACGTATTTGCTGCACAAATCACTCTCTCACCTAGAGGGGGTCAGTTGTGCTGTGAGGATTACATTCCTTGACTTCTCTAGTGCCTTTAACACCATCCAGCCCAAGATCTTAAGGCACAAACTAACGGAGATGGGAGTAGACTCTCACATGGTGGATTGGATAGTGGACTACTTGACAGATAGACCTCAGTATGTGCGGTTGGGAGACTGTAGGTCTGACACGGTGGTCAGCAGCACAGGGGCGCCGCAGGGAACCGTACTCTCTCCGGTCCTGTTCACCCTGTTCACATCAGACTTCCAATATAACTCAGAGTCCTGCCATGTGCAGAAGTTCGCTGATGACACGGCCATAGTGGGGTGTGTCAGGAATGGACAGGAGGAGGAGTATAGGAAACTGATACAGGACTTTGTGATATGGTGCAACTCAAACTACCTGCATCTCAATATCACCAAGACCAAGGAGATGGTGGTGGACTTTAGGAGATCTAGGCCCCATATGGAGCCAGTGATCATTAATGGAGAACGTGTGGAGCAGGTTAAGACCTACAAGTATCTGGGAGTACAGTTAGATGAGAAGCTTGACTGGACTGCCAACACAGATGCCTTGTGTAGGAAGGCACAGAGTCGAATGTACTTCCTAAGAAGGTTGGCGTCATTCAATGTCTGTAATGAGATGCTGAAGATGTTCTATAGGTCAGTTGTGGAGAGCGCCCTCTTCTTTGTGGTGGCGTGTTGGGGAGGAAGCATTAAGAAGAGGGACGCCTCACGTCTTAATAAGCTGGTAAGGAAGGCTGGCTCTGTCGTGGGCAAAGTACTGGAGAGTTTAACATCGGTAGCTGAGCGAAGGGCGTTGAGTAGGCTACGGTCAATTATGGATAACTCTGAACATCCTCTACATAGCACCATCCAGAGACAGAGAAGCAGTTTCAGTGACAGGTTACTATCGATGCAATGCTCCTCAGACAGGATGAAGAGGTCAATACTCCCCAATGCCATTAGGCTTTACAATTCTACCGCCAGGACTTAAGAACTTTTTAAAAGCTATTAATGCTTTTTGAGACGGTGATTTAGATGCATATCATATTTGTTTACTGAGTTAAGTATTGTATGTAATTAGTTTTGCTACAACAAGTGTATGGGACATTGGAAAAAAAAGTTGAATTTCCCCATGGGGATGAATAAAGTATCTATCTATCTATCTATCTATCTATCTATCTATCTATCTATCTATCTATCTATCTATCTATCTATCTATCTATCTATCTATCTATCTATCTATCTATCTATCTATCTATCTATATGTGCAATGTACAATTTATAGTAATTTGTAATAAATAGTATGTACAACAGGACGATCGATATAGCATAAAAATACAATTGTATCAACGTGGATTAATCAGTCTGATGGCTCTACGATTGAGATACGACTGTGTGTGGTTTACAAACATCCACAGGAGAAATGATGTCCTCATACCTGTTCAGATTGTGGCTTTGGAAAAGCTCAGAATGAAGAATTTAGAAATTGCACTTGGAGCAAATAATATATACAGCAGCTGAGAGGGAACTGTAGCAGTATGGTCCCAGTCACTGCAGCTCAAGTCCCAATCCGTCCTTGATTTATACTGGATTCACTGCTTTCCCCACTCTCCAGACCTTCTGCTCTGTTCGAATAAAGCAACATCAGTCCATGCTTTGCAAGCAGCCCTTACTTCACAGCGCCCCCTACCCACCTAACTAGTTGCTATGCTGAGGACAAGGAGTTCAGTTGAGAAATTGCCAATGAGAACCCATCAGGAATTTCACCCAGCTCTCTCCGTCTCCTAATAGCCATACAGGGAGCTCCACACAAAACTGTTGACATTTCTCTGAAAAATTAGGACCATAAATTCAAATTCTCTTGTATAGTTTTATGAACTTATTGGACAATGAGCATTAATTTTGCCATAAACTAGCTGTATGCATTATCTGTTTGTATGATGCCTTATGCAATTTAACTTCTTTCTGTTCAGTCCCTACAGATTAGCACCCAAGCATAAAGGCTAGTTACCACAAATTTTCAGTTTTACAGGTTGATTTGGATAAAATCTCAGCTCCGCCATCGGCAAATTTAGAAGCACATCAGTGCTCATCTTTCAACTAGAAGATGTAATTTGGAATAGATTTTTTAAAAGATAGCTTGGAATAAACTATTCTAAATCTACTAAAACCTTAAAGTTGGTACTGAAGAACGCTTCTATTGATTGAAAACCTAGAAAATTTCTTGATGCCAATCACTTTAATTTTAGCTAATGGAAAACATAACATGAATGAACAGCAATGGAAAAATGTGTCAATGAACCCTGCTGTTTCCTTCCTGCTGTTTTAAATTGTGTCTAGTGCTGGAAAGCTGTTGTAGAGTTCTCAACATTAACAGGGCCTAATAAATTTCCTGCCAAAAGCTGTAGGCCTGAAACGTTGACTATACTCTTTTCTGTAGATGCTGCCTGCCCTGATGAGTTCCTCCCGCATTACGTGTGTGCTGCATGGATTTCCAGCATCTGCAGATGTTCTCATTTCTTATACACTTCTTTGTCATTTTCTTTCCAATTCATATCACACCTACCAATGGATTCAGTTTCCCCCAAACCAGAATGTTTTACAATATGCCACAAAAAAATTTCTCCAACAAGTTGGGCTGGAAATTGTTAAAGACATGAGAGAAAATGAAAATCTAGAGTGCTGGAGGTATTTCTTGCTTGATTTGTGGGAAGCTGAATCGGCTCCTAACATCTACAGGTTAATGCTTATTTACACTGCTGTATGCAGTGATATCATATAGCTACAGGCAAAACCTTATCTAAAAATGTGTGAATATTTCAACATTTGGAATTACATCAATCTGTGCTTATGCTTTGCATTCCTTCTGCTAAAAAATATCTTATTTAATCCTTACACTAAATGGGTGATTAGCTTGATGTTTACCTGAGGAATATACGGATTTAGATGATTTTGTTGTTTTTTAACTCCAAAACATGAAAGTAATTGAAAACAAAAGCACAAAGGCAAAAATAATGAGTCTTAAGGCTATGTCCACACTAGACCAGATAATTTTGAAAATGCTGGTTTCGTGTAAAAACGATAGGTGTCCACGGCATTTCTGAAAATACCTCCGTCCACATTAAAACAGGTATTTGGGCAAATCTCCTCCTACTGGGTGTGCGCAGGACACATCTACAGAAAACAAGTGACTTGTTTGGTGTCGAATCGCGCCGTAAAAGACTTGGTGCATGTTTATCCAGTTACAGACTAGAAAAACTTAAAAGGAAATTGCCAAACGACAGACAGCTGTTGGCTGTTGTGCAGGAGGACTTAAAACTAAAAAAACAAATACTGGAGCGTATGGAGGCAACTGACAGATAGTTCACAGACAGTATTGGAAACATTTCCTACAGCCGTGGTCTCTTCACCGATGAAAGGGATGACAGCTACAACTAAATGCACTAAGGCTTGTTACTGGGCAAAAGTGAAATTTGCTGTTACCTGATTTGTTTGCCTTTACTTTTGCCATGTCTTTCTGTATTATTTTGCTGTATTTAACATGTGCATAAAATGAGTTACTGGGCAAAAATGATTTTAATTTTACCTGAGTAAAAGTGAAACTTACAATTTTCCTTTTTTGGCCTTAATATTTTCACATCTATGCCAAACATAAGCAAGCTACTACTTAAAAATGACATTTTGGAAGTAGTGACAATTGCATCTATTGAATATTGCACAAGCAATACATTAATAAAGCACCTTGTTAAATGTATAAAACATGTCTGCATCAGTGTTATCTCGTATTTCCATACAATGTTACATTAGGCTGTTACACATCTATTGTCAGAGAAGTACTTGCATAAATAGGTAAACCACCTTCATACAAGCAAGGACAGAAAACAGGGCAAAGTGAGTATACTTATTTATTCAGTAAGTTATGGGTCAAAGTATTTGGTGAGTACATCTCCAACTCTTCTGGCTTCAGTCTCGTTGCAATCTGTTCTGAAATTGTTAGGTTGTGTGGGGGGTTGAAATTCTGTGTCATACTGCAAAGCTGCAGTAACATTCTGCTCAGGGACAGTCTCCTGAAGCCGTCTGCCATTGTTGTTGTGGTGTTGGAGGTTGCGTTCAAGAAAGCAATGAAATGCCACGCTGCCATCACCATCTGTTCCGGCACGTCATGACAGTGTTTTTAAAAAGCTTCAGTTACTCCATACACACTACACTGGCCAATCGGGGTTTTCAGATTTATACACACTGGAGAGCGTTCTAGAAAGCTCCAATGTCGGGGAGGAAAACACCGTTTCAGTGTGGACGGCGGGTCAAAAAGAAGAGAAAAGGCTTTGGTTACGGATTTACCCGGTCTACTGTGGACGTCGCCTAAGTGAGGGGCACGCACATGATGTAGCAACGTAATGACATATGCCATTTACATACTTTTACATATAACTTGAAATCCAATGTAAACAAAAAAGAATGCTTAATCAAACAATATATTTACAATATTACTCAAACATTACTGAAATATTAAATGCACTCCACTCTTCCTTGCTTATCTTCAACTCACTATGAATGCATCTCAGCTCATATACATAGTATACTATATAATACAACTACTACACAGCCATTCACAGCATAGTAAATTCTAAATTGTCCCATTCAGGCCAAATGATTGAATCGCTGTGGTAGCTTTCTTGCTCTTGTAGGATAACGTCTTTCCTGACAAGGGGTGGGTGGGGGTATCTTTTGGAAGCTAAGCTCAACTCATTTAGGTTAGACTGTTTAGTGAGCTAAACTCTGGGAGAATTAATATATTTAAAATTGCATTGTCAGTCATGTGAGCTTGGTTATATTCTGGTCGTTGGAACAGTTGTTAACTGACTCTTCATAGATTTTACAATGGAGGATCTATCTTATTGCTTCATTTACATCTACTTCTAGGCATGTACATTTATTAGAACTAGTCAGTGCAGACAATGTAAATTACAACATAGCTTTACGAATGATGTATATTTATTTTTCACTAAGAGGCATGCTTTTTCATTCCAGTTATAATCTGAAGAAGATATTTAGAAGCAATAGCTCTGTATCCAAGCAATTTATTGTCAGATCACTAAATGGTTTATGAGTCCAAATTTCACCAATGCAATGGAGCGAATTCTATTGTTTAGAAACTGGGGTTTATCTTTTGTACAGCTCTAATGACCATTTGGTTCCCCCTCAAGGAATCATGACATTGGCAGCAGCATGCTTTTCAGCTGGTAACAGAGGGTAATACAGGATCTGTGTACTTTCTGATAGGACTCACCTGGTTTAGCGAGTTGCCTTTGCTCTGCTGTGCACCAATCATAGAAGCTCATCAGAGGAATGCACGTTAACGCTGCAGGGTGGAGGGGAGGGAAGTGAGGGAAGGAAAGAAAGAGAATTTCAAATTCAACCAGAGTGGCAAATGGTGCAGGCTAGAAGGAGGGACGCCATGAAACTCATTCAAATAACATTCAAGTTGTCAGTCCCACAGTTCCCCCACACCTCACCCTATCTGGCAGCACCCTCACCTCTCACCCCACCGTTGGCAGCTACCACCCACACCCAAGTCATGCCTCCAAAGAAAATATGAAAGCACACAAATTACCCTTCTTCTCCTCAACTTCAGCAAAGGCCACCACATTGGAGGAGGACCTTCACCCGTATGGTACCTCACACCAACAGAGGTGACCATCCTGCACTTGTTGGGTGGAAAGGTCACCAGCCACCTACCACTTCCATCACAAGTGTGATGCCCCAAGCATGCTCGCTAATAGTAATTGCTACATCCCCTTTCATTCAGTTGGACATCAGCACACACACCACCTCATGCACTGCTACTCCACCATAAAGCTGCCCCTGCTGCAGCTCGCCAGTCCAATCTCTGCCTGTTTTGCCCTTGCAGAGTAAGAGGACAGGCACTCCTGTTTGCTGATAGAACAGGAAGAGCAGAAAGGGATGCAGGAGGAAAAGAGGTGGATCACTGGCACGCCACAGCAGCTGCTCAGTCACTGGCACAATGAGGGATGAGCGTTGGTCAGAGAGATTAAGACCAGGCATTAATGGACTGCAATGTGGCATCAGGACAAGGAATCTGAATGCTGGGGTGGTCTACGATATTTGGGGTGAGGTGATTGGGACGCTCTTGCGACAAGTCTGGTATGGGTAGTTAGCACATCGTCAGGCCTGCCTGGCCCAAAGAATGAGTTAACAAGGAGAGTGGAATAGCACATGCTCTTGCAAGAGACTGTGGAATGCCACAAAACCAAGACATTCTTTTTGAGGCAAGAGTGCTTCTTTGCAAGGGCTTAGCAACAGTCCCGTCAACAGCTGTTGCAGAGGGCACATAAAATCGACTTGCTTCTGTGCCCTCCCATCTTTCAGCTGGAGGTCTGGTCCCTGCTACAAAGGAGCAGCAGCAGGAAGGGTGACATTTTGATGTGCTCATGGAGAAGAGAAGTGCCACATGTGGGCAGTTCTCTGTCCTTATTGAGCAACTTGATGCCGGTCATGGTCAGATTGCTGTAGGAATAGGGGATGCAGCACATGATCAGACTCGTTCAGGCAAAGTGAGTTTGGATGCGCCTCATGCTCTCTTCCATGAGACACAACCAACCTCACTTTGAGAACAAAGGCATGGCCTCTGCCCCGTCCACCAGCTCATCCATCATGCTGTTTGGATTGGGCAAAGAGTTGTCTCCAAAATGAAGAGTGAATGTCATGTACACAAAGCAACCTTTCCGGGATGGGGCAGATGATGATGCACCATTCTGCTGGCAGTCAGAGCTCTTGGTCATTGTTTCAACCACCAAGCCCAAAGCTGATGCACTGTCAGAGTTTGAATCACTAGGATGGGTTCCTGCTGTCTTCACTCTTCATCTTGGAGCCAACTCTTTGGTGACTGAGAGCTTTGAATGCCAGCAGACTGGTGCATTATCATCTTCTCAAGCTTGTCAGTTCACCTTGTGGACACCATTCTCAGCTTTTCCGCATGTCAAGAGAGTAGCACAGTGGGGAACAAAAAATTCTTATTTAATGCTCTTAACGTACTTGATGTTTCAAGGGTAAGTCACCCTAGTATGGCAGCTGCTGATATTGCATATACCACCATGTTTCATCAAAAAAAGAAGCTGGTAATTTGCGCTCTTTATCAATGAGGTCAAGGTAAATTCAATCCCATCTACAGACTGGTTCAGGCTTTCCCCATAAAAACTCTCGGATCTCTGCAGTGGATGACATGATAATACAATATCTAAACTCATGCCACAGCTGCTTGTGTTCTTCTTGCACTGATTGCATTTGATTCCCCAAGTAAAGTTCATATCTCTGATAAGCCTGCACTCTGTTATTGAGGAGTGGCAAAGAAATCTGTGTGGGGTTGCATGCAGAAATGGCATACCTGCACTATATTGCCTCTTCCCTGCATCAATGTCAAGAAGCAGTCCAGAGCATCCTAGATCCCAAACGATGTCCAGTGCTGATCTGATCTGAGAAAGGTGCATTTTGTGGAGTGGCCTCAGTTGCTTGAGGCAAGTTCCACTCATCAAAAGCATATGTCTTAAGCCATGTAAGATATAGGGAAACATTATGTATGTATCATGTTTAATGTAAATGGACTGCACTGCAGGATGTTGGTGGAAGAGTTATATTCTGGGCTCTCCTAGTGGATTATTAATGTGTTCAGGACTGGAATGTGGAGAAGGTTATTTTGTCTGAACGTGGCTTCTTTTGCTCTGCTGAAGAGCCCTCCTGACATTGCCTATTGGTAAAATTTATCAGAAATCCCTTTCCTTGATGCAGTGATGAGGCATTTACTCAATAACAAGTAATAAACATCCACACTTTGCTTTTACTGATTGAACACTGTAATTAGAAGTGGAAATAGACAGAAGCCCAATTACCATCTGTAATAAAATTTGTTTTCAAACTTCTACTGGATTGTAGTTCCCTCAGAGCAGGGCTACATTTTTGGATTTTGAGTGCTATGTTGTTGCCGGATAAAAAGATTGGATTAAAATGAGTACTCTGTAATTTTGGATCAGTGTGGTTAAAAGTTAGTTACAGAAATGAAGCAGAAGTGACCAATAGTAGTCTTCTAGTCATTATTTATAATGATGGAAAACAGTTCATGTGTTTGTTGCTTTGATTTGATCAGATATGAAATCCATTTGCAAATAAAATTATGGTCATAGGAATCTTATCCATTAAACGTTTGTTCGCCATCAGTGCAAATTGAAACTTGGCTTATTTAACGTTGATATGGTACAGAATTAGCTTTTAAACATTTACCAAAAAATAATGTGATTTTTCCCCTGTTGCATGAACAAATTAAATTCTTCATGCATCACATCTTTCCGCTGTTCAATCATTTTACACTCTGTTTGATAGAAGCAATACATTTGTAATTTGATCTGTAGAAATCAGTGGTCTTGACCTTCAATTAAAATTCCTATTCTTTTTCTTTTGCAGATGTACATTCAGACAACAACCCTTACTATTTCCATGAGTTTAAGTGCTTCAGTATCCCTAGGCATGCTGTACATGCCTAAGGTGTACATTATCATCTTCCATCCAGAACAGAACGTGCAAAAACGCAAGCGTAGCTTCAAGGCAGTGGTGACGGCAGCCACAATGTCAAGCAAACTGTCACAAAAAGCAAGTGACAGACCAAATGGAGAGGTCAAAACTGAACTCTGTGAAAGCCTAGAAACAAACAGTAAGTGAAATTTTCATTATGCACTGGCTTGAATTAAATGAACGCACATAGAGAGCTCTTATGTCTTTCTATCACTGGGATTTTATTGTATTTAGTTATTGGTTGCAAGCCATTTTTATTTTTCAGAAATATAACAGAAGATGAAAGCTATCATGTTGTCTTCTGCATGTCCCCAGATTGCTACAGTGCACACAGTGGACAGACTGAACCAAACTTATCCGTGAGCCTTACAATATGTCACAGCGGTGAAAGCTGCTTTGTGGAAAAAAAGGCAACAAACAAATTGAAAGAAATACATATTGGATTATTATAATCACTCATTATTAAATGTTTTGTTACTAACAAGTTTCCATTAGCTTTTATTAATTCATGATTAGGTAGTCAACTGTTTGTTCTAGGTGATATCATGGAGAGCTGAGAATAATCAAGCATTTCTGGCCACTTTAGGGGAACGTTGTTTGTTCTTCTGAGCTAATAAATCTTCCATTTAAAGTATGATGAAAAATCTCAGCAGGTCAGGCAGAACCAATGGAGGGAGAACGAAGTTAACGCTTCTGATCAATGATCATCGATCAAAATTACATCAGATTTGTTAAAACCATTTGACGCTATCTTTCACTTTTGATTCCTTTCTAATTATATCAGGTGAATGGTCTTTTTCTGCAGCAATTTTGTCAGTAGGTATTTTTCATAGCTGATATAGATGGCATTTATATCAAATTTCCAATATTGATCGAAGAGTGTTAGCAATTGTCACAACGCTTCATTGTTTGCACAGATTCACAAAAGAGCAGAAGAGCTCTGGAAAATTCACAAGATCCGTGTTGTTTTAAGAGATCATTCTGCTCAAATAAGTTCATTCACCCTGAAAGAGCCTCACCATGTTGCTTATGAAAAAAATACAAAACTTTAAACAATTCTGATGGAAGGTCATTGATCTGAAAAATTGACTTGGTCTCTGTTTCCACACCGAGACCCTTACTCTCTTTAATGGAAACAGAAGCTGGACAGGATTTGGATTTTCTTGATTCGTCGGGGCGTCAAGGGTTAGGGGTGGAAGGCAGGAGAATGGAGTAGAGAAGGATAATAACTCATCCATAATGGAATGGTGGAGTATACTTGATGGGCTGAATAGCCTGAATCTGTTCCCATGACTTATGATGTTATGGGTATCCTGTCTCTCTTTTCAAGAAGTGTACCACATCCCATCAAACAGAAGTAATGGGGTAGAGACTGCTCCTCAGCTACTCGAATGTAATAGACTTTCAAAGCAGTGTTCAGTACTCATCTGGAATATGTTGCATGGGTTACTGAAAATAAAAGATACTACTACCATGCATCCTTGCTGGACGAATAATTCAAAGTATAGGGAGTAATCTAAATGTTGTAATACAATTTGAGTTTCTGATTATGTTCATGAAGGAGTTAAGCTTCTTTTTCATTGTTGGATGTGATATTAGATTCCTGACTGATAGCTCTTCCTAGTTGTGCATGGTGATCTTTTACATAATTATGTGAAACATTCAGCATATTTCTGGAATGGGCTGCTGTAATTGTGTCATTAAAAGTCGATAGCATTAACAAAGCTTTAAGATGCTTCAATTCTTCTTTCATCTTGTACTCATTCACTCTCCTGAATAAATAAAACCAAAACAATTTCCTATTGCAGAGCTGACCTGATAATTGAAATTCATTGTAAAACCATTAATTGTATCATCAAATTTCATTTTAATTGTAGCAAATACTTTAAAAATTCACTCTTGAGGTGAGGGCATCAATAGCAGGGCTGCAGTTGTTCTGATATTGAGTTTTCTGCGAAGCATTCTTGAAATGCTACAGTCAATGTGCTGGAAGTCCTCCTTCAATATATTAGACAGCGGAGATGTCAGATATTTGGTGCAGCAGTGAAAACCAGTGCTCGCTGGCAGTGCATTCAGAGGCTCATGAACACTGCAGTCATGTGGTCCTGAAGTGGATCTTCTTACAGTTTGTGAATGGTTGCACCGTGGCCTGGTACGAAAGCAGCAAAGGCTACAGAAACTGATGATACAGCCCAGTCTATCACAGGCCATTCACAGCCTTAGTGCCCATTCAGATAAGGGATAGATATCTTGGGAAGAGCAAAGGTGATTTGGGGGATGTGTGGGTGTTTTGATGACTGCATGGATCAGAGTTGAAAGTAATTTATTATCAAAGTAGGTAAATGTTATCATTACTACCTTGAGAATCATTTTCTTGAAGGCATTTACAGGCATTTATTATAGAATTTTACTAAAAACTGTGCTGAAGAGGAAACTGCAAATAAAATTAATCCTGAGAATATGACACAAACACGAGGAAATCTGCAGATGCTGGAAATTCAAGCAACACACACAACAGGCCGGTAGAACACAGCAGGCCAGGCAGCATCTATAGGAAGAAGTACAGTCGACGTTCCGGGTTGAGACCCTTCATCAGGACTCGTCCTGACTGTGTCCTGACGAAGGGTCTCGGCCTGAAACGTCGACTGTACTTCTTCCTATAGACGCTGCCTGGCCTGCTGCATTCCACCAGCATTTTGTGTGCGTTACTGAGAACATGAGTTGTAGAAGCTGTCCTTAAGACCAGTACATATATTCAGGCTTTTGAATCTTACACCTAATGGAAGAAGGGAGAAGAGAGAAATGTTCAGGGTGGGCAGGTGCTTTGATCATGCTGGCTGCCTTGCAGAGGTAAGGGGAGATGCAGAGAGAGGCTGGTGTTTGTGAAGGACTGAGCAGTGTCCACAACTTACTTCAAATTCTTTTGTAGCTGTGGTCAATTACGGTTGTCACAGCAAGCTGTGATGCATATGGATAGGATGCTTTCTGTGGTGTATCTAAAAAGAACTTGTGAGGGTCAACAGAGACATGCCAAATTTCTGCTCCTGGGGAAATAGAGGCACTGGTTCACTTTCTTAGCTGTGGCATCTACGTGCTTGGATCAGATCAAGCTGCTGGTAATGTACACTCCAAAGAACCTGAAGCTCTCAACCCTCTCTACCTCAGCACAGCTGAATAGGAACATGTGCACTGCCTCCTTCCTAAAGTTCATAAGCAGGTCTTTTGTTTCTGATACTTTAACTCAGTGAGAATGTGTTGCAAAAGTAAGTAGAATGTGTTAATATGCTTCAATTCAAGAGCTTTACATTTTCATTCTAAGGTAGTTCACTGTGGTCCAGTGCTTTTTTTCCCTTCATATGTTTTGAGCAATTGCACATCCCAAGTATTTTGTAGACAGCTTCTACAAAAGGCCTTCTTTAACATGGTGTCTGAGATTGCTGTTTGCAATATCCATACCTGATGGAAAGTAACTTCTGTACATCCTCCAGAGCCAACCTGCCACTAATGCAGAACGGTAGTGTAATCTTTTGTCATGTAATGCCATCAGCTAGCAGAAGGGGCAAAAGAGCATCATAGCTGAAAATATCTTTGACAACTGATTAAACCTCATTTTCTGGCTTACGCAGCTGTCAAAGCTATAGGCATCTTGGAAGGTTATTGAACGTGTTGCAGTTGTGCAAAACATTGATCAGATTGAATGATTTTTTTTACAGTTTTGGTCTCCATGCACCAGGAAGGATGTGGTAGAAATAGAGAAAATGCCCAATTCGGTGGAATGGAGGCTGTAGGTATAAGGGGAGATTGGACAGGCTGCGCTTAACCTCACTGGAATTTCGGAAGCTGAGGAGTGACTTTAAGAGAGGTTTACAAAAATAAGGAGGAGTTTAGATAGGATATCTAGTCAGTATCTTCTTCGCAGGAGATGGGTTTAAGGTGAGAGGGGAGGGGAGAAATTAGAAGGAGATTGACGTGGTATGATTTTCACACAGACAAAGGTGATTATCCAAAGCGAGCTGCCAGAGGAAGCAGAAGAGGTAGACACAATTACAACATTTAAAAGGCTTCGAGACAGGTCCTTGGGTAGGAAGGGAGTAGCACAATACAGATCTAATGCAGGTAAATAGGATCAGGTGGGGCAAAGGCTTTGTTTCTGTTCTGTACTATTCAAAGAATCTCTGACTATCTCTGACATTCAAAAGTACTAAAAACTGTAAAATATAAAAAGTTAAACCATTTTAATTTTTGTTAAAATAATGCAACTGATTAATTAAACTCAATTAATTCAGAATATGTAAATTAACTAATACCACTTTTGTAAACTTGAATCCAGATCTCCCCATAGAATCTAACCCTACAGCTAAGCCAAATACAACCTGGTACGGGTTCTGCAGGTGGCTAACCAAGCAAAGATGCCAGGGAATTGAAGTATCGACTCTCTGCTGCAGCACCTTTGTGTCCAACGTCACAGCACTGTCGAGGAGCCTGAGTGAGAAGTAGCCAGTAAAACTGAGGTGCCTGCTCTGGAATCCTGAACCTGGTGGCCAACACATTGGGAAATGCCAGTGGTTTGATGTGAAACCTCTGGCATCTTCCAGCAAGTCCCAGCCCATTGCGCCTCAGTATTTTGCAACATGTTGTAACGTTACTTCTGACATTTTTCCCAATTTCTCATCAATAATCTTTGAGTTCAACTATGCAATTACATTAAAGTTTGTAAGCCAGTTTCCTTTGGCTAATAAGAAAAGATGATAAGAGAGCAATATATTGTATTTGTAACACTAGTGAACTAGCTTAAGACCAATGTCCTTCAAATTTTGCTCTGTGAATGTAACAAAAATAGGGACCCAGTAAGATAGGAGAGAATACATTTTCAATATTTAGATGCTCAAGGAGCCCTGCCATATTTTTTTTTGGTTTGGCATAGCACACTTCATGATAAGCAAGATATCCTGACTAAAACCCTCGTGGTTGGGTTCACGCACCATTCCAGATCCAGCAGCAGATGAAGCGGACAGATACATCAATCCATCAGTGAAGGAATATTGTATTGTTGGCAGGGCTGTTTTTATGTTCAGATTAAGACCGAGTTTGCCTCTTCCTTCTTAGATCGGTCTAAAAGAACTGTAATAAGAACACAATGGATAAAAGCAAGAGAGGGCTATTCAGCACCTTATGCCTGCTCTGGTGTTCAATAAAATTATAGTTGATCTTTTATCTTAGTGCCACTTTTGCACACTAGCCCCATTTCCTTTGATCCCTTGATATCCAAAAATCTATTGATATTTGTCTTGAATATGCTCCATGATCCCTCAAATCAGGGCAGAAAATGCTGGGCAAGCAGCATCTGTGAAAAGAGAAAGTGTTGATGTTTCAGGTTTGAGACTCTACGTCAGATTTCAGAGTCCTGAACCTGAAATGTTGACTCTGTTAATCTATCCCTGGATGCCACCTGACCTGCCAAGTGTTTCTAGCATTTTCTGTTTGCTTTTAATTTCAGATTTCCTGCATCTACACCTTTATTGATTTTAATTTCAAGAATTACAACCTTGCGATTGAGAAGGGTAACTGCATGGGTTTCCTCTGCGTGCTGCAGTTTCCCTCTGCATTCCAAAGACACATGGGTTAGTGGGCTAATTGGACACTTTGATGTATTTGGTTGGCACATACTTGTTGGGCCGGAAGGACCTGTTACCATGCTGTATCTCTAAATAAAAGAAAAGAAAAAAATCTTTTAAAAAAGTGATTACAGGGTGTGTTAGTTCCTCACTGTTTGTGGAATCCTCTCCTGTACTCACAAGCAGTTTTATTTCTTACACTTGAGCAGTGACTGCACTTGAACAATCTGCTTTAATGATATTCTGAGACTGTGAACTAGTTTCTCGTGTGATAATACTGCGACAAATCTTTAATCGAATATTCTGCTCCTATAAAGAAATGTTATTATGCAAGACCTGGTTTATACTTGCATAAGATACTAAGTATCACAAATAAAAGAGAGCACTTCCAACACAAGGATTTAATAAAACAAATGTAAATTATGTTTTTTCAAATATGATTCTTGGGTTAAAATGTGACCTCTAGTTTCAGGCAGTATTCTACTCCATGTCATTACATTTGGAGATGGGTTTAAAGCAGTGATTGAATATACATTTCAAAAAACATTCAAAGCAGCAAACAAAAGACTTCTTGATGAGCAATTAAATCCATTTATGTATTCAATTGTTCTCCACAATAGTCCATCAAATCAAACTGGAAATATGGTGCTGCTTTACTTGCACCCAACATTTAACATAACAACTACAATTTTAATGTAATGCCTTAAAGGGACATTGTTCTTGGGAAATGGTAACTCTTACGCATGGGGTTCTCTGCGTACACTTCCACTGCAGTTGTACTGAGCTCTGCTGTATCGTGTGTTTGTGAGCAGATGGAACGTGTTCTTGGTAAGGTTGTTTTCTGAGAGCGCTGCTTCCTCGAATTGGAAAGAGATTGGCTGGAGACTCGGAGGAATGTGAAGAAATGAAATTCTTCGTTATCATTCAATTTTAAGTCTCCGTGTTAATATTTTTAAGCTATGGTCATGCTTCATTATTTTAAAACATATTAAAAGAATTAACAAATTTCCATTGTTTCTCATGATACAAAGTAAAGCCACATGCTGGCTCACAGATCTCGTTGTCCCACTACTTTTCCTTGTCATACGTTCTGCTCACATTCCTATCAACTAACCCAAGAACAACAATTAGACAGATAAAGAGCTATCCAAAGTTCAAAGTTCAAAGTAAATTTATTATCAATATACACATAGGTCACCATATACTACCCTGAGATTCACTTTCTTGCAAGCATTCACAGTAGCGCAAAGAAGTATAATAGAATGAATGAAAAACTACACACAAAGACCGACAAGCAGCCAATGTGCAAAAGAAGACAAACTGTGCAAATACAAAAAAAATACATAAACAAACAGTAGATAGATAGAGAGAACAATAAATAATACCAAGAGCATGAGTTGTAGAGTCCTTGAAAGTGAGTCCTTAGGTTGTGGAATCAATTCAACGTTGAAGTGAGTGGAGTTACATAGAACATAGAATAGTATAGCACAGTACAGGCCCTTCAGCCTACAATGCTGTGCTGACCCTTAAACCCTGCCTCCCATATATCCCCCCACCTTAAATTCCTCCATATACCTGTCTAGTAGACTCTTAAATTTCACTAGTGTGTCTGCCTCCACCACAGACTCAGGCAGTGCATTCCACGCACCAACCACTCTCTGAGTAAAATACACTCACAGAGTTATCCACGCTGGTTCCCATGGCAACAGTGAGACAGGAGCATGGGCTGGATGGTGGGGAGTCCTTGTTGGTGGATGTTGCTTTTTTGTGGCAGCGCTCCTTGTAGATATGCTCAGTGGTGGGGAGGGCTTTTCCTGTGATAGACTGGGCTGTATTCACTACATTTTGTAGGCTTTTCCATTCTTGGGCATTGATGTTTCCATACCAAGCTGTGGTGCAACCGGTCAGGATACCCTCCACTGTAGATGTACAGAAGGAAAGTGTCTCTTCATTGGTCTGTGAGATCAGCTTTAATCTGGAAATATAAAGGAGCAAGTTACACATCACCCACAAGTTCTGGGTGGCAACAAATGCAGGTCTTGCTTATGATACCCTCAGTCAGAGATGCATTACAAAAAATAATCATCAAAAATATGGGAAGACTGCATTTAACAAGTTTGGGACTGTTCATAACCTTGAATGATAATGATTGACATAGCCTTCTCAACATGGTACAACATGCTTCATAGAAGCAGGATTAACCAAAATTTGACAATCAGCCATGCAAGGACATGGCAGTGCAACTGAGAAGCAAATAAAAACTACCATATACAGGAATAAAGGCAGCAATATTCAGCTGGTCGTGCAGTACCTGTGAAGAGAGAAACAAACTTGATGTTTCACTAGATTACTTGATAAAAGATCATTTACCTGAGAATTTAATTCCATTTCATTCTCCAGGGGTCCTGCCAAATCTGATGAGACAGGAAGGCCAATGACACTGAGAGGTAGGATGGTGCAGCTGGTAGAGAAGCTACCTCTCAGCACCAGTGACCCGGGTTCAAACCTGACTTCTGACGTTGGCTGTGTAGGGTTCCAGTGTAACTGTAACCATATGGGTTACTCCATGTGCTCCAGCTTCCTCCAATATCCCTAAGATATGTATCTTGGTAGGTTAACTGGCTGCTGTAAACTGTCCCTAGTAACAAAATCAGAGGTGGGAATGGGGGAAGTTGATGGGACTGTGGGGAGAAAAAAATGGCCTTAATGCAGGCTTGGGTAGTTGTTGGCAGCATGGACTTGCTGGCCTGAAGGTCCTGCCTCTATGCTGTGCAGTTCTATAAATCTATGACTAAAAATGAAAAGGGAATTAGATCGTTCGGAAAACATGAGTCCCCAGTTATGTAAGGGTTCCACTCCTATGAACTGCCCATAAACTAAATTTTCTGTAATTTGAGAAGGAATAGTCTCAAGTATTTAGCCTCAACAGTTGCCTGAAGACTGATTGGGAAAAATAGACTGGAAAAGGCTAGGGTGGGTGTTAGGATTTGTTACAGCAAGTGAGCAGTGACCTGAATACAGCCTGAAGTTTCAGGGTGTGAAGAGTAAGGGATCCAATCTGCTAATCAGTGAGAAAAACATCGGCAGTTTAATAAAAGTAGTACATTGACAAGAGGGGCTCAGGGTTTGTAATATTGAACCTTACTTGGAGTGTTTGGAGAAGATGATGGCTTTAACCTCTGAATGTTTTCTGATATGTTTCTTGATTTTGAGATTTGAATAGTATACCTGAAGGCAGGGTCTGGAAGAATTCGCAGCAAGTCCAATTTTTGTAATTTTGGTCTTTCATAGGTCAGGTGTGTTCATGAGGAAAAAGGGACTTACTGAGGCCATTCCAGAGCTAAGGATAAGACTACCAAATGGTGAACAATGCAGAAAGATGTGGAAGAGTAAACACAGAGACCATTATATTACTGAGAACTGGAACATTTTCTCGTTCTGTCAGCTTGACAGTCGGATTGAAAGGAGAGTGAAAATTGAATGATTACTCTTTATTACAGAACCATATAGTACCGACAGTTATTTGGCTTGTGCTAACTCCTTGAAGTATTTCCCAGTCTGGTGCAGTCCACTGTTCTTTCTCCAAAGAGTTCACATCCTTCCCCATTTCAAATTCTTTCTATTTCCCTTTTGAAAGTTGCCATTGAATCCAGCTTCACTTCATTTTCAAGGAGACTGTTCAAATCATTACAATTTAGTCCTTTGAAAAAAGATTTTTCACATTTCCCTGGCCCAAAGCATTCTTTAGTTAATTACAGTTGATTTGCATCTTCTGGCTACTGAGACAGGAGCCTGTCCTCTGGTTATTGATGTTGGGATGTACATCGTCCTTTTGTTCCTTGATTCCTTCCAAAATGTTGAAGGTCATTATAAATCCTATCTCTCTCCAGTCACTGCCACTCTCTAGCATGATCATACTTTACCCTGAGTCTCTACATCTTTCCATCTCCATTTGCCTCTACCACCTCCCATTTGCTGCCTGTCCGTTTTTTGCGAGTGATCTAACCTGTCTGACAAACCTCTCTTCCACAGCTTCTTCTACCAAGACCACATATATCAGCTACAGCAACCATGCAAACTGACTTGATCGGTGAAGAGCCTGCAGTAGTCCAACAGGACTGCATGTGTGAAAATGACCCTCGTGTCCCATCATTTGGAAAGCGCTCTGGAGAGTACGGCCTGCCGGTGGCAGAAGGAAGAGCAGCCCCCAGCTCGGCAGAGTGAGATGGCCCCCTGTGTATTCCAAGACACGGGCTCCAGTGACGAGGAAGACACACATGGGTCATCGTGCGCTTGACAGTTTTGTCAGCAAGGATTGTGAGCCAGAGTGAACCCATGCCTGTTGTTCTAATTGTAAGTTTTGTGATTGTGCAAATTCTTTCCTAGTTCCACTTAGTTCTGAGAGGCTCCTGTGCCCTGAGTAATGCAATAAACGGGGCATTGTATGTACCAACCGACTGGATCACAGCATTGTGTGGCATCAAATAAATGCAAGGGTCAAAGCATGTCAGCATTTTATATGATGGATTTATTTGTAATAAAGGAATGTTTTGCAAAATTCAAAGATATTTGGTTTGCGGGTTCAAGTGTGATTTTTTTTAAATTTTGTGCGTATAACATGTTGGCTTTCCCTAGAATGATGGAAAACCCCACTTGCATTTCCTTCCATTACCTCACCGACCAGAGTGACTGGACCCTGGGCACACAGCCTGGCAACACGAGACAGTCCTTCAGCCCTTTAAGCCTGCACCACTGTCAATCAGGTCATGACAGGTCTTAGGTTGGGAAAGTATTAAACTATTCAAACTCTGTAAAACTAAGTTTTATCACGCTTACTGTTATGTATATTTACATAAATATGAAAAACAATGTTATTTTAGTTGAAAGTTACTGAGGGGCCTGGAGACATTTAATTTATACATTCTCTACTTGCTCAACAACGCTGCCTTTCTGTTTTACCTCTTCTTTGGTCAATTCAGTTAATACGGAATTACTGGTGAATGTCCAAGTTAATATTTACTGTAGATAGCACTCTTTGTGTCAGAATCCTGTCCGGGAGCTTTAATGATGACATAGATCCTGCAGTTACAGTGCTATGAATGCAGTGAATAGGTCTGCCAAGGCCACCCAAACACCCGCAGCACAGCTACTCACAGGGGAAGTAGAAGGGAGAAAACAAAGATGATGTCTATCCAAGTAGTTGTGTAAATATATTTTTTTTTCTGGCTGGGATAACCTATCACATTGGTGATAACTCTAAACTAGGGGCTTCTTGGCCAACCTACTGGACTTCATCTCATGAGAAGCTCAGTGGTAGTACTACACATACCCTTGTCTCTGAGCTACAGAAACTCCATTATTAAGGCACCTTGAATCACTCAATTCAGAGTTAATTAAAGCTGCTTGTCCTTATTAAACACTGTCAAGTAGCTTCATAGCACCTCACAGCTGCCTACTAAATTAGATCTAGGGGCTGGGATGTTTATCCCTCCATTGTAAGAGGCTGAATGGTGAGATTGTAAAAGTTTATAAAATCATGAGGGTTGTAGCTAAGTCACAGTCTTTTACCCAGGGTTGGGGAGTCTAATGCTATGATTAAGATGAGAGGGAGAAAGCTTGAAAAGGGTCTTGAGGGACAACATTCTTCCACAGAGAACGTACTCAAGCTGCCTGAGGAAGTGGTTGAGGCAAGTACAATTACAACATTTTAAAAGGCATTCGGGCAGGTATGTGGAGAGGGAAGGTTTAGAGGGATATGGTTCAAGCCCAGGCAAATGGACTAGCTCTGTTGGCCTGCTTGGGCAGCACTGTCAAGTTGGGCTGAAAGACCTGCTCTCATGCTAAAAAAAAATTTAAGATCCTAATTCATGACACCTTGGCAAGGGAGAGATGTCTGATGACAAAATGCCTGCTTTTGGTTTTGCTCCTCTGGGACTGGCAGCTGGATGCAGCACAAACTGTCAATTTGAAACAAAATTTTGCAGTGTGCTCTGCCCACTGAACTGAATCCAAGTGGGTATCTCCCTTTGGTGAGCTAGGCGTGCGGAGGGAAAGAAGCAGATTTATATCTGGATTCATATGATTTCACATTACGTGCTCAGCTGCAGCCACAGAAAGGAGCGTGCAGTATTTTCAAACAGAATTTATTAAGTTTACAAGCTCAAAGCCTCTCATCCATGGAATGACTGCTTCATAGTTCTATTGTGGCACAGGGCAGAGTGATGAGCAACACAGTTGTATGTTTATTTCCTCATTTCTCCAGTCAGTGCGCCCATCTGACAGGAGACAACAGGTCACACTTGGCTATGTGGACTCTTTATTTTGGCACCTTTAAAGGGGACATGCATTTGTCATAATCATCCCTAGCATGACACTGACAGTATAAGTTCTGCATGAATTTTGGTGAAGCACTAGCATCTAAACTATGTGGTACATGATTTACACACTGAGCAACGTTGTGAAACTGGTGAATGTCAGCAGTGGTGGAGTGATCCTGTGTTCACAAGATGTGCACTGGAATGTAAAATGGATTCCAGTTGTAATTTTTAGTATTACAGTGGATCCCTACTAAAATTAACTCCTCTTTAGAAAAGAAACAAAAATGCCTCCGATAAGGCGCTCTAACATTGGTGGTTTTGCCACCATTTTAATCATGGATGGCATCTTCACCTTTAATATGGCAAGCCAAGGACCATTTGGCGTGGCTGGAACAGCCCTTCAACTCTGGCGCTTCCTACGGGCTCAAGTCGTGGTTAAGGTTTTGGTACCTTGCAGTGGCTGTGTGCACCATAGGGCCAGGATACAGGAGGTGTGTCGATTGGTCAAGAGGGGCTCTGCCTCCAATGAGCAACAGGCGACTGGAAGCCTCAGTGCTGACTTCCATCTGTTCTCCTGACTGCAATGTCAGCGAAAGGAATGGCAGAAAGTGGGAAGGAGTTGATCCTGGGTAGGTTCCACTGTAATCACTATTGTTGATATCATTTGTACAAGAAAGGTTCAGTAAATACATTGAAATGTTTCTTCTGTATTTATCTGGCATTTTTTATTGAAATCTATTGACTAAAAGTTATTGAATTTTCTGGTTGTCTTTGTTTTATCTTCTTTACACACTAACAGAAAGAAATTCCATGTCTGGCATTTTAATGTATACCACATATGGCTTGAGGCTGCACGTATACATGATAATAGTCCAGTACTCAGTGCTACTGTATGTAGCAAAGCTATTCTCAGACTGGAATTACATGCAGTGTTTTATATGATTTGAAATAAAACCATCCGGTGATGCAAAAAGCTACTTTAGAACAGAGATTGGGGAATTCTCGTTGACGTAAAGTTAAAGGGCAGCAAATTATTCAGCACAGCTGGGGGAGCTGCTGTCTTACACTCCAGTGTCCTGTGATCCATCCCGACCTCTAGTACTGACTGTGTGGAGTCTGCACATTCCCCCCTTTGTTTCCTTTAGGTATTCTGATTTCCTTCTGTTTCCCAGAAGGTGGTAGGTTAATTGACTACTCTAAATTTCTATGAACTCTGTAGTTCAGTGGTGGATTTTGGGGAGAGTTAATGGGAATAAAGGGAGAGTAATGCAGCATTGGGCTAGCCAGTGGTGTAGTGGCATCAGCACTGGACTCCAAGGCAGATGAAAGTGCTGGCAATCTACTTCCATATCTTGCTACAACAACCCAATGGACAACTACACTATCCATAGGGTTGTCATGAGATGATGATGACTTGACGGCACTCAACAACAAAACAGGATTAGGGGTTGATAGTACCCATAGATTTATTGGGCTGAAGGACCTTCAGTATTCCCTTATTGTGTGACTCCATGATATTTATAATGTTCACATCAACCAAAACACAACTGAATGCCATGAAGGCTAGATTTTGACAGATCAAGTAGTTAAATGACTTACACTCAAACCATGTAGCTGATAGTGATGACTAGGTCACGCAGGACAGAACATTGACCATAGTGGAGGCAAAAGACACTGCTGATACTGGAATATGGAGCAAAGCAATGTTCTGGAGGTAATCAGTTGCTCAAGCAGTTGGGGGACAGGAGTTATTGACGGTTTGGACCAAACATTTACCATAGCCATCAGAATGAATTACAGGAAGGAGAATTCCTTATATTCTCTATAGAGATGGTTGTTCCAGGGGCCATTACTTTCTTCATTCTCTTCTGAATAGGCAAAGGGACTTGCTCCACAATTTTCCCTTCTGATGACTCTTCAGTCTTAGTACAGCAAATAAAGTGGATAATAGAACCTTTAACAATTAATCATACGGGTTTCCAGGAGAGCTTTACTTGTGATGGACTGGGCTGTATCCACTAGACAATAAGATCATGGAACTATAATAATTAGGAAAAGAATTAGGCCATTTGAGTTTAGTCACCCATTCGATCATGGCTGATTTATTATTCCCTTCAACCTAATTCCCCTGCCTTCTCCCTGTAACCTTTTGAAAATGTGACTAATCAAGAACCTATCACCTTCCACTTTAAACATATTCAATGACTTGGTCTCCACAATGAATGTCAGATTCACCACTCTCTGGCTACAGAATATCCTGCTCATCTCTGCTCTAAATGGATGTCCCTCTGTTCTGAGGCTGAGCCCTCTGCTGCTAGGCTCACCCATTTTAGGAAATGATGGTTCCTTTCCACATCCACTCTATCTAGGCTTCTCGATATTTGATAGGTTTCTAATCTCCAGTGAGGACAGGCACAGAGCCACAAAATGCTCCTCATGTTAACTGTTTTGTTCCCAGAATCATTTCTGTGAACCTCCTCTGGACCCTCTCCAATGCCAGCACATCTTTTCTCAGCTGAGGTCCCATAACTGCTCAAAATAATCAAAGTGCGGTCCACCCAATACGTTATAAAGCCTCAGCATCACATCCTTGCTCTTATACTCTGGTCCTCTCAAAACCAACACTAACATTGCATTTGCCTTCCTTACCACCGACTCAGCCTGCAAGTTAAGCTTTATGGAACCTTGCACAAAGATTCCCAAGTCTCTCTGCATCTATGATTTATTAATTTTCTCCCCATTTAGAAAATAATCTATGCCTTTATTCCTTCCACCAAATTGAATGACTATACACCTTCCTATACTGTATTCTTACTTTTTGTAGGCTTTCCTGCTCAAGGGTATTGGTGTTTCAATTCCAGGCTATAATGCAACCAGTCAATATACTCTCCACCGTACATCAATAAATGTTTCTCAAAATTTTAGATGATGTACTGAATCTAAATAAACATTGAAAAAAGAAAAAAGAAAAAAATCATATTTGTAATGGCACTTACATGCTGGAATCAGGACTCATCCTCTGAAATGATAACACAGAAGAGTTTAAAGTTCTCTCCACCTCGGATTTCCCAATGAAGACTGGCTCATAGACCTACTGTTTTCTACACCTGAAGTCAATAATCAACTCCATGGTCTTACTGACATTGAGTGAGAGATTGTCATTGTGGTACCACTCAACCAGATTTTCAATCACCTGCCTATCTGATGATTCATCACCACCTTTAATTCAGTTTATGACAGTGGATGGGGAAAGAATGTCTATAGACCAGAAGACTAGAAGATATAGGAATAGTAGGCTATTTGGCCCATCAAATCTGCTCTGCCATTTCATCATGGCTAATCCATTTTCCCACTCAGCCCCAATCTCTTGCCGTCTCCCTGTATCCCTTCATGCCCTGACCAATCAAGAATCTATCAACCTCTGCCTTAAATATACCCAGTGACTTGGCCTCCATAGCTGCCTGTGGCAAAAAAATTGCACAGATTCACCAATCCCTGGTTAAAGAAATTCCACCTCATATCAGTTCTAAAAGCACACCCCTCTATTCTAAGGCTGTGTCCTCTAGTCCTAGAGTCCTCAACTAAAGGAAACATCCTCTCCACAGCCACTCAATTTAGGCCTTTCAGTATTCGTTAAGTTTCAATGAACTCGCCCCTCTTTCTCCCGAATTCCAGTGAGTAGAGGCACAGAGCTATCAAATACTCCTCATATGACAAGCCTTTCAATCCCAGGATAATTTTCCTAAACCTCCTTTGAACTCTCTCCAATGTCAGCGCATCCTTTCTTTGATAAGGGGCCTAAAACCACCCACAATACTCCGATTGAGGTCTCACTTGTGCTTTATAAAGCCTCAACATTTCATCCTTGCTTTTGTATTCTAGTTCCCTTGAAATGAATGCTAACATTGCATTTGCCTTTATCACCACCAACTCAAACTGTAAATTAACCTCAGCTTTTTGAATTTTCTCTCCATTTAGAAAATAGTCTACGTTTTTACTTCTTCTACCAAAGTACACAACATCCACCGATTCTCCTTTGTCTTTCCTGCTTGTTATTTCTTTAAAGAATTCCAACAGGTTTGTCTGGCAAGATTTTCCCTAAAGGAAACCATGCTGACTGCAGCCTATTTTATTATATGCCCCTAAATATGCCAAAACCACAGCCTTAATAATTGACTCCAACATCTTCATAACCACTGAGGTCAGACTAACTGGCCTATAACTTCTTCCGCCTCTTTCTCTTCTGGAAGAGTGGAATGACATTTGCAATTTTCCATTCCTCTGGAACCATGCCAGAATCAATTGAATCTTGAAAGATCATTACAAATGCCCTCACAATCTCTTCAGCTACCTCTTTCAAAACCCTGGGTGTATATTATCTGGTCCAGGTGACTTTTTACCTGCAGACCTTTCAGCTTCCCAAGCACCTTCTCCTTAGTAGTCGCAACTTCTGCTCACTGACACTCTCGAACTTCTGGCATTCTGCTAGTGTCTTCCACAACGAAGACTGATGCAAAATAATACTTATTCAGTTCATCCGCCATTTCCTTGTCCCCATCAGTAGCTCTCCAGCATCATTTTCCAGCGGTCTGATATTTATTCTTGCGCTCCGATACACTTTATATATCTGAAGAAAAGTTTGGGTGTCCTCTTTCCTTCATTATCAACTGTTTTTCCTGAAGTGTATGTGTTCAGACAGTATTCTTTGACAATTGCCTTGTAAAATCTTATTATCTGGAAATGAAATCACTAGTTCAATGGAATCTTGGAGGGTAACAACACTGAAGAACTCAACATCAGCAAGGAGGTAAGGTCTTCAGAAACCAAGTGAGAAAATTGGCAAGGAACAAAATTAATTCAGAACCATATCCCTGTACATAATTTACAAACTATTTGAGTTCCATTCTTTTCAGCCAATTCTCAATTTGGAGTCAGTAGGTCCCTTTCTTACAGATTTTCCCAGTTTGTGACTTTCAGGGTTTTTGAAGTCCTAGCAACAGAATGGATCCATAAACCAACGTCCCTTGACCCAGTAAGCAAAGACTGGTGGTGAGTTGGCATCCACTAGAATTCATCCTGTTAGAGCCCCTACAGCTCACAGCTAAACATGTGCAGAGCAGTGGAGGATTTGTAGAAATTTCTCTCATGATATTGTAGGTCTCCACAAATAGAATGAAGTGAGGCACTTTATGTTTAAGAAAAACCGTAGCACATAAACCCCATATTTTGTGATTGTAGTGGAGAATGTGGGTTTGGTGAGGCTTGGGAATTTGCCCAACAGTCGAGTTAATTCACATGCGGTGGTGCATGTGCTTGACAGAATAGTTGTGGGGAACCTACCGGGGGTGCAGGGTACCAATCAAAAGTCCTTGACATCCGCAAGCTGGCAGTTCTTAAGATCAGCTAATAGTCTTTGGGCACACAGGAAATCTGTGTTGAGCAGAGGGCCAGCCACTTTACCAAGGATGAAGTTCCATGTGTAACGTTACCCACTGAAGCAGAGTGTCATCTGTCATGTCCCGTAAGTCTGGATCCTGCTTCGGTTGGTGGCCTCCAGCAATATTTCATCTATCTTTGCCTTCTCATCAATAGGCGATGCTGGCAGCACACTCACTTGAGCACCTGAGTCACACAGGAAGTGTCACCCTGAAAGGTGTCCATAATGTACAGTAGACAACCCTGGCACCTGAAGCCCATGGTGTTCACAGACTTCTGATGTCCTGATGCACTGGCACTGTTGAAACTGCAAGGGGGTTGGCACTTCCCAGCATTCGTATCAGAGCAAGCATGGTAAAAACACAAGTCCAGCATTGTCTGGTTCTTAGCTGCAGACATCTTTATGTTGGGGGTCTTGCTGACTGGATTTACCAAGGTAGAGAAAGGAGGAGGAATGATGCACCGCTGCCTAGCTGAGTGTAGACTATCAGGCATTTTAGAAAACTCCCTATTGCCCTTCAGGGGTGTATTAGTGAGGGCTATGTGAACTTGATCAGGCATTTGCTGCATGAAGAGTTCTTTAAAAATAAAACAAGGATGGTGATTTCCTGGGAGAGACTGCATGTAGTTCATTAGCCCCAATGGCTTAACATCACCAAGACGGGGTAAGGAGAGCAACTGTTTGGCACGCTCAGACTCTGACAGTCCAAAAGCCTGTAAAATGTGAGTTTTCAGTGATCAGTGTTTATTGTGTTCAGGCGTGTGTTCCAGTAGGTTCACCACTCTCACAGCCCTAGAGTTGTTGAGCAATGCAACCACATAGAAATATTTGGTGTTGTTGGTGGAGATTTCTCAAAGAGTGAACTGGGCCTCGGGTTGTATGAACCAAGCAACGGCACTTTGCTCCTAAAACTCCATCAGTTTCAAAGTGACTCCATTAGCCGACGTGTTCAATAATTCTGGAATAATTCGAGAGCACTGGGGTCACTAGTGTAGGTTTTCACAAATAAAATGAAGTGAAACACTTTATGTTTAAGAAAAACAGTACAGTAACACATTTTATTGAACTCCTAAAGTTGATCACAAAAATGCACTAAAGTCCCTTTACAAAATTCCGTTGTCACATTAGACCAGCTTCTTAAAGTGAAACCCCAACTCAATGTTGGTGGTTATGAATTATGTAAATTACCACCATTTACATTACCCTACAATATTTGGGAATTACTATCATTTACTACCTATGCCTCATTGTCTTTTGATTGCATGGCTTGCCCCGTCACTTAGAGAGAATCCCGGAGTCCGCCACATTCCTGTATGTCTCTAGCCACAGAGAACAGATTAATGATAGCATCAGATTTCCTTCTGAGCAAAGGCACAGTGAACCAGACTGGGTGTTACAACAAAACAACAATCTTGCAATCAGCATTGCTAGAATTTTGGTGTCATATTATTAAGTATTGAATTTTAAGATTTCTAGTTGTCATGTGGATTTAATGTTATGTCCGTGAACCTTTAGGTTTCTGGATTGGTCCAACAATTTAAGTGCAGTGTTGCCATCCCTGTGCACCATTAGAGTGTGGGCAGAACAATGAAACAAACCATTAAAGAAATATTGTCTGGTTTGTCTTAACTTCCAAATTACAAAAGACAGTTATAATGCCAGTTAAAACTCATCATAATTGAAAGTGAACTTTAAATTCATTGACTTGGAGTACTGGAATCAACAAATTATGTTTATATTAAACACATTTTCAGTCATATCAGTTAAAATGGACCATTATCATCCCTAAGTATCAGAATGATGTGTCTCGTTGGGTCATTGCAGATTTTACCCTTGGATACATGCAAGAAAATTTGAACAAAAACTCAAGAAAACATAACTTTGGGTGCAATTTGCTGATTGTGACTAAAATACAAACTCTGCCTTTAACATTTATGCACTTGTCTGTAATTCCTTTCCCCTCTGCCGTCATGGAGACAATAAACTACTCAGAACAGAGTGTTGACTGCCAGTATTACAATATCCCGCAGCACAATGCCAGTCAAGTGGATAAGGATCATCTCAATTTAATAATTACGGTGTTATTAATTGCTCTTGATTGAAGTGAAAGCATCAGTGGCATCAATTGGTGAAGGAAGAGGTTAACTGAGAAAAATTATCTAAAGCTCCCCCACCTTGCGGTTGAACAATTGTGTACACATTGGCACATGATGGGATTGATCTCAATTGCAATGACAGCAGAACTGAGTACCTTGCCAGTCTAATTTTATCTTTATCAAGGATTGTGTTTGAGTAACCATAACAGAAGTGAGGTTTCATTCACCAGCAGTGGAAATCAACAATTGCAAGAGCATCATGATCTTAAGGGAAGAATTAACACAATGCTTGTAGAGAAAATAGGAGTGGGCCCGGGTTCTTCAGCCCTTTGAGTGTATTTCAGATTGATGTTTATTTATCACTTGTACATCGAAACATACAGTGATGTGTTGTTTATGTTAACAAGCCAAGGATGTGCTGGGGGTAGCTTGCAAAGACAACAATAGCAGAACAAACCTCAGTCCTATCGCTCCCACCCACCTACCCACTCACACACAGCTTGACAGGCCTCTTCCGGGCATCCAGTCCTTGTCCACAGAATCTCAGACTCACAGACACTGGGACTGCAAATTCAGACTTAACCCCAAGACGCCGATCATGGGTTTTACCTTCGGGCCTCAACTTCCAGAGTTGCATGGATCTCCAATCCCAATGTCCCAGGCCTTCATGCCTTAGGCGGATCCTCGTGACTCCGCTTTTGGCCTTCATGATCATGGCAGGTCTCATACTTCTATCATCCTTTCCCTGTCTGACCCCATGTCCAGGAGTTTACTGATCCTAGCTTTGAATACAATCCACTGAATCTCCATGACTCCAGGATTTCAACTTTTTTAAAATCAGTCCTAATTAGCCTGTCACTAACAATGAGATGGTGAACCCCTAGTTTTAGATTAACCTTTGCCAGGATAAGCATCCCCCTGGCCTGTTAAATCCTGTAAGAATCAATGAGGTTATTTTCCATTCTTACAGAGACGTAACATAAAGATTTTTACTCCTCATGTATGTGAAAGATGTAAGAAATAAAGTCAATTCAATTCTGAACTTTAAAGAAGCCTAGCTTACTCAATCTCTCCTCACATGGTGGATCTGCCATTGTACAAACTTGTTCTATGGATCTTCGTTATACTCCCTTGCACTTATTTTCAGATAATTGGAACAGAATTATCCAGGTGTAGACTCACCAAGTCCTGATGTAATTTATTAAGGCATCAGTACTCAAATCCACTGGCAATAAAGGTCAACAGACCGTAAGCTTTCCCAATTGTCTGCTGCACCTGAATGCTAACTTTCAATGACTTCAACACAAAGGCACCCAAATTGCATCAGCATTTTCCTGTCAAATTAAAATAATTAGCAGCACTGCTAATTTTTCCTGCAAAGTGGGCACTCTCAGACTTGTCCACATGGTGCTCTATCCAGCATGTTTTTGTTCAGCTTGTCCACAAGCTCTGAAATCCTCTGAGCATGCTCGTCAGCAACAGGAAAGAATGGATAATAAAACCCTGGAGTCTGCAGAAAGTTGATGGAGTGGTACCAAAATGAAGTTGACACTGCTGAAAATACTAATTTAATTGAACTATTATTGTCTAGAAATTGGATTTCACTCTTCTTTCGTTGCGCCACATTATTGTATGAGGCATTAACGTCAAATCTGCTCTCCCCTGAAAATATGATGAAGTTTGCTGCATGCAAGTATGCAATTGCTGTAGCATAGTTTCCAGTGGAAAAGATGCATTGTGACGATCTGCATGGGTCCTAATTCATCAAGACTGCCAGCACTTTGTAATGCAGCAGTCAGAGAAAGACATCTGTATTTAAAATCACACTGCCCTTTGCAACCAGGAACAGAACCAACAGGAAATATACGTGCTATTGAGGAGAAGCTAGAATGGATATGAAGAGGAAACTCAGATGTCTGAGAAATTGATTGAAATGAGTTACAAGCTTCCTCAAGAGGTAGGAATGATCCTTCCTCAGGTGCAGAGACACGTCCCAGATGGTTGCTTAAATAACTTCTCCTCTAATTCTCCAAAGAGCACACCTTACCAGTTTGAGCACATTGGGAGTGTGTGAACATTCTGATTGTGTTTGATGGTATCTTGTGAAGTGCAGTCTCTGAGAGAATGTTTCCTCCAATGGCACCAAAATGCAGACATCAAGAGGTGTGGTCCTTATATCCCCAAACAACAGATTGGGGAGCTCCAGTGTACATTGGGATTCTTCAACTGTATTTTGCTCAACGTAGGGAGAAGTGTTGGAGACTGACCGGAGTGCCAAATGCAATTTTGATGTCATTGCAATATCACCTGGAGATGATCCCATCCACCAGTTTCCACCATTTTTGATCTCTATGGTGGTCGTTGAAAAACAATCCCAAGCAAACCAATTCCTAGCAATTCCTACTTATGTCAAATGTGCATAACGTGTATGACCGAAAACATAAAAATCATCAGAGACTTATGGGGTTCAGAATACAGAAGCTGACAGGTGTTGCAAACAATTCATGGCATCTGTGGTGTACTTTCACCTCTGGAGTTGATCAGCAAACCCTGATACAACATCCGTAAATTTCCTGACCATTGGAACCAGCTGAGTGCCCTCTACTCTATCTACTCTGTTAGTTTATCATCCAACTGATAAAGACTTGACTCTCTGTTTACTGTATATTCCATACCTGGCTCTGCCTGATTGTTATATTTCTATCATCAATCATTCCAACTCCCAAATTAAAATTGTGTTTCAGTGAATCAGACTTAATGCCCAGCTACAGTTGACTCTGAATTCAAACTGCATTAACATTGAAATATCAGTGTCTGTATTTACAAATACCAGAGTGCGCATATTCCTTTCAGAAACGCGATATTTTTAATTATAGGTCAACGCTTCAAGCGACAAGCCATGTAACCTTTGGAAACAGAAAGAAATGCTTGGGCAGAGCGCCATCCTGGCTGCAAATTCAATTTATAGCCCTCAGCACAAAATAAATAAGTTGCATTTAAACTGCTTCTTTCAAGACCTTGAGATGACTGAAAGTGCTTTTTACCTAATGAAGCATCTTTGAAATGTAAAGAGTGAGGTAAAAAATGTAACCAGGCAATTTTCACATTGAGTTCTGCAGGTGGTAGCATGAAAATCACTGGACTGTTTCTGGTGCTTTGAGCAATAAATATTGACCAAAGTTCCTGAGAGAAACTGCACTTTATTTTTTTTATGTCCATCTGAGATGGTAGAGGAGGCTGGGTTTAATTCCTCACCTGAAAAATGGTTAAGACTAACAATGCAGTCCTACAGTGGGCCATTGGCCTAGGATTTTGCAAACCTTTGAAGCAGAATTGTAACCTTTGATTTCCAATTTAGAGGTGAGAAATTCCTTCATTGACAATTCACTAAAGTAGACACCAAATGCTTAAAACAAAGACCAAATTTCACTGAAAATGATGGGTTTATGTATTGGATATGAATGAAGTATATCTAAGCTTGAATCCTTCAGTTTTCACTACTTGTTCATTTCTGCCTTGATATTGATCTGAAAACGGGGACTACCTAAATCCCACCTTGTTTCTCACAGTATCAAAAAGAATAATTTTACATACTCTCTTGTTACCATACAATTTCTTTCACAATTGTATTATTTCACCTTGGAAGTTGTGACATGCCTACTTATTCAATTTGTTCCATGTAGTCACTGATAATGAATCTGATATATATTCATGTAGATTTTGATTCTTATGTGTTGCCATCAAGCTTCTCTGTGTGTGATGTACTGAGTATAACGTAAGAGGGCAGTCTGGGGAGATAACTTACAAGCAAAATAAACGGCTGTATTTTTCTTCCTCACCTCTCCATCCCTCGTGAATGTGTGCATGTTGCTCCCAGTCTCTTGTCTTCCCAGTACCACTAACATAACAACTGGCGATGAGGTGACGAGTCCTCAGGCAATATTTATTGTTTTGTTCTCTTCGGCAAGAGAAGCCTGAGTGCAATGCTGGTGGTGTACCGCTGTGTGATGTGGGTGAGCGACAGAGCAATGGAATCATATGCTGAAAGATTTGAATATTTTGCACTGGCAGATCAAATTTCAGATGATATTCATGTTCCAACTTTTCAGAAAGTGATGGGTGCAAAAATATTTAATTTAATATATTATACAGTCTAGTGCAACCTGCTAAACCTGGCGATAAGCCTTATAAGGACATAGGCAAAGTCCTAAAGGATCACTATACACCTAAACCTTTAATTATTGCTGAGAGGTTTAAATTTTAGAAAAGGGAGATGAGTCTATTTCACTTTTGTGGCAGTGCTGAAGCGATTGTCAGAATCCTGTGATTCTGTGCGGTCGCTGAATGACTCATTTCGTGATAGATTCGTATATGGTCTGCATAGTGAGATGATTCAGAAACGTTTGCTTACAGAAGACAGATTAACATTACAGAAGGCAATGGACATGGCAGCTAAAGAAGCACAGCAATCAAGCACATCTTAACAAGTTCATAAAGTTTCTACTGACTTTAAGAATAAGACACCTATTGGCAATCAGTGTCACTGTGGTGGCAAAACTGGGTATTCAGCAAAAGAATGCTGGTATAAGGATTTAGATTGCTGAAGCTGTGGCAAAAATAGACATAACAAATGTACAAAAAAGTAAGAAGACATTGTCAACCAAAATCATTGTAAAAAAGAAAAATAACTTTTGGAAAAATGAGAAGAAATGTGAACAAGATGGAGCAGACAGAGGATGGACTGAGTGACTCTCACTCCATGGTTAAAGAAGCTTGGCACGTTTATCTGTTTCAGGACACAAAGACACCTACTGGGTGATCCTGAGCTTGGATGGGGCCACAATGAGGATGCAGGTACAATTGGACGGGTTCACGTTGAGGACAGGTGCTGCAGTATCGTTGGTGCCAGAGACAGCTTACAAGGCAAAAATGCAGCATCTCGCTCCAGAAGGGGCAAGATTGACTTTAAAGTGGTTGTTCCAGTGAGGGGAGTAGTACATCTTACAGTGGAGATTAATGAACAGAGCAAGAAACTTCCACTGTATATTGTTAAATGTAGTTATCCAGTGTTTCCGGGCCACTCGTAGTTGGAGCAGCTCAAACTCAACTGGCATGAAGAGCACTTGTTTGGTGGGAACATTGGTCTAAAAGAGATATTGAAAAAGTATGAAGTAGTCGATGGAGAACTGGGCAGTAAGAAAAGAGTCACTGTTTAGCCTGACAGAACACCCAGATGCCTGAAGGTAAGGTCTGTTCCATATGCCCTCAAACCAAAGACAAAGGCTGAATTGGAAAGACTGGTCCAGAGTAAGATATTGGAATCAGTGTGTGTAAGTAAATGGGCAACTCCAATGGTTCCTGTCCTAAAAAGGGCTGGGTCTTTAAGGCTTAACGGAAACTTCAATGTAACCATTAATCCAATTCTTACAGCTGAACAATAACCTTTCTCCTTATTGATGACTTTCATGCAGGAAGACAGATGTTTTGCAAGATTGACTTGTGTCAAGTATACTTGCAAATGCATGTGGAGTCAGAGTAGAGTCACAGGACTGTTGACCATAGTGACCCACAAAGGAACAAAAGGCTTCTGTTTGGCAACTCCTCGGCTCCAGATCTTAAGTGGGTTGACAGGGGTGCAATGCTATATGGGTGACTTATTCATTACTGGAAAAAAATGAGAGTGAGCACCTACAAAACTTGGATGCCACATGACAAAGGCTCAAAGAATACGGGCCTATGGTCCAGAAGGAAAGTGTGAATTCTTTTGACTTTCGATTGAATATTTGGACCATGTGATTGACAATTCAGGGCTTCACAAGGCACCACCAAAGGTGAAGGCAATTGTGGAGGTGCCACCACCGCAGAGTAAGATCTTTCTTGACACTACTAACACACCGTACAAAGTTGGTTCCTAAGCTCGTTAGCATGCTGAAACCACTTCCTGAACGTTTAAGTAAATCAACACAATGGCAGTGGACAGATCGCTGGAATGAGGCTTTGAAAAAGGCTGAAACAGCTTTGTCACATCTGAAGCACTCACACACTTTCACTCATCATTGCCCATACAGTTACCCTGTGACACATCACCCTACAGTGTGTGGGCTGTTATCTCACACATCATGATTTAGGTTGAGAACATCCAATTGCTTTTGCATCAAAGACGTTAAGCAAGGCAGAAAGCCACCATCCCCAGATTGAGTGGGAAGCACTCGCAAAGATGAATTAAGAAATTCCATCAATTCCTCTTTGGTCAATGATTTACACCACAGATAGATCATCGCCCCTTGAGATCAATTTTTGATCCACATGCGGAAATTCCTTCCTTGGCTGCTAGTCGAATGCAACATCGGGTTCTGTTATGATCTGCACATCAATATGATATAAAATAGAGGAGATCCGGCACCATTCGAATGGTGATGGACTATCCAGCTTCCCTTAGCTGTTACAGCTCCAGAGCCATCAAGGAAGAGATCTTTTACTTCAAAGGAGTACCTACAACTCCAATAATTGCAGTGCAAGTCCAGAAGCACACATGTACTGACTCTGTTCTATCTAAAGCAGTGGACATACACAGCAAATAGCCTGAGGTTGCTATTATGAAGAGCACTACATCTGAAAAATGCATTGAGGGGCTATGTTACATTTTTAGTCATTTTGGGCTTCTTCAACAATGCATAAATAACAATGGCCCACAGCACCTGTCTGAACAGTTCAAGGCATTTATGGAAGCAAATGGTACTCAGTACACTAGGGGCCAGTGAGTGAGTGGGCCAGTGAAGGAGTGGAGATTTGAGGCCTTGACTCGAGAGATTCTGGCAGTTGGACTGTGCAATCAAGTCAATCAAGATTTGAATAGCTCAGCAGAAAGCCGTTGATTAGACAATCAAGATTTGAATAGCTCAGACTCAGCAGAAAGCAGCTGATTGGGCAATCGAGGTCAGGTGACCAAGCAGTTTGAAAAGCTCAAACAAATAAATAGAGGGTTACCTCAAGCGGAGCGGCCAGTGAGTGAGTGGGCCAGTGAAGGAGTGGGGATTTGAGGCTTTGACTCGAGAATCTTCGATGAGAAGAGGCTGAGGACGAGCTTCACTCCAAGTGAGGTAAGGCCAGGTAAGTTCCTTTCAAAGGAGAAAGTTTCAAAAGTTGAGGCAAGTATTGGGTAGGACATGGCAGCTGAGATCGGCCCCATGGTTTGTTCATCCTGCAGCATGTGGGAAATCAGGGATACTTCCAGTGTCCCTGACGACTATGTGTGCAGTAAGTGTGTCCAACTGCAGCTTCTGGCAGACCGCATTGAGCGTACGGAGCTGCGATTGGATTCATACTGGAGCATCCGCGATGCTGAGAAAGTCGTAAATAGCACGTTCAGTGAGTTGGCCACACCGCAGGTAAAGGCTACACAGGCAGAAAGGGAAGGGGTGGCCACTAGACAGTGTAGCAGTAGGCAGGTAGTGCAGGAGTCCCCTGGGGTCATCTCCCTCCTAAACAGATATACTGTTTTGGATACTGTTGGGGGAGATGTCTCATCAGGGGAAGGCAGCAGCAGCCAAGTTCATTGCACCATGGGTGGCTCTGCGGCACAGGAGGGAAGGAAAAGGATTGGGAGAGCTATAGTGATAGGGGATTCGATTGTAAGGGGAATAGATAGGCATTTCTGCAGCTGCAAACGAGACTCCAGGATGGTATGTTGCCTCCCTGGTGCAAGGGTCAAGGATGTCTCTGAGCGGCTGCAGGACATTCTGGAATGAGAGGGTGAACAGCCAGTGGTCATGGTGCACATAGGTACCAACGATATAGGTAAAAAACGGGATGAGGTCCTACAAGGTGAATTTAGGGAGTTAGGAGATAAACTAAAAAGTAGGACCACAAAGGTAATAATCTCTGGATTACTACCAGTGCCACATGCTAGTCAGAGTAGAAATAGGAGGATATTTCAGATGAATACGTGACTTGAAAAATGGTGCAAAGGGGAGGGATTCAAATTTCTGGGACATTGGAACCAGTTCTGGGGGAGGTGGGACCGGTATAAACAGGACGGTCTGCACCTGGGCTGGACTGGAACCAATGTCCTAGGGGGAGCGTTTGCTACTGCTGTTCAGGAGGCTTTAAACTAATGTGGCAGGGGGATGGGAACAAGTGCAGAGAGACAGAGGGGTGTAAAATGAGGGTAGAAGCAAAAAGTAGTAAGGTGAAAAGTAAAAGTGGCAGGTAGGCAAATCCAGGGCAAAAAGCAAAAAGGGCCATTTTTCAACATAATTGTATAAGGGCTAAGAGTGTTGTAAAAACAAGCCTGAAGGCTTTGTGTGTCAATGCGAGGAGCATTCATAACAAGGTGGATGAATTGAATGTGCAGATAGTTATTAATGAATATGATATAGTTGGGATCACAGAGACATGGCTCCAGGGTGACCAAGGATGGGAGCTCAACATCCAGGGATATTCAATATTCAGGAGGGATAGACAGGAAAGAAAAGGAGGTGGGGTAGCATTGCTGGTTAGAGAGGAGATTAACGCAATAGAAAGGAAGGACATTAGCCTGGAGGATGTGGAATCGATATGGGTAGAGCTGCATAACACTATGGGGCAGAAAACGCTGGTGGGAGTTGTGTACAGGCCACCTAACAGTAGTAGTGAGGTTGGGGATGGCATTAAACAGGAAATTAGAAATGTGTGCAATAAAGGAACAGTAGTTATAATGGGTGACTTCAATCTACATATAGATTGGGTGAACCAAATTGGTAAGGGTGCTGAGGAAGAGGATTTCTTGGAATGTATGCGGGATGGTTTTCTGAACCAACATGTTGAGGAACCAACTAGAGAGCAGGCCATTCTAGATTGGGTATTGAGCAATGAGGAAGGGTTAGTTAGCAATCTTGTCGTGCGAGGCCCCTTGGGTAAGAGTGACCATAATGTGGTGGAATTCTTCATTAAGATGGAGAGTGACATAGTTAATTCAGAAACAAAGGTTCTGAACTTAAAGAAGGGTAACTTTGAAGGTATGAGATGTGAATTAGCTGAGATAGACCGGCAAATGATACTTAAAGGGTTGACAGTGGATATGCAATGGCAAGCATTTAAAGATCGCATGGATGAACTACAACAATTGATCAACCCAGTTTGGCAAAAGAATAAACCAGGGAAGGTAGTGCACCCATGGCTGACAAGGGAAATTAGGGATAGTATCAAGTCCAAAGAAGAAACATATAAATTAGCAAAAAAAAGTGGCACACCTGAGGACTGGGAGAAATTCAGAGACCAGCAGAGGAGGACAAAGGGCTTAATTAGGAAAGGGAAAAAAGATTATGAGAGAAAGCTGGCAGGGAACATCAAAACTGACTGTAAAAGCTTTTATAGATACGTGAAAAGAAAAAGATTGGTCAAGACAAATGTAGGTCCTTTACAGTCAGAAACAGGTGAATTGATCATAGGGAACAAAGACATGGCAGACCAATTGAATAACTACTTTGGTTCCGTCTTCACTAAGGAGGACATAAATAATCTTCCGGAAATAGTAAGGGACCGAGGGTCTAGTGAGATGGAGGAACTGAGGGAAATACATGTTAGTAGGGAAGTGGTGTTAGGTAAATTGAAGGGATTAAAGGCAGATAAATCCCCAGGGCCAGATGGTCTGCATCCCAGAGTGCTTAAGGAAGTAGCCCAAGAAATAGTGGATGCATTAGTGATAATTTTTCAAAACTCCTTAGATTCTGGATTAGTTCCTGAGGATTGGAGGGTGGCTAATGTAACCCCACTTTTTAAAAAAGAAGGGAGAGAGAAACCAGGGAATTATAGACCGGTTAGTCTGACATCGGTGGTGGGGAAAATGCTAGAGTCGATTATGAAAGGTGATAACAGCACATTTGGAAAGAGGTGAAATCATCGGACAAAGTCAGCATGGATTTGTGAAAGGAAAATCATGTCTGACGAATCTTACAGAATTTTTTGAAGATGTAACTAGTAGAGTGGATGGGGAGAGCCAGTGGATGTGGTATATTTAGATTTTCAAAAGGCTTTTGACAAGGTCCCACACAGGAGATTAGTGTGCAAACTTAAAGCACACGGTATTGGGGGTATGGTATTGATGTGGATAGAGGATTGGTTGGCAGACAGGAAGCAAAGAGTGGGAGTAAACGTGACCTTTTCAGAATGGCAGGCAGTGACTAGTGGGGTACCGCAAGGCTCAGTGCTGGGACCCCAGTTGTTTACAATATATATTAATGATTTAGACGAGGGAATCAAATGCAGCATCTCCAAGTTTGCGGATGACATGAAGCTGGGTGGCGGTGTTAGCTGTGAGGAGGATGCTAAGAGGATGCAGGGTGACTTGGATAGGTTAGGTGAGTGGGCAAATTCATGGCAGATGCAATCTAATGTGGATAAATGTGAGGTTATCCACTTTGGTTGCAAGAACAGGAAAACAGATTATTATCTGAACGGTGGCCGATTAGGAAAAGGGGAGGTGCAACGAGACCTGGGTGTCATTGTACACCAGTCACTGAAGGTGGGCATGCAGGTACAGCAGGCGGTGAAAAAGGCAAATGGTTTGTTGGCATTCATAGCAAAAGGATTTGAGTACAGGAGCAGGGAGGTTCTACTGCAGTTGTACAAGGCCTTGGTGAGACCGCACCTAGAGTATTGTGTGCAGTTTTGGTCCCCTAATCTGAGGAAAGACATTCTTGCCATAGAGGGAGTACAGAGAAGGTTCACCAGATTGATTCCTGGGATGGCAGGACTTTCATATGAAGAAAGACTGGATCGACTAGGCTTATACTCACTGGAATTTAGAAGATTGAGGGGGGATCTTATTGAAACGTATAAAATTCTAAAGGGATTGGACAGGCTAGATGCAGGAAGATTGTTTCCAATGTTGGGGAAGTCCAGAATGAGGGGTCATAGTTTAAGGATAAAGGGGAAGCCTTTTAGGACCGAGATGAGGAAAAACTTCTTCACACAGAGAGTGGTGAATCTGTGGAATTCTCTGCCACAGGAAACAGTTGAGGCCAGTTCATTGGCTATATTTAAGAGGAAGTTAGATATGGCCCTTGTGGCTAAAGGGATCAGGGGCTATGGAGAGAAAGCAGGTACAGGGTTCTGAGTTGGATGATCAGCCATGATCATACTGAATGGCGGTGCAGGCTCGAAGGGCCAAATGGCCTACTCCTGCACCTATTTTTCTATGTTTCTGTGAAATGTAAGGAATGCTGATGGTGAGCCATCCTTTTCTTTTTGCACAATAGATAACTGGGTGAACTGTCGATAAATTTTTGCTTCAATGTGAATGCATCGAATGCCATGGAGACGCAGTGCGCACTGTGAGAAATAATACCAGATACATTTGCAGATCTTCCACAATCACTGTTTAACTATTCTCCCTCTTCTCCAATGCATGGGAACCATCATTAAAGAGGACAAGTGAGCCCTGTGCTTAATGTGCCAATCCCCATAAAACAGTTACCAGCAGATCAATGTGAACTCTGTGGGCATCATATGTGTAAGGTGACTAGACCGTGTGGTTCCCATGTTCGATTGTACATTGGAGTTTTGATTCAATTTGTGCTCACAACTGAGACTCAGAGGTAGCATATGGAATGCCAACATGAAAGGAATGATTGATGAGGTAAAGTATTCAGAAAATCAACACACATTGGAGACGATGAGTAGAAATATCACAAATGTGAAAGATAGTCATTTTCAAGTGGTTTTGGAACTTCTTCCTACAGAGAGTTAAGTTGGGATGGTGTGCTTTAAATCTAAATTAATCCACTCAGTTTTATAATTCTATTCTAAACATATGGCAGAGCTTCTGCATTCAAAGCTTTACATCTTGAAGGGAGAAGCATTATTACAGATGTTTATTAAATCTAGTTTGTGAAATGGTGCAGCTGACAGTCTCCTTCAGGCTAATGAAACGGAAATCTGTAAATTTGTCCTGAGCTCCTTAAGTCAGTGATCTCCATTCTCATTTGGAGAAAATGGTTGAAGATGGTTAGAAATAATGGTCAGAAACTTAAGTTACTTTCAGTTTCAAGAACATCTGAATTTGTGTGTTGAATGCACAGGAAAGCAAATGGCAGTTAGAGTAAAGAAAAGGACAGTTTAGGGATGAAATCAAGATAAAATTTGATGGGTATACAAATACATCAAGCCTTTTGAAAGTGCCTGCTGATCAACTACTAGTGTGTTTAAGATTTAAGGGAATTTATTGTCATTTCCTGTACACAAGTGCAAAGGAGAACAAAATAACTGTTATGCTCAATTCAATGCAGCATAAAAAACATAAAAGATAAAGAACATAATAATAAAACACAATATATATAAATATATACAATAGCTTCTATACATTGACTCATTGTATGTCCATAAAATGACGAAAGGCTGTTCATAAGGTGACCTACAGAAAATAATAAAGAAGTGGTGGAGTAATTGGGTGGAGGTGTTGATCAGCCATACTGCTTGGGGTAAGTAACTGTTTTTGAGTCTGTTGGTCCAGCCGTGGGTGTTACGTAGTCTCTTCCCTGATGGGAGTGGGACAAACAGACCATGAGATCCTTCATGACGTTACTGGCCCTTATCCAGCACCTCTCTATACGTACGTCCTTGTTGACAGGCAGAGTCGTGCCAGTAATGCACTGAGCAGTTTTGACGACTCGTAGAGCCTTCCTGTCTGCCACAGTGCAGTTTTCATACCAAGCAATGATGCAGCTTGTTCGGATGTGCATCTGTAGATTAATGTGAGTGTGATGCCCGGCTCTCTTCAGTCTCCTCAGAAAGCAGAGTTGTTGGTGAGCTTTCATGAATGTGTAGGGTGTGTTCTGACACTATGAGAGGTTGTGTGAGATGTGCATTCCCAGGAGTTTGAAACTATTTGCATTTCCACTGCTGTGCCACCAATGTAATGTGGAGTGTGAGTGGTATGAGCTCTCCTGAAGTCAATAACTCTCTCCTTTGTCTTGCTGACATTAAGGATGAGGTTATCTGCCTGGCTGTAGGCCTCAAGTTCATCCACCTCCTCTCTGTAGGCTGTCTTATCGCTGTTGGTGATGAGCCCCACCACTAAGGTGGAATGCGATAGGAGACACAAGGAATTGCAGATGCTGTAATCTAAAGCAAAAAATTTCAACCATCCTGATGCAAAGTTTCAACCTGAAATGTCAACTATCACTTTGCCCCGCAGCTGCCTGGGCTGTTGAGTTCCTCCAGCAGTTTGGTTTTTCTTTAATTAGACTGTTGAATCTATTCCTGCTAGACTCTCATCCAGTTCAGACATTCACAGAAGAAAGCAAAGCACCTGCACTTAAATTGCTGTATTCACATTCCAAATGCCACAGAATTGCCTGCACTTTAAACGTAATAGTCTGGAGGGGGATAGAGGAGCAGGAGGAGTCCTTACAGCTCCTGGGTCCTACACAGTTAAGTAATTAGATCATTTCTAATCTGTACTCACCCCCATTTATCTGCATTAGTTCTAAATCCCCTTGATAAACTAACCCAACCGAATCCATTAGCTTCAATATATTTCATTCCAACTGCCCCAGCATCCATAGCCTTTTGGCAAAGATGACCCTAACTAGCCGTGACCCCTAAAATGAAAAATGATTTTAGGCTCCTCACCCATCCCATTTTTTGGTCCCTCCTCTTAAAGAATTCGTTTATATCCAGGAGATCAACTCTTCCAATGAATGCTCCATCTCCTGTTTGCTGGGTAACAGAGGATTTGCAGAGCGGGTTGGATTGAGGCAGCTTCCTAAAATTTATACTCTATCTTCCTTGTGATGAAGCCCAAAAGTCCACTTATTTTTCTATTATTCTTCTATGCCTAGAAGATGCCTTAGATTCAGTCTCAATTATGGTCTTATTTCAGTAATGTTTCTTGCATTACTCACAGAGACAAAAATATAATTATCAATCATTGCTATCTTCTTTAATTTTGTCTGCAAAAGCAACACGAGATCCAGTGGGCATGATTGCAGATAAATGGCCGGATTCCTTTGATTCAGAAGGACCTGAAATGTATAATCCTGGAAAGCAAGTGCTAGAATCATGATCTGTCACTAAATACACATAAGATTAATGACTCCACCTCATTATGGTGATTTCAGTGTCAGAGCCCTGCTAACAGCTCTGTTTGTTGTAATAAATGTTTGTGAGCATCTAGCATCAGCTGTAGTGATGTAGTCAATTGCTCAGCTATTACAGGGCTGGCTTTTACTGCTGGAACGTGGTACTCTCCCTGTCAGAAAATTAACTGGAGTCAGGATCCATATACAATCAGTGATCACTTCATTAGGTACACCCCAACACCTGTTTGTTAATGCAAGTATCTAATCAGCGAATCATATGGCAGCAACTCAATTCATAAAAGCATGCAGACATGGTCAAGAGGTTCAGTTGTTCAGACCAAACACCAGATGGGGAAGAAATATGAACTAAGGGACTTAGACCATGCAATGAGTGTTGGCACAGATGGGATGGTTTGAGTACTGAAGAACTGAATTGACTTTATTACTTACGTCCTTCATATACATGAGGAGTAAACATCTTTACGTTATGTCTCCATCTAAATGTGCAATGCGCAATTGAAGTAATTTATAATAAATATTATGTACAACAGGATAGTCAATATAACATAGAAATACAGTTGTGTCAGCATGAATTAAGCAGTCTGATGGTCTGGTAGAAGAAGCTGTCCTGGAGCCTGTTGGTCCTGGCTTTAATGCTGTGGTACCGTTTCCCAGATGGTAGCAGCTGGAACAGTTTGTGATTGGGGTGACTCAGGTCTCCAATGATCCTTTGGGCCCTTTTTACACACCCGTCTTTGTAAATGTCCTGAATAGTGGGAAGTTCACATTTACAGATGTTCTTGGCTGTCTGCACCACTTTCTGCCAAGATCTGCGATTGAGGGAAGTAGAGTTCCCATATCAGGCAGTGATGCAGCCAGTCGGGATGTTCTCAATCATGCCCCTATAGAAAATTATTAGAATTTGGGGCCATAAAGTTTGGGCCATACCAAACTTCTTCAACTGTCTGAGGTGAAAGAGGCACTGTTGTGCCCTTTTCACCATACACCCAATACGTATAGACCATGTGAGATCCTTGGTGATGTTTTTGCTGAGGAACTTAAAGTTGTTCACCCTCTCGACCCCAGATTCTTTGATGCCTGTGGGAGTTAGCCTGTCTCAATTCCTCTTGTAATCCACAACCAGCTCCTTTGATTTTGCGACGCTGAGGGAGAGGTTGTTTTCTTGTGTCAGGGTGATGACTTCCTCTCTGTAAACTGCCTCATTATTATTTGAGATTAGGCCAATCAGTGTAGTGTCGTCAGCAAATTTAATCAGCAGATTGGAGCTGTGGGTGGCAACACAGAAACTCAGAAACTGCTGATCTCCTAGGGTTTTCACGCACTCTAGTCTCTAGAGCTTCCAGAGAACGGTGTGAAAAACAGAAAACATCCAATTAGCAGCAGTGCTGTGAGCAAAAATACCTTGTTAATGAGAGAGGTCAGAGGTGAATGGCCAGACTGGTTCAAGCATAATTATTTCATCACTTGATGATTTTCATGGTGTAGCATGGCTCTTATCAACAAATTCTTTTTGGTCTGTCATGAGGCCCTCTAGTACTTTCTCCATATATTTCAGCATATTATGCTTTCCTTTAGTGTTCTTTCTCTCTGCTATCCTTGAACCCCACCTTATTACCCATCCCTCCCTCCACACTGGTCGATTCACCCTATAGTATTTTGATCATCCTCTTCATCCACTTGTACACTTCACTTTGAGTTCACTGCTCTTCTTACCTCTCAAAAATAATCCATTACACATGTCTTCTTCTCAATCTTGTCCTGTGAACTATCTACTCCTCTTAACAAGGTCATAAGGGTGTCACCAACCACTTTCTAATATCTGATCTTACCATGTCTCTGGTTGCTTTTCCAATGCTGCTTCTGTCTACGTTAATGCAGGAATGAGTTTTCCCTAAAATCCTTCATATCTGTACCTCCAAGATCAACCTCTAGCCTTTGGCCCTCCATTCATTGATACTGCTGCAGCTGTCATTTTGTACAACCCCTCTCTTTCTTACAGCTCTGCTATTTCCCCAACCAATGGAGTGGTTCTGTCAGTTGCATCTCAAATAAAAGATTTTCAAATCTGCCAGCAAATGAGGTACAGTAATTTGCCTGATCTTCCAACTCTCTCTTCAGAGGAAGAACTAGGGAGTTCTTGCTACTGATTAATGTATGAGGAGGTTTTGATGTCTCTGGGCCTTTACTCACTGGTGTGCAAAAGAGTGGGGGGGGCGGGGATCTCATTGAAACCTATCAAATATTGAATAGCATAGAGTGGAGATGAAGAGAATGATTCCTATAGTAAAAGAATCTAGGATTAGAGGGCGCAGCTGCAGAGTAGAAGGATGTTCCTTTGGAACAGAGATGAAGAGGAAGGCAAAGGGTGGTGAATCTGTAGAATTCGTTGCTGTAGACAGCTGTGGAGGCCAAGTCATTTGGTATATTTAAAGCAGAACTTGATATCTTCTATATTAGTAAGGGTGTTAAAGGTTACACAGAGAAGGCAGGATAATGGGGTTGAGATGTGATGGATATTCCCTTCTAGGGCAGTGGGCCTCTTTCTCATGGTTTACTAAGTTCACATTCTAAACACAGCAGATGCCTCTTGTAGGCTCAAAGCTGTTGTAAGTAAACTTCCAACTAAATTACTTTGCTTAACTTCAGGTCATAAATGGGAGTAAGTGAGTAAATCTTCAGTTCTTAAAATGTAAATGGAAAGCAGTAATCAGTTTGAAGTTAACAATCCAGCTTTGCAAACACACTCTGTATAGAGCAGATCCTATGTCTGTGGAAAGCGCTTGGCTTATTGCTTCTCAAGAATGCAGTATAAAGCAAAGGGTTATTTAATTTGGCTTGTTCCAAAGCAGACGAAGTTAACTAAGTTGCTTAGTTCAAGGAAGCTTGCAGACCAGATGGATAATATCTTTTAGTACATCAAATAGCTAATGTGAGGGGTTTTTATGTACTCAAGGAAGTTAGCTTTACAGTATTAATTGCAGAAAATGAGATCTATGTCTCCAAGATGGTTTTAGACTGTTTGCACAAAAACAGGATCTGAAGAACTATCATAGGCGTGTGAAGTCGCCCAAGTTGCAAAAGAACTGTAGAAATGTAGGTAGCAGCTCTGGATTATTAGAAATGGGTTCAAGAACATCAAGAAGCAATGGAAGAAACACAGGGTGAACTAGAATCCATTCCTCTGGCTTCGATTTCCGCAATGGATAATTTGTTAGACTACATTGGTGGTATGTCTTTTTAGCTTTGTAGGAATTGTACTTGTGTTTTGGAAATACTTTATGCTTTGTGTTTTAGAAATGGTTTGTAATTTTGAAACATTTATGATAGAAAATAAATTATCTGTGTTTAAACTACTTTGTTAGCTGGAAGTTTCTTCTCCTTGGTGAGGGGGGGGGGAATAGCTCGAATAGTGGCTATTGGCAGTTAAACTCACGGTGGAAAATAAACAGGGAAGTGAACTGGTCTTTGAAGATTGGGTAGTTACAGTATAATTTCCCTTTAGTGACAGTGCTCATGCATTTTTATAACAGATAGTGTTTAAGGTCTTTGGCTGAGTTTAGAACTTTGCAGTCAGCAAAACTAATACTACACAGAGAGGGATAATAATTGTGTCATTCTGAAATAGCAGATCAGACTCAATGGGTGAAATAGCCCAAGTCTGTCATATGGTCTACTGTCTTGGTCAGTATTTATCCTTCAACCTTTATTGAATATAGATTATATTATTGCTGATGGCTGGACCAGAGTCTGCACAAATTAGCTGATGGATTTCATGACAGTGATCATTCTGCAGTGCTTTAGAATTTCCTGAGTCAGCAAAAGGTGCTAAAAAGACAAAGCTTTCTTTTCTTTCTTCTTTTCATCATTATTCTCTCGTCCATGGAGTAAAACTCTGAAGCAACATGGTGAACTGATTTAACCATTCATTGTCAGATTGCATTGAGTCACATCTCTGCTATCTAAACTTTTCATTATTTTGACAACTTCCATGAGATTAAAGGCAACTTCCAGTTTCTTCCCTCCGCTGGCTATTATTTCCTTCAATCCCTCTTTCCTACAAGTGTGACTCCTAATGAATATGATTGCAAAGTCTGCTGAACCAGAGGGTCACGGGCCCTGCTCGAATTCTGGTGGATGGCAACCATCGATTAGAGCTTTTGTGGTGACCTGACAGTCATCACGGAGTCCGTGGCTAGAACTAAGTGGGTTCTACAAAGACTGGAGAAGCTCATAAACTGGACAAGAATGGGTTTCAAGCTAACAAAATCAAGATCATTGGTGCTGAGGAAAGGCAGAGTCACCAACAGATACCGCTTTAATGTTGCAGGACAACTCATTTCAACCATCTCTGAAAAGCCAGTGACGAACCTTGGCAAGGTGTTTGACAGCAGCTTGAAAGACACACTAGACAGACTATCAATCTAGACACCCTGTCAGGAGCTGAAGGGTTGATTGAAAACAATTAATCGGTCAGGACTAACTGGCAAGTTCAAGGTATGGCTATACCAGCACTGCATCCTATCAAGGATTCTTTGGCCACTGCTGGCAGGTGAAGTTCCAATTTCCACTGTCGAGAACCTAGAGAGAAAGGTCAGCAGCTTTCTCTGGAGGTGGCTGGGATTTCCCAGGACTCTCAGCAGTATTGCCCTCTATGGAAAGAACACCAAGCTGTGGCAGCCTTTGAAATCCTTGGAAGAAGAGTTCAAAGTGACAAGAGCTAGAGAGATGTCACAGTATAGGGGGTCCAGCAACCCAAAGGTAGCCCAGGCTGGGGTCATTGTGAAGACTGGGAGGAAGTGGAGATTGGAAGATGCTGTGCAGCAGGCTGAATCTCGGCTGTGCCACAATGTCCCAGTGGGAGCGGAGACCCGAGAGAGAGCTGGCCCAGGAAGCTTCCCAGTCCATAGGCGTGACATGGATAATGGGAGGGAGAAGCACAGGCTCATCCAGGAGGAAGTGGATGAAGAGAGATTTACCAAAGCAGTGGGCATGAAGCAGCAGGGAGCTTGGATCAGGTTGGAGTAAGCCATGGAAAGGAGAGTGACATGGACTGACCTCTGGTGAGCAGAGTCACACAGAATCAAGGCGGTATATGACACCTTACCCAGCCCATTTAACCTGCATTGTTGGAGGAATGTTGATGACCCAGACTGTCTGTTGTGTTCCAGGAGAGGAACTTTGGAGCACATCCTAAGCTGCTGCCCGAAAACTGTTGGAGATGGCCGATACCACTGGAGACATGACCAGGTATTGAAGACCATCACGGAAGCAATCTTCTTAAGAATCAGTAACAGCAAACGAGCTCAACCCTGCAATTGAACTATCACCTATGTGAGCGCTGGAAGGCAACCAGAAGAAGAGCAAAGCCACCCACAGGGATTCTGGCACCTGTTCATGACTGGCAGCTCATGACTGACCTGGAGAAACAACTAAAATTCCCACAGCACACTGTCAACACCTCCTTGAGACCAGATGTCCTCCTGGTCTCAGAGGCAGCAAAACATATCATCTTGCTGGAGCTGATAGAGCTGTGGGAGGAGTGTCTGGAAGAGGCCCATGAGAGGAAGCTTGCCAGATATGAGGAACTGCTCAGCGACTGTCAGAGGCAGGGATGGCCATTGAAATGGGCTGCCGGGGGCTTTTCTGGACAGTCTTTTTACAGAGCCCTCAGAACATGGGGCATCGCTGGTACAAGAAGGCAGAGAGACATCAGTAACATCACCGATGAGGCAGAGAAAGCCTCAAGATAGCCCTGGATGAAGAGAGCAAATCCATGGGGATCTGCAGCACCTGCTAACTGAACACAAGTCATGGCTTGATCAAACACAGCTGGGTCGCCTGGGTCTGGGTCAGGGTGTCTGATGTTGAAAGACCCAAAACACCCAATGACCCCAGATTACATCACTGATTATGTGTTCAGAGCATCATGGGATGTATTCTTCAAATCCAGCAAGTGTGACTTCCTTTTCACTAAGATTGTGAATATCCATTAGCTATCACCTTCATGGTGACTTCACCAATTTCCTGTCCCCAAGTCTCCTAGTTCATCAAAACCAACTGAAATACCAAGATCAGAAGCTCTTGGACTTCAAAGAAATCAAGCCGCATGGAGATCCTGCAGGTACAGTAACTGGTATTTTGACCAAAAGCTCCATCATGATCTTGTTGAATGATGCAGGACGCTTAACCTATTGCTGTGCTTTCCAGATGTGTGATGAAAAGTCATCTACTTGAAATATAAATTTCCTTCTTTATTTCGGGCTTGCAGCATCTGCAGTATTTTAAAATTGTGCATATTACGATTATATTGAACAGACAGGAGAGAGTGCAAGTGGTGATGAATTCCAGCTTGCTTTGGCTATCTCATAGTTTTTCTATGCATTCCTTTCTAAATCCCCAGTTATTACTCAATGATATTATCCAAAGCTATGATACCCAGTTGAAACAATGTGCTGTGGCTGTCACTTCTACCTCTTCAGCATCTTTCCCATCCCCTCCACTGTATATGTGTGTTGCCTGACCAAACATCCTGGATGAACAGAAATTTGCCGAACTTAGTACTGAGAAAATTAAACTTTCATCTCCAGCCCTTGTCTCTAATTCTATTCCGTCGCTGTCAATTCGATCCACTCATCACTACGGTAATTCCATAACTTTGGGAGATTTGCCTCAGACTGTATGACACTTATTGCCTCTTTACATCCCTTTAACACCTCAACTATACTCTTGCATTTATTACCCATCCAATAGTTAAAACCCCCATTCATGTTTCTGTCATTCCCTAAGTTGAAAAGTGATCCTCAAGTCTCTACCCTTTATGAACTCTAGCTTACGGTAGCTCTGCCACATTCTTATTGCTTTCTTGATGCCTCCGGTCTGACACTTCTGTCCTTGTTTCTGTATCTCCAAGTCTGTCAGTTTCTCAGGCCTGGTATTTTCACAATCCTGTTCTTCTGAGTGTTTCCTTTTTCCTTCAATACCACCATTTGCTATCTAGAGCTTGCATAATGGACTTCCCCCACTAAAGGTCTGTTATTGTGCTGTATCTCCAAATTAAGTAAATCAATAAACCACCCCCTTCCTCCTTTAAAAGACCCTTTATATAGCTTCTCTCTTTTCTGGCCACTTGAATCCTGCATTAATATGTTCAAATGAATTTTTGTCAAATTATGTTCTGTGAACGGTTCCATGCAGTTTACTAATTTCAAGATACTGAGGCCTGCAGATGCTATTGTTGAAACTTATCACTGCATCATCATTCATCTGTGATAATATTCCATTTTCATTGCTGATGTTTGTGAAGCTCTACTGTTGCACAGCTTTCTTTAACGCATGTACAACAATGTCAATGAGGATCGGGGATATTGAAGAAGATTGCGATGGAAAACAAGATCCTTACTTTGCTTTCAGAGTTGCTGAATGAATGTTGGAACATTGACATCATGATAAATGCAACAGGGACTTGAGAATTGACTTTTGCTGACTGAATGATGCCTATAATTACTCTGTCCTGAATTTGAGTTATAACAGTAGTGTCAGTCACTTATATATCAATATACAGTAATATGTGACTAGAAGACACTTTAAATCCCCAATTACAGATCCCCAATTACCTCTTACAGATGATGGTTGTCAAGTTCTAATTTTTTTAAGAGTATTCTGCGTAAAAACAATTGATCAAATGTATCTGTTCTGTATATTACCTGGGGAATCTCTCTCTTCCCCCTTTCCTCGCTCACTTTTACTCCCTCTCTGATTATGATGGTCCAATCAATGACTCATGATTTGTCAGATAAATTGCATCTTCTGCTGTCTGCTAGTACTTCACATCTGTTGTGATATATGTGCTGCTTAAGTTGAACTACCTCCTGTGGAGCCAAATAGAATAATGAACCCATCTTTTACTGCCATATAACAGTGCATCAAATGACAATTGGCATTATTTATGCGCCAATGGTGCAACGACTTCTGGTGAGGGCAGGTGCACGGTTAAATCCTAAAATTAAATTTGCTTTTCTCTGCCATTAAGTTTGTAAAAAGTGCCTCACTGCCTACCTTAATGCTGACATTTATTCAATTATGATATATCTTTACTTGAGTGACAGATACAATTTAGAGGAAATTGTCCTGTCCATTCCAATATAAATACAACAGTAACATCTCTTTAGTTATTTGCTTTAATTCTGAAAGGTCCCAAAGAGCATAAATCTTTGATAAATGTTAATTTCTGCCGATCAAACTTCTCTGCCACAACAAATTAATTATCACAGTATGGAGTCTCATTTACTTAACGTTTAATTATTATTGGAAGATTTTTTAAAGTTCGAATTCTGTTTTTCTTTCTGTCATTTTCATCCTTTTATTTCTAATCTGTCTTTATTTCTCTTTCTTTTTTCAAACTTGACTTTGAATTTAGCATCTCCTGCTTATAATTCCAATTGGTCGTCAGGTTATTTATTTCCCCATCCTTCCACATAGTTAGTTAACGGAAGAGAGAAAGTGGTGAACTACTGACCAGTTAGCCTAGTTAAACTTGACTTCCAGGTGAAATAAGACAACACAAGAGAGATAGAAAAGCTGGAATCCATCATAAAGGAAGTGATAACAGGACACTTCGAAAATAATATGACAATGCAGAGGGCCAACCTGCATTAATGTAAGTGAATTCATGCTTGACAATCTGCTAGTGCTTTCTGAGATTGTAACTAGCTGAATAGCTAAGGGTGCGCCAGTTGACATGGAAGATTTGGACCTTCACGTGGCCTTTGATATGAATGAGTTCAAAAGCCGTGAGGTAATATTGCAGTGATAAAAGCCCAGTTAGACCACACTTGAAATATTGTGTTCAGTTCTGCTCGCCTCATTATAGGAAGGATATAGAAGCTTTAGAGAGGGTGCAGAGGACATCCACCAGGTTGTTGCCTGGATTAGAAAACAGTATCTTATAGAGATAAGTTGAACAAAATAAGGCTTTTCTCTTTGGAGTGAAGGAGGATGAGAGGTGACTGATAGAGGTGCACAAAATGATAAGAGGCATATATGAAGTGGGTAGCCAGAGATTTTTGATTTCCCAGGACAGAAATGGCTCATCCAGGGGGGTATAATTTTAAGGTGAATGGAAGAAAGTGTAAGAGGATGTCAGAGGCATGTTCTTTACACTGAGTGTGGTGGGTGTGTGGAATGCCTTGCCAGTAGTAAGATGGGGGTTGAGGCAGACACATATAAGAAACCCTTAGATAGGCGCATTGATGATAGAAAAATGGAGGGCTATGTAGGAGGGAAGGGTTAAATTGATCTTAGAGTAGGTTAAATGGTCAGCACAACATTGAGGGTTGCTGGGCCTGTTGCCGCACTGTGACGTTCCATGTTCTGTGTTCTAAGATGTCAGGGATGAGATTATTAACCTAAATTAGAGCATACAGCATTGTGAGAGAAAGCAGAGAGTAAAAATAAATGGGTCAGTTTTGGTACAGGATAATGTTATTTGTGGCGAGTAACAGGATTTAGTGCTGGGACCCCGAATGTCACGTGAAAGATTTGTGGGTCATCCACTTTGTTAGAGGGAATAGAAATGAGGCATCTTTCCAAAATTGTTATAGATTGAAAAGTATTGGTCTTTGGAGGGATATTGACATTCCTTTGTATAAATCATTGAAAATTAGCATGCAGATTCAGAAAGCAATTAGGAAGGCAAACACCATAGAGTGATAAAGCATGGAAACGGGACCTTCAGCCCAACTTATCCTTGCCAACCAAGATTGTTATCTGAGTTAGTCCCACTTAGCTGTGTTTGGCTCATACCCCTCTAAACCTTTCCTATCCATGTACCTATCCAAGAGTCTTTTAAATGTTCTTGTACCTCCTGCAACCACTATCTCTGGCGGCTCATTCCACGTATGCATCGCCCTCTGCATGTAGAATCTGTCCCTCAGATTGCTTTAAAACTTTCCCCTCCCACCTTAAATCTATTCCCTTCTGTTTTTGATTTCCTTTCCCTGGGGAAAGGACCCCAGACATTTAGTCAATCCATAACCCTCATGACTTTATATACTTGTACAAGGTCACCCCTGTGTCTTCTATGTTGTACGGAATAAAGTCCTAGCTTAGCCAATCTCTTCCTAAAACTTAGGCCCTGGGAACATTCTCATAAATCCTATGCTAGCCATGATAGGAAAAGAATTATAGTATAGGGATGCAATCACAAACATGAAAAAAAATCTGTAAATGCTGGAAATCCAAGCAACACACACAAACTGCTGGAGAACTCTGCAGGCCAGGCAGCCTCTATGGAAAAGAGTAAACAGTCGATGTTTCAGGCCGAGACCTTTCATCAGAACAGGGAAAAAAAAAGATCAGAAGTCAAATTAAGAAGGTGGCAGGCAGGGAGGAATAATAAGTGATAACAAGATAATAAGTGATAGGTGAAACCGGGAGGAGGGAGGGGTGAAATAAAGAGCTGGAAAGTCAATTGGTGAAAGGGATAAAGGGCTGGAGAAGGGGGAATCTGATAGGAGAAAGCCATGGAAGAAAGAGAAGGGGGAGAATCACCTGAGAGAAGTGGTGGGTAGGTAAAGAGATAAGGTGAGAGAGGGAAATGGGATTGGGGAATGGAGAGGGAGGGCAGGGCCATTACCAGAAGTTCACCAGAAAAAGCGGGATCTCCCATTTTAATTCCACTTCCCATTCCATTCTGACATGTCAGTCCATGGCCTCCTCGACTGCCACAATGAGGCCTCCCTCAGGGTGGAGGAGCAACACATTATATTCCATCTGGGTTGCCTCCAACCTGATGCTGTGAACATTGATTCTTCGAACTTCCGGTAATGGCCACCCCATCCTTCACCATTCCCCAATTCCATTGTCCTCTCCCACCTTATCTTTTTACCTGCTCATCACTTCCCTCAGGTGTTCCTCCTCCTCCCCTTTCTTCCAAGGCCTTCTGTCCTTTCCTATCAGATTCCCCTCCTCCAGCCCTTTATCTCTTTCACTAATTGACTTCCCAGATCTTTACTTCACCCCTGCCCTCCCTCCCAATTTCACCTGTACCCTACCATCTTGTATTTCTTCCTCTCCTCCCCTCTCCCCCCACCTTTTAGCTCTGACTTCACTCCTTTTTCTCCAGTCCCAAAGAAAGGTTTTGGCCTGATACGTCAACTGCACTCTTTTCCATTGATGCTGCCAGGCCTGCGTGAGTTTCTCTAGCATTTCGTGTGTGTTGCTTAGCATAGAGGTTCCATGATCCAGTTATAGAGAGTCTGGATAAAATTACAGCTAGAATACTGTGCCTAAGACTTGTCTCCTTGACAAAGGAAGGAATTAGACCAGCTGTGATCCTATTGAGTGGTAGAGCAGACATCAGAGTTCTGAACTGCCACTCCTGTTTCTGTTTCTTCTGCTTTTATACTTAGCTACTTCCCTTGTACACTCAGTTGTCCAAACGTCTTGCTGCACCATTAACAGCTCATACTTTCAGCAACCTGCCATGGGCAGGGTATAAAAACCTAACCATAAAAGGGCATCCAATTAATGGTGGGAGCTACTGGGATCCTCTCACATTAAACAAAAATTTTCTTGAATATATTCTCAATGACAAATGCTCAAAGGTTTTCTAATCAATCTCTGCAATATGTCCAAACCCAAGCACAGACCTGCCTAAACAATGCTAACTTAAACACAAGCAAGAGAAAATTTGCAGATGCTGGACATCCAAGTAACACGTACAAAATGCTGGAGGGACTCAATCAGGCTTAAATACACACTAGCTTAAACATACCAACGTGAATATTATAATTTTGATCAAGCTGCTGAAAACACTTAGTGGCCACTTCCGTAGGTACACTCGTACACTTGCTTGTTAATGTGCCTATCTAATCAGCTAATCACGTGGCAGCAACTCAGTGCATAAAAGCATGCAGACATGGTCAAGAGGTTCAATTGTTGTTCAGACCAAACATCAGAATGGGGAATAAATGTGATCTAAGTGTCTTTGACCACGGAATGATTGTTGGTGCCAGACAGGGTGGTTTGAGTATCTCAGAAACAGCTGATCTCCTGGGATTTTCACGGACAACGGAGCCTAGTGTTTGCAGAGAATGGTGCGATAAACAAAAAACATCCAGTGAGCGGCATTCCTGTGGGTGAAAATGCCTTGTTAATTAGACAGGTTGAAGGAGAATGGCCAGATTGGTTCAAGCTAACAGAAACTCAGATAACAACAGAGATGTGCAGAGGAGCATCTCTGAATGCACAACACATTAAACCTTGAAGTGGATGGGCTACAGCACCAGAAGGCCATGATCATCTACTCATAGCCACTTTATCAGGTCCAGGGGGTACTTAATAAAATGGCCACTGAATGTATATTGAATCTGAATACAGATTTGAGCAAAGGAGAGCATTCACAGCACTGCTTTGATAAACCAATGGAATGTAAGGAACAGAAATGGGAAAGAGATGACCTCACTGTGAGTCTGACTTAGAGAGAGGTGAGAAATGAGCTGCACTTTGATTGGGGTGTATTTTCTATTCCAATAATTACTTTGTGTAACATATTGTTGGAAAGAAAAACTGGAGCAGTAGAAATAATAGCAGAAGTAAGCCGCCCTGTCATTCAGTAAGTTTATGTTCCTTGATTCCACTTCCCTACACTAACACCATATCCCATAACACCCTGACTGTCCAAAGGCTTATTGATTAGTCTTGATGTCTGCGTATGCACAGCCCCATGAGGTGGAGAATTACAGAGACTTGCATGCCACTGACTGAATAAGCATTTTCTTATCCAATAAGATCGACCTTTATTCAAGGCTGTAGCCTTTGGTTCTAAACTCTCTAGCTACAATAAGAAGAGTCTTGGAAATATGACTGTAAGGCTTTGGATGAAATTCAGATTTTGCAAACTGTCTATTTAAATTCTTCTAAACCCTTAGAAATATGGACCCTGTTTACTCCTTTCTTCACTGGACTTAGTTGATCCTCCTGTTATCAAGGCAATTGTTAATGCAAACAAATCACAGGCAAAAATGCTGATTTCCATACATGCTTCTTTTATGCTGTAATATTTTAATACCCAGAGGATCTTTTAGGTTGGAAGGGAAAATGATAAAAATTAGATTAATAGTATGGAGAGGGAGTATGGAGAATTACTCCCACAGTTTCTATTTGAAAAGCAGGAAGCATATTAAATTGGGTGTGCTTGCTGTTAGAGGTAATGGTTACATGTTGCAAGGACTATCTGTCCCACTCATTGGCTGTTTGTTTTACTGAAACATGGTCTGGAAGTCCTAACAGGGAAATGTGTTGAACTGGGACAGTTCTAATGCTTTCACCAATGGCTGAACATACTCGTACAACACAACCCCATGATGAGGTCTTGATGCAAGAAATGGAGAAAAGGAAAGACAGTTAATTGGATAGAATGAGGTTCAGAGGCCAAACACAATCTATTACTGTACACTTAACATTTAGTGTTAGTGACCTGGGATGACTTTCTAAACAGTGTCGTACACCATGGCAACTTTGAATGGAAGTGGAAATAAATTAGAGTAAACATGATTATCAGCACTATATTTCCATAAACATAAGTACAGTGAAAGAATAGGTTTAATAATCTGACATAACTTATTGAGGTTCACTTTCAAAGTGGATGCCTTTTTAACTGCCCTACCATTTCCTTGCTTAATTGATGACAAATCCAACAATTTATTCATAGAACTCAAACCTAAAACTGATATATTTTACCTCCTCTGCATTCATTTAGCACTGTTGCAAGTCTTAGACCTGAAATCACATCTCACATACACTGCAAGTGATTCAGCTGTGAAGCTGCATCACTCAGACATCTTGAATAATACGCATTGGCACAGTTCCCGTTCCTTCAAAAACAACTTGCAAAAGGAAAGACCCTGAACATTCTGAACCTTATGAGGGATACGCAGAATCCATAATAGGAAAGGGCATCATGACAGTAAACCAATTCAGATAACACAAAACAGGCAAGGAATGCAATCACTATCCAAGAAATAAGGCTGTGCACAGTTAGTGGTATTGTTAATTTAATACATGGAATTATTTTTAGTACTTTAATGACTTGCACAGGCTTTAATGAATTTCCCTTTATTTCACTTCTGCTATTGTCAACACTAAAAGTTAATTGAAAATATATATTTTGAATTGTCCTTAAAAGATAGAACATTACAGCACAGTAAAAGCCATTCAGCCCATAATGTTGTTCGGTCCTTTCAATCTAATCTAAACTCAATCTAATAATCCATAGTGCCTTGGGTTTCTGGTTTTAGAAAGCTGAGAACTAAATAGCCAGCCATGTTGCTTTAAAATTATGTATCTTATTTGCTAGGTTTACTGAGGTAAAATGCCCATCTTTACACATCATTGAACTTCAAATTCACAAGTTTCCTTAGAAAACTATTAAATAAATCCCCATAGGCCTTTTATGCCAGTACAAAAAAAAAGCACTTCATTATCTCTCACATATTGAGTAAGTGCTGCAGGAAGCAAGCCACTGAAGCATTGAAATGCTCAGTCTGATGTTCGGGGCTGTTGAGTTATACAGCAGAGAAAAGCAAAGCAGGCATCCATTGTAACAATCTATGAAAGAGAGAGCTTGTATTGTTGTCACTAAACTGATACTTCAATTTGTACTGAACTTACATCAAGCAACCTCCTCTGTAAAGCAGGTATGTACAGCAGAATTTAGTGGTGTCCATTATACTAGAATTAGTTGCAGATAGATTTCTACAATTATTTATTGCAATCTCACTAATGGTTTGGAGGAAACACTTTGGTTCCATATACACTCTGAGGACACTTCATTAAGTAGCTCCTGTACCTAATAAAGTGGCCACTAAGTTTATGTTCATGGGTTTCTGCTGCTGTAGCCCATCCACTTCAAGCTTTAATGTGTTATGTGTTCAGAGATACACTATTATTGTAATGCATGGTTATTTGAGTTGCTATTGCTTTGAACCAGTCTGACCTTGCTCATTAACAAGGTATTTTTCACAACAGAACTGCTGCTCACTGGATGTCTTTTCATTTTTCACACTGTAAACTCTAAAGGCTGTTGTACATGAAAACCCTGGAAGTTCAGCCAATTCTGAGATACTCAAACCACTCAATCTGGCGCCAACATCATTCCACGGTCAAAGTTGCTTAGATCTCATTTCTTTCCCATTTCAATATTTGGTCTAAACACCAACTGAACTGCTTGACTCTGTCAGCATCTTTTTATGCATTGAGTTGCTGCCATATAATTGACTGATTAGATATTTGCATTACCGAGCAGGTGTACCTAATAAAACAGCCACTGAGTGCAAATTATGGGGTCACTGCCCACTACCTACCTAATCTTAATCTCACACTGAACATGATCTGATTAACATTTTTACCTGCAGATTTAATCCACAGGACATGTTATAAATTCAAGAACTACACCGCGGCATAAAATAATAATGTATTTAGTATTTTCTGACAAAAATCATTATTTTTTCAAGTCTTTCAAGTGAAATAAAAACAGCTGTTGGAAGCCAATTATCCCTGGATTAGATAAAGAGGACTCTTTACTGCTGGAATTTTTCAGACATGTAACACTACACTGAAACCTGAAAATGCTAGGAAAACAAATGTATGAAATGACTGGAAATGGGGACTACTGTCTTTATTCATCAGAAAGAAAAATACGATATCAAAATGTACAGAGGGATTTTGTAAAATGGAGTGCCTGCTTTATTGGGGCTTATGAATATCCTTAGAGTTCTGCAGTGATGACAGGTGTCTGGTGAGGTGAGGTACCTGAGGCCTGTATTGAAGTCAGTGTTAACCGACGCTGTGAATGAGTGCCATAGAGAAGGCAGAACATGAACCAACATTTCCATTTTAAAGCAGCATTCCTCTCCTGACTGTTTTGTGGAGCTTACTGTGCATTCAACACCTGGAGAAATCCTCCTCTGATTATATTTAGTAAGACCCTAAGACATAGGAGAAGAATTAGGCCATTCAGCCCATCGAGTCTGCTCTGGCATTCTATTGCAGCTGATTTATTATCCCTCTCAACCCCATTCTCCTGCCTTCTCCCCATATCCTTGGGCACCCTGACTAATCAAGAACCTATCAAATTTCACTTTAAATATACTAAATGATTTGGCCCCCATGGCCATCTGTGGCACTGAATTCCACTTATTCACCACCCTCTGACTTCAGAAACTCCTCTTCATCTCTGTTCTAAACAGATGTACATCTATTTTGAGGTTGTAGCTTTTGGTCCTGGACTCTCCTCCTTTAGGAAGCAACCTTGCCACATTCACTCTATCTTCAATGCTCTCCGTTGGTCAGGGTTGACCAAGGAGCTTGCGTGCCAGCTGTCTACATGATTCCAAGCCAGGGCAGGATGATATGGAGAGCAAACTGTTGCCCACGCAGCAGGCTCCCTGTCTCTACACAGCTGAGGAATCCAAAGGAATGGCAGAGACCAATACGGTTTGCCACCAGCGGCATTGCTGGAACTGCCAGTCAGCCTTAGGGACTTCTCTGGATTTTTCCTTGGGGTTTATTCCTGAAGCCTTTCCCATGAGTGGGTATAGGTGCAAAGCAATGGAGGTTTGAGGGTCAGAGCTTTCCTTCTCCTAGATGAGCTGACAACCAAGGCTGACAAGCCCCATCTGTCCAAAGCGACTGGTGTTAGGGCACCAGTAGCCCACTTTTGCCTCTTCTCCTGTCAGTAGAAATGGTTCTGCCAGGCTTAGAAGCTAAGCCACGTGTGAAGGTTAGGAGCTGGATGGTTGTCAGGCCTATTTGAGATTCACACCACTGGGAGTATTTAATAGATAGTGGGAACTTAACCCCAGTACCTCTCGCAGCTATGACAACCTTGAGAAACCACCACTCTGTCTAGGCCTTTCAATGTTCAATAGGCTTCTGTGAGATTCCCCCTCATTTTCCTAAACTCCAGCAAATACAGGGATTCCTGCAGAAGTACTCCCAAGTCCCTTTGTGCCTATGTGAAACGGGGACATCTCTTTTCCCCTTATTAGGGAGAGAGAGAGAGCCTGTGGCATGTCGAATAACTGGGAAAACAGGTAGTCTTTAGGGTACTGCAAGTCTATGTCTTTGCTGCATGCTTGAGTGCTCGGTGGAGGGCGCCGCTGGTTTTTTGCAGGTGGGGGGGGTGTCATTACCTTGCTGCTGCTTGTGCTTGGGATGGGGAGCTGTCGGGGGGGGGGGCTTTTGGGGTTCTAATGTTTAATGCCATTCACTCTTTGGGGCACTCTGTTTTATCTGTTTTAGTGGATGTTTGCAAAGAAAAAGCATTTCAGGATGTATATTGTACACATTTCTCTGACATTGAATGTACCTACTGAACCCAATGAACCTCTAATTTTTGAATCTTCTCACTTAGAAAATATTCTTTGTCTTTATTCCTTCTACTGAAGTGCATGACCATTCACTTTCTTATACTATATTCCATTTTCCACTTCTTGGTCTATTCTCTCAATCTGTCTAACTCCCGCAGACTATCTACTTCTTCAATATTACCTGCCCCTCTACCTGTCTTTGTATTGTCCAAAAACTTGTTCAAATTCTGTCATCCAATTCGTTGACATATAACATGAAAAGAATTGGACCCGATATTGACCCCTGCGGAACACCACTAGTCACTGGCAACCAACCAGAATAGGCCCCCTTTATTCCCACTCTTTGTCTCCTGTTAGTCAGCCAATCTTCTATCCATGCTAGTATCCTTACTGTAATACCACGAACTCTTAACTTGTTAAGCATCCTCGTATGGGCAGGACCTTGTCAAAGGCCTTTTGAAAGTTTATTTAAAAACATCCACTGACTCTCCTTTGTCTACCCTGCTGTGTTATTTCCTTAAAGAATTCCAACAGATTTATCAGGCAAGATTTTCCTTTAAGGAAACCATGCTGCCTTTGGCTTCCTTTATCACATGCCTCCAAGTTCCCTAAAACCTCATCTTTAATAATGGACTCTAACATTTTCCCAACCACTGAAGACAGGCTAACTGGCCTATATTTTTGTTTCATCTGCCCCCTTCCCTTCTTAAAGAGTGGAGTGACGTTTACAATGTTCCAGTTCTCTGGAACCTCTCCAGAATCTAGTGATTCTTGAAAGATCATTACTAATGCCTCCACAATCTCTTCAGCTACATCTTTCAGAACCCTTGTGTGAATTCCATCTGGCCCATGTGACTTATCTACCTTTTGATCTTTCATCTCACCAGAACCTTCTCTTTAGTAACATGAACTATACTCACTTCTGCCCCTGACACTCTCAAATTTCTGGCATACTGCTATTGTCTTCTACAGTGAAGGCTGATTCCAAATACTTATTAAGATCATTTACAATTTCTTTGTCCCCATTACTACCTCTCCAGCATCATTTTCCAGTGTTTTGATATGTAACCTCACTTTTATTTTACTCTTTATACTGTATGTATGAATATACCTTTTGTATCCTCTTTTATATTATTGGCTAGCTTACATTCACCTTTTCTCTCCTTATGGCTTTTTAGTTGCCTTCTGTTGGCTTTTAAAAGCTTCACAATACTCTAACTTCCCATTATTTTTTGCTGTATTATATGCACCCTCTTTTCTTTTTATACTGTCTTTGATTTCTCTTGTCAGCCATGGTTGTGTCTTCCAGCCTGAAGAATACTTCTTCATCTTTGGGATGTATCTATCCTGCGGCTTCAGAATTGACCCCAGAAGTACCAACCATTGCTATTCTACCATCATCTCTGCTAGTGTCGTCTGCCAGTTGATTTTGGTCAGCTCTTTACTCATGCCTATGTAATTCCCTTAACTCTACTTTAATACATCTGACTTGATCTTCTCCCTCTCAAATGCAAAGTGAATTCTATCATATTATGATCACTGCCTCTTAAGGGTTCCTTTACATTAAGCTCCCTAATCAAATCTAGAGGGGTCATCATGGGAGTGGTCTTGAGTCAGAGTAGTAAAGCTTTGGCTGAACAATGCTCCAGCAAGAACAGGCAGAATCAAGGTAAGTAGATAAGTTCATTCCTTATTTCTTATTTAACTGGAAAGTAGAGGAGTATACCTACAGAGCAGCTGTTCTGTTCCAGCTATCAGATATGGGATTGCCAGGAGACTCCCAGCCTCCCAAAGGCCACATTTCCACCAGATGCATCGAGCTGCAGCTCCTTAGAGACCATGTTAGGGAACTGGAGCTGCATCTCGATGACTTTTGGTTTGGTGGGGAAAGTGAAGAGGTGATAGACAGGAACTACAGGGAGGTAATCAACCCAAGGATTCAGGAGACAGATAAATGAGTGACTGTCAGGAGAGGGAAAGGAGAACATCAGATAGTGGAGAGCACTTCTGCGGCTGTCTCCCTCAACAATAAGTACTCCATTTTGAGTACTGCTGGGGGGGAGGGGGGCCTACCTGGGGGAAGCAACAGCGGCCATGTCTCTGGCACAGAGCATGGCCCTGTGGCTCAGAAGGGTAGGGAACTGAAGAGGATGGCACCAGTAATAGAGGACTCTATAATCAGGGGGACAGATAGGTGATTCTGTGAACGTGGGAAGAAAACATGGATGGTAGTGTGCCTCCCGGGTGCCACGGTCCGAGATGTCTCTGGACACGTCCACAATATACTGAAAAAGGAGGGTGAGCAGCCAGAAGTTGTACATATTGGTAGCAATGACATAGAAAAAAAAAGGAGGAGGTCCTGAAAAAATACAGGAGGTTAGGAAGGAAGCTGAGAAGCAGGACTTCGAGTTGATAATCTTGGTACTGCTGTCTGTGCCACATGATAGTGAGGATAGGAATAGAACAAGGTGGCAGATAAGTGCATGGCAGAAGAATTGGAGCAGGAGGCAAGGATTCAGATTTCTGGATAATTGGGACTTGTAAGGAAGGACAAGCTAATAATTGGGTACAAATGCAGACAGAGCAAAGAGTTAAATTGTACCACAGAGGCAAAATTCAAAAGGGCAAAGAATGCAGGACTGGTGCTGTATTTAAATGCAAGTAGCATTCGGAATAAGGTGAACAAACTCGTGGCGCAATTAAAGACCTTGTGACCTTGTGAGCATCACTGATTCGTGGCTCAAAGAAGGCTATAGTTGGGAGCTTAACATCAAAGGATATACTTTGTATCGAAAGGACAGGCAGGAAGGCATAGGCAGTGTTGTGGCTGTATTGGTAAGAGATGGAATTACTTCTTTAGAAAGAGTTGACATTGTCAGAGAATGCTGAATCTTTGTGGGTGGAGTTAAGAAATTGCAAGGGTAAAAGAAATTTGGGAATTATTTATAGGCCTCCAAATACTAGCCAAGATGTGGGGTTGAGATTGTAAAGGGAGCTGGAAAAGGCATGTAATAAGGGTAAAGAGGATTGGGATTGTAAAGGGGATTTCCAATAAGGGTAAAGGAAAATCAGGTAGGTGCTGGATCGCAGGACAGGGAATTTGTTGATTGCCTATGAAATTGCTTTTAGAGCAGCTTGTGCTTGAGCCTACTCGGAGAAAGGCTACTTTAGATTGGGTGTTGTGTAATATTTCAGGTCTTAATAAGGAGCTTAATGTAAAGAAACCCTTAAGAGACGGTGCTCATAATATTATTGAATTCTTACTGCAGTTTGAGAAGGAGAAGCATAGCTGTATCACAAAGGAATAAAAGGAATTACAGAGGCATGAGAGAGGAGCTTGCCCAGGTGGGGGAGGAAGATACTGGCGGGGATGACGGCAGAGCACAGATGACTGACGTTTTTGAGAATAGTTCACAGAGCACCGGACAGATATGTCCACAGAGTAAGTTCTCACACAGCAAGTATAGGCATCCATGGCTGTCTAACAGAGCCACCCCACCCCCTCTGCCCACCTGCCTGTCCATTCGATCTGTATCCTTAAGTTCTCAACTATGACCTTCTTTCAGCCATGACTCACTGATGGCCACAATGTCATACCTGCCAATCTCAGGTTCAGGTGTAACCCACCCTTTTGTTACAGGCCATACCTTCTTCAAAAGTGTCCTAAAGATCCAGAAATCTGAAACCCTTCCTCAACGACTCTTTAATCTGTACTATGCCTCAACTAGCATGTGGTAATGGGAGTAATCCAGCTATTACTTCCTCAGAGCTCCTACCCTTTAGCCTCTTTCCTAACTCCCTATACTCACAGCACAGGACCTCTTCCCCATTGGTTCTAATGTGGACCACAGCCTCTGACTACTCGCCTTCCCACATGAGAATCTGCTACAGCTGGTCAGAGACATCACATATCTTAGCACCTGAGAAGCAAAGTGAGTGGGACATTGGATGTTTGGAAAGCTTTTAAAACCTAACAAAAGGCAACTAAAAACTCTCTAAGAAGGGAAAAGATGATTTATGAGGGCAGACTAGCCAATAATATAAAGCAGGATAACAAAAGTTTATTTTTCAGTTATATAAAAAATAAAAAGAAGGTGACAGTTGATTTTGAACCACTGGAAAATGATGCTGGTGAGGTAATAATGGGAGACAAAAAATGGCAGATGAACTTAATGGCTAGTTTGCATCTGTCTTCACTGTGGAAGACACTAGCTGTGTGCCAGAGGTCCGGGAATATCAGGAAGCAGGAGTGAGCTCCATTGCTGTTACAAAGGAAAAAGTGCTAGGCAAACCCTAAGTCCTAAGGTGGATGAGTCATCTTGGCCTGATGGACTACATCCCAGAGTCCTGAGAGAGGTTGCAGAAGAGATAACGGATGCATTGGTCATGAACTTCAAGAGGCAACACACCATTGTGACATCTTTTTTGTGGCCACAGAATCTCCTGTCCATCCCCCTAACTATAGAGTCTCCCGTCACTATTGCTCTGCCTGACTTTACCCTTCCCTGCTGGGCCTCAGAGCCGGCCACATTGCAATAGCCTGGTTGCCACTGCTATACACCCCCAGCAGTGTCCAGTAGGGTATACCTGCTGCTGAGGGGAATGGGTACAGGCTGCTTACTCCCTTTATTTTTCCTGGTGGTCACCCACCTACTATCTGAATCCTGGGTGTGACAACCTCAGCTGAAATATCATCCATGATGTTTTCAGCCTCCCAGATGGCCTTCAGTCCATCCAACTCCAGCTTCAGTTCCTCGACCTTGTTAGTCAAGAGCTCCAGTTCGATGCATTTCATCGACATGTAATAAGTTCATTAATAGCTTATAAGTTAGCTGCTGTTTGAATATTTCCCCCTGTTCATAGAGTCTGGAGTTGTATAGCACAGAAATGGGCTCTTCATCCCACTATGTCCATTGTGATCTTCAGTTCCTTTACGCTAATTGCATTTACCTGCATTAGGACAATATTCTTCTACGCCTTGCCTATTTCAATATCTGTTTAAGTGCCTCAAATATAGTGATTGTGCTTGACTCTACTGCCTCCTCTGGCAGTGTATTCCAGATAACAATTATGCTGAGTAAAAAACTTACCAACGATTCTACATGTCCTTGGTGTTTTTCATAGTTATTTGAAGTCACAAAAGTGACTATTTTTCACTTAGAAAAAGTAACCTTTAGTGAAAAAGACTAATCAGTAAGACAGGCAATAAAGGATTTGACTCACATTCAATGTCTTAACCCAACTCTGATCCTCCCGGCTAAGGCATCTTTAGGAGGTGTTTTCATTGGTGTACAGATATATATATATATATGAACGGATATATATATATATATATCCGCTATAAGTGCCTTTGCAGATGATGCAGCTATTCCACAGTATCAGTGATCCAGGATCGATTCTGACCACTGCTGCTCACTCTCTGTGTGGAGTTTGTACCTTGTGACTGCATGGACTTCATCCCACATCACAAGGAGTCCAGTTGTTGGGTTAATTGTCTTCCGACCCTTACATATGGCGTAAGCACAAGAGATTCCGCAAATACTGGAAATCCAGAACAACACACATAGAAAATGCTGGAGGAACTCAGCAGGTTAGAGAGCACCTATGGAGAGGAATAAGCAGTCTTATGTAGCTGGTGGTAGAATTGTTTGGCAGTACCAATGGGCATTCTTGATAGATAGGTTACAAAGAAATAAGAATGGCAATGAGATTGTTTTGACTCGGCATAAACCCAATGGGCCAAATGACTACCTTTTCTGTTTTAAGGAAATATAGTATGAGAAATGACCAGGAGATATGCAAAGAAAGATAAGTTCCAGTAAAAGAGAGCAAGAGGAAAAAAGTAAGTGATCCAAGAGAGTGTCTTTATAAAGCGATTCTCCCACCAGGCCTTATTTGATTTAGTAATAAGCAATGAGCCAGAATTATTTAACAAGCTAATGTCCTGTGAATATTTATCTAATGGTTATGCTAATATGATGAAGTTTAATACTGAGAAATGTGGCACTTGGTACATCACTCAAGGACCAGAAGCACCTTGCCTTTGTCTGTCAAAGAATCAGTCAATGTGAATATCCAAAAGCTTCTGACTCCTTCTAGGCTGATATTGGAGACGCAAGACATCTTGCATTTTGGAGCGGACAGTAAAAATTGATCAATAGCATCCCCTTTTCAATTCTGTCTTCTTGTTCATCATAGGCATGAGAAAGTCTGCAGTTGCTGTAAGTACAAAGCAACACGCACAAGATGCTGAAGGAATTCAGGAGGTCAGGCAGCATCTATGGTGATGAATAAACAGTCGATAGTTCAGGCTGAACGATTTCTCCAGGACTGAAAAGGAAGGGGGGAAGATAGCAGAATAACAAGGTTGGGGGAGGGGAAGGAGGCTAGTGAGAAGGTAATAGGTGAAGCCAAGCGGCAGGGAAAGGTAAGAGGCCTGAAGAAGAAGGAATCTGATAGGAGAGGAGGGTGGACCATAGGAGAAAGGGAAGGAAGTGATAGGCAGGTAAACGGCCAGAGTGAAGAATAGAAGAGGGGAGGGAGAGGGAAAATGTTTTCTCAGACGGAGAAATCAATATTCCTACCATCAGGTTGGAGGCTACCCAGATGGAATCTAGGTGCTGCCCCTCTCTCCTAAGGGTGGCCTCATCTTGGCACAAGAGGCAGCCATGGACCTGACCAGGTAGGAGATCTTGGCTTTTCAAATGGAAAATGGTACTGACGTTGGTTGATGTAGAGATCGGGAGTGCACATCTGCAGTTTACAGACGCTCAGAGGGATAGTAATGCGGTGGAAAAGTACACCATTTGCATGCTCCACTGCAAGTGTCACAACATCCTGATCTGGAAATATATTACTCATCCCTCATTGCTGCTGGGTCTGAATCCTGGGACTCCTTCCCCAACAGTATTGTTGGAGGGCCTTCATCAGAAGGTGGGCTGTGACTGAGACGGGCTGCTCACAAACTTCTTCATTTGAAGCTTTACCTTTACAGGTTTGGAAGGTCATGCAGAGAGAGGGATGTGAATCAGCGTGTCTGCAATCTGCCCAGGTGATGTAGCTGTCATGCTGAATATTTGACCATGTGTAGAAAGGGAGTTGTGGCTATGGAGCTCAGAGTACTTCTAAGTGTTTAAGGGTGTGGTAGTGCATACCACAGGTGAGTAGGAGTCTTGATTAATCACATTTGTTTTCATGTGAATGATGAGGGTGTCTAGGAGGAAGTAAGTTCATGAAATAAGTGGTACATGTGTTAGGAGATGGGATTGAGTGCTGATGAGATAATACTACTGCACTCATGTTCTACATTGTGTTTCAATCCTGATTTTAATTAATTCTGCTCCCAATTCAACAATGACCTGGAGACAGCGGACACGCACCTTAATTGTCACCTCAATAATTAAGGTGTTGGAGCCATAACTGAAGATAGAATGACCACTCATGCTCCACTCTTGCACCGGTTGAACATGTGATAGGATTTCAGTACACTTTCTCCAGCACTCTCTGCTTTTCTCCCTTTGATGTTTTCTTTATAACTCAGCATTGTAGGAAGCAGGGCTCTACAATGGCATCACAAGAGGCTGGAAATGCATGAGTTTGCACTCATTGTGAGTCTGCAGTCCAGGTCAGAGTACAGCAGCTCAGCGTGGGAGCTGGTAGTGCCACCGGCTCATTGCTCCAGTGACCCTGGTTCACTCCTGATCTCTGACGTCTGTGGATTTTGCATGTTTTCCTTTCGGTTCAGTGCTCCTGTTTCCTCCCGCATGGCAAAAATGAGCTGGTTGGCCAGTTAACTGGCTGCTTCTAATTACCACTATTTGGAGTGTACGTGGAAGTGACTGGGAGTGCAATTCATGGGCATGTAACCCAGGTTCAATCCTGATCTCCAGCACCTTCTGTGGAGTTTGCATGTTTCCCTGTGATTGACTGGGTTTATCCCGAGTACTCTGGTTTCTCCCCACACTTGAATGACTTGCATGCTGCCAGGTTAATTGGCAACTGCACATTGCCACTAATGTGGAATTGAGTGGTGGAATTTAGGGGAGATTGATGGGAGTATGGGAAGAATACAATGGTATTAATGTAAAATGAGTGCTTAATATTTTTTGTCCAAGGGGATTGTTACCGTGCGACATGAAATGCAACATCCATGATTTTTTTTTTGGACACAACTAAATTTTGTACTTATCTATCACCTGCACTGGGTTTTGTTTTGTACATGATTTCACTTTAAATAATGCCAATATATTTAATCTGAACCTCTACGGCACGACTTGTCAGTCATCTTGTCAAAAATATTCTCATATTTGCCTCTCCAGGACATCTGGGATCTGTATCTATCCGACAACTAACTATGCATCCCCTAAATAATCAATAGAGGAATTGTTAATGGGCAAAACCAGGCTTGAGCCAGGATGTGTTATTGAGTAGACTTGGTCGAATTTTGGATCAGGTACACTCTGTGAACTAGGGATTGTATCATTGTCCAGGAAAAACAGTGCATGTTGGGGCTTTGGACCGTTAAAGTCATAGATGACCTTGACGATGCTGGTCTTGCTGAGCCTCCTATACTCTTCCCACTGAAGATCTATGTGCTGGATTTTCTGCTGAACTTGCTCCTTCAAGTCCATATACATTTGAAGTATGGCAAAGTTTCTAAACTGGGGACACCTTGTGCTTCTGGTTCCTGTTCACTCTTATCAAATCAGTCCTAGTGAATGTGGCCTTTGGGATAGTCCACATGCTGTGGAGAATCTATGGATACAATTCAACAGTTTGTTTGTAAGGTGACTTTTAAGAAGGAGATGACCTAATGGATCCCTGTTAGTCCTGACATTTGTCCAGATGCTGGATTGAAATCAATTGTGACTGTTCATCATGTGATTGAATCTTAGTCCCACTCATGTCACAGCATGTTTTTGCCCTTGGAATAGATCAAAGACCTGTCAATTTTCCAACTAAGAATTCTCCACTTTCAAATTTATCCACAGAGCCTTTGTCTGTCATTTTAATAGACGAAAGCGCGAGCTTTCTTTCAGGCTCTCACCATTTTACACATTGTTTTAATGACCGGGATCCCTTGCTCATTTTTTTTAACATTCTGTAGAATTTCCAGAGTAGGAACCCTGGGAATTCATAACCAACTTCCTTGTCTATTAGTTACTAGTATACTCATTATCAGTATGTCACAACATGCGTCGTGGTGTACTGTTGACGGTGTCCTGGAGATGAGATGAACATTCTCGTGAAGATTCTATATAACCGTTGTTGCTCCAAGCTTAGTGTGAATCTTATTAGAGTTTGCAGCACCTGACAAGTTTATTTTCTTAGTCTGTTCACAGCCATATAAATGCAAAATTCAGTATTCAAATGTGATTTATTTTTCAGTGATAATAAATGTAATTTGTTGTTTATTGCCCAAGCTGTATAATGTGACCATACTTGTGCTACAGTCATCCAAAGATCTGGGGAAAACTGGAGGATTCGCGTCACTTCATTGAACTAATGTTGATAACGTTTTTCTGTTTGACCTATGGGGGACTTGCTTTGTCGTCAGATGGTGTGTGTGGATCATGGTCCACTTCAAAGTTCCAAAGTTAGCTGAGGGTTTTTTTTTGTGGTCAGCATTACAAAATGTTCTGGCGAAGTTGCAGGGTTTAGGTCTGCTAATTACCACAGTATTTTTCTCTTGAAATGTCATTCTTGATTAAGTCAATTTTGGCTCTATAAAAACCTATTTCTGCATTTGTCACTGGCCCTCCTGGCAATCGCCCACCTGGCTATCTTCCTCAGGAATTGGGCCTCAATCACCTCGTTTAGTTCCCAATCATTCCCAGATTTCACTAACTACAAACACCTGCTTTCCATCAGCAAATGCAGTATAAAAATCCTGCGACCACAACAAGGAGCTGCCAGTTCGTTGGTAGACTTGTGTACGAGTAACCTGGTTCCATGGTTCTTAGGACTATCAGTTCTAGTCTAGCATCATTCCTGAATTCTCTAGTAAAACCAAGACTCAGGGTAAAGACTCCCTTGGCACCAATTCTGTGCTCGCTATGACTGTAACAACTCCCTACTTGGCATCCTTGCCTGTGTTCAGCACTTGGGTTCGTTCCACTGCCATGTCCTTGTAACAGCATTATTTTCTTCCATGATAGAATGGAATCACAATTTTTTTTCTTCATTTTAATTGTTGGACTTTCCTGTGGGGGCTATAATCCTATATACATTTTTTCATCTGTGTGCACCCTCCGGCTCCAAAAGCAAAATGACTCAGAAGTTGAAAGTCTGAAATAAAGGCCAACGATTCTGGAAATACTTGTCAGGTTAAGTTCAGCCAGATATGTGGAGAGAGGAATAGTATTCAACTACTGCACAGAGTCTTGCCATCTTCAGAAGTTTTCTGATGACTCTGCCATAGTTGGATGCATCAGCAAGGGAGATGAGGCTGAGTACAGGGCTACGGTGGGAAACTTTGTCACATGGTGTGAGCAGAATCATCTGCAGCTTAATGTGAAAAAGACTAAGGAGCTGGTGGTGAACCTGAGGAGGGCTAAGGCACCGGTGACCCCTGTTTCCATCCAAGGGGTCAGTGTGGATATGGTGGGGGATTTCCTGGGGATACGAATTGACAATAAACTGGACTGGTCAAAAAACGCTGTCTACAAGAAGGGTCAAAGCCATCTCTACTTCCTGAGGAGACTGAGGTCCTTTAACATCTGCCGGATGGTCAGACCACGAGTCTGTGGTGGCCAGTGCTATTATGTTTGCTGTTGTGTGCTGGGGCAGCAGGCTGAGGGTAGCAGACACCAACAGAATCAACAAACTCATTTGTAAGGCCAGTGATGTTGTGGGGGTGGAACTGGACTCTCTGACGGTGGTGTCTGAAAAGAGGATGCTGTCCAAGTTGCATGCCGTCTTGCACAATGTCTCTCATTCATACCATAATGTACTGGTTAGGCACAGGAGTATATTCTGCAAGAGACTCATTCCACCGAGATACAACACTGAGTGTCATAGGAACTCATTCCTGCCTGTGGCCATCAAACTTTACAACTCCTCCCTCGGAGTGTCAGACACCCTGAGCCAATAGGCTGGTCCTGGACTTAATTCCACTCAGCATAATTTACCTATTATTATTTAATTATTTATGGTTTTATATTGCTATATTTCTACACTATTCTTGGTTGGTGCAACTGTTACGAAACCCAATTTCCCTTGGGATCAATAAAGTATGTCTATCTGTCTGTATTCACATTTTAAATCAATGAGTTCTGATCCGAATTGGGGAAAAAATTTGAAGTGGAGCAAATTTGAAGTTGCAGACATAGGACGGGGCAAAGGAAACAGAAGGGAAATCTTGTAAGTAGAGAGCAGGAGAGATTGAATGATTTAGGTTAGTTTATAGGTTGATCGGTCACTAAGTTGTCACTGCTGTGCAGGGAGGCAGTAGAATTTGGGAGATCTGATGAAAGTGTTGGAAAATAATATACTATATCCCACATCCTTCAAACTGATGACATAGAAGGACAACCTAATCAAAAGTGCAGGATCTGGAAGGACACTTCGTTGACCCAGATACCTTCTATACTTCAGAAATCCCTTCCAGCAACAAAGGAGGCTGTTCATCCTACTGAGTCTATGCTAGTTCACGGAACGATCCCACTCCTTAGTAATTTCCTTTGTAGGCTGTTTTCCCCATAGTCACATCTTCTCTCAGATTTCTACCACCTAACTACACTGAAGGCAATTTACAGTGGCCAATTAACCAGCCAATTTACATATCTTTGGGATGTGTGAGGAAAACCCATGCAGCCACCAAATGAATAAGTAAACATCACACTTACCTCACTGGAGATCACATATTGACTTCAGACTGAATGGATGTACAGAGATTTTCTTCCATTTCTACTGCTGTTAGGGCTCCTTACAAGAAAACCAAATTCTTTTCTCACACATAGAAAGAAGGGAACTACCAGACACAACAAAGTCCATCACCCATCTTCAATCAAAATATTGTGCTGGCTTCTGGCAGACCAGAAGTTAACTCACCTGGATGGAAGCTCTCCAGTATTGTTTTGGAAATTCTGGATCTTACCTTCATTTTCTCCCAACTTTCCATAGAACTTTTTTTATGGTAACCTTCTGTTATCTATTATTTGTCTCACTCTATTGCCTTTATCCTTGTGTCTGACTGGCTCCCTCTCGTTCACGAGGCAGTTGGTATGCACAACTTCCAAGCTGATTATGAACTTCTTTTTCAAATGGTGTTATTTTGAAATCTACATCTAGAAACCATTTTGTACATCTGACCCTTTCAAATAGTTTCAGCCTCAAAACTGTATGACCGGGCCTGAAGGTGAAGGCAATGACATCTCATTAGTCTTCGGTGTTCATTTGGCAATCCTGGGAGAAGAAATAAGTCCTCTTGCTTCAAAGTCAATGTTGTGCCTTTCAAATCAAAATATTCATATGTCGTATATACTTAACTTCATCCAAAGGTATTATTCATTTAAAAATAGCTTCATCCTCTATTACAGTGAGAAAATCAAGTGAAGGGCTACGGTAAGTTGTACAGAACATTGCAAGGACCAAAATGAGTTGGGGGAAAAAAAACTCTTAGCAGAAAAGAAGGTGGTAACCTTGGAGAAATAGTACATTTGTTTAGCTGTCTGTGTCTAACTTCCCAAAGGCAGGGCTTCCTGGGAGCTGTTGTCTGCCAGTTGTCTGAACCCCAATGGAAATTTTTAGTGCAGCTGAGATAACTTTGGCTTGCACTGTGCAAAACTGAGAAAGAAAGGATTAAATCACTGGAGCAATTTCTCTTTTGTAGACAACAAATGGCTCATTTTACAAAAGAGGAAGATCAGTCAAAGGATAGTGTTGTGAATAACTTCAAGTGCCTACAAGAACATCAGCAAGCATACGAATCCCTGATGTCACATGTGCACAAAATAGTGGCATTCATCCCCCATCCACCTCACATTCTGTGCATGGTCAGTGTCAGGAACCATGGAAGCTCCTTGATGCCTTTGGCTTAGCATCAGGCACTGGTACAGCAAATACAATTAATCAGCACAATTATCTACTTCATAATCAAAACAAAAATATTAACAACTAGACCTTGACCCTAAATGGAAATTATATGTGAAATTGGACCTCGAGTTCCATTTATATCTCTGAGAACCTAAACTGGCTGCAACATATTGATGCAGCTATAAAGACAAGACAGCAGCTGTATTTCATTAGGAGCTTCAGGAGATTTGGTTTGTCAACTGAAACATGCGGAAACTTCTACAAATGTGCTGTGAAGAGCATTATGTCTGGCTGCATCACCATCTAATATGAGGGAGGGATGGGGGCTACTGCACATGATCAAGGTAAGTTGCAGAAACTTGCAAACCTAGTAGCTCCATCATGGGTAGCAGCCTACGTAGACATCTTCAAGGCATCTTCAAGGAGCGGTGCCTTCAGAAGGTGGCGTCCACGATTAATGATCTCTAACCTCCTCCTCCCCCCCCCACCCAGGATGTGCCACTGTTACCATCGAGAAAGAGGTACAGAAGCCTGAAGGCACACATTCAGTGATTCAGAAAACAGCTTCTTTGCCTCTGCCATCTAAATAGATATGAACCCATGAACACTACCTCCCTGCTTTTTATTTCTATTTTTTGCACTGCTTATTTTAACTTAACTATTTAATCAACATATATATACTTAATGTAGCTCAGTTTTCTTTTGTTCCCTATATTTATTTATCATGCATTTCATCATACTGTAGCTGTAAAGTTAACAAATTTCACAACATATACCGGTGTTATTAAACTTGATTCTGATTCTGAAAGGTTAACTATGTGTCCAATCATGTGTATGATAAGAACAGAATAGTCTCTATCCACATGCGGATATACTCTTCTCGGATGACCTAATGATGTGCTCTACTTCCTGTTCAATAGTCAGCCTGTTTTAGATGTGCTGCATGCAGCACAACACAGACTATCCAACACACAGGGGACTTTGGTGACAGACCAGCAGGTTTTCTGGGCTGTTCTTCATATTAATATGCATTTTTTTCTAGATTTTGCATTAGAATCGTACAGCCATCTTCAGCCCATGCTGTCTACGCTATCTATTAGACTGGAAAATACTAATCCCGTTTGCCTACAATGGATCTGTAGCCCTCTGCACATCGGTATCTCGAGTGCTTGTCTGGATGCTTTTTCCGGTATATGCTCAGGATAATTGCCTCCAAGATCTCTTCAGGCAGCGCCTTCTAGATTCCACCTCTTTGTGCAAAAACAACAAAAGGAAATAAACTTGGAACCCCTCTGAGCCTCTTACCTCGGATCTATACCCTGTTGTTTTAAACCAAATCTTCTTACTATTTACCCAATCTATTCCGCTCCTAATTGGATACCTCTATCAGTTCATTCTTGCAGCTTCCTTGGCTCTAGGGAAAGCTAATGCAGACTCTCCAATCTAGGCTACGTTGTCAAGTTGAAGTCTGTTTAAGTTTAATTGTCATTCAATCATACACATATATACAACTAAACAAATCAGCATTCCTCCGGGGTCAAGGTGTGCAAAATGGAGTACATCCAATTGCACACAGCACACAGCACATATAGTTAAGATAGCACACACAATCACAAAAATATGACTAGCATAGCTTGAAGAGAATTAGCATAGTTCCATAGCTTGAAGATTGATGGTACATGGGTGTTATCCTGGTGCTACGATTCTGCACAAGCTCGCAGCAGTTCTTCATGTCATGCTGGGTCTTCTGCCAAAGAAAACATTCCAGCTTGTCTCACGCTGGGTCAGCCGCAGATGAAAGCAATTCAGCAATCCTGCACACTCTCCAAGGTAATCATATCATATTCTTCCTACAGTGTGGCGACCAGAACTGTGCACAGTGCTCATGCTGTGGTCTAACCAATGTTTAACGAAGTTGTAACATGCTCTCTCACCTTTCATTTTCTACCCCCTGGTTGATAAAGACAAGCCTTTAGAAACCATTTATCTACCTTTGTTGCCATTTTCAGGAACTTATGGACTTGTACTCAAAGTTCCCTCAGTTCATGAGCATTCCACTGACCTATATTTTATTGTGTATGAATATATATATCAAATCATGTGATCAATATGCATCACTTTGCACTTATCGGGATTAAGTCCCAGGTACCATTGCATGGTCCAGATTTACAGGTGATCAACATCATGTTGTAGCTGAAAACCTTTATCTTTATCTACATCACAAATTGTGTAATCTGTAGAATTACTAATCACACTGCCTACATTGACATCCCATAAACAGCAAGAGCCCCAGTGATGATCCTCTTGGGATCACATCCACTGTTTATGGTCTTCCAATCAGAAAAGCAATCCCTCCAACACCCAACACGCACAAAATGCTGGTGGAACGCAGCAGGCCAGGCAGCATCTATAGGGAGAAGTGCTGTCGACGTTTCAGGCCAAGACCCTTCGTCAGGACTAACTGAAAGGAAAGATAGTAAGAGATTTGAAAGTAGGAGTGGGAGGGGGAAATGCGAAATGATAGGAGAAGACGAGGGGGTGGGGTGAAGCTAAGAGCTGGAAAGGTGATTGGCAAAAGGGATACAGAGCTGGAGAAGGGAAAGGATCATGGGTCGGGAGGCCTAGGGAGAAAGAAAGGGGGAGGGGAGCACCAGAGGGAGATGGAGAACAGGCAGAGTGATGGGCAGAGAGAGAGAGAAAAAAAAGAGGAGGGGGGAGAAAACGAAATATATCAGGGATGGGGTAAGAAGGGGAGGAGGGACATTAACAGAAGTTAGAGAAGTCAATGTTCATACCATCAGGTTCATGCCCTCCAACACCCATCAGCTTCTATTATCAAGGGAATTTTGGATCGAATTTCCCAGCTGCCTTGGTTCACAGGGGCTCTGACCTTTTGGATCTGACTACAGTGAAGGGCCCTTTCAAAAGCCTTACTATAGTCCATATAGTCAATACCTGCTATGCTGCCCTCATCGATATACCTAGTTAACTCGTTAAAAAAAATGTTCAGTCAACTAAGTGAGACAGGATTTCCCACGATCAAATATTGCTCTGTGAATGAACTTGGGTGAATAGAAAGGCTAGCGCCTATGTTATAAGGAAAGATGTAATTATTTTTATTTATTTATTTATTTAGAGATACAGTGTGGAATAGGCTCTTCCAGCCCTATGAGCCGTGCAACCTGCAGACCACCAGTTTGACCCTAGCCTGATCACAGCACAATTTACAATGACCAATTAACCTATTGACCGATATGACTTTGGACAATGGGAGGTAACCAGAGCACCTGAAAGAAACCCATGCACATACGGGAAGAACATACAAACTTTCTTAGAGAGAATTCTGGAATTGAACTCTGAACTCTGACCCCCCCCCCCCCCACAAAACTGCAATAGTGTTTTGCTAACAACTACGCTACTGTGGCACCCAAAATGGATATGTAAGGTTGTTTTTCTTGTCATGTATACAAGAACATGTATGCACAGGTACAATCAGAAACTTGCTTGGAGTAGTATCACTGGAATATAGCATCGTATAATCATATATCAGGAGCAACACATTATATTCTGCCTGGGTAGCCTCCTGGCATGAATATTTATATCTCCTTCCAGTAAACCAATACTTCCCTCCCCCCCCCCCACTATTCCTCTATTCCCCACTCTAACCTTTTACCTCTTCTGACCTGCTCATTACTTCATTTGAGGAAACGCAAAGTAACAATTTTGATGGAATGGCTGACTATACTTGTGAAGGAAATTTATCTGTCATAAATGATTCATCCTGTGCACAATTATCGAGCAAACCACATCATTTAACCAGAGCTGGAAATAAACAAAGTTTGTCTTGCAGATTCACATGTGGGAGACAAAATGGCAATCACACAGAAAAGCATGACAAATTCACAACTACTATCAATACAGATGCTATCGCAGTGGTCATCTTGCTGGCACCTGCAGGTCATAGCTCCAAACTGAAGGTCATTGCAATGAGCTGATGAAGAAGCTGGCATACACAGGTGACTGCTATAAGAGGCCAAAATAAAACCAGATGAATCAAGTTTGCACGACTCAAGTCTTGATCAACCATAAGCACAACAGTAGGAAGACTGACACCGCTCTGGGCTGCTCTTGGTAAGAATCCAGATAGTTATTTACAGAATTTTGAAGAATATCTCCAAGGAAAAGTACATTTCAACTGAAGATGTATTAGGTGGAAATTCTCCAGACGGAATGTGTTTTAGCAGCTAATATGTGACTCAGTTTATCATGGTAACCAAGTATTATAAAGGGATAGAATTCTACAATGATTAAAAAATTGGACAAGCAGTCAGTTACAGACCACATATCATAGATATGAGTTTGAATCCCACTGTGGAAATAAGGTGAACTCAAATTCATGACATTAAAAAATAAAACTTGAATTTTATCAATGGGTGAAGGGTGCATATTGGGTGGAGGCCAATATTACAATATGTCTGAGTCACGTGAGCTGTAATGTTTCCAAATGCAGATAACAGAAAGGTCATGTGCTACGGCTGAGAAGATAGTGCACTGTCAGGCAATGGATGAAGACACAGTGTCCACTTACCAACATCTTTATGCTGAACTGGCTGGATCAAAAGTGTTCTCCCAATTAACCTGGTCTCATGCTAATGTGACCATAAGGCATAGGAGCAGAGTTAGGCTATCCGCCATTTGATCAACCAAGTGTCAGTGAGTATTTAACCATAAATACATGCAGGAGACTCCTTTTGTAAAGCATGCTCCCATGTTATGTACATCATTTCCACAGCTCTTCTAAGCAACATGGATAAGATTCTGAAAGGAATAAATCACTGCTTATGTAATCAGAAAATGTCCTGATTAGTACATGCGTTGAAAGGAACTTCTTATTCTAGCAGAAGCACGGAGATGATTACACAGATGTAACGTTACATTAAAGGGAAACAAGTATACTTTAATGCATGTGGTTTATTTTGGCTTACAAAAGGACTTCCATATTTTTCGGCCAATGAAAGGTACAGGGCTGTGAAATGTAAGAATATATTTGAGTTGAGGTCATACCCAGTAAGTGGTTTATTAAACAACAACAACACACACAAAATGCTGGTAGAACACAGCAGGCCAGGCAGCATCTATAGGGAGAAGCGCTGTCGACTTTTCGGGCCGAGACCCTTCGTCAGGACTAACCGAAAGGAAAGATAGTGGTTTATTACCTATGTTTTTGTTTGATTTCACCCTTCATCGTTTATTGAATAAAATATCCTAGGTACAACGGTGTGCGCATTACATCTGTTGGGCGTGGTCAAGTTTTGAAGTACTTGCCAATTACAACACCACCATGAATTAGGTTTAACATACACTCAGTGGCCTGCACCCCATTCACTTCTACGTTTGACATGTTGTGCACTCAGAGATGCTCTTTGGCACACTGCTTTTGTAATGTGTAGTTATTGTCACCTTCTTGTCAGCTTGATCCAGTCTGGCCATTCTCCTCTAACCTCTCTCATTAGCAAGGCATTTTGCCCACAGAACTGCCCACTCACAGGACTTTTTTTGTTTTTTTCGCTGTTTTATGTGAACTCTGAAGAATGGTGTGTGTGAAAATCCCAGGAGATCAACAGTTTCTGAGATACTCAAACCATCCCATCTGGCACTAACAATCATTTCACAGTCAAAGCCTCTTGGATCACATCCCTCCTCCATTCTGATGTTTGGTCTGAACAACAACAGAACCTGTTCACCAGGTCTACATGCTTTTATGCATTGAGTGGCAGCCATGTGATTGGTTAATTAGATATTTGCCTTAATGAACAGGTGTTCCTAATGAAGTGGCCACTGAGGGTATGATCTTTCAGGCTATGGTCATGGGATAAAGGATATGTTGCTTTTAGACAGAGACCAATGTACAAAGTAAAAATGTTTTGCAAATAAAAAGAAGAGTTGTAGGATCCTGGAAACTGAGTCTGTAGGATGTTGTAGAGTCAGCTCAGAGTTGAGGTAAGTGAATTTATCCATGCCAGTTCATAAGCCTGATGGTTGAGTTATATATGTTCCTGAACCTTGTGATGTGGGACTGAATGCTCCTGTATCCCCTGTCTGGTAATAGTAGTGAGAAGAGAGCATGGCCTAGATGGTGAAGATCCTTGATGGTGGATGCTTCTTTCTTGTGGCAGTGCTTTTCTTGTAAATGTGTTCATTTGTGGGGAGGGTTTTGCCCATCACTTGTCCACATGGACTGAGCTGTATCCATCACTTTCTGCAGAATTTTCCATTCCTGAGCGTCCAGAGGATGCAACCAGTCATGTACTCTTCACTGTATCTATAGAATTTTATCGATCTGTACATCTGTAGGAGTGGCCTACTCTTGCTCCTTATTCCTCTTTTCCTCTGTGTTGAATGAAATGGACTTAGAGAACTTGTAAGTCAGACCCATTGTTGCTTTTTGTGGTTCCAAACAGAGCCTCATTCAGATTGTTGACAAAATTAAGAGTGTGAATGTGGACCATATGCTGCCACTGAAGGATTTGCATGACAGTGACAGTGTGCATTTGGATTTGGATAATATTGGATTGTGCCACTGCCCACCATGACCATCATCAGAGTCTCCATCAACAGCAGAAACAACAACTGAGGCATCACTAGAGAGCCATAAGGCCATAAGATATAAGAGCAGAATTAAGCTATTCGGCCCATCGAGTCTGCTGTGCCATTCAATCATGGGCTAATCCAATTCTTCCAGTCATCCCCTCTCCTCTGCCTTCTCCCCATACCCTTTGGTGCCCTGCCTAATAAAGAGCCTGTCTATCTCTGCCTTAAAGACACCCAATGACTTGGTTTCCACAGCTTCTAGTGGCAACAAATTCCACAGATTTACCACCCTCTGACTAATGTAAGTTGTCCACATTCTGTTCTATATGGACGTCCTTCAATCCTGATTTGTGCCTTTTTGTCTTAGACTCCCCCATCATGGGAAATAACTTTGCCATATCTAATCTATTCAGGCCTTTTAACATTCAGAATATTTCTGAGATCCCCCCCTCATTCTCCTGAACTCCAGGGAATACAGCCCAAGAGCTGCCAGATGTTCCTCATACGGTAAGAGTCCAACATCTGCAGGAGCTCTTGTTTAAACTGAGAAGACAGAATGTCTCCAGAGGATGAGCATATTGATCTCAGACTTTCAGATAAAGTTACAAAGGGGAAGGGACAAAGATATTGGACCAGTAAGCAGATTTACTAGAGTTTGCTAACCTGTGGGAAGCCTGAACCTATAATTTGCTTATTAATCAATATTACTATTATTTTTTAAATGATGCCCAGATATAACTTAATTGTTGGAAACAAAAAAGTTCTTTTTTATTGGGGAAGTAAAGTAGCATATTTGCATTTGTAGAGATCCTACACTATTACTGGACGTAGGAATTGTACAAAATTTAATCGTAAGTGGGATGTAGTGTGAGTTGGTAGAATTAACATATGCGCAGTTGTTGTTGAAGTGCTAAGTGATCAGTCTTGTTAACAAAACATTTATTATTACTCGATAACTATTGTGTCCATGAGCATGTCTTGACAGCATGTAGTGTCCCATCTGATTTCCTTAAACTGCTAGAAGTTGCATTGTGGGGATTATAGTCTGTGAGGATCAGATTAAACCACTATTCATTGCTTTGTAAAATTAAGCAGAAATGAGAACATATTAACAGTTTCAAAAAGGTGTCTTTGATTCTCATCATTTTGTCAAACGAACATTTTTATTCTCAAAGCACAATGATAAATGTCTTTTGTTGAGATGCTTTTTATGTAATCACACTCTTTCACACATAGAGTTCTGCCTCTCCACAGCTCTCCCTGAGAGCAGAACAAAGACCGAGGGAAAGCTCGTTATGTTCATCTCCAGACTGTACAACTGCCAATCAGCTCTCTGGGATGTAGTGGCACAGACTGTTTGGTACACTGCTGCTGATTGGCAATGTCAGCATTTTGTCTCCTGACACAATGCCTTGTTTCTTGTAGTCGTTATTTATTTGTTTGTGTTTATTTAGCAAGATAGTTCAAAGTGTTCCAGCAATTTGAGTAGTATCACCCCAGCAATTCCCAACAACTCCAATTTAACTCTAACCTAATCACTGGACAATTTACAATTATCAATTAACCTCCCTGGTACATCTTTGTACTGTGGGACGAAACCAGAGCATCCGGGGAAAATCTATGCATTTCATGGGGAGGTCGCACAGACTCCTTACCAAGGATGCTGGGATTGAAGTCCAAGTTCCGACGCCCCAAGCCATAATAGCATGGCGCTAACCACTGGACTACCTTGGCGCACGTTATAGAGTTACAGAGTCATATGTACAGCATGGGAACAGTTCATTCAGCCCATTGAATCCATGCTAACCATCAACTACTATTACTGATGAATCTCTGGATAGTGGGAGTATAGACAGACTCATGAGAAAGAAGGGTGATGGTAGGTCACGTGGCATTTCAAAATGATGCTTCCATGCTATCAGGTAACCATCCAACTTAGAATGACCTGATGAAGGTCAGTTTGTAAAGTTTTAAAATAAGAAAATCACCTTTCCCCTTAAAGTTTTTGGGAAACTTCAACAGCTTGGACTACATTGATTAGAAGGCTGATATTGTAGGGGAAGGGGTAACTGGTGAAGATTATGGGTAGTAAGGGAAAGATTACCAATGGCTTCACAGCAGATGCAAAATTCTTTGCAGAATTATTTGTCAGAAGCACTTTAACACAATCAGAGTGTTAACAATACAGGAAGAGCATTTTGCTCTGATGTCACCACTTGTGCCTGTATTTATTGGCACTCCGTGGGAATCCAGGTTTCCAATGTTGGTATGGGTCAACAGCACAGACATAGCTCAGTTAGCCATCTGATATTAACTTCCTATCAAATGTCAGTTTGCTCTAATCACACATGAATCCTATCTTGTTCTCCGCAATGTTCCTATCAGCTTCTCTCAGATTCTACCACTTACCAGTTAACATCCCGGTTTGTATGTCTTTTTGACGTGGGAGGAAACTGGAACACCTGGAAGAAACCCACATGATCATAGGGCGAACATGCAAACTCCACATAGAGAGTGTCTGGGATCAGGTTTGAACTGATGTTGCTGGAATTGTGAGTTAACAACTCTACTAGCTTCACCGCTCTGCTGTCCGAACCAGCAGTGCTATCTTCTACCCTGTGGCCTGTGTTTCATCTGCCTCTGTGTTACTGCAGAGGAGTCTTCAGAAAGCACTGATTTCACAGACTTCCATGTTCTCTGACTAGAAAGTCAGCCACTGAGCCTGCGCTAAGCTGAACCTGGAGAAACAAGCAAAGATGCAGGAAGTACTCAGCAGATCAGGCAGCATCAATGGAGGAAATAGACAGTTGACCTTTCAGATCAAGGCTCTTCGAATGGACTATTAGACTGGACTATTAATCTTCTTTCATCTGGACTTCAAGAGGTACTGCCTGACATACTGAGTTCCTCCAGCATCTTTATGTTCTGCTTCAGACTCCCAGCATCTGCAGCCTCTTGTGTCTTCAGGTTAAACTTAGAACAGGTACAGCAGCTCTATTCAAATGAACCAGAGACATCAGTTGCTAAAGGAAATATAAATGGTGCATTTTAAAGGGGGAAAAATGAAGTGTGTTTATGTTTTAATCTTGATGTTATAACTTTTAAAAATATTAATGCTTTTTTACCTTATTTTCATTTTTCAACTGGCTGGCCCCAGATATCTTTGAACATCAAAGAAATCCACAAACATTCAATAATGGTAACAGATTTGGCAGCTTGCTGCCCAGGGGATGGGCATTACCAGCTGTCGACACTCTTCTGTGATTGTAGCCGGCTGCTTGTGCTGAGGCAGACCTGCAGCTGGGGCTCTGTGGTGCTGATGTGCTGAGAGTTAGTGGGTGACCGCATCAGATGCCACATTAGAAGCAACAGTATGCTGACATCAGCTCTGCCCTATCGGCTCTGAGTTTACTGACTAGTTAGACAGCGACCACGACGATGACCTCACTGTGAAAGGCAAGCTTGGTATTTGATGGATTCTGAAGTCTGCTGCCCATTAAAGCAACCAATAAAATGGACTGTGGGTTGTAAAATGGCCACTCCAGGATTTATAGTCGCTGTTGCTGGAGCTCATGATTGGAATTGCATGGGCCCACGGGGATCTTCTATTCCCTGTCAACTGGAGAAAGCAGACAACAGTTTTCACAAAGAGTGTTGCTGGAGGTGGTCAGCAGCTACAAGTAGTTTAATGACCCCAGCCAGCAGTGAATTTAGCACTGTGACACTATTTATGTGCATATTATTCCAACTCCCCTCAATCCATCTTTTTAAATTTACTTTGCAACATTTCTCAAAACCAAGTAATCCTTGAAAATTGCCATTTCCATCTGCATGTTCCTCCATGTTTGCATCTGAGATCATAACAATATAAGAGGCCATTCAGCCCATCAATTGTATGCTGACCAAACAGAACCAACTTACTTCCCTGCAACATGTTGTGTCACTCATGACCAGGAACCTCTCCCTGGTTTAGTATTGTACCAACCACCTGTACTAGAGGGTAATTTTACAGCAACCAAGTAATCTAATAGCTAGCACCTCTTTGGGTTGTGGGAAGAAACCAGATAACCTGGAAGGAAGTGGGGGTGGTTCTGAGTGGTTGGGGGGAGGGGAGAATCAACACGATCTTAGGGAGAACATGCAATCTTTACAGCAACAGCATCTAAGGTCATGAAGGAAACCACCAGTTAAAGTTACCAGCAGCTGAAACAAAACCATGTAAAATATTCTTCCCTTTCTCTTTCCAGTTTAGTTCATGTAGTTCATTCATAAGTGTTCACCTGTGAATGAAGTTGAGCAACAGGTCCTTGAAGGCTCCTCAGGGATGATGTCATATACTCTGAGGATCCACCATCAAGTGACTTATGCCCAGCTTCTAGTAACTTGGGTTCTTCTACGTTAGGTGCATGGGAGTTAGGAGCAGGAGATAGCTACTCCAGCATTTAGTGAATTCATGCCTGATCTGAAAGTAACCAGATCCTTCACGGTTCCTTCTACCTGGAGTAACCTTTCAACCTTCCGTTTATCTGCTTATCAAATGCCTTAAAAATAACCAGGGTCTTCCAATGTCCTTTAAGGAGAAGAGTTCCAAAGATTTGCAGTTAGGATAAATCCCTCATCACAACTGATTTCAGGAGAGCACAGCATAGTTGGAAGATTAGTGGAAAGCCTATGCCACAGTGTGCAGGATTGCCCAAGCTCTGTTCAGCAGCCCCTACCTGCCACACCTTGGGGCCTGTCCCCACACTCTATATTTTTCAGCCAGCAGCCATGAGAGTTGAGGCGCTGGAACCAGAAGGCCTGTTGACAATTGCACGTTTGTGGTGAATGCTGAAGTTGGCCCTGAAGATGCCATCAATGTTTGCAATGATGCCTTTCTTCCAAGAAAGAATGGGTGTCACCCTTAGTAGCAGCTGCAGTAGCTAAAAGAGCTCGCGCAGGGTGAAGGTCACCTTACATAGGGTGTCAAGCAGCCCAAAGGTGGTCTATTGACCCACAGCAAAATGCTCAGGAGGCAATTCCCAGTAAAAAGCATGAGTGCCAAGAGATGGATGATGTTACATTGGGAGCGCTCATCAAATCCTTCCCTTTCTCACTAGTTGTTCACCCACACCACTTCAGTGAAGGTCTTTGGGGCCTCTCTCATTCTACATTTTACTGTGAAATCAAGTCTGAATTCGATGTCAGGAGAAAGTTTCTTTCCTTTGTCAGACTCACGAACTGGAAAGGAAGAAAATCACCTCCAATCTCAGCTCACCTAAAACTTACAAATTCTGAGTCATCGATGCCTTTCAACCTATTTCCAAGGAAAGCCATTATTATTATCATCATTATATCCACACAAGGACATTTATTATAAGTATGTATCATAAAATAACTATTTATATGCTGAGACATTAAGCTGCAGACTGAACGTTACATATTGTCTGTGACAATTTGATGTTGCTACAGTGCAAATGTACCACATGAAGGCCCTGTCCAACAGACTAAATGGATACAAAGAGCATGTCTATGCTTAACACTACAATATAGTGAATTCTGGTTAATTGGGACACATTGGGATCAGTACATTTTTTGGCTGCCCAAAAAAGCAGAAGTTTCATGGAAATAGGTAAAAAGATATAACAAAAAACACACTACCATTTAACTGAATAAAACAGTATGCATCTAAATGAAATACAGAGCAAAGTAGAACACTACCAAAACTATTACAGTACTATAAAACTCCACATATATATTGATACGTGGTACCCTGTTCTTTTGATAGACTAAATTATCAAATTCAGTGCAGAGACCTCATGCAGATAATAGACTGCCTTCAGACAATGCTTTCAGCTTCATCCTCCAAACCTTCACTTACACTGTAACATTCAAGATGACTGCTGATACCTTCAAATTATTCATAGTTCTTGACTTGTTGAAGTAGTGAAATCATTTCATTTTCACTCACTCCCAACCATTTCTGGCATCTCCAAGCCTGAACGTTTGAAACTGCACTGAGCAAAACAGTTCTGAATTGTCTTACTGTTTATTTCTCACCAACTATCAGTGACAAAAGACCCTGCTTTTTGAATACTGTACAAACTCATGCGAGTGACACTATTTAAAAACTGTTTGTTCAAAGCATGGTACAGTGTCTAACAGTCACGTGATGTGCATGCGACTGACCCCAGTTAGAAACTGTTCGGCAACAATCTCCTGTTCCAATTAAGCAGCAGTGTCCCAAATAAATGAAGGGAGTCCTGACTATTTTCTCAATTCTTTAAGGGTTGATCCAGATAGATAGATACTTATTGAACCCAAAGGAAATTACAGTGTTACAGTAGCATTACAAATGTACAGGAACAAATATTAGAAGAGAAGTGAGAAAGAATAAAAAATGTTACTTCAAACAGTCTAACAGGAGGGGTCATCACTCCCCCAGCTCTAGGTTGGCTAATTATAGAGCCTATTGACCAAGGGTAAGAATGGCCTTATATAGCTCTTTGGAGCAGCACAGTTGTCTTGGTCTATTTCTAAAAGTGCTCCCCTGCTCAGCCAAAGTGGTATATCGAGGGTGAGAAACATTGCCCAGAATTGTCAGGATTTTCCGCAGGGTCCTTTGTTCTACCAAGCCTCTACTGCGTCCAGTTTGACTCCAATAACAGAGCCAGTCTTTCTAATCAGTTTATTGAGCCTGTTGGCATCACCCGTGTTGATGCCATTGCCCCAGCACACAAATGTGGTTACCCTCATTAACCAACTAGAATCAGAATGCAGATGCAGAAAAAATTTGGATTTAAGTGGCATCTTTCAAAACATGAAAATACCTCAAAACTTTCATGTACAATAGTCTCCAGAGTTTACAGAGATTGGTGCGATAAACAAAAAAATCATCCAGTAAACGGCAGATCTACGGGAGAAAATGCCTTAATTTGAGAGATCTGAGGAGAATGGCCCGACTGGTTTAATCTGACAGAAAGGGGACAGAAGTGTTCAGAAGAGCATCTCTGAATGCACAACATATTGATCCTTGAAGCGGATGAGCTTGAGAGGCAGAAAACTACACTGGGTTCCACTCCTGTCACTTCTAAATCAAGAGGCTCACAACCTTTTTTTAAGCCATGGACCAATACCATTAAGCAAGGGCTCGTGGATCCTAGGATGGGAACCTCTGCTTTAAATTTTTCCTATTCATGTACTTACCTAGATGGCTTTTCAATGCTGCTAGTGTACCCACCTCAACCACTCTTTCTGGCAGCTCGTTCCAAATACACACCACCCTTTGTTTTTTTTTTTAAAAAGCTGCCTTGATAACCATTTAAAATCTCTCACTACACCCTCTTGATTTTTTAGCATCTACTCCCTGGGAAATAGACTATATGCTTTCACACTGTCAATGGCTCTCAGTTCTGGAAGGATGTAGAAACCATAGAAAGGGTGCAGAGGAGTTTTACAAGGACGTTGCCTGGATTGGGGAGCATGCCTTATGAGAATAGGTTGAGTGCATTGGCCCTTTCTCCTTGGAGTGATGGAGGGTGAGAGGTGAGCTAATAGAGGTGTATAAGATGATGAGAGGCATTGATCATGTGGTGATCATGTCAGAGGCTTTTTCCCAGGGCTGAAATGGCTAACATGAGAGGGCACAGTTTTAAGGTGCTTGGAAGTAGGTACAGAGGAGGTGTCAGAGTTAAGTTTTTTATGCAGAGAGTGGTGAGCGTGTGGAATGGGCTGCCAGCGACAGTGGTGGAGGCAGATACGATAGGGTCTTTTAAGAGACTTTTAAATAGGTACATGGAGCTTAGAAAAATAGAGGGCTATGGATAACCCTAGGTAATTTCTAAAGTAAGTACATGTTCGGCACAGCTTTGTGGGTTGAAGGGCCTGTATTGTGCTGTAGGTTTTCTATGTTTCTATGATCTTGTATATCTCTATCAAGTCACCCCCCCATCTTTTAAATTCCAAGGAATAATGCCCTAGCCTACACAACCTGTCCTTGTAACTCAAGCCCCCTATTCCGGGCAACATCCTGATTCATCTTTCCTGCACTTTTTCCTGCAAAGGTGATACTATACCTGTGCATTGTAATCTGGAAGGAATTGATTGGAACGTAGGAAGAAAAAAATTGCATTAATCTAGGATTAGTGTGACTGATGGTCAGTGCAGCCTATGTGGGCTGAAGGGCCCGAATCAATGGCCCTTTGTCTCTTTTTCCTTGGGCTTCATGGCTGCCTTGCTGTTTCCTCTGTGTCAACATCTAAGTCTGAGTTCTAAAGCAGGTGAGCATCATAGAGCTTCAAAGCAAATATTCTTTATTAATATTCTTTACCAGTTGATTAGCACCCGACTGATTACACTGGCTGACACTATGACGAATTAAAAGTCATGCCACATGATACACAAAGTGATAGGCACACAACGCATAACCTGCATTTCCTGACGGTAGATGTTGCTTACAAGCCTTTGTTGGCTTTCTGCATGGGATCTTCTGCATCACCAAACACTGCTGAAGTTTTTTAATCAGCCTAGCATGACCCATGATGACACTATCATCACGCTATGCCCAACAGCATCCTATAATCATAGAATTATAAAGCTATACAGCACAGAAGCAGACACATTGGTTCATCAGGTCCTTGCCAACCCATGTGGACTATAGCTCTCCCATCATATACAAATTTCTCTTAAATTTTAAAATCAAACCCACTTCCATTGGTACTTGTTCCATACTCTCACCACACTGTCTCACATGTAGACATGATGATGGGAAAATGACCTCGCCTCCCAGGATGGTGGTTACATGAATTTGAGCCAAACTGAAAGAAAATGAGCATCAGTGCCACTGGAGCAACAGAAACTCCACAACTGAGCATTGCAAACATGTGGACATGGCTGATGACATTTTAAGCAGGAGAAGGATTGATAAATACACCCTACCAGAATAGTACAGGCGTGTTGACAGGGCAAGCATTTGCTATTGTGCAAGTCGACCAATGTGCAGGTTCAAGGGCCAAGAGATGAAGCGAGTCAGGCCACAAGTCGACAGAGCTCACTGATTCATTTACTCCTCTCTCCCACTTGCTTCGCTCAAACTGAATCTCGGCCTGGCTGCTGTTTTTAAAAACCTCTGGGGTTTACTCATGAATTGCCCATCAAGCTTATGGCATAACAACAAAAGTAATTGAATGTGTAGGTAAAGACATCATCAGATCTAATATTATAACATGAGTCAAGTACTTTGATTATTTTAGCAGGGTTGAATGGCAATTTAACTGCATGTAATTTGTCATTCTATATAGGAAATTAAGCTGAGTTTTTAAAATCCTTTTCTGTCCATTTCATGATCAAATGTTTCTGCACAGAAATGAACGGAGGACCAGGTGTTGGGTGTTCTTCGAATCCTTTATTTGCAAGTGAAATTGGATCTGGCACATCAAAAAGACTGAAAATACTGGTCAGGGATTGCTGACAACAACCTGGTCTGTGCCACATAAAACACATATTCTACACATGTTACATCAACATCTTCAATAAACTCTGCGTAAGAGGAGAAAATCTCAGAGCCAAATGAGGCAATAATAATGATCCATCTGCTTGACTTTCACCGCACGGTAAGCCAAGTGATGAATCGCAGATCAGTGGTATCCTGTAGAACTGCAAGTATTAAACTCTCCCTAAGCCTGCCTACCTCTTCATTGGATATACCATAGTCTGGGATACCAGCTCCCGAATGGAGAGATTTGCGTTTGCCCCTCCTGGGCCATGCCATACAAAACAACAATTGTGGGACGGGGTTTGGAGCATTGGTGAAGGAGGGTTCTGGAGGATGGGGTGGGTGGGAACGGAGACAGGATTTGCTCTTCATTATTTGTCTCAGTTAATGACACACACTGAACTGGCAATTCATTGTCTTCAGGTATGCACTGCCTCAGAAGGCAGTGGAGGCCAATTCTCTGGATGCTTTCAAGAAGGAGCTAGATAGGTATCTTATGGATAGGGGAATCAAGGGATATGGGGACAAGGCAGGAACCGGGTATTGATAGTAGATGATCAGCCATGATCTCAAAATGGCGGTGCAGGCTCGAAGGGCCAAATGGTCTACTTCTGCATCTATTGTCTATTTGTAGTGCTAGGAAGAATGGGAGGTCAGCTGCTGTGTAGTGTTATGTCCAGATTGACTTGTTATAGAAAGGAGCACAACTGACTGAAACAATCAGGTTGAAACTCAAAGTAAATTTATATCTAAGTACGTGTATATTATCATATTCTATCTTGTGATTCATTTTCTTACGGGCATTTACAGGAAAATAAAGAAATACAATAGAAAAAACTGTACAATAATTCCATTTAATATCCGAGAAGTGTACAATATACAGCCTGAAATTCTTGTTCTTTGCAGACATCCACAAAGACAGAAGAGTGACCAAAGAAAGAGTGACAATAAAAAAGTTAGACCCCCAAAGCCTCCCTACTCCCCGTCCCATGCACAAGCAGTAGCAAAGTAATGACCCTCCCCCACCCCCAATTACTTCAGCAAAAATAGTATCAGTACCCTCCTCCCACCAAGCAAGCAATAGCAAAGCCCCCCCCCCCCAAGAGAGACCATGATCTGCCGTACAATTCAACACCACAGGCTCACTCGCTCTCTAATAAAGGGATAGAGAGGTGCCTCCTTTTCTCAGTGAGAGAAGAGAACAACAGAACAAATGTTAAAGTCTGCAACGTTGCTATTGTCTGAGTTCTCTAACTTGAGGACCAGCAACAAACTCTCCCCCACCAACAAGAGAAAGAGGGAGTGAGATCTGGGTACAGAGCCCCCAACAGCTGATCCGCTGTTCCTGATGTTTCGTTTTCTCCCGTGAGGCTTCAGTCAGTGGCACTGGCACAGACTCGGCTCATCCCCATGGCCTCGGAACTCCAAAGGTGCACTCGTCTTCTAGGTTGCGTCCTTGGGATATCAAATAACAGCTATCGATGAGCCCCAGAAGTGGGTCCCATCGCTGCAGGGAATTGAAGTTTGAGTGTAGCTGTAGGTCAGGGTCTTTGACAGAGCCCCATTCTCCTTGAAAAGGGAAAAGAGAGACATTAAAGGTAGAAATCAAGATATTTCCTCCGATGAGCTCGAAGAACTTGCTATTGAGCACCATCGTAGCTCTGCCCCATAAACAAAAACTGACAAGTAACCAACATGCAAAAGAAACCAATTGTGCAAAAAAAAGTCATGAACATGAATTGTAAAGTCTTTGAAAGTGAGTCTATAGGAGGTTCCGGTGACGTCATCGTCGAGAATGGCAGCTTAAGTCACTAGCTCCTGCGGAAAAACGCGTATTAAGCCCCACTATTCCATCAAATATAACATTTTTTGAAAAATTTGAATTGAAAAGAGGGGCAAGAATGGGGAAAAGGAATGGAAATAAAAAAAGCGACACTGCGGAGCCTGCGTCTGAGAGGAGTGCAGCGGGCGGCTCTCCGACCCGATCGCGTGCGAGTAAGGCGGCTACTGGGTCTCATTCAGGCGAAGCGGCGAATACCTTCGAAATCCTGAAAGAAATAATGGAGGTCCAGAAAGAAATAAAGCAGCAGCTCTGGGATATTAAGGCAGAACTCGCCAGCGTTAATCAAAAAATAGCGGTGGCAGAGACTCGAATTGAGAAGGTGGAAGATCACGTTCAAAACGTGGAACACACACTGAGTAAGACAATAAAAATATTACATCACCAAGAAGGTAAACTGCTTGATCTGGAGGGAAGATCACGGCGGAAAAATATCAGAATCTACAAAGTTCCTGAAGGAGCGGAGGGCTCGTCTATGATGGAGTTTGTCGAAAAGCTGCTGCAGGACGCGTTGGATATTCCCTCGGTTATGAAGCTGGAAATCGAGAGGACGCACCGCGTGCTGGTTCCGAAACCGGCCCAGGACAGAAAGCCATGCTCTATAATAATTAAATTCCTTCAGTACAGCACCAAGACGCAGATTCTACAAGGGGCCTGGAGTAAGAAGAGAGTGTTTTTCGATGATAAATTAATATATTTCGACCAAGATTACCCCCCCCCCCCCCCCCCGCGGTCCTGCAGAAACGCAAAGAATACTCTGAAGTAAAGCGAGTACTAAAGCAAAATAAGATTAGATTTCAAACGCCGTACCCTGCTAAACTTCGAGTGTTTTATGACACCGGGACGCAGTTGTACCAGATGGTGGAAGAGGCGACTATAGACATGAAGGCCAGAGGTTTGCCTGTCAGTGTCACCAAAATGAGGGAAAGCCTGACTGAGGAACTGTTCCGCTCTGCTTGAGAAATAGTGCGAGAATCGAGAAGGCAGGAGATGGGAGGAGGCCAAGAGAAATATATCAGGAAGAGACCGGGAGTTTCCCAAAGACAGTCCTCATTCCCTTCAGTTTAGCTAACTTTAAAAATGTTGAGAAGCTAAATGAAAGCAAAAGTACATGGTGATATACCTATCTTGAGAAATACTTATGTTCTTATTTGTTCAGGGAGTAGATCGATTAAGTTTTATTCTAATTTCAATGATACTGATGTACCATCAATAACTCTCGGCGACGTGAGGTGAGAGATAGGCTTTTATTATCTGGAAGAGAGAGCACTATCAGCAGCAAGAGACTATCACACAACATCCTGGAGACTGAGGGAGGAGCAGTGCCTCCAATCGCCTTTATACCGGGGTCCGTGGGAGGAGCCACAGGAGCAGTCAGCAAGGGGGGGGGGGGCGTGTCCAGACAGGTATATATAGTTCACCACAGATACATTGACAGATAAATACAGATGGCTCAGGACAAGGTAAAATTCATTTCTTTTAATGTCAATGGGCTATTAAATCCAATCAAATGTAAGAGAATTTTATCCAATTTGGAACAATTTGATTCATACTGGGAAAAATGGTTTAACTAAATAATGCCTCATAGGCTTGACTTTATTCTCACAAATCAATGAATCTGTTGTAAAAACAAAAGATCACTCCCGACTGCTACATAGTTCTTTCCTTTTGCTTGTTTTTTTCTTTCCACTCTTTTCTATAAGTGTATACCTCGGATAAATACTTTGTAGAGATTTGTGATATATATGATTATATGATATATATGTACAATGTCTGAAACACATCTTATGGAAATGTTTGATGATGAACTTCAATAAAAAAATAAATTACAGAAAAAAAGAAAGTGAGTCTATAGGTTATGGACTCAGTTGTGAATTGTGGTGAATGAAGTTATCCTCCCTCTTATTCTGATTCAGAACCAACAGGACAGCATAGTGCAGTATCTGCTCGAGCTGCTGCCGGGTTCAATCCTGACATCAGGTGCTGCCTATGTGGAGTTTGCATGTTCTTTCTGTGACTGTATGGGTTTACCTAGGGTGGTCCAGTTTCCTCCCATTTCTCAAAGGTGTGTGGATTAACAAGCAGCTGTAAATTGCCCCTAGTTCATGGATGAGAAGTAGAATATGTGGAAGGGGGTGGAGTTAATAGGAATATGGGAAGAATAAAATCATTTTGGGTGGGATTCATATAAAGTGGGTTCTGGATGATAAGCATACACTAGGTAAACAAAGCACCTTTTTCTTGTGCTGTATCACTTCACAAATCTAAATTTTAAAAATTCCCTGATGAAGGATCTTGGCCCTAAATGTTGCCCATTTATTCCCCTCTATAGATGCTGCCATGTTACCGAGCTCTTACAGCGTTTTTGTGTGTTTTACTCTGGTTTCCCAGTGTCTGCAGGAAAGTCCTGTGTTTACCTTTATGATTGCCTGAACTTCTGAGTGCATTGCCTGAAAAGTTGGTGGAAGTGCACTCCATAATATCTTCCAAAGAGAATTGGATCAGAGTCAGAATCAAGTTTAAATTCAGCAGCATATGTCATGAAAGTTAATAACAGCAGCAGCAATACAATGCAATGCATGATAAATACAGAATAAACAAAAAAATAAATTACTGTAAGTACTCATATGTATATTAAATAGTTAAATTAAAAATAGTGCAAAAATAGAAAAAAGGTGAGGTAGTGTTCATGGTTTCACTGTCCATTTAAAAAAATATGGTGGAATAATTAAAAACGTTTGAGGGCTTTGGGAAAGAGACAAGAAGTGTGATAATTTGAGAGCCTTTACAAAGAATTTGTGAAGAGTTTCGATACTGAATAATCCCGTAAATACTTCTGTGTCTAGTTTCAGCTCCAACAACATATTTTCGGTCTCAGAGCAAAACTATAAAGTTTTATGTCCCCAACACAAGTGCCCGTCAGGGCTGTGTCCTAAGCCCCCTCCTTTACTCTCTCTATACTCATGACTGTGTCGCCACCCACAACTCTAATTTGCTGAATAAATTTGCTGACGATACTATATTGTTTGGCCTTATCTCAATTAATAACGAGGCAGCCCACAGAGAAGAAGTCATCACCCTGACACAGTGTTGTCAACAAAACAACCTCTCCCTCAATGTCACAAAAACAAAAGAGCTCGTTGTGGATTACAGGAGGAATGGAGACAGGCTAACCCCTGTTGATATCAATGGATCCTGGGTTGAGAGAGTGAACAGTTCTAAGTTCTTTGGCATAAACATCACCGAGGATCTCATGTGGCCTGTACATATGGGCTGTGTGGTGAAAAAGGCACAACAGCACCTCTTTCACCTCAGATGGTTGAAGAAGTTTGGCATGAGTCCTCAAATCCCAAGGACTTTCTACAGGGGCACAACTGAGAGCATCCTGACTGGCTGTATCACTGCCTGGTATGGAAACTGTACTTCCCTCAGTCGCAGGACTCCACAGAGGGTGGTGCGGACAGCCCAGCACATCTGTAGATGTGAACTTCCCCTATTCAGGACATTTACAGAGACAGGTGCGTAAACAAGGCCTGAAGGATCATTGGGGACCCGAGTCACCCCAACCACAAACTGTTCCAGCAGCTATCATCCGAGAAACGGTACCGCAGCATAAAATCCAGGACCAACAGGCTCCGAGACAGTTTCTTCCACCAGACCATTGGACTGAATAATTCACGCTGATACAATTGTATTTCTATGTTATATTGACTGTCCTGTTGTACATGCTATTTATTACAAATTACCATAAATTTCACATTTAGATGGAGATGCAATGTAAAGAATTTTACTCATGTATGTGAAGGATGTAAGGAATAAAGTCAATTCAAATCAATTCAATAAAGTCAATTCAATTACCAGCAGCAAACCTCTCCCTGGATCTACTTTAATTCTGGAAGAAGCTAAGGCTGAGCCTAAATTCTAATTGCCAAGGCTGTCATAAAACATGCCTTACAGGTGGTTCTGGATCCAGTACAAGCAATATAATGGCTGATTTAAAGGTGATGTCAAATGTCAAAATTACAATTAAATTAATTACTGTACTGCTGTTGTCACATTGACTCATTCTTGTCCCTAATATAAATCTGACTTTTTCAAATGCTATAGGTCTTCATGTAACATTCATTGCCGCTTGAGATAATTGAGAAGCCTTTAGCTCAGTCAATCCCCGCTTGAGGGTCAGACTTCCTTTTCCCTGATAGTTCACCTATATTTCTGAATTTAAAATAGAAAAACAATTTTCATGATAACTCATTTTGAAAATGCCAGTGTTTTGCAGTGCAATGCAAATAATTTTGTGAAAAGGAATTTATTCAGATAACTATATACAAAGCGGATAGAACTGTTGGTCAATGTAAGTATAGCAAATCAATTCCACCAATCATGGTGAAGTAACATCCTGTTACCTGCCTTCAGATTTGAAAGTTACTTTGTAAATTATAATTTCATTATCTTCTGAATTCTTCCCTCTTTGGTAAATTGAAAGAGTAATCAAGCTGAAGTGATCTGAAGCACCCTTCCTAAGAAGTTGTGTAATTTATCATGGAGCTGTCTAACAGTAGTGTGGCCTAAAACATCCTTTGTTTCCCTCGGCTATTCCAGCAATTTGTATCTACACAGCACTTCGCTCAGAGAACAATTGAAGCCAAATTAATATAAAAGCCAATAACTGCCAGTGAAGAAGCTAGCCATGCTTTTAATCTTTTTAAATTGTACATTCCTCAGTCCCAAAGCAAATAGTCCAACACAGTTTTCTAATTGCACTTAAATTTTTACTGAGTTTGAAAATAAGTAATAAATTTCCCTTCTCATTCCACTAACTTGTCAATTCCATTACATTCAATCAAACGGGAGAGATGTACACTTGTGAACTTTTAGTTACGCCTTGAAATGCGTTGCCTAGTTGCTCTGTTCAGAAAGCGCTTTCTATGGGAAACAAGTTGTATGCATGCCTACAAAGGGTTTGGTGTGCGGGTCTGGTAGGGTGAGAGGTGAGGACTAGGGGATCTTTATGTTTGTTCTCTCAGGTGGTGGTGGTAACAAGGGGTGAGGAGTGAACAGAACGAGGGCAGATTTATGGGAAATAGATGGAATGCAGGTGAGGACTCCATCCATGGTAGAGAGGCTAAGGAGACCCCTATCTTCAGATATTTATGCATGTTTGCTTTAAATCAGGGATTGCAACATGAAAATACTTTTATTTTTGCACTAGTAATTCAATTTAACTATTTTTTAAAATATATATATACACACACACACACATTCTTACTGTAATTGAATTCTTTTTCTTTTTCTGTATTATCGTTGTACTGCTGCTGCAAAGACATCAAATTTCATGACATATGCCAGTGATATTAAGCCTGAATCTGGTTCTGAAATGTTTCCAGTTACATGTGTAGAGGAGGGGAATTTGTTGCCATAGCTGAAATAGAATAAAGCAAAATAGCTTCATAATTAAAAAGGAAATTTAAATTATTTACTTTGCAATCTGCTCTTAACCTTGTGAAAATCATCAACTCTTAGAATAGCAATGTAATTATAATGGTAACAACATATTGCTGTAAAAATGACAACCTCTTACAAGTCTATTTTAATGCAATATGAATGAACCGCTTGAAAACTTCAGTAATTATTTTCAGTCAGTTATCAACAGGGAGGAAATTCGCCTTGAACTTGGTTAATGATTCTGTGTTGAGTCTCAGTTTCTTTTGTGAATGGTGAACGCCAAGTATAATGTGAAGATCACCATTTTTGTTCTGTGTTCCTTCACACCAGGGACATTCTGATCATGTGCAGTAGTTTCTGATGCTGAGCAGTAACTCCTGGCATTTTCATGTATGAGTCACTTGAGCTTTTTGCGGGCTAGCCCAGTTAAGTAGCATGCTTGAAAGACGTAAGTAAACCTTAAGACTGTGTGACTTAAAGGAAGCCTACTCAAAAAGGGCTGAGGTTAGTGACGGATCTCCATTTTCAGCTGTCCTCCTTTATTTGATGACCCACCCCTCCTTCAGAGATGGCCCACACCACAGCAGCAACCTCCATCCACATGCCAAGCTTGTGGCTGCTGCCTCCGATTTGCGCCCCACTAATCTCTTGATGAGGCCTGATACCGAGCCAACAGTTGGCAATGAACTCTTCAAACATCAGCATGTGATAATAGACTGAAATTCACTGAGCCCATCTGTTCCCTTCCCCATGAGTGCCAATTTAGCCTGGCTTCCAATACAAAACATCCTTGTGTGTTGCTGAATTGTGATCACTTAACATGCTTTACGATTGCTGTGTCACCATTTAGGGCTTTGGTATGACTGAAAAACAAATAGTCCCCTCATGAGCCACCAGACGAGCTTGGGTAGGCTAGGACATTATATCTCAGAGTGTAGGAGGCTGAGAGGCAACTATATAGATGTGTATAAAATCATCAAGGGCTTAGGCAGTCTTTGTTCCAGAGAAGGGCAATCAAAACCTGGAGGTCTGATGGACCTCCAGGGCTTGAAAGGCTTATTGCTAAACTCAGCTTTCTCGCACAGTAGCACTGACATTTCAAAGGGTCAGAGATGGTGGTTAAATGATTAACAAATATTCTTTGCTTACCTCTTAGTTGCAAAGAAGAATCAGTCTCCAATTCTTAATGTAAATTGCAAGCAGCAATCAGTTTGAAGTTGGAAGCAGTGTTTCAGAATATCGGCTGCTAGCCCACAGCAGATGGCTCCCTGCTCAAAGATCCGCTTTGCAAAGTGAAGTGACCAAGAGGCTTCTTGTCTGCATTAGCCAAACTCAAGACAATGGGGTTATGCCACATAGCAGATCAAACATGATGGTTACAAGTTGGGATATTTGTGCATTCAGGGGGTCTACACACAGAGCATTAACTGTGGATGTTTGCGATCTCTGTCACCAGAAGTTTTAAGACCATCTGTGAGAGTTGCTTTGTCCCAACAAAGGTATCTGGAAATCATCATATGCAGATGATGTCATTCAGTACACAATAGTATAAATATCACAAGCAATGGGGATTGTTAGGAATAGCAAGGATAAAGACAGAAAGATGGGGCTAAAGACAGAGGAGCTAGAATTCATTCTTCAACCTTCATTTTCTGTGGCAGACAACTTTTTTGCCAACAACTTGTTGGTATATTTTTAAAGTTCATAAGAATTGTAGCAGTGCTTGGAAATCACTTGTAGTTTAAAAATACTTTGTAATTCAGAAACCTTTTATAATTTAAAAAATCCTCTGTGAGCATTAAATATGTTAAGAACTATTTGACTAAATTCAAACAGTTATTAAAAATAAAATAACTGTGTTTAAACTACTTTGTTAGTTGGAAGTGTCTCCTCCTTAGTGGGGGGAGGGGTCCCATCACTCAAGTAGTCGGTAATGGCAGCTAAACCTCTCTGTAGAGGCTAGACAGAGAAGTAAGCTAATCCTTGAAGAGGATACAGTATAACCTTCCGGTAGATTACGTTAAAAGAGGGCTTAGAATCTTTTGAGTTTAAGGCTTTTGTGGACAGAAAACCCAATACCATACTGGGGACGTGGTTAAATGTGAGATGCCTGGGGGCAACTTCTTCACCAGAAGGTGATGGGTGTGTGGAATGAGTTGTGAGAGGAAATGGTTGAGGCAGGCGCAGTCACAACATTTAAAAGACACTCGGACATGGGTAAGAAAGGGTTAGAGGAATGGGGGCTAAACAAGGTTAAATGGGACTAGGTTAGATCGGCATTTGATTGGCATGGACCATTTGGGCTAAAGGGCCCGTGTCTGTAACTGTATGAGCTCCGATCCCAAAAAGTAGTTTTGATTACTGTTGTAGAAAACATAACCTCCACACTGCAAGCTCTCACTAACAACCCTGAAGCCAGACAACCTGATTTCAGGTGATAGTGTAATGTTAACCATTGCTCACAGGTATGTTAAGTGAGAGCTATAAATGAAAGCTGCAGACATAGGGAATGCTGGTCAGTGTATCACCTCTAGTTATATGCACTGGACCTTGAGGTGAGAGGCCCTGGGTTTGAATACAGCCAGCTCCTTGCACGCTTTCAATCTGTGCTGGGTTGAGCGTCAAGCTAGCAACTCAGCTTCATTAAAAAAAAGACAAAAATGCTGAAGAAACAGCAAAATTGAAGCCTAATGCATCGCAAGGCAGGGAAAGGAACAACAACAGACACAGGGAAGGAAGGAGAGACATACATGCATACATATGTGCACAGATACATACATATCAACATAAATACATAGACTAAATGCATAATTTTGACTTTCTTTTCTCCTATTGAATTCTCAGCTCTCTGGGAAAAGAGTTAATGAGAGGACAACCAGTTTCATTCCATCCTTCTTGGTTTGTGTTTCATTACTGGATCTGTCTATGGGACCAGAGCTTAAATATATATTTTTTTACACTTTTACCTCAGGTTTGATAGTTTGGTTATAATGTGTGTCCAGCCACCAATATATGCTGGAATTGGAATTGGTTTATTATTATCACATGTACCGAGATACAAGGAGAAGCTTATCTTGCATAGTGTGCATACAGATCAGATCACTGAGATAGAACAAGATAAAAACTTTTTCCCTCCCCGTGACTTGTAAAAATGCAATTATCTTCTCTCAGTTCCTGTACCTCTGCTGCATCTGTTCTCAGGATGAGACATTTTACTTGGAACATCAGATTTGCCTTTTTTTCCCTGAAAACATCAGCTCCCTTCCACAGCTCCTCATGTGTCTGTTCTTACCTCATCCACTCCCCAAAATAATAGGGATAGGGTTCTCCTTGTCCTCAGCTACCTCCTATCACTAATGGGATCTAATGGGATCCTATCACAAAGCACACCTTTCCTTCGCCTTCCTCCTGCTGTCTGCAAGAAATGCTCACTCTGGGATTCCCTTGTCCACATGTCCCTCCCCAGTGATCTCCCTCCTGACACTTACTCCTGCAATTGTGACACGTGCTGTCCCTGTCCGTCACCCCCATTCAGGGCCCTGAACAGTCCTTCCAGGTGAGGTGGCACTTCACCTGCGACTCTGTCAGGTTCATTATAGCATCAGGTGTTGCTGGCGAGACCTGACATGGATTGGGGGACTGCTTTATTAAGCATCTTCACTCTGTCTGTCACAACAGTGTGGATCTCCTGATGGCCACCTGCACATCTTGCTGACATTGAGGGAAAGGTTGTTATCATGACACCATGTACCTATACCTCCTTCCTATACTCTGACTCATCTCTATTTGATTCATGCCCATTACAGTGGTATCGACTGTGAACTTGTAGATGGAGTTACTACAGAATCTGCCCACATAGTCATGAGTCTACTGGGAACAGAGTAGGGGGGCTGTGGATGCGACGTTGGAGAGCGCTGGTGTTCAGAATGATTGTGGCGGAGGTGTTGCTTCCTATCCTTGCAGACTGTGGTCAGAAAGTTGAAATCAGACTTGGCCCTTGAGGAATACAAAGGAAGTAGGAGAGTACTTAAAAAGGGAATCAGGAAGGCGAAAGGAAATCAAGAGGTATCCTTTCTGAGTAAAATTAAAGAGAATCCCAAGGCATTTTATCCACTAAACAGGACATACCCTTGGAGAGGGTAGGACCATTCAAGGACAAAGGAGGGAATTTATGCCTGGAGCCTGAGGAAATGGGCAAGATACTAAATGAGTACTTTGCATTGGTATTCGCTAAAGAGGAGGTTAGAGAGATCAGGGAGAGGTATATCAGTATTGTGGAATGTGTGAATAGGAAGAAGGAGGTGGTGGGCCTCTTGAAGAACATCAAGGTGCACAAGACTCCAGTGTCTGATGGGATCCATTCCAGGTTACTGAAAGAGGCAAGAGGGGTGACTGCTGGAGCATTGACAGAGACCTTGACAACTTTTTAGTCACAGGTGAAGACCCAGAGGACTGGAAGATAGCTGATTTCATTCCTCTAAGGAGCATCATAGGGGAAGCCCACGAGCTTATGGACCAGTAGGCCTTAAATCAATAGTAGGGAAAATATTAGTGAAAATTCATAGGGAGAGGTTCTGCTCACACCCAGAAAAGTATAACTTATTTTGGATAATTAGCTGGCTTGATGCGCGTGAAGTTACCTGAGTGTCTGTAACCAGTTTCTGGAGGCCTATGACCAGTGGCATTCTGCAAGGATCAATTCCGGGACTTCTGTCGCTGTGATGAGAAATACAAACTCCTCTGACTGATTAGTAAATCTGCTGACAGCATAAAAATCGATAGAACTACGTGTTGTGAGGAAGGTTTACAAAGGATCCAGTAGGATATAGACCAGATGGAAACATGTCTAGTTTCAACTCATCAGACATTTCTCTACTCAAGTGTAAGATTTCAATATGCAGTTGGATTGGGAAAATCAACTTGATGCCGGACCCTAAGAGAGTATTAATGGATTACCTCTGAGATGCTTTTTGGAGTAGCTTGTGATTGAGACCCCAGTAGGGGATCATCAATTCAGGATTGGGTGTTGTGTCATGAACCAGATATGATTAGGGAGCTTAAGGTAATGGAACCCTTAGGTAACAGTGATCACAATATAATAGAATTCACCCTGCAATTTGAGAGGGAGAAGTTAAAGTCAGATGTATCAATATTACAGCGGAGAACAGGGAATTACAGAGACATGAAAGAGGAGCTGGTCAAAGCTGATTGGAAGAGGACACTAGCAGGGATTGCAGCAAAGCAGCAGCGGGCGGAGTTTCTGGGAGTTTCAGAAGGCACGGGATAGATACATTCCAAAGAAGAGGAAGTATTCTAAAGGTAAGATGACACAACTGTGGTTGACAAGGAAAGTCAAAACCAACATAAAAGCAAAAGTGAGAAAAATAGAGAAAAAATAGTAGGAATTTAGACGATTGAGAAAGTTTTTAAAAAATGAACAGAAGGCAACTAAACAAAAACTATAAGGGAAGGAAAATATGAAAGTAAGCTAGCCAATAATATCAGAAATGATACCCAAGTTTTTTTTCAGATATATAAAGAGTAAAAGAAAGATGAGGGTGGATATTGGACCACTGAAGAGATTGTAATGGGGACAAGGGAATGGCAAAAGAACTGAATAAGTATTTTGCATCAGAGTTCTTGGTGGAAGACATTTGTAGAATGTTGGAAGTTCAAGAGTGTCAAAGGGTGGAAGTGAGTGAAGTTGCCATTATTAAGGAGATGGTGCTTGGGAAACTGAAAGGTCTGAAGGTAGATGAGTCACCTGGATATCCTAAACTACACCAAAGGTTCAAAAAGAGATTCTGGAAGTAATAGTAATAATCTTTCAAGAATCAATAGAATCTGGACATGAATCTAGACATGAGAGAGGGACAAGGGGATGGGAAATGGTGAAGTGGGGAGGGAGGCATTACTGGAAGTTTGAGAAATCGACGTTCATGGCATCAGATTGGAGGCTACCCAAACGGAATATAAGGTGTTGATCCTCCAACCTCAGTGCGGCCTTATCCCAACAGTGGAGGAGGCCATGGATGGACATATCAGAATGAGAATGAGAAGTGGAATTAAAATGGGTGGGCACTGGGAGATCACGCTTGTTCCGGCGGACAGAGCGTAGATGCTGGGCGAAGCAGTCTCCCAATCTACATCAGATCTCACCGATATACAAGAGGCTGCACCGGAAGCACCGAACACACATAACCCCAACAGACTCTCAAGTGAAGAGCAATGTCTAAGAGGCTTTTAAGCAGTGACTGTTTGGGGCCCAGAATTGTAGTGAGGGAGGAGGCGTAGGAGCAGGTGTAGCACTTGTTCCGCTTGCAAGGATAAGTGCCAGGAGGGAGATCAGTGGGGAGGGACGAATAGACAGGGAGTCACATAGGGAGCGATCCCTGCAGGAAGTGGTGGGGATGGAAAGATCTGTTACATGGTGGGATCCAGTTGGAGGTGGTGGAGGTTTCGGAGAATTACATGCTGGACTTAGCTCTTCCTTTCTTCCATGGCCTTCTGTCTCTTTCATCAATCAACTTCCTAGCTCTTTGCTTCAGCACTCTCCCTCTAAGTTTCACCTATCGCCTGGCGATTCTCTCTCCCCTCCCCCCACCTGTCAAATCTACTCCTCAGCTTTTTTTCTCCAGTCCTGCTGCAGGGTTTCAGCCCAAAACGTCAACTGTAATTTTTTCCATAGGTGCTGCCTGGCCTGCTGAATTCTTCCAGCATTTTGTGTGTGTTGTTCGATTGTTAGGGATGTGGCTTTGGGGTACTTGGAGCACATGACAATATAGGCCATATTCAGCATAGTTTCCTTAAGGGAAAATGTTGCCTGACAAATCTGTTGGTATTCTTCAAAGAAACAACAAGTAGGTTAGACAAAGAAGAATTAGTGGATGTTGTGTTCTTGGATTTTCAGAAGGTCTTTGTCAAGGTGCTGCACACGAGACCGGTAAACAAGATAAGAACCCAGAGTATTACATGAAAGATATTAGTATGGATAGAGCAGTGGCTGATTGGCAGGAGGCAAAGAGTGGGAATAATTTTCTGATTGTCCACCGGTGACTAGTGGTGTTCGACAGGAGTCTTGAGTTTGGACCGATTCTTTTTACGTTGTATGGCAGCACTTTAGTCAAGTCAAGTCAACTTTTATTGTCATTTTGACCATAACTGCTGGTACAGTACATAGTAAAAATGAGACAATGTTTTTCAGTACCATGGTTTACATGACACAGTACAAAAACTAGACTGAACTACGTAATTAAAAAAAACACAGAGAAAGCTATACTAGACTACAGTCCTACACTGGACTGCATAAAGTGCACAAAAACAGTACCGGCATTACAATAAATAATAAACAGGACAGTAGGGCAAGGTGCCAGTCCAGGCTTCGGGTATTGAGGAGTCTGATAGCTTGGGGGAAGAAACTGTTATATAGTCTGGTCGTGAGAGCCTGAATGCTTTGGTGCCTTTTCCCAGATGTCAGGAAGGAGAAGAGATTGTATGACACGTGCATGGGGTCCTTCATAATGCTGTTTCCTTTGCGGATACAGCGTGTAGTGTAAATGTCCGTGATGGCGGGAAGAGAGACCCCGATGATCTTCTCAGCTGACCTCACTATCTGCTGCAGGGTCTTGCGATCCGAGATGGTACAATTTCTGAACCAGGCGGTGATGCAGTTGCTCAGGATGCTCTCGATACAACCCCTGTAGAATGTGTTGAGGATGGGGGGTGGGAGATGGACTTTCCTCAGCCTTCACAGAAAGTAGAGACGCTGCTGGGCTTTCTTTGCTATGGAGCTGGTGTTGAGGGACCAGGTGAGATTCTCCGTCAGGTGTACACCAAGAAATTTGGTGCTCTTTACGATCTCTACCGAGGAGCCGTCAATGTTCAGCAGGGAGTGGTCGCTCCAGGCCCTCCTGAAGTCAACAACCATCTCTTTTGTTTTGTTCACATTCAGAGACAGGTTGTTGGTGCTGCACCAGTCTGTTAGCCGCTGCACCTCCTCTCTGTAAGCTGACTCATCGTTCTTGCTGATGAGACCCGCCACTGTGGTGTCATCGGCGAACTTGATGATATGGTTCGAGCTGTGTGTTGCAGCACAGTCGTGGGTCAGCAGAGTGAACAGCAGTGGACTGAGCACACAACCCTGGGGAGCCCCTGTGCTCAGTGTGATGGTGTTGGAGATGCTGCTCCCGATCCGGACCGACTGAGGTCTCCCAGTCAGGAAGTATAGGATCCAGTTGCAGAGGGAGGTGTTCAGGCCCAGCAGGCTCAGCTTTCCAATCAGTTTCTGAGGGATGATTGTGTTGAATGCTGTACTAAAGTTTATAAACAGCATCCAAACGTATGTGTCTTTTTTGTTCAGGTGGGTTAGGGCCAGGTGGAGGGTGGTGGCAATGGCGTCATCTGTTGAGCGGTTGGGACGGTACGCAAACTGCAGGGGGTTCAGCGAGGGGGGCAGCAGGGTCTTGATATGCCTCATGATGAGCCTCTCGAAACACTTCATGATGATGGATGTAAGTGCAACGGGATGGTAGTCATTTAGGCAGGACACTGAAGACTTCTTCGGCAGGGGGACGATGGTGGCGGCCTTGAAGCACGTTGGAATGGTGGCGCTGCTCAGGGAGATGTTGAAGATGTCAGTGAGAACATCTGCTAGCTGGTCTGCACATCCTCTAAGCACTCTACCAGGGATGTTGTCTGGTCCAGCAGCCTTCCATGGGTTGACCCTGCACAGGGTTTTTCTCACGTCGGTCATGGAAAGACACATCACCTGGACATTCGCAGGAGGGGTGGACTTCCTGGCCGCCGCGTCATTTTCTACCTCAAACCGGTCGTAGAAGTTATTCAGCGCATTTGGGAAGGAGGCATCATCTACACAGTCAGGTGATGTTGTCTTGTAATTGATGATGTCCTGGATACCCTTCCACATGCGCCGTGTGTCGCTGCTGTCCTAGAAGTAACTGTGGATTAGCTGGGCATGTGCACGCTTTGTCCCTCTGATGGCTCAGGACAGTTTGGCCCTTGCTGTTGTTAAAGCTGCCTTGTAGCCTGCTCTGAAGGCGGAGTCGCAGGACCTCAGCAGCGCATGCACCTCTGCGGTCATCCATGGCTTCTGGTTGGCACGTATAGTGATGGTCTTGGACAGAGTAACATCATCAATGCACTTGCTGATGTAGCTGGTCACTGATGCTGTGTACTCCTCTAAGTTGGTAGAGTCACCATCGGTTGCAGCCTCCCTGAACATGTGCCAGTCAGTGTGCTCAAAGCAGTCTTGAAAAGCAGAGATGGCTCCTGCTGGCCAGGTTGTCACCCGCTTCTGAAAGATGATTGGAGTTGATGGCTTTGTGGCCAAGTATGCAGATGATGCAAAGATACGTGGAGGGCCAGGTAGCGTTGGAAGAAGCAGAGATGCTGCAGAAGGACTTTGACAGATTAGGAGGTGGGGCAAAGACGCGGCAGACGGAACACAGTGTTGGGAAGTGTGTGGCCATACACTTTGGTAGAAGGAATAAAGAAGTAGACTATTTTCTACATGGGGAGGAAATTCACAAATCTGAGCTGCAAAGGCACTTTGGAGTCCTCGTGCAGGATTCCCTAAAGTTTAACTTGCATCAGTTGAAATCGGAGGTGAGGAAAGCATTCACTTCAAGACGACTAGAATATAAAAGCAAGGATGTAATGCTGAGGCTATATAGGGCACTGGTGAGGCCTCACTTGGAGTATTGTGAGCATTTTTGTGCCCCTTATTCAAGAGAAGAGGTGTTGACATCAAAAAGGGTTCAGAGGAGGTTCATGAGAATGATTCTGGGAATGAAAAAGTTACCATATGAGCAGCAATTGAAGGCTCTGAACCTGTACTTGCTGGAATTTAGAAGAATGAGGGGTAATCTCATTGAAAGGCCTAAATAGAGTGGATATGAGGATGTTTCCTTTGGTGGGGAAGTCTAGGACCACAGGGCACAAACTCAAAACAGAGAGGCCTCCATTTAGAACAGAGATAAGGAGGAATTCTATAGGTGTACTGTGGAGAGCATTCTGACGGGCTGCATCACCATCTAGTATGGAGGAGCTACTGCACAGGACCGAAAGAAGCTGCAGAAGGTTGTAAATCTAGTCAGCTCCATCTTGGGTACTAACCTACAAAGTACCCAGGACATCTTTAGGGAGCGGTTTCTCAGCGTCCATTATTAAGGACCTCCAGCACCCAGGGCATGCCCTTTTCTCACTGTTACCGTCAGGAAGGAGATACAGAAGCCTGAAGGCACACATTCAGCGATTCAGGAACAGCTTCTTCCCCTCTGCCATCCAATTCCTAAATGGACATTGAATCTTTGGATACTACCTCACTTTTTTTTAATATACAGTATTTCTGTTTTTGCACTGTTTTATAATCTATTTAATATACATGATTGATTTACTTGTTCATTTATTATTATTATTTTTATTTTTTTTCCCTCTGCTAGTTTATGTATTGCATTGAACCGCTGCTGCTAAGTTAACAAATTTCACATCACATGCCGGTGATAATAAACCTGATTCTGATTCTGATTTCTTTAGCCAGGGAGTGGTAAATCTGTGGAATTCATTTCCACCAGTGATGCTGGAGGCCAGATCACAGGCTGCATATAAGGTGGAGGTTGATAGCTTCTTGATTAGTTAAGGCATGAAGGTTATGGGGAGAAGATGGGAGAATGAGGTTAAGAGTGAAATGAATTAGCCATGATGGAATGGTAGAGCAGACATGATGGACTGAATGGCCTAATTCTGCTCCTCTTGTCTTATGGTCTTATGTGCAAATGTATGAAGAATATATATTGTAAATGGTAGGACTTTTGGAGCACGGATGAACACAGGAAACTTGGGATGCAAGTACACAGTCCAGAAAGTAGTAACATGAAAGTGTAAGGTGGTAAAGAAATGAAGTGGTAAACTCGTCTTCATCAATTGGGGCATTGACTATAAAGTCAGGAAGGTGTGTTGCAGTTGTATAACATTCTGTCTGGGCAACACTTGGGGTATGGTGCGCAGTTCTGGTCACAGGAAGGATGGTGAGGCTTTCAAGAAGGTTCAGAATAGATTCACCAGGATGTTGTCTGAATTTGAGAGTATCAACTTTATGGAGGGATTGGAAAAACGTGGATTGTTTTCTCTGGTGTGTTGAAAGCTGGGAGATGACCTGATACAAGTATATAAAATTGTGAGAGGTATAGACAGGGCTGAAAGCCGGAGTCTTTTCCCAGGGTGGAAATGTCAAATACCAGAGGGCATTGCTTTCAGGTGAGAAAGTTTAAAGAAGATCTGCAAGGCAAGTTTTCACACAAACAGTGATAGGTGCTGAGAACATGCTAGCTGGGGAGGTGGTGAATGCAGATAAAATGGCAACAACTAAGAGGCATTTGGGCAGATATACAAATAGGCAAGGAACGGGGTCATATAGCATAGACCAAGTGCAGGGATGTGCAGTTAAATTGGCATTGTGGTCAGTACAGACATTAAGGGCTGAAGGGCCTGATTTTATGCTGCACTCTTCTAAGTTCCGTGTTCTTTACTAGCACTTCCCTGAAGCTATCAGATCAAATTAATAAGACAGAATCTAGTAACCCTGGGCAGTTATTATTTTTTTTGGATGGGATGGGAGGGGAGTGAAGTTGGGGTTCCCAGCTTCTTGTCTGCTTTAAGTTTGCTGAGGAGGTTTAGTGATTAGCTCATTTTAATTTCACACATTTAATTAAGTATTGTCTCGGAGGATATTTCTTGGCTGGCATCAATGTAATGGGTTGGATGCCTTCTTTTTGTGCTGTAAGTTTCTATGATTCTAAAATTCTGTCATTCCATGCACCAGAGGTGAATATGTACCTGTCAGGCAAATAGATTTGCCTCCGGAAGATCAAACTGCATAACCCTCAGGTTAAAAATCATTATAAATGCCAATGCTATTGACATCTTGGGGACCCTGGCTTAATGTTGACATTTTCAGTCTACTGCTTAATTGAACAGGTTCTGTAAAAGCTCCCCGTCAACCAGAAAATGGAGATCAGAGCATAAAAAGGATTCATTAATATGACCTTTCCAAAGTTCCCTGTTCCTAGAAATTAAAGATGAATTGTATTTACATTGGTTGGGAAACAACATGACGCCTATCAGTAAAACAAGATTTAATATCTGAACTTCTATAAACTAAAAGGCTAGCATATCATCACTAAGCTGTCAATTTTATTTTACCTTTGGAAATAATTCAGAGAATGAAAATAAGTCTTGTCACCAGGTTGGATTGCCTGTGGGCATTTTGCTTTTATTAACAGCAGGCAAGGATTTCAGCCAATCATTTCAGATTTTTGTGCAGAGTCAAACCGTGAAACTGAGCGGACTAGAATCTGTGAGGAATAGTGAATGTTGTCATTGGTTAAAAAAACATGAAGTATAAACTCTTAAAGAGTTTTGATACTGTTGTAAGATAACAGTGAATTGTTGATTTGACTTAAAACAAATAGAAAAATGTATCTCAGCGAATACCTTGCAAGGATTTGTTGCTGTGAATGAACCAATGCAGTATTTGTCCTAGTCCAATGTAGTGGAGCACTTCAATGTCAGCTCCAGTAATAAATGTGCATGACTCTCAAAGGTTCCTCTGTGGAAACATTGACCTTTTCTCTGTAGTGTTTTCACGGTGATCAAGGTGGGAAGGAGCAGAGGAGACGACTACTGAAGGGAGTGGCAAAGGTGCAGGCTAATGGCCAGGGGTGGATCAGTTAAAGATTTTGGAGAAACAGGAGCAGGAAAAAGCCATTCTGTCCCTCAAACCTGCTCCGGCAGGTCGTCTTCCTTGACACCATTTTCCTGACTTATGCCCATAACCTTTGGCCCCAACTAATATCCAGTATTCTGTCGAACTCTAATTTGAAAAATGTCTTTGGCTGGCCCCCCACTGCCCTCCAGGGAGAATTGCAATGACTCACTGCCCATTGAATAAAGAAATGTTCCCTTCTTTTTTTTTTCAAAGTTCAAAGTAATATTTATTATTAGAGTACTTACATGTCACCACATACAACCCTGCAATTCTTTTTTCTGCGGGCATACTTGCTCATCTCTCGAAGATCCCTTCTGACAATACTGATGCCATATGCAAAGAAGATGCCGGTGAAGCAGGGAACATTAACTTTACACTAGAATTAATTTCTGTTAAGCAGATTGTAATTAGCTACAGAATAAATAAATGATAAATATTTTTCCATTGTCATTAGTCCAAACACAATTGTGTATGGGTACTAAATTTTGACTTCTAGCGTGTCTTGTGCACATCATAAATGTTTTGATACTCCATTATAGTATTACTCATGGTATATTTGAATAGCCTAGCACATAGTATACATTCTGTACATAGCTTTCATTTCCATTGTACAAAATCTCTTTCCCCTTACCCTGTAACTCCATGCTTCATAAGTTAAATAGTTCTCATTTCCAAAAAAATGTTCCCTTCTTGAGGTCCTACATGACTTGCTGTTTATTTCGAAGCTCTGATACTTCTTTTCTCGACTCAGCCAAAGAAACCATCATATTCACCATGTCATTCCAAGGGGAATATTGAACATTTTCATGGAGGAATGGTGGGTTGTTGCTTTAATGAAGATGGGGAAGTGTGGGTTTCATCAGTAATGATAGGAAGCTAAAGAATGCATGCCTGGAGGAAGATGGAATCCATCGTTTTTACTGCTGGGGTCCAGGTAGAGTGGACCTCTTTTCCTAAACACTAGTAGCCTGTTAAGACCTACTGCAAATTTGTTGAATGCCTTGCATATGCAGCAGAATCTTGTCATCAAGTATCAGTCTCCTCTGTTCATTTGCACTATCTACAACTTCTGCATATAAGATTGTCGCTGATAATTTTGATCAAAGGTCATTCCTTTGATTTGGAAGCAGCATTGCAAGCTCAAAGCTTTGGACTATTCCCTTTCAAGTGCCTAGAGCTCCAATTCCTTTTAATTGTCATCTTGCAGAGCACAATGCCATTGAACATCTGCATTTGCAACACTGGTAGTGACATTAAATGCTCAGGTACAAATATGTGCCAGCCCTTAATAATTCTGAGAATATCTGATTGATGATAAGTAACCAAACAGTATAGTCTGTTCCTTCCCTCTGTCACCCATTCACTATCATTGTAATGTATAGGTAGAGTCCTAATGTAAACTGTACGTGAAACTAAAGGGTAATATAATCAGACACACAAATGTAAAACAAGAGCATTTTCATTGATTGTTCAAAATGGAGCATTTATTGAACAGCAGCATATTTCTAGCTCTTTATTCTTTTCATTAAAGCTGAGAACACTTTCACCCATACCTTAGCTGTGGTTGATACCTTTCAATTGTGGTCTCTTGCACATCCTCATTTGCTTTTGCTCCTCTTCGACAAAACAGCAGTCTTGGAATTTCTTTGAATTCTGCTTCTTCACTTTTCTGCTTCTTTCTGTTACTCTGTAAGTTCCTCTTCTTTAACCATAACCTATCCTAGTATTTCCATACATCACTTAGTGTCAATTCAGTATGGTAACTCCCCTGTGAACCAGCTTGGGAAGTTCGATAATGTTAAAGGTGCTACTGCATGGATTAGAATGAGAAGGCCACTTTGTGCACTCAAGGACAGTTACATTTAATTGTGGAAAACTATCATGAAATGCTTCCATGATTGTTTCTACAATGATACAAGGCCATTCTGCCTCATTGCTCCTAAAAGTTCCATTCCTCATCAGCTAACCTTACTGCTGCCCACATGATCATCTATAACTTCTCCTGACTTCTGCAATTTTGACATCATATCTGACTCTGAAATGAGTTTCAGGTGGGCCTCAAAATTTCTGTGCATAGTTCCAAATAATGGAGTGCAGTGCGATTTAATATTGGTTTTAAATGGAACAGTGAACTCCTGTCTCCATGTCTTAGAACCCACTGAGATAGTCAGCTCCTGAATTTTTGTCTGCTTTTATTTTTATTTATTTTTCTATTTTTCGGTGTTACACTCTCCCAAATGACTCTTCCTCTTGTTGTAAGGGTATTGCTTGCATTTTGATATGGCTGTAGACACTGAAGCATTCTGCATGGAAGACCATGCTGAAACTATGCAGTTTAGTTTGATGCATGGAAGCCTGACATTGTTGTTCTATGAAGACATTTGAATATGATGATCTTTATGTCATTTCCAAAGCCAGCATTAGGATGGCCCAAAATGCAGCTTTAATGGCATTAAAAGTTGACAATGCAGGCTGTAGTGTCACTTATCTGCTCCAGCTCAGCCCTACGTGGCTGAGTCTACGTGACTTGGATCCATTTTCCTTTTTAACAGTTTTCTTGACAGTCCTGCCATTTTCAATCAGGTACACACGGATATCTCCAGTTATCTCTGTTCTTGTACCTCTTTTAGGATCCTCTAGTTCATATTATATCTTATTATTTCTACAAAATATAACATCCTGCTTTTACTGTATTACAATTCAACTGCCACTTGTCTTGAAGTTAGTTATAATTCCTCCCAGAATTCAATACACTGAGAAGTGCTCTATCATTTGCAAATATTGTGCCCTGTATTAATTAATATTAAAAAAAGATGACTTCTTATAGGACTTGTCATATTTCATTTGTTAATACTCCTGGGAATTCTTTCTTATTGAGGCACATAAATAACTGTTATAATCTACTGCCATGATGAGGCCAAACTCAGGTTGGAGGAGCAATACCTCATTTACCGTCTGGGTAGCCTCCAGCCTGGTGGTATGAACATTGAATTCTCCAATTTCTGGTAATTCCCTCCCCCTCCCCCTATTCCAGGTCCCTCTCTGCCTCTCTCCCCTTTCAACTTTCTACTTCTTTATCTCTACAGTTCTTTCATGCTCATCCCCTCCCTCCTTTATCTTTCCTCTGATTGGTTTTCCACCTGGCACCTCTAGGCCCTACTCCCTCCCCTATCTCTATTACTGGGCTTCGGCCCTCTCTTCCCCTCCATTCCTGATGAAGGGTCTCGGCCCGAAACGTTGGCTACTCTTTTCTCACGGTTGCTGCCTGACCTGCTGAGATCTTCCAACATTGTGTACGTTAACTGTTATAATTGCTGCTTTTTTTCTTGAAGTTAAGAAGATTAATGGGTTGATTCATTAAAACTTTACTAAGTATGGGACACTGTTAAGGCAGATAAATAAAACTTTTTTCTACTATTTGGGGACTTAAATATTTGAGGATAGAGGTGAAAATTAGAACTAACCTGTGAAGTAGAAGAGCCTACATGCAAGCAGTGGTGTTACAAGTTTGTAACTTCTTTCCACCAAAACCAACTGCAGGCAGATCAAGTCTTCGTGTTAAATCTGAATTGATGGATTATTGTTAACGAATTTCATTAGAAGTATGGGGAGAAGTGGCAGTGTACAGAGGTCACATCCACCAAGATCACACTGAATGGCAGAAAAGGCAAAATAATCTGCCCTTCCCTCTCTTTCAATATGTTTAATTCAAATAGCTGTTCATGTAGAATAAAAACAGGAAATAATGGAAATAATCTGAAAATCACATCTTGCCTCCGGAGGATGAACATCTGGCTGGAAGTGATGCTGTAACAGGGAATGCTTAGTGGGCCAATAGGGAGTGGAGCAGGATATGTTTTTGTGTTAAAACACCTTTCACATGAGTACTTGTTAAACTGGATCATTGGCGCTGTTTCTGTCTCTGTTGTTGCTGCCTACCTAGCCTGGATTTCACATACAGTATATTTTAGTCACACAGTTCCAGCACCATTTGTTTTTTTTATATTTCTCCTCTGTTCTCTCTCTAATCACATCTCCTCCAGATGTATTAGCAACCAGTAACAAGCTTTCACCACTCTTAACACAAATCACTGCCATCTATTCTCTCTTGATCTCCACCCTGTCACAAATATTCCCTTCCCTTTTTCCACTCCTCTCTCTACAAATTAAAGCAATGATTCATTCACAGGACGGAGACATGACTGGCACTTACTGAGGCTGTTACGAGTCAGCCACATTGGGATTACATAAATCTGCTCCAGGTGCAAGTAAATGATATTGGTGAATCAGATGAGTTTTAAAACAATTTAAGAGTACTACAATTACAAGAGACTAGAATTTCTTTGAATTTAATTATTTGAATTTAAATTCTTCAGCTGTCGTGGATGGTATTTAAGCACTTCTTCTTGGTGCAATGGTCCATGCCATCTGCTGCCATCCATTATGAAAACTCTGATTAAACAACAAGCTGGACTTTGATCTGAAGTGTTCCATTCATTTCTGGTCACCAGGAAAGATGTGAAGGCTTTGAGAGGATGCAAAACAGGTTTACTACGATGCTGCCTGGATTATAAGGAGTGGTTGAACAAATGTGATTCTTTTTCCGCTGGAGTGGCAGAGGCTGAGGAGAGATCTGATAGAAGATTATAAGATTTTGAGACCCATAGATGGAATGGACAGTATATTTCCCATGGTCAAAATGTTTAATTCTAGAGTCAAGAATTTAAGGTAAGTGGGAGAAAGCTGAAAGGAGATGTGCAGACAGAGGTACAGGCCTGCAACAAACTGTCAAGGGTGGTGGGGGATCCAGGTATTTTAGAGGCATTAAAGAGACTCTTAGATCCATGAATATGCAGTGAATGGAGACCATGTTCAGACAGAAGGCATTAATTTAATTCAGCATCATTCACTAATTTGGCAAGCACCATGGGCCCAAGGGCCTGTTCCTGTGCTGTACTGTTCTAAGATCAATCTCAGTAACTCTATCACACCAGCTACTGCCTACCTCTTGTCCAGTTAACATCAGTCACATCATCAGAGGAAATTGGATTCTTCTAAGTATGAAGGGAAAGGATAAAATAGCAACCATGTACAAAGCTTCTGTGCCAGATAAATGAGTGGTGACCCACTTGGGCCTTCAGTGCCATCTTGAATGGGATTGATGATTAGATACCTATATCTCACAATTGGACCAGTTTGCAATTGTATACAATAGGGGAATCATCCATAAGAAATTATTTGGAGGTATCGATTGCCATGACCTCTCCCATCCCTCCTTTGTCCCTCATCAGCAGACAATACTGTGATTCCCTGGTAAGGTTGGGTGCCATGCTGCAGTCCCATCACATCACTGGGTCCACTCAGACTGTCCAACAGCACACGGCTATCATCACTACATCGTTAAACCTCTCACCTGCCCCCATCTCCCCAACTTTCCATAATCTGCACTGATCTTCTTCTTCCTCCACGACAAGCTGTCAGGACAAAATGTGGAGCTTGCTTAATGCGCAGAAATCAAGTATGAGGGGCTGAGGTGTGAAAAAGAAGGAAAATTCTAAAAAGAAACAGATAATTAGATTGTCAGGTAGCTTGAATAACCTGGCATACCAGCAAGAACCATGATACAACTTGCTTCAAAAGCTTCCCTCCGTAATTAACACCACAATCAAAATAAATTATTGAAGCCGACAGAAAGATATTCTGTCATGCACAATGGAAGGCAGGCTCATTGCACATGCTCTCTGCTGGGATAATGTGACACATTTATCTTGTATTAGCAACAGCGCAAACATCATTTCACTTGAAAGATACCTGAAAATCATCATCATTCAACCACTCGCTATGCCTCACTTTGCATTTCCTTATATAATAAAAGAAAGAAAGATTGTGTGGCCAGGAACATCTTTTGCAGCTGTTTATTCATAAATAAACATGATAGTTAACTGCAAAGATTTCCCTTATTGCTTGAGAATGGTGCCTTTATGCTGGAACAGGGGGCAGACAAATGCTTTCAGCACTTCGAAGCTGCCTATTTTATTCTTAAACCATGATTTATCTTCTCATTTGAAAAGATGAGCTTCGGCATTGCTAGAATCCAACCAGTTCCCACACTATACTTCAAAACATATTTTCCTGGCCACACAATCTTTCTTTCTCCCATTCCACCTAAGAAGGCAAACAGAGACTTTGACATGATCTGGGTTGACATTCTACGATAGTACTAAGGGAATGTGGCACTTCACTGATCCTTTCTGATGAAATACTAAAACAAAGGTCTATTTACCCTCTTGTGTGGAATGAAAGATCTAGTCAGAAAAGAGCAAAGGATTTCTCTCAGCTTCTTGGTCAATATTTAATTATCACTGAAGAGGGCTGCTATCATCATTTGCTTGCTGATTTGAGGATCTCTCCGAATATAATTTGAATTTTGTATTTTCCACTTTACAATAATGACTGTGCATCAAAAATACTTCATTGACTGTTAAGTGATTGAGAAATTTTGATTAATTTGAAAGGAGTTACATAAGAGTGTAACCCTTACTTTCTTGAAAATCAAAATACAGCTGAAGATACTGGAAACCTGAGACAAAAACAAAAGTGCTGGGAAAATTCTTCAAGTCAGGCGGCATTGGTAGAAAGAATGAGAGTCAATATTTCATGTCTGCAGCCCTTTGTCATGGAAGAGGAAGAAAGAAATACAGGGTAGTTTTCAATAGGAAGGGGGAGGGGATATATAGAACAAAGGGAATGTTGGTGATAGGATGAGTTGAAATGGTTTAATCATTGTAGATAACAGCACATTAAGCTTTTTAATCTCCATAATGAGTTGTTAATGGCAACCTGACGGGACTTGTTGGGAGGCTAGACTGATCAGTCACATAATGTGAAAATAGAAAACAGAAAATGGAGGAATCTCTCGGTATCTGGCGAAAGAGAATCAGTGAACATTTCAGGTCAGTTGAAGGTTGCCTGATGCTGCCACACCTGAGTATTTTCAGAATTTAACCTTTAGTTTTTTTGACTGTTTTTCCACACTGGGATTGATTTCCCATTACCCATAAATGTCAGTCTTTATATCACTATTGCCTTAAAATAATAGAAGTTTTATTTGGGAAGAACAAACAGCTTACACTTACTGGTGCATGGACATTTGCTTTAGTACTTTCCCCAAGATGTTCCAGTCACTTTTGTATTGTGATCATTTGAGGGAAGCACTTTGTTCTAAAGGTGTGATGGGAAATTAGGATTGCATGAAAATACCAAAAGACCATGAAACATAGGAACAGATTTAGGCCAAATGGCCCATCGACTCTGCTCCACCATCCTATCAGGGTTTATTTATTATCCCTCTCGACCCCATTCTCCTGTCTTCTGTCTTTAGTCTTTGATGCCCTTACTAATCAAGAACCTATCAATCTCCACTTTAAATATACCCAATGACCTGGTATAAACCGTCTGTGGTAAGGAATTCCAATCAATGCCATTTTAAAAATCCTGTAACTGGAATAAGGAAAACTGTCTTCCAGTCACTGTCATTGAGTAATTTTAGTGATTGATTTCCAATATTGTTTTACACAGTCAAATATGCAACTTTTTAAAATGAAAAGGTGTAGAATAATTATATATTTGCTTGTTTTTTGTTGCTGGTCTGATCCAACTATAGCTAAATCAACACTGACCTTGAAAGCAGGGTGCTGAGGCTCTTTTGTTTCCAGTCTCAATTAGGCCAAGTGACATACACAGTGCTAATGATAGTATTGCTAACCTCTGATTATGTGTTAAATCTGGTCTGAGATCCAGTGTAGTTTCCCCCCTTATCTTTAAGCAAAACACAGCTTTGTTCTAGCTGAGCAGTAAAAATGAAAACATCACCTCAAAATGTATCCACATTGACCTATCTGATTCAAATGTCACTTCCGCACAAAACGGCAAAATTTAAATGGGTGAATATCACCAGGATTCCCTCTTCTGATTCAAAGGAAGGTTAGAAACAGGGGCAGTCGTAGACCGTGCAACCCTTCAAGCTTCTCCACCAGCAGCTAGTATTGGAATTGTTTTATTATTGTCATATGTAATGAGGTGAAGTTAAAAGCCTCTGTTGTACTCTGTTCATACAGACCAATTAATTACACAGCGCATTGTGGTAATACAAGGTAAAACAATAACAGTATGCAAAATAAAGTGTAACAGCTACAGAGAAAGTGCAGAGCAGGTAGTCAACAAGATGTAAGATCATAATGAGATACATTATGAGGTCAAGATACTATCTTATACTAAGGAACAACAGGGTAGAAGCTGTCCTTGAACTTGCTTTTACATATTTTCAGACTTTTGTATCTTCTGCCTCATGTGAGAGGGAAGAAGGGAGAACATCTGTTGTGGGTGGGGTCTTTGATTATACTGCCTATTCAGTGCTGGGACCCCAGTTGTTTACAATATATATTAATGATTTAGACGAGGGAATTAAATGCAGCATCTCCAAGTTTGCGGATGACACAAAGCTGGGCGGCAGTGTTAGCTGTGAGGAGGATGCAGGGTGACTTGGATCGGTTAGGTGAGTGGGCAAATTCATGGCAGATGCAACTTAATGTGGATAAATGTGAGGTTATCCACTTTGGTTGCAAGAACGGGAAAACAGATTATTATCTGAATGGTGGCCGATTAGGAAAAGGGGAGGTGCAACGGGACCTGGGTGTCATTGTACACCAGTCATTGAAAGTGGGCATGCAGGTACAGCAGGTGGTGAAAAAGGCAAATGGTATGTTGGCATTCATAGCAAAAGGATTTGAGTACAGGAGCAGGGAGTTTCTACTGCTGTTGTACAAGGCCTTGGTGAGACCGCATCTAGAGTATTGTATGCAGTTTTGGTCCCCTAATCTGAGGAAAGACATTCTTGCCATAGAAGGAGTACAAAGAAGGTTCACCAGATTGATTCCTGGGCTAGCAGGACTTTCATATGAAGAAAGACTGGATCGACTAGGCTTATACTTCCTGGAATTTAGAAGAGTGAGGGGGGATCTTATTGAAATGTATAAAATTCTAAAGGGATTGGACAGGCTAGATGCAGGAAGATTGTTTCTGATGTTGGGGAAGTTCAGAATGCGGGGTCACAGTTTAAGGATAAAGGGGAAGCCTTTTAGGACCGAGATGGGGAAAAACTTCTTCACACAGAGAGTGGTGAATCTGTGGAATTCTCTGCCACAGGAAACAGTTGAGACCGGTTCATTGGCTATATTTAAGAGGAAATTAGATATGGCCCTTGTGGCTAAAGGGATCGGGGGTATGGAGAGAAAGCAGGTACAGGGTTCTGAGTTGGATGATCAGCCATGATCATACTGAATGGCGGTGCAGGCTTGAAGGGCCGAATGGCCTACTCCTGCACCTATTTTCTATGTTTCTACTTCATTGAAGCAGTGGCGAGAATAGATAGAGTCCGTAGAAGGGATGCTGTCTCACAACTCCAGTCGCTTGGTTTCAATCCTAGGCTCTTGTTACAAGGATTACCCCTTAGTTATAATGATCCATTAGGCACAGAGGGAACTGTATTTAGTGATAAGTTCCTTTATTAGCTCAGTTCACAAGCATGTGAATTTACACAATTACTAAGTTTCCCTGATCCTCCATGAAGAGTCACAGAATAGAAGAGGTAATACCCAGGGAAATCTGGCTGGGTATTCTTTGTGGTCCCAATATGATTTCCATGTATTTGATGTGGGGTTTTCCACATCCACAATGGTTGATCTTTGGAGAATTGTTGCTGCCTGTGTTTGCAAAATCCTTAATTCTTAATCCTTCCCTTCTGACCTCTGACATTTCAGTTTCGTTGGCTCAAGTTCATCTGACTGATAAGTGTCAGTTCTCATTGGTTGCAGCCTTGGGCTACAAGCGGTATTGTTTTACGTCATTTGCCTTCAACTTCCTGCCTTAGGTGACTTGACTTCATTTGTTCTATTCATCTCTGACTGGTACAACCCTGTCAAATTGGGTCACCTAGACAATGGGCCCAGATGACAATATTACTTCTGCAAACCTACCATTTTACACAATCATTCACCCAGTCCTGAAAAAGGTTCTTGGCCAAAACTTAAACAGTTTATTCATTTCCATAGATGCTGCCTGACCAGCTGAGTTCCTCCAGCACTTTTGAATGTGTTGCTTTGCATTTTTTGTGCATTTTCTGCAGAATTTTGTGTGCTTATGATTTTACACATTTGAGGATAAAATGCTGTTTGGCATTTCATCACTGTTTAGCAGACCTTAAGCAGAAATTCCTTGTGCGCATGTTCAATTGCTCTGATTAAGTAATCCCAGAGCAAGACTCAGTTCGTCAAACAGCTGACAAAATGGCCACTGCAAGGACAGTCACAAAATAGCTGTCTCCGTTACTGTTCACTGATTGTAGTTCTTTCTGGCCAACACTCTGATGCTGTCAGTGTGGAACTTGTACATTTCCCCTCTGTTACCTGACCTCCCTGTGTCAACTGTGCTCTGATTTTCTTCCATATTCCAAAGATGTAAAGGCAGGTTGATTAATTGGCCATTGTATGTTTTCCCTCGGGTATAGGTGAGTGGTAGATAGTGGCGAAAAATATTAGAATTACTGTAAATGTTTGGCATCCATTATGTGGGCCAATGGACATTTCTTCCTACTCTATCACTGGACAAATTGTTCATAATTAATTTTTCACTTTCCTTTAACTATCCTGTTCATTCCCTTATTAACCAAAATTCTTTGAGTATTCTTAGTTCTCCAGGGTACTGATACCAGGGATTCACTATCTCTGAAGAAAGAGACTGTGTCCCTTCTGCATCTCTTGCCTGGGGGAGAAAGCATTCTTTTTGCATCCAGCCTATCAAGGTGTGTAAGAATTGCTCAAGCCTCAATTGTATCTTCTTTTCCTAAACTTGACAGAATTCAGGCCTTGTCTGCTCAACCTGCCCTGATACTGCAAACATGCCGTCTCTGAAACTGTTAGTAAGACTGCATATTAGAGGGCACACAGGAATGAGATATATCAGCTAGTTGAGTGATGTTGTAGTAACAACCTTGCACTCTTTCCATGGTACAAATACATCCTTTTATGAGTAAGGAGACTAAGATCAGTGCAATACTCCTGATGGAAACTCACCACAGTTCTGTATAACTGCACAATCTTCAAAAGAATTTCCTCTTTGTAACAGAAGCCAACAACTAAATGAAAAACTTCTAAGTTATAGCAATGCGTGACTTAATCTCCCTCACGACCAGCACAAGTTAAGGAATTCTTCCTGGGCTCAGTCTGCTATCTCTCACAATATTCAGCCTTAGCAGACATTAAAATTCAAGGTCATAACACATCTTGGGTGTTTTAGGTCAAGAACAAAATTTCCAAAGGTAAAATGGAAGCAAATGGCTGTTACTTGTATAGATACAACCATTGTAGGTAGAATCTCAGGTGGTGACTAGAGGGCGTACAGGAGTGAGAAAGGCCAGCTGATGGAGTGGTGCTGCAGCAACAACCTGGCACTCAACAGCAGTAAGACGAAAGAGCTGATTGTGGATGTTGTAAAGTGAGTATTATTAAAAGTAAGTTAATACAAATCGGATTGCTGTTGGTAGCAAGAGGCGGGATCTGGGGTTGGTGGGGTCTTTACTTCTGCTCTTTTTACTCCCAGTATGCATTGTATATAGTTCCTCCACCCATGCCGCACGAGGTACCTGGAAGCCTCTGTATTGTAAATATCATTTTCAGTCCCAGATAAAGGTGCTCTTTTGGCCATCAAGTTGTCAAATGGTCATTTTGTAAAGTAGAAGTTACCACATATTTTAGGCGACGAGGTAAACTGTTTTTGTGGACTGGTCGGCCCCGTTTTCCATCAGGAGCTGTGAGAGGAGCCGTGTGTTCAGATGACTGCATTTGGAACGGTCGATGTGTTCGACGAGCAAATCAAGGAGTGGCTGGAGTACAAGGAAAGGTTGGGCCACTTTTTCTGTGCTAATGGAATTACTGAGGAGGCTAAGAAGCACTCTATTCTCCTGAGTGTGTGTGGGGCAAAGACGTACAAGCTGATACTGAACTTAGCTACACTGCGGAAACCGGGAGAAATTCCATACGACGAACTGGTCAAGCTCGTGGGGAACCACCACAATCCGAAGCCTTCGGTGATAGTTCAACGGCTCAAGTTTCACAGCCATGTCCGGAAGCCAGGTCAGTCTGTGGGCGCTTTTGTGGCCGAGCTTCGGCAGCTGTCGGAGCATTGCGATCTCGGAGCCGTGTTGGATGATATACTCCGTGATAGATTAGTATGCGACATTAATAATGCCGCCATACAACGCAGCTTGTTGGGGTAAACTGCACCGTTGACTTTCAAGACAGCCCTAGAGATTGCTCAAGGCATGGAGTTGGCTGCTAATAATGCCAAGGATATACAGAAAGGATATGGGGGGGGGGGGGTCGCAGTGGACGGCAGTGCTCCACGTCAGGAGGGGGACTGGTAGACAGGAAAAGCGGGTGGAATGTTTTCGATGTGGAGGAACGCACTGTGCAAATGTTTGTAAATTCAAAGTTACTGCCATGCTTGTAGCAAGAAGGGACATTTAGTTAAAAAGTGCAGGAGCATAAAGGGTAAGGTTAAGCCTGGGCAGGGGAAAGCTCAACAGACTCAGGCAGCCACACACCACCTAGGAGAAGCAGACGAAGAGGCAGCGTGTGTCTACAACATGTTTGGGGGTGAAACGGATGAGGGACCACCTGAACCATATTATGCCACAGTCACTGTCAAGGGAAAGGACATTAAGTTCGAGATCGATTCAGGGGCTACTGCATCAGTCATTAGTGAGGAGACCTACAGGAGGACATGGGGATCCAACCTGCCTCCCATCAGACCATCTAAGCCCCAACTCAGGACCTATACGGGGCAGCCCATACCTCACTTAAGGGTGTTATATGTGGATATTTCGGCTGGGGGTCAGAAGGCTGAAGCCAGACTGCTGATAGCTAAGGTCAGTGGGCCCAGTCTTCCGCGATTGGCTTCACAAAATACGGCTCAACTGGCATGAATTTAAGTATGCACACATGATGGAAGAACAAGAGGCGCGGCTTGCAGATGAAGTCGCCGATGGCAACGTGAGTGACAGACATAGTCCGGACACATTCGAGGGTGAGCTCGCAGTGCAGCTTGCGGTTTTTCAGCCTATTACAGGAGCAATTGAAGTTACCCCCTCGGCACTGAAAGCCAGCACGCCACTACTAGTACGGCGAAGCAGTGACCCAGCTCTTGTACCACCTGCCCAGTTACAGCAAAGTACATCTCAGCCTGATGATCCCACTAACAGGAACCTGCATGTGAAGCCACTCGTAACAGTAGCAAACGGGGCACCCGCAGACGATGTAAGAACAGAGCCTCCAGGACCACCAGACAAGCATTCAGAAAGCACTCTAAGTGATCTGACAAAGAAAGTAGAATTTTCTTGAGGTGGTGGCCCCCTGGGAATCCGTGTGGTGCCTTTTAACTCCACATTGAGTGGAAGATTCCTTGGCCTGAGTATTTGTGGTATTGAAGAGAACAGCCGTTCAAGAAAAGAGAACCTGCTCCAGGAGAATGAATGTATCATCAAAATCAATGACTGTGATTTAACAGACAAGACCTTTGTTCAAGCACAAGAGGTTTTCCGAAACGCATTGCAATTTCCTGCTGTTGAACTCCAGATAGTTCCAAGTTATAACAGGGAACTCTATGAAAAATTTGCAATTGGGTCTATTCTGAGCCACGGTCAAAAACCAAAGTTCCTTCTTCAGTGCGTTCCAAGCCAGGTGGCAAACCAGCAGATGCCGTTTATCCCAATAATGCTGAGAATAGCTTGCCACCGATTTCAAAGAAGCTCAGTAGTCCAAAACAGTGAAGGAGCAATGACCACTTAATGCATACCAGGAAAGCATGTCCACCAGTGACTTTGCTAGAGGGAGAGACACTGGCAGAGGGGGCAGAGTCCCCTGAAGAGGATGGACATTCTCACGCGGACACACAGACCCCTCTCGTGTCCCCAACACCAGATCCACCCAAAACATCCTCACCAGCGGTGCCTGCTGGGTCACCGGGGGTAGTGCGTAGATCGCAGCGCCCTCGCAAACCTCCTGACAGACTGAATCTTTGATTGGACAGTTTCTTTTGTTGCTAGATTGAATGTTGAATTTGCCATGTTTTTTTTTTAGGTGTTTTTGTATTGGTAACTTGTTGCTAATGATACCACTGTTTTTATTTCTCAGTTCTTCTATATTTGGGGAATGTTGGATTTTAAAGGGGGAGAAGTGTTGTAATGTGAGTATTATTTAAAGTAAGTTAGTACTAATCGGAAAGCTGTTGGTAGCAAGAGGCGGGATCTGGGGTTGGCGGGGTCTTTACTTCCGCTCTTTTTACTCCCAGTATGCATTGTATATAGTTCCTCCACCCATGCCGCACGAGGTACCTGGAAACTTCTGTATTGTAAATATCATTTTCAGTCTTAGATAAAGATGCTCTTTTGGCCATCAAATTGTCGAGTGGTCTTTTTGTAAAGTAGAAGTTACCACAGTTGGCTTCAGGAAAGGTAAGATGAAGGGACACATACCAGTATTCATAGAGGGATCAGAAGTGGAGAGACAGCAATTTCATTCCTGGGTGTCAAGATCTCTGAGGATCTAACCTGGTCCCAACATATCGATGTAGTTATAAAGAGGGCAAGACAGTGGTTATATTTCATTAGAAGAGATTTGAAGAGATTTGGTTTGTCAACCAAAACACTCAAATATTTCTATAGATGTATCTTGGAGAGCATTCTGACCGGCTGCATCACTGTTTGGTGTGGGGGGGGAGGGGGAGTGGGGCTACTGCACAGGACTGAAAGAAGCTACAGAAAGTTGTAAAATTAGTCAGATCCATCTTGGGTACTAGCTTCTTAGTTTCAAGGGGTGGTGCCTCAGAAAGGTGATGTCTATTAGTAAGGACCCCATCATCCAGGACATGCCCTCTTCTCATTGTGATGCACCATCAATAACTCTCGGAGACGGGAGGCGAACGATAGGCTTTTATTAGCTGCAAGAGACCACCACACAACATCCTGGAGACTGAGGGAGAAGCAGTGCCTCCAACCGCCTTTATACAGGGGTCTGTGGGAGGAGCCACAGGAGCAGTCAGCAGAGGGGCGTGTCCAGACAGGTATATGTAGTTCACCACACATTGTTACTGTCAGGAAGGAGGTACAGATGTCTGAAGGAACACACTCAGCGACTCAGGAACAGCTTCTTCCCCTCTGCCATCCGGTCCCTAAATGGACATTGACCACCACCTCACTATTTTTCAATATATATCATTTCTATATTTGTACTGTTTTAAATCTATTCTACGTATATCTTTCTATATATATTCTGTAATTTTTCTATCTTCTTTTTCTATATTATTATGTATTGCATTGAACTGCTGCTGCTAAGTTAACAAATTTCATGACACATGCTGGCAATAATAAACCTGATACTGATTCTGATTCTAAATGTGAAGCAGTTAGGTGGATGGATGCAATGCAATTCTCCCTGTACTTGTGTTTTTCTGTAAGGACTGCATTATCTTTATTGGAGCATCTGTGGGATATTCTTTGTAGCTGTTCAGTAACAAGAATGGAGCTTCAAGCTAATCATTGTTTGTTGAAGGCAAATGACATTCATCTAACAGGAACAAATGATAAAGACACTCAAAAGTCATGCTACACACAGTTTTAAAGGCATACAAACTCTACACATACTAATTGCTTTCCTCTTAAACAAAAGTAAACCCACATTAATAATAACTATCAATATTTAACAAGATATCAATTTGCTTTTTCACACTCGAGTAATTAAGTATCAGCCAGATATCTACATGTAAATATTCAATTGACAATTATTAACTGAATCGAACCTCAGGACCTTGATTGCCCCTTCAATTATAGGGGTGCTTTTCTCCCTCTCACAGTTGGCTCAGAGCCCTTTGTTTCCAGGCCCTGGACTGACACATCCTGATACGTCAGTCCTGGGCCTACTCGACTGCCAGGATGAGACCACCCTCAGTTTGGAGGAGCAACAACTCATATTTCATCTGGATAGCCTCCAGTGTGATGGCATGACCATTGATTACTTGAACGTCTGGTGATTTCTTGCATTCCCTCTCCTTTTTTTAAATTTTCCTCATTCTGGCTCCCCTCTTACGCCTTCTCTATTCCTCACCTCCCCAAAGCCTTGTTCTGGTGCCCCTCCTTCTCTTTCTCCCATGGTCCACTCTCCTCTCCTGTCAGATTGTTTCCTCTTCAGCCTTTTACCTCTTCTACCTGTCACCTCCCAGCTTTTCATTTCATCCTCCCTCCCCCTCCTACCTTTCGCCTGATCTTACCTTTCACCTGCTGGGTTGTTCTTTTCCCTCTGCCCCCACCTTCCTGTTCTGGCTTATTCTCTCTACCTTTCCAGTTCTGACGGAGGGTCTCAACTTGGAATTGTGATGCTCCTTAGATGCTGCCTGACCTGCTGAGTTCCTCCAGGATTTTGTGTTTTATGCTCAGCATTACGCTACTGCTTTACCCCTGCATCACCTGATGAACTTGAGTTTTGAAATTATCTGAACGGGTAGCATGTGAAACTAAGTTTTCACTATTTCTTGGTACATGTGACAATAATATCGCCTCCCCCATCAATACCAACAACAATTTCTTCATTTAGGGAGAGGAAAGTGTCTTGAATTCATTGAAAGTGTTTTCACAGGTAGATGGGGTCATGAAGAGAGCTTTTGTCATATTGGCCTTGGTAAATCAAAGAACTGAGTACAAGTGCTAGGATGTTATGCTGAAGTTATGTAAGTTATGTTGAGTCCTGATTTGGAGTATTGTGTGCAGTTCTGATCACCTATCTATAGAAAAGATATTAATAAGAATAAAAGAGTAAAGAAAACAAGTTACAAGGATGTTGGAAGGACTTGAGGATCTGAGCTATAGGGAGGGGCTTAACTGGTTAGAACTTAATTCCCTGAAGTGTAAGAGATTGAGGAGATTTGACCAAGCTATACAAAATTCTGAGGAATATATCCACGGTAAATGCAAGCCGGCTTTTTTTCCCCCACTGAGATTGGTTGAGTTTAGAACTGAAGATCCCATAGATTAAGGGTGAAAGGTGAAATATTTAAGGAAATCCTGAGGGGGATCTACTTAAGGTGATGAGTGTGGAATGAGCCACCAGCGGATGTAGTTGATGCGGACTTGATTTCAACAATTACGAGAAATTTGGATGAGTGCGTGGATGTGAGGGGTATGGAGGGCTATGATCCAGTTGAAGGGATTAGACAGAATAAAGGTTCATCATGGACTAGATGGGCCAAAGAGCCTGTTTCTGTGCTGTAGTAGTCTATGACTCTTATCACTCTATAAGTCAATGATAATAAACCTGATTCTGATGCTGCACCTCCACCATTTTCCTCATCACCATTCAGGGCCCAAAAACAATTCTTCCAGTTGAGGCAGCACTTCACACATGAATCCGGTGATGTCATTTACTGTAGCTGGTGCTCCCAGTGTGGCCTCCCCTACATCAGTGTGAATTGATGCAGATTGAGGGATCACTTTGCTGAGCATCTTCACTCCATCCATTGCAACATCTATAACCTCCCTGGTGGACAGCCATTTTAATTCCATTTTCCATTTCTACACTAGCCTGCCTCTCCGCAGCTGCCTCCAGTGCCACATTGAGGCCAGGTGCAGGTTGGAAGTGCAACACCTGATATTCCATCTTGGTATTCTTCAGTCTGATGAGTTCAACATTGACTTCTCTAATTTCTGATAACCTCTCACTTCTGTCCCTATCCCTTCCCCATTTTCCCTTGTTCACGTGGCCCCTTTACCCTTTCTCTTTCCCCTCCCCCACCCTCACGACCTACCAGTCACATTCGCCTTTACTGCCCTCCTGTTCCCTAACCACTTCCATTTATTCCCAATGTTTACTGTCCACTCCTATCATATTCCTTCTTCTTCAGCCAATTGTCTTCCCACTTATCATCTCCCAGCTTCTCACGTTATTTCCTTTTTTCCTCTTCCCCACCCTCCTGCCTTCCCCCCTCACCTATTATGCCCATTCTCCTACCCTCCTCACACCCATTTATTTCGGCTTCTGCCCTTTTCCTTTTCAGTCCTGGTGAAGGGTCCTAGCCCACAATGTTGATTGATCATTTCCCTCCCTAGATGCTGCCTGACTTGTTGCATTCCTCCAGCAATTTGTGTGTGTTGCACCATTTAGTATGAAATAATCTCATTGACTGTTGCATAAATATCTGTTATATTTGCCTATATAAACAGACGTTTACGCAAAGGGATCATATGTGACTATCTGGTAGTAGCTGAAGAGAATGTGGAGAGAATAAAAACAAAATGATTCATGCAGAACTGGTGCAGATGGATGGTTGATGATTAGCAAGGGCTTAATAGGTCCTTTTCCATGCCGTTTATGGTTATGACTTAACAACATAAGACACTGGAGCAGAATTAGGCCATTTGTGCTGTTGATTCTGCTCTCCATTCCATCATGGCTAATTTGTTATCCCTCTCAAACTCTCAAATATTGTGTGCAGTTTTGGTCTCCAAATTTGAGGAAGGACATTCTTGCTATTGAGGGAGTGCAGCGTAGGTTCACGAGGTTAATTCCCGGGATGGCGGGACTGTCATATGTTGAAAGATTGGAGAGACTGGGCTTGTATACACTGGAATTTAGAAGGATGAGAGGGGATCTGATTGAAACATATAAGATTATTAAGTGATTGGACATGCTAGAGGCAGGAAACATGTTCCTGATGCTGGGGGAGTCCAGAACCAAAGGCCACAGTTTAAGAATAAGGGGTAGAACGGAGTTGAGGAAAAACTTTTTCACCCAGAGAGTTGTGGATCTGTGGAATGCTTTGCCTCAGAAGGCAGTGGAGACCAATTCTCTGGATGCTTTCAAGAAAGAGTTAGATAGAGCTCTTAAAGATAGCGGAGTCAAGGGATATGGGGAGAAGGCAGGAACGGGGTACTGATTGTGGATGATCAGCCATGATCACAGTGAATGGCGGTGCTGGCTTGAAGGGCTGAATGGCCTACTCCTACACCTATTGTCAACCTACTTTGCCTGCCTTCTCCCTGTGACCTTTGACCCCCTTATTAATCAAGAACCTATCAACTTTAGTGGCCGTAAGTAGGTCACTGGTTGGAAAACACCAGAAAGCATTTCAACAGCATTGAAGCCTCTTTATCACTAAGGATTTCCCACCTTCTACAAACTCAGATTATCACCCCTCTCCCTCCGATAAGCTTTCATATGATGAATTGCATTGTGTCATTTTAAATTTAATAGGCTTTCATTTCCCAGCACCATCTGGTTCACTCTGACTTTTGAATCACATACCAACTTCATCAAGGCGAGAACATTTCCTCCTTTGCTTTTCAGCTGTGATAACTTTAAATTTACTGGAGTTGTTTTTTTCAGTAATAAACACTCACTGCAGGGAACTCAGATGTGTATTTGTTTAAAATGCTTCGTATGAGTAATAACCTTTTAGAAATAAAAATAGACTGGGATAACAATGTTTTTTTTAAACTGTTAATTCTTGCTCTAATTGCAGCATTAGTTTCAAATATGATGAGATGAGGTCAGGCAATTTGGCCCTCGAAGTTGCCCAGGTACAGAAACAGCTATAGATTCTCTGTTTGAGTGTCATCACATGACTTACCTTGGTCAGCCTGCCTGCATCTGAATGTGGTTTAATTTCCTGTCAGTGATTTCAGTGTGTGTTTGCATGTCAGCAGTCATAATGAACACGTGTCAAAGAAAGATTCTGTTACTTGTAAGGTTTAATGGCATGAGAGCCTCCTTTGACCCTGGACAGCTGTTCAACCACCCACAGAATAAATCTTCAATCACACAAAGGCAGATAACACAGCCCAATAACCACAGCTACTTGGGAGAGAAATTCAAAGCAACAAAAGATGCTTAGGTACATAAAGACAGCGGCCAAAGCAATGGGTAAACAAGTCTTAAATTCAAATTGTTTCTCACCTAAAAAACATAGTTGTGAACAATTTGAGTTCTTTCTAACCTTTTGTTTTTTTTATTTTTAAAACTAAAATCCCAACTGTTCAAAGTAAAGACTATTTCAGATTAAGACTATTGAATGCTACTTTGTTGCAAAAGGTTAAGGTTCTTTTTGCTTGAAAAGAACTGTAAGGAGCCACTGAATCAATTAACTAATTCAATAACTGCTTGGGTGCTATAGAAACACACCCAACAGGATCATAGTTGACTTATTCACTTGAGCTTTTCAGTGAGAAGGAACAAATGGCAGAGGGTTTTGCCCATCAGATTGGAGAAATTAAAACATTTGGTGTTATTTTGTAGATCATATCAGGAGATGGCCCTTTGGGTTGTATCTGAGCTTCAGACTAATCCAAAACAAACACTGCTGCTACAGCAGTCCTCATTGTTTCAGGATGGAGGACATCATTGTGAATTCCTGATCCTGAGGAATCACAGGGTCCAGCAAGAAAATGGAAATGTGGGAAGCCACGTTTGAGAATGGGTTTAGACTATCCATGGCAAAGTACCTCTGGGTCCATCTTCACTACTCAACTGGGTCTGAGTAAACACGTGGCCTCTCTAATTCTGGTCCTCACAGTATTTGATCAAGAAGTAATGAAAGAATACAAGGATAGATATCTGCGTACAAATAACTGTAATGCCCTACTGGACAATGTTTCTAGCTAACATAGAGTACGTCTCATGCATATAAGGATACAGAATTGAGTGATGCTCCACCATCAATATCTAGGTTCAGAATTAGACTCAGGCTTAATATCACCAGCATATACCTTGAAATTAGTTAACTTTACCCCAGCAGTACAACGAAATACATAATAAATATAGAGGAAAAACACTGAATTACTGTAGGTATATATATGTTTATTAAATAGTAAAGTTAAAATAAGTAGTGCAAAAAAAAAACCCCAGAAATAAATGAACTGGTGAGTTAGTGTTTATGAGTTCAATGTCTATTTAGAAATGGGATGGCAGAGGGGAAGAAGCTGCTCCTGAAAAACTGAGTGTGTGCCTTTAGGCTTCTGTACCTCCTTCCTGACGCTAACAGTGTGAAGAGAGTATGTCCTGGGTGATCAGGGGTCCTTAATGATGGATGCCACCTTCCCAAGGTACCGCTCCTTGATGATGTCTTGAGTACTACCGAGGCTAGTGTCCGTGATGGAGATGAGTAATCTTACAAGTTTCTGCAACTTACTTCAATCTTGTTCTGTTGTGCCCCCCCCCCATACCAGAAGGTCACGCAGCCAGTCACAATGCTGTGCACAGTACCTTTGTAGAAGTTTTTAAGGGTTTTAGTTGACAAACCAAATCTTCTCAAGCTCCTAATGAAATATAGCTGCTGAACTGCCTTCTTTATAGCTGCATCAATATATTGCATCCAGGTTATGTTCTCAAAGATATTGATACCTAGGAACTTGAGAGTGCTCACTCTTTCCACTTCTGATCCCTCGATGAGAACTACTGTGTGTTCCTTTCTCTTATCCTTTCTGAAGTCCACAATGGGCTCTTTGGTCTTGCTGACGTTGACTGTGAGGTTGTTGCTGCGGCACTGCTCAACTAACTGATATATTTCATTCCAGTATGCCCTTACACCACCATCTGAAATTCTGTCAACAATGGTTGTATCAACAGCAAATCTGAGCTGTGCCTAACCACATAGTCATGGGTATAGAGAGAGTAGAGCAGTGAGCTAAGCACACACCCCTGTGGTGCACCAGTGTTGATTGTCAGCAAAGTGGAAGTGTTATTTCCAATAGCACAGATTGTGGCCTTCCAGTTAGAAAGTCAAAGATCCAGTTGCAGAGGGAGGTACAGAGGCTTAGGTTCTGAAGCTTTCCGATCAGGACTGTAGGAATGATAGTGCTAAATGCTTGTCAATGGTAATCCAGTAGGATTACCATTGACAAAATTAAAGTCAAAGTCAACATTAAGTTTATTATCTTATGTGAAAGTACCTATATGCACAGATGCAATGAAAAAATTATTTGCACACCATGACAGGCATCATATAAATAGTATACACAAGACAAACATAAACATGAATTATTCACAATTTCTACACAAAATAACACAATTCGAACAAATAAAAAGTCCACTTTTGTGCAAGGTGGTCATGATGTTGTTTGTTCTGGAAAGGTGAAAGATTTCTGATTGGTTCTAGAACCAAATGGTTGAAGGGAGGTAGCTGTTCTTGAACCTGGTGGTGTGGGACTTCTGGCTTCTGTACCTCCTGTCCAATGGGAGCTGTGAAAAGTTGGCATAGCTCAGATGGTGGGGGTCTTTGATCATGGACGACACTTCCAATTTCAATTCCTCAGTGTTATCATTTCGGAGAGCATGGGCCCGTAACATAAGTGCAATTATGAAGAAAGCTTGGCAGAACCTCTATTTCCTTAGGAGTTTGTGAAGATTCAGCATGACATCCAGAACTTTAAGAAATTTCTACAATTGTTGGTGGAGAATAGTCCAGTATCTATAATAAGTAGTGGATACGGCCCAGTCTATCATGGATAAATTCCTCTCCACTATTGAGTACATCTACATGGGGTGTTGTTGCAGGAAGCAGCACCCATCATCAAGGACACCCACCACCTAGGTCATGCTCTCTTCTCACTGCTGCATCAGGAAGAAGGTGCAGGAGCCTTAGGACTCGTACTACCAGATTTAAGAACAGTTATTGCTCCTCAACCATCAGATTCTTGAACCAAAGGGGATAACTTCACTCAACTTCACTTGCGGCATCACTGAAATGTTCCCATAACCCATGGGCTCACTTTCAAGGGCTCTTCATCTCATGTTCTCAATATTTATTGCTTATTTATTAGTATTATATATTTTTTCTTTCTTTCTTTATGTACTTGTGCAGTTTGTTCTCCTTAATTGATTCTGTCATGTTTATTGGATTTATTGAGTATGTTCATAAGAAAATTAATCTCAGGGTGTACATAAATGGTGACACGTATGTACTTTGATAATAAAAATACTTTGATTTTTGAACTTAAGTTATTTTGAATTTCATTCGAATGCCAAGTTGGAATTGATGAACAGCAGCTTGTTGTATGAGTTCCGTTCATCTGTATGGTCCAGAACAGAGGGTAGAGCTAGAGAAACCACACCTGTTGCAGTAGGTGGCAAATTGGAACTGATCCAGATAATCTCTGAGGCAAGAGTTGATTTAACCAACTCTTGAAGCACTTCATTATGATTGATGTAAACACAGCTGGATGGATTCTTCATTGCAGCAGCTGGATCAATGCAGCAGAAAGGCAAGAAACTAGATATCTTGCATGTGCTTCACTTTCTTCTGGCCCATCGGGAGTTCATCAGGAGTGTTCAGTACTCTGGATATCCCTGTCAAGAGTGCTTCCCGAGTAGGAGCAACACAGAAACATCTCAGGGAGTTGGCAGTGAGATTCCTCAATGGTTAATGACATCACAGAACTGTGTGTCCTGGTGAAGGATCGCCTGTGGAGCTCCTCCAGCTTTTTGTGTGTGTTGCTTTGGATTTCCAGCATCTGCAGATTATTTTGTGCCTGTGTTAATAATGACTCTTTGAAGGTGATGTTCTACCTTTCTCTGTCTTCTTAGTCTTGTGATGATGTATTGAATTCCCATTTGAAAGCTACTGTTGAATCTGTTTATTGCACCTTTATGGACAATGTAATCCAGGTTGCAATAACTCACTGCTCAAAACAAGTTCTTATCATCTTGCCTCTGGTTTGTTTGCCAAGTCTCTGGTTATTAATCATCCTGCCAATGAAAACATATTTTTCATTACATGATTGGAATTGTTCATAGTCTTGAACACCCGCTGTACTTTAATGTCTATTTTATATACATTTCTACTTCATTTGATGTGTGATTTGGATCTTATATGCCCAAGATGATGATGACAGACTGAGTTAATACGAGCACGCATTTCACCTGTTTATAATTCTGCCTAAAATAATGTGCAACAAATTAATAGAATTATCATACTTAGACATGATTAGTTTGTCAATTTCACAGATTTTAGCTTTTAATCAAAGTAATTCTCCCAACTAACTTTTCCACCTTTCCAATTCCAAATTATTTGCAATTAAATGATTTATTGTTTCATTATGATCTGACCTATTCCAAAGAAGATAAAGCTTATTATTCTGTCACTTTCTACTTGCAAATAATTAGCAATTTATTTATTGTTACTAATAAGATTATGGTTACTAATCATTATAAAATATCAAAATCAAATATTTTATTTCTTCAGACTCAAATATCTTAAACATAAATATGTTCACTGAAGATTTTGTCTAAGAACCCATCCTTTTCATCCTTTGTAAAACTTACTTGCATGATTCCTAAAAGAACAGCAATTGAATTTTGGAAACACAGATTTATCATTTGGGCTCAGTAGGATTTTTTGTTTCTCAGTTAAATCTATCCTGTCTTCTGAATCCAACTTAAATCTTGGATAACAGTGGTCAAATATATTAAACTATTCTGCAGCACTTATTTCTTATTCAGAAGGGATCCTTTTTTATAGATTGCTTTTGAGTATATCTTTGCATTTTGACCTAAACACTGTGGCGTAAAAATAGCTTAATTGAAAAGAGAAGTCAAATTAATTTAAAGACCAGGGGTTGGTGATGTACTCCAGTTACTCTATGCCCAGCAGTCATGCAAGACTGAAAGTGTGCTAGCAGATTTACAATATTGTTATTCTGATGTTCTCTATTATTCCTAACAAGTCTCCAGGTAGTGAAGCCCTATCACAAAAAAAATTCACATAATTGGCCTGAATTAAATCAAAGCCCCTCAAGTCTTGAAATTTTAATTCTGTACAGCACGAAGTTTCCTTATTTTTCAAAGATTTTAGATGCATTAATTTTCCCTTATGACTTAACTTGGAATCATGATGGAAAACTCAGAAGGGATAACATTCCTCTTGCAGCTTGATGTCCGAAACTACAGTCATTTTCAGAAGCGGGGATGTTCATCGGTAGCTGCACGTTGTTCAATTCCATCTGGGACACTTCAGAAAATGAGGAAGATCATAAACACAAGAGATTCGGCAGATGCTGGAAATCCAGAGGAACATACACAAAATGCTGGAGAAACTTAGTCGGTCAGGGCATTTCATGGAGAGGAATGAACAGTCGACATTTGAAGCCAAGACCCTTCATCTGGACGGGACAGAGAGGGAGGAGAAACCAGAATAGAATGTGGGGAGAGGGAAAGGAGTAAAGAAGCAGTCCATACTTACATACAGCAGGAGCTAGACTTCATTCAGGATTGAGCTAATAAGTGGAAGTTAATGTTGATGCCTTCAACGTGTTTAGGTACTGGTTGTTTCTAAACAAATAATGCATAACTAAATGTCTTGATATTCAATGAATTTATCAGTCAAGTTGTGGTTCCTTAAGGTTATTATAGCCATGGGTGGTAGTGGGGATAAGCTCCCACTGCCTATTAAATGCTCCCAATAGTGGACATCTCAGATAGCCTCTGACAACCAAGTCCAGTTCCTGGCCTTCACGTGTGGCTTAGTTACTAAGTCCGGTGGAACTGTTTCTACTGACAGGAGAAGGAGCAAATTTCAGTTACTGGTGCCTTAAAACCAGTAGCTTCAGGCAGATGGAGGTTGTCAGCTGCGGTTGGCAGCTCATCTAGGAGAAGGAAATCTCTGATCTTAAAGCTCCACATCTTTGCAGCTATACCTACTCATGGGGATAGCCTGAGGAAAAATCTGGAGCTGGAGTCCCTAAGGCTCCCTAATATCCTAAGGTATTCAGCAAATCTATTTTCTCTCAATTTGATGAATCTGAAAACTCAATCTGCATGTAGTACAAACTGTGTCATTTAGTTACCTGTATGAAACAGTCTTTTATCAGATTCTTCATTCCACAAGACTAAGAGGATCAATGAAAGTTCTAAAATTTCACAGAAGAACAGGACAAGGCTGAGTTCAACACTGACGAGCAGCTCCTGTGATGCTGCTGGTGCCAAACAGTCATTATAATCTCTACTGTAGAATTAGAGTCTAAATTGTAATTTTTCTTGTAGTTTAACCTTTTAATGTGTATTTGTACAGTATGCTTGCATCATCATCTTCTGGACAAAATAATCTCCAGATCCAACACCACCTTTCAACTCTATTGTCTGTTTGAGTGTCAAGTGTAAAGTGCACTAGTCCTCTGTAGTGGTTAGGAGTCTTAAGATGTGGAAAATACTTAAATGATGGAAAGATTGCTATTCAGATGTGGAGAGGTTATGAAATAAATGGGCACAGTGTTACAGCTAGTATATATCAAGCTCACAGCTGAGATAACCTGGGTTTGATCCTGACCTCTGGTGTTGTCTGTATGGATTTTGCGTGCCGTCCCTCTGACTGTATAAGTTTCCTCTGGATACTCCAGTCCCACATCCCACAGACGTGTATTTTTGTAGATGAACTGGCCATTCTGCATTGCCTCGTGTGTAAGTGATAGAATTCTGGGGAGAAGTACGGGCAATAAAATGGGATTAGTGTAAGAGTAGCATAATAAATGTACTTTGAATCTTTAAATGGATGCTTGATAATCAGTACAGATCCAGTGGGCTAAAGGACATTTGCCATGTTCTATCAAAAAACTTACTACTCTTTATCCAAGTTAAGATTTCAGTAACATTGCTGTGGCCAGAATTGTGAAAAGATCAGTGCATATTTGATGAATTTTGTCTTTAGTGATCTTGGGGGTTTTATATATGCTTATAACTGTAAATCACTATATATGAAACAAACGTTTCTCATCAAAGCAATAGTCTGCTTTGATGTGGGTTAGTTTCATAAAATAGTTCATTGTTTTCACCACAAATGGTCACCTGTTTGGCCTGTGTAGCGACTATGTGGATGAAAAGATGATAGCTTCAGAAACACAAATAAAATTGTGGTGTAAAAATGAGCAAACATATTCTTTGAACTCAATCAGTGACACGGGATATTATTCCACAGAAAATTACTTTGATCAAGACCTGCAAAGCAAACGACAAGATCTTCAATTGAAATGCTTCTCATGAATGCTTAATATACTTCACAAAGGAAACAAGATCACCAGCACAAAGTAACCTGCAGTGCTTCACAAAAGTATGCTGATGCTTTTGTATGCCCTTTTGTCAGCTTTGTCTAGTTTGTATTCAGCAAATCTATTTTCTCTCGATTTGATGAATCTGAAAACTCAATCTGCATGTAGTACAAACTGTGTCACTTATTTACCTGTATGAAACAGTCTGTTATCAGATTCTTCATTCCCGCAAGACTAAGAGGATCAGTGAAAGTTTTAGGATTTCACATAAGAACAGGACAAGGCTACTATGTTTATTAATATAAATCTGAATGCTAACTTCTGTCACCTGAATGCCTTTACCCAACAAATATCTACCAGTCTTGGTGTTGAAATGCTCAGTATTTACCTCAATATTTTTTTTTTGGCAGGGGAAGAATGCTTCTCATGTATTTTTGTGGAAAATTATTTGCTGACATTAGTCCTGAATACTAATTACTTGTTTTAAAATAATCATTACCCACAATGGATCTGCTATTTACCAATCTAGAAAACTATCTCATGTTCACTCTTTGAATTCATTCCCTGCATTATGATGACAATTTAATGTAGAGAGGGTGCAGAAAAGTTCACTAACATTGTTGCCTGGACTGCTGGGCTGGAGTTGTAAAGAGAGATAGGATATCCTCGGACAGTTTTTCCTGGAATGAACAAGAATGATGGGTTACCTTATAAAAGTTTATAAAATCACGAAGGTCGAAGTTAATATGTATGGTCACAATCTTTTTCCTAGAGTAGGGAAGGCTAAAATTAGAGGGCACAGCTTTTAGATGACATGGAAAAAATTTAAAGAGCGCTGGTTGGCCAAGTTTTTCACACAGTGTTCTGTGTGGTATATGGAACAAATTACCAGAGGAAGAATAGAGGCAGGTAGATTTAAGTTTTAAAGACACTTAGACAGACGTATGGATAGGAAAGGTTTAGAAGGGTACGAGTCTAATGCAGGAAAATTGGATGAGCCCAAAAATGCACCCTTGTCGGCAAGAACCAGTCGAGCTGAAAGTTTTTTTTCTGTGCAACATAACAAACTCTAAATTTGATTTACCCAGTGTACAAGTAGTTTAAAGGCTATTATATTATCCTTGACATGTGCTCTCTTTTTTTTGATTTTGCTTTGCCCTGTATGACAAGAACTATTTTTGGGATCTGCAGACAGATTTGACAAATGATTGCTGTTACATAGCTCCATCCAAATTAACTTTATTTCAAAATTAAAATCCTTTCTCTCCACTGGCAATACTCAATTTTGTAATATCAGATCCTATCTCCTTTTCCACTTTGCTTATCTCTTCTCAAAGCTAAGTATCCTGGGCTATTTAATTCCCAATATTGACTACTTTGTAACTCCATCTCTGTAATATGGTTATTATTACACCCACTTGTTTTTATCTTTGACATTAATTCAGCTATCTTGTTAAAAATGCTGCAAATGTTGAAATAAAGAAATTTCAATATTGGCTTTTAACTATTTTTTTTCCTATTTTGAATGTAATTGAAAATGAAAGTTTTTCTCTTTGGTTTAGGGGTTATGGGTTTCTGAGGAGATTTATGAATTGTCCCGGTGAGTAATTACACTGCATTTTGTATACAGCATATACAACAGCCAATATGCCAGTGGTGGAGAGAATGAATGATTAGGCTTGTCAGTGGAAATGTTAACCATGTAGGCTGCCTTGTCCAGGAAGATGCTGAGCTGCTTCAGTGTTTTGGGAGTTGCACATGTTCAGGGAAGAGTATGGTATCCCATCACATAACTGACTTGTGTCTTGTGGATGGTAGGAATGTGACGGGGTGTCAGGAGATGAGTGACATGCTACAGCACACCACCAGCCTCCAAAATGATCTTGTTGCCAAGTATTATGCTGGCTAATGGTGACATCCAGGATATTGATCATGACAGAACTTGACTGGTACGAGATGCCCTCCCATGGTCGGGGTGAACCATGGAATTTGTGTCCCTGCTGTGTAAGTGACGTGCAGGCCAGAAAGCAAGCTGGGGCAGTATGATACGGAAAGCAAGTCGTTGCCCATGTAGCAGGCTCCCCCTCTCCACGCGTCTGATGAATCCATTATTATTATCAAGGGTCACCTAATAAGATTCAATTTCATAATTAACAAATAGCTGAAGCTTACATATCACTTTGCATTTCTGTTTTATCTGGCTACTGCAACTTATTTTATAAAGACATGTTAATATATAATAACATCACAGATCAACTCTCAGAGGTATCATCAAGAAAAGCATACAAGTCAAAATGAAAGTGTTTGCAGTGGGTTTGATTGGAAGAGATGCTGTGTGGTTTGTAGGGTGGGAGGATGCTGTTGGGCTTTTAATATAAAAGTTGGATTTTTAAATTGATTTGGTGAAGAGAGGAGTGGTTGGGAATGATGTCCAGTTTGGAAAAGTGAAGCTGCATTGATGAGTCGAGATGGATCATCCACAAGAAGGGTTTTGACCTGAAGTGTCTGCTATCCATTTACCTCCACAGATGCTGATGGGCTGAATGTCCTACTTCTGCTCCTCTGTCTTGTGATCTTGTGATGCCGTCTGAATCGCTGAGTTCCTCCAATTCTATTGTGATTTGCTTCAGATTTAATTTCAGATTGGGTCATGTGAGTGGGAGTAAAGGATAGTTGTTCATTCTGGAGAAGGTGGGGCTCGTGTTCTACTGGGACTGCAGCGATTCACAGTTTTTATCAAGTGATTTAGAAAACAAGGATTTATTCTCTAATTTTTTTTTTGATTAGGCCAAAGTGATGCCGGACAGGGTACAGGCAAAGCTAAATGAAACTGCAGCAAAATACTTGTTGAAATGAGCCAAGTAGGTGTCTAACAAAATTTAACATAACCGAAGTTCAAAGTGCAAAGTAAATTTATTATCAAAGTATGTATACACCATATACAACCCTGAGATTCATATTCTCACAGGCACACTCAATAAATCCAAAGAAGAAGAATAATCATAATATAATCAATGAAAGACCTCACCAAATGGGCATTCAATCAGGGTGCAAAAGACAACAAACTGTGCAAATACCAAAAAGAAATAAGTAATAATAATAATTAATAAATAAGCAAAAAAAAATCAAAATCATGAGATGACGAGTCCTTGGGAGTCCATAGGTTGTGGGAACATTTCAATGATGGGGCAAGTGAAGTTGAGTGGAGTTATCCCCTCTGGTTCAATAGCCTGATGGTAAGAAGTAATAACTGTTCCTGAACCTGGTGGTGTGAGTCATGAGGCCTCTATACCTTCTTCCTGATGGCAGCAGTGAGAGGAGAGCATTACCCCAGTGCTGGGGGTTTCTGGTGATGGATGCTGCTTTCCTGCGACAACGCTTTGTGTAGATGTGCTCAATAGGGAGGGCTTTATCCATGATGGACTGGGCTGTATCCATTGCTTTTTGTAGGATTTAAGGGCATTGGTGTTTCCATACCAGACTGTGATACAACAAGTTAATATACTCTCCACCACACATCTATAAAAGTCGTTCAGAGTTTTAGACGTCAGACTGAATCTTCGCAAAGTCCTAGGGAAGTAGAGGCGCTGCTGTGCTTTCTTCGTAATTGTGTCCATTAAATCCATTGACTGCCCCATCATTAAATGCACGATGCTGCAGCTTGGAAGAAGGAATCTGAGGTGTCACATTGCATGAATGGCTTGAGCTTAGATGGGGTAAAGGAATAAAAGGATGTCAAGAGTTTGTAAAGGTTGGCTGCAGTTTGACAAGGCCATTAACAACACAAAAATCAAGGACAAAATAAAGCAGAAACTACTGGAATCACTCAGCAGGTCAGGAAGCATATATGGAAAGAAACGAGCTTACTGTTCCATTTTGAAGACCCTTTATCAGTCCGGAACTTCAAGATTTTCTGTTTTTGTTTTAGATTTCCATCAACTATTTTTTTGACTTTCATTAAACAGATAAGGAGGTAAAGCTTTAGTTATAAATTTAAGTTTCAGTTCTTTTGAGCACTGGCAAGCAAACATTTGTAGTATTCTACTGTAAAGGAAGGATTTCAATGCTTCAACTAGAGTTTATTATACAGTATCTTTAATGCACAGTTTTCAAGGCTGAGGGTTGGCACCTCAGGAAATGTTTGTTTATTTATTTAGCGATAAAGTGCGAAATAGGCCAATTCCTTCTCTTCAAGCCGTGCCTGGCAGCAGCCTCCGCCAGGCTCTGATTCAACCCAAGCATAATCACGGGACAATTTACACTGACCAATTCACCTACTAACTGGTATGTCTTTGGACTGTGGGAGGGAACTGGACTACCCACAGAAAGCCCATGCATTCCACAGGAAAGATGCACAGACACCTTACAGAGGATGCTGGGATTGAACCCTAAACTCCAAAAGCTGTAATGGCGTCATGCTAAACATTACACTACTGTGGTGCCCAAAATGTTGGTAAATAACAGAATTGTTGAACTTTTAGAAGATTGTTTCTACATTGCACTCATTCTGATGGAAAGAGAGGGAGAAAAACAAGGGAAAATCACTGCTGGCAGCATTTGCTCTTAAAACTACATCAAATGATTTTAAAGTAAGGACTAATGCAAAAGAGTGAATACTAATCAAAGCAAAATAGGTGCAAATTACAAACACACAGAAGGCATCAGTGTTTTGACAGGAAAATAAAGAAAATGGCAACTTAGTCGTAAGCATGTTTTATGGGCAGCCGGGCGTGTATAATAGAGGTTGTAAATCACTCACTTCCTACATAGAGCAGACGAAGATGATACTTCAGGTGGAAGACAGTGATGAGAAAATGCTGAGGCGAGGGAACGAAAGATTTTGCTCTTATAAATTGACTCTGAGCTATAAGTCACACTCACACGTAACTTTGCAGTAAGATAAAGTATCCAATGAGCAGAAGTGTACCTCAACCCACATGGTAACCAAGAGCCATAGATTCAGTACCTCAATAAGAAGATAGGAAAAGCAGTGAATGGTAACATTGTTGCTCTTGATCCAATCAAGGCAGTGTAGCTTCTGAGAGTTTTTGGATCATGGCTAGATCCAGTTTAAGCTGTGGAGCTCCAAAGCTTGACATTTGATTTGCCATGTCAGATTGCACCTTCAACGGAGCCAGCAGCCAAAAGTCTTCAGGAGTTCTGCACAGTGGCATGAGTTAGTGTTACAAATCTATTAGCAGCCATCCTTGATGCAATTGACCCCATGACACGAGTAGAAGCATGAACGTAACATGAGATGGCTCTAGTAACATCACTGCCATCCACAATGTTGTGAATGAGAGGCAGAAACACATTAAACTCCTGAAACTCTTAAACAAAGTAAACCTAACAATTTAAAAATATAAGTACAAAGTAGTAGCAATTGCTTTCCCCATGAAGAAATTCTATCAATTCTTTCTAGGAAGATCCTTTCCGAAGAGGCAAGCAGCATGGTGAAGTGTCCTTTGGCTCAGCATATTAGACTGTTCACAAACCATCTTTCTCTCACTAATTTGATTCCTCCTCAATCAATTCTTCTTCAAACATCTCTATCAATTTCAAAGTTCAAAGTAAATTTATTGTCAAAGTATGCTTATGTCAACATTTTCTTGCAGGCATTCATAGTAGATGTAAAGAAACACAAAGATGGACAAACAACCGATGTGTAAAAGAAGACAAACTGCACAAATGCAAAAAAAGGAAACAAACAACTAAATAAATAATATTGAGAACAAGAGTTGGAGAGTCCTTGAAAGAGAGTCCACAGGTTTTGGAATCAGTTGAGTGTTGAGGTGAGAGTAGTTATTCAGACTGGTTCAGTAACCTGATGGTTGAGGGATAGTCACTATTCCTGAACCTGGTGGTGTGGGACCTAAGGCTCCTGTACCTCCTCCCCAATGGCAGCAACAAGAAGAGAGCATGGCATGGTGGGGGCCCTTGATGACAGGTACTTTCATGTGAAAGTACTCCTTGTAGACGTGCTCAGTGGTGGGAGGGCTTTACCTGTGATGGACTGGGTTGTATCCATTACTTTCTGTCATCTTTTCCATTCTTGGGCATGGGTGTTTCCATATCAGACAGTGATGCAACCAATCAGGATACTCTCCATTGGGCGTCTATAGAAGTTTGTCAAATTTTTAGATGACATGCCGTATCTCCGCAAATTTATAAGAAAGCAGAGGCTTTGCTTTGCCTTCTTTGTAATGGCACTTTACATACTAGTTGCAGGACAGGTCCTCTGAAATGATGGCGTCAAGGAATTTAAAGTTACAGGCCCCCTCCATCTTCGATCCCCTCTTGAGGATTGGCTTATGCAACTCCTGTTTTCTCCTCCTGTAGTCAACAATCAGCTCTTTGGTTTTGCTGATATCGACAACAATTTTCACGACAAATGCTGTGATATTAAACCTGATTCTGAATCTGAGTGAGAGGTTGTTGTTGTGGCACCATCCAACCAGATTTTTAATCTCCCTCCTATATGCCAATTCATCACCACCTTTGGTTCTGCCAACAACAGTGATGTCATCAGCCGACTTGAATATATTGGCATTGGAAATGCACTTAGCCTCACAGTAATAAGTATAAAGTGAATAGAGCAGGTGGCTAAGGTGGCTTGTGCTGCCGCCTTGCTGATGATATTTGTGGAGGAGATGTTTTGCCAATACAAAGTGACTGGAGTCTGCACGTGAGGATCCAGTTGCAAAGGAGGTATTAAGGCTGAGGTCTTGGAGCTTATTGATTAGTTTTGAGGGGATGATGGTGTAGAATGCAGAACTATAGTCAATGAAAAAGAGCATCCTGATGTATGCATCTTCACTGTCCAGATGTTCCAGAGCTGAGTGAAGAGCCAAAGAAATGGCATCTACAGTTGACCCTTGTGACACTTGAGTATATACTTGCCTATAATAGCATTAAATAGTTTAATGAACTATAATGAATGACTATGGAATAGCCTTGTTATTGTTATCTACATATAGCCATGAAGCATACTGCAGTCTCAGTTATTGAATTTCCAGTGCCCTGGAAGTATTAGGCAACAATAAAGGCATTCACTCTTAGCCAAACATGACATAAGCAAGATGTGGTAACGATGCAAATAAATGAATAATGGTGGAAGAAGAGAAGCTCCATTAAATCCTTATAGGGTAATCCAAGATTCAAGACTCAAGACTGTTTAATGTCAGTTCCAGGACTCAAGTGTAGAGGAGAGTGAAATAATTGTTGCTCTGGATCTGATTCAGCACAAAAAAACCATAGTAAGATAATGAACACAATAATTAAAAATAAGATAATAAATGTAAATGCATAAGATAGCTTATTATACATAGATTGATAGCATGTACATAAAGTGATACTTGGAACAGGAGTGTCTATATGTAAGTTGATTCTGACAGGAAATGATAAAGTAGTGGCAGTGTTGATCAGCCTTACTACTTGGGGAACGTAACTGATTTTGAGTCTGGTGTTCCTGGCAAGCATACTACGAAGCCTCCTCCCTGACGGGAATGGGTCAAACAGCCCACAAGTGGAGTGGGTGGGATCCTTTAAGATATTGTTGGCCTTTTTCCTGCACCTTTCTGTATATAGGCTGCTGCTGGTGATGCATTGGGCAGTTTTGACTACCCATTGTAGACCCTTCCTGTCCACCACAGTGAGTAAATATAAATCCATCATCTTTATTATCCAGCTTCGAAGGATACTGTATTATCAGTTCTTTGTTGTGCAGTGCAGGAAATGAGTGATTCTAATGAGTGATTTCTATTATTATTCCATTATAATTATTAAAAATAAGTTATATTATTAAATTATCACATTAAATTAATCTTATTTAAATAAGGACAGTACTGTAATGTAATGGTTAGCATAACACAAATACAGAGCCAAAGTTCAAAGTAAAATTTATTATCAGAGTACATACAGTATGCCACCACATACAACCCTGAGATTCTTTTACTGTGGGCATACTTAGTAAATCTATAGAACAGTGACTGTAAACTGTAATCCTCAGAAACTATAAACTGTAGACAAACTGTGCAAATGCAGATATAAATAAATAGTGATAAATAACGAGCATGAAATAACAACATAACAGAGTCCTTAAATGAGTGTTTTTGTTTTTTGTTTTTGTTCAAAAGCCTGACGGTTGAGGGGTAATAACTGTTCCTGAACCTAATGGTGCGAGTCCTGAGGTACCTGTACCTTTTATCTGATGGCAGCAGCGAGAAGAGACCATTGTCTGCATGGTGAGGATCTTTGATGATGACTGCTGCTTTTCTACAGTGACGTTTCATGTGGATGTGCTCAATGGTAAGAAGGGTTTTACCCATGATGCATTGGGCCGAATCCACTCACTTGTGTAGGATTTCCCACTCAAAGGCATTGGCGTTCTCATACCAGGCCATAATGGAGCTAGTCAGCACACTTTCCACCACACATCTATAGAAGTTTGCCAAGGTTTTTGATAACATGCTGAACCTCCGCAGACTCCTGAGGAAGTAGAGGCACTGTTGTGCTTTCTTTGCAATAATATTTATTTGATAGGTCCAGGACAGGTCCTCTGAGATAGTGATACCAATGAATTTAAAGTTACTGACCTTCTCCACCTCTGATCCGCTGATGATTACTCTGGTTTCCCTCTCCCGAAGCCCACAATCAGTTCTTTGGTCTTATGACATTGAGTGAGAGGTTGTGTTATTACATCACTCAACCAAGTTTTCAATCTCTCTCCTGTATGCTGTGATCAGCAATCAGCGATTGGGGTTCAATTCCTTCCACTGTGTGTAACATGTTTATACGTTCTCCTCGTGGCCATGTAGGTTTCCTCTCACATTCCAAAGCTGTACAGGTTAAGGATAGTAAGTTGTGGGCATGCTATGTCGACAACACTTGTTGTCTGCTGAGGACATATTCGGACAGTGCTTGTCATTGATGCAAATGACACATTTGTCTGTACACGTGACAAATAAAGACAATGTTTAAAACTCTTTTGATTAAAGATCCCGATAATCTGAATAATGAGGTTGGATTCTAGAGCAGGATTTATGACATGTTTTGGTAATGAGGGGTTACCTTTGAATTGGTTGTGAGGTCATAAGATCTTTGCTATTTTCTCTGAGGATTAAAATTTAATACATTCCAAGTGAAAATACGGATGTGATATGAATTATATTTTCTTTCTTTCACATACAAGCTTGCTTTCTCCCATCAGAGGATTTGTTCACACTTGCAGAGGATGAGAAGGAAAAAGGCATTAGACTTACTGAGGATCCCCTTTCAATCTTAATGAATAACTGAATCCATGACTGAACATTTCATAATTTCTAAAGTGCATGAAGGGTTTTTGATAAATGTGATATGCAACATTATGAAACCAAGGCATGCAACTGGAATTAATATGTACTCTAACTATGATCTCTAATTAAATGCCAAGAAAGCCTCAAGGGTCTGTTCCTGCACATCTGTGTTTGTGAAATACAACTCTTCCTACCCAAAGTATAGTACATGGGAAGGAGTTTTGCTTATGCCCAGCTGTTTACACTGTGCTGCATGCTTCAGGAGAAATCCTCATGGATGTCCAGAACAATTTAAAACTATATTTATTTATAGATTCTTTTCAATGCACCCAGAACTGGCTTACTTCCTCATAAAATAACTTCCCCAGACTATTATTACATATATGCATTAAATTCTTCTGAGATAGAATCAAGGCACCATTTGAATTGCTTTGGGGATTTTGTACTTTAATACAGTGGTACTTGGTCAGCAATAATAAAGAATAAAAGAAGGACTTGTCTTTCTTAGAAACCCTCCAGCATGGAGAATAATGGTTTGCTCCTTGAAGATTAACTCTCTGTTGATCATTCTGGTGTGACTTGGGTTATTTCTGCTTTTGTATTTTCTGCTGCAGTAGTGAGTGTATGGAAAGTTAAATTTCCTAGTCTTTGGTTTTGTCTGAGCTCTCCTCTCAGTCAACCGAGCTTTTTGTTTCTCCACTGTTCTTCCAATGCCTTTCCGGACAGTTAAATGTTTACAATTATCTCCCTTCATCATCTTTAGATCTTGATTGCACATCCTTGTTGCAGAGGTGTGGAGGTTCAGTGGGTGGAGACCCAGAGGCTTGTTTACATAAGGCAAGTTCTTGGAAGCATGGCCATCATCAATCTAATGTACATGGCTAATCCATTGCAAATACTTCCACAGAGACGAATCTATACTGACAGAATTAGAATGGGCCAGGACATCTAAACCAGTGACCTTGCCTTACCAGGTGATGCCTAAAGAGCACCTGAAGCAAACAAGATGGAAATTGATAAGCTTTTCCTTTTGCCTTGCTCATTTTGTCCAAGGCACACTAAGCATTCATTTCATTTTCACTTTTCAATTTTTTTAATTGATTTTCAAATAAAGAATATACAAATCAGAGGAGGAGCTTAGCAAACAGATAATATAAAAGACATAAACAGCAATAATAAAAACAAAGTATATAATGTCAAAATCAAATAGGTAAAATATTATGCTGTTATATATACAATGGTAAAAAAAAACAACTCCTTATAGCAATCATAAGAAAAAAGATTGGAAATTTTATTGATAAAGGAACAAAAAACCCACTAACTACACTGAAACAAAAATAAAAAAAAAAGAGAAAGGAAAAAAGAAAGAAAAAGAAAGATTGGGCAGTCCAATTGAGGATAAAATTTAAAAAAAGAGAGAGGAAAAAAACATCCTTCCAGTCATCTCCGAACTTTCATGGATAAGGATTTTCCCCAAAGAGAATAAAGAAAAATAAATAAATAAAAATAAATTAAGTCATGTGAAAATATTGAATAAAGCGTTGCCAGACTTGTTCAAAATTAAAGTATGTATCAAATGTCCGGCTTCTAATTTTCTCCAAGCTTAGACATGACATAATGGAGGAGAGCCAATAGAAAACAGTAGGTGGGTTAGATTCTTTCCAATGTAGCAAAATAGCTCTCCTAGCCAGTAAAGTTGAAAAAGCTATCACATGTTGGGCGGAAGCAGATACTTTGCTTGCTTCCTCTGGAATAATCCCAAAAATTGCTGTAAGTGGATTGGGTTGAACATCCACATCTATAACTTTAGATTATATTCCAAACACATCCCTCCAAAAATTGTTTAAACTTGCACATGACCAAAACATATGAGTTAGAGTAGCCACTTCTGCGTTACATCTGTCACAAATAGGGCTTATATTAGGAAAAATATACGTCAATTTATCTTTGGGCATATGGGCCCTGTGTACTATCTTAAACTGAATTAAGATATGGCATGCGCAGATAGATGAATTATTGACTAAATAATAAATTTTACTCCATTGATTATCTGAAAGTGAATGTTGAAGTTCTACTTCCCAGGTGTGTTGAACCCTATCATTAGGCGACATGTGAGCATTCATTAACTGTTTATAAATGATAGCTATTAATCGTTTTTGAAAAGGTTTAAACTGAAAAATAGCATAAGCCAAATTTAAAGAGCAGGCCGAGGGGTAATTCGGTAAAAAATCACGTAAAAAATTCCTAACCTATAAATATCTTGAAAAAGTGTGTATTAGAGATATCATATTTATCCATTAACTGTGAAAAAGACATTAAACAGTCTTGTAAAAACAAATCTAAAATAGTTTTTATTCCCTTAATTTTCCATGTTAAAAAAGCCTTATCCAAAGTTGATGGTTTAAAAAAGAAATTAGAATAAATATTACTAGAAAGTAGGAAATCATTTAATTCAAAAAATCTACGAAATTGAAACCAAATTTTTAAAGTATGTTTAACAGTAGGGTTGAGAGCTTGTCTACCTATTCTGGAGAGCGAAAACGGAAGAGGAGCTCCTAATAAAGAAGCTAACGAAAACCCCATTACTGAATTTTCCTCCAATGGTAACCATGAAGGGCGATCTTGGTCGTCTATATCATAAATCCAAAAAGTAATATAGCGAATATTAATTGCCCAATAATAAAATCTAAAGTTTGGTAAAGCCAGTCCTCCATCTTTTTTTTGATTTTTGCAATAAAAGTTTATTCACTCTAGAGCTTTTATTATTCCAAACATAAGACAAAATCAGAGAATCTATTTTATCAAAAAATGTTTTTGGAACAAAAGAGGGAACTGCTTGAAATATATATAAAAATTTCTATATTTTATATAACATTTTTATAACATTTATTTGACCTATCAATGACATCAACATAGCTGACCATTTAGAAAGCTCCTGTTGAGTATATTCAACTAAAGGGGAAAAAATTATACCTATATAGGTCTTTAAAATTTTTAGTAATTTTGATACCAAAGTAAGTAAAATGGTTTTTGGCAATATTAAAAGGTATTTGATCATAATAATCAGAATAATTATTAATAGGAAATAATTCACTTTTATGTAAATTAAGTTTATATCCAGAAAAAAGCATTCAAGTCTGATGGACTCACAGTTGGTCTTCTCCATCGGATTGTTGTTGGTCCTCATTCTCTTACTCAACTTGAGCAATGTGGGTCCAACCTTTGTAATAGACGTGGATTTCAGCATTGAATGGCAGACAGGAAATGATTGAGAAGCCTCAATATGTGAAACAGTAAATGTAGATAGTTATCAAATTCAATTGCTCTCCCATTGCTGATAGCCAACCTGAATTCCTTGTAGGTTTAAGAAAGTCTACCTGTTTTCCACTTGTATTAATACACTGGTGGCATCCGTTAGTCTCGCGAGACCATGGATCTGCCCCTGGAAAGTCTACTGGAGTGACCTCTCCAGGGCGCAGGCCTGGGCAAGGTTGTATGGAAGACCGGCAGTTGCCCATGCAGTGAGTCTCTCCTCTCCACAACACCGATGTTGTCTAAGGGAGGGGCAAAGGCCGATACAGCTTGGCACCAGTGACATTGCAGGAGTTGCCAGAGCGAGGTTGAAGACAACATCGGACTGCCTTAGGGACTCCAGCTCCGGATCTGTCCTCAGGGTTTACTCCCGAAGCCTTTCCCATGAGTGGGTCTGGCCGCAAGGCAGCGGAGGTTTAAAATCAGAGTTTTCCCTCTCTTAGATGGACTGCCTTCCTAGGCTGACGAGCTCCATCTACCTGATGTATTAATACAATACCTTTCATTACATTAGGATATGTCTTGATATTTAATCATTAAATTATTTTGAAATTCACTCAATATTGTAATGGAGTAAAAAGGTGCTTTAATTTTCACACAACAAGGTCTCAGAACAACTGTGTATCGATGATCTTCCTCAGATGCGGACAATGGCTGAAGGACATTAACTCCCCTGCCCTCTTCTAATTGCTCTGTGAGATGTTTTTACATAAACCTAAGATGGCAGATTGTTTGGCATCATATCTGAGAGATGGCTCTCCTAAAATACTTTAAGTTCCCTTGGTATTGCAATGAAATGTAGCTCAGATGATCATTTGGACTTTTGGCCCACGATCTATAGCAACATAAGGAGGAGGTATTTAGCTCATTAAGATCTGTGGTGGCTCCCAGGGGTGAAATACCATCAGTCCCTTTCCTCCCTCTTTATTTCCCTGCATTACTTCAACTTACTCTCTCTCACCCATGCCCATTAATTCCATTTCGATTAGTTTTGCCTTTAACATACCGCCATATGTTAAATTACAACAGATCCTTGGAAAGCAGGGAAAACCAGGAGCAGCCAATGGAAGCCCATATTCCCGCAATGAGAATGCACAATCGTACGGAAATGAGCAAACCCGGGTGACTGGAGCTGTGCTCAGGAGCTTGAGCTGCCATTCTTCCTGAATCCCATCAGAGCACTTACACCACGTGAAGTCTTTGAATAGCTAATTGTCTCCAATTATTACATACCTGCCATCCGTCTTTTTTGTTGGACTGAAAAATGTCATTCTACTCTTCTTTCTCATGTTTCAATTAAACATATGCTTTTAAGTTTTCTCTGAACCTATCAGCAATATTGAGCGTCTTTGTCTAAAAGTATATCTAAAAAAAAACGTCTAAAAAATGTGTTATATATACACATATCCATTGAATCTATCTCATGATGTCATTTTACTGTCTATAAAGGATTGGCCGAAAGGTTCAGCTGGATCAGCTTTGCTAAGCATGCACTGTGGCGGTATCAGCAGCTTTTACTCTACCTCTGAAATTCATCCTATTATCTGCAGTGGAATGAGCTTCACAGATAAAATAGAATGCACTCATGCTGCCACAGAGAGTATCTAGTGTTACAGACCAAAGGTGAGTTTCTAAGTATGGGTTTTAATGGTTTAATTACTCTTCTACATCTCTTATCATGGTAATCCCCTTATTACAACATGGATGAAGATCGAGGTAATCAGAAAATAACTACCATGTCCATTACTCATCAGAATAGATGGGGTTGCTAGTGGATAGCAGAAGTTAGTGTGAAGTACTTTAGTTTTTAATCCTACATCCGCAGATGTACTCTGGACATATTATGAAAGAAACTCAGCAAAGTGAACACGAACGTGGCTGTTCGGCAAGACCAACTTTGTAAAGCTCTGTACAACATGAATTCTGGTCAACCAGTTGGAAAGAAGCTAATGGCAAGAGTGTATATTTAAAAGTAAAGTGATTGGGATTAATGTGTACAGTAAAAATGAATCTCAGGGCAGCACGGTAGCATAGTGGTTAGTGTAACACCATTACAGCACCAGTGAACCAGGTTCAATTCTGCCACTGTCTGAGCTTTCTCCCCGTGTCCACATGGGTTTCCTCCGGGTGCTCTGGTTTCCTCCAACATTCCAACAGTGAGTGCCATTAACTGCTCGTCACCCTGAAATGGGTCTCAGCTTTCCTGCACTGTGTTTTTCACATGAATGTAATCTTTCCACTGAGCAGATAAATGGGCCCTGTTTCTAAACCCAGCCTCAGTCCCTTCTAGGTCAAGTTCTTAACTGTGACCTTGTTTTGCGGGTCAGAGCTGCATAATATTGTTTTTTGGCTGGGTGGTTTGTGGTGTACTGATGTGGGGTGCAGGGTGGTGATAGTGAGGAATTTCAAGAGGGCAGATGTTTTGGATTGTGTGTCAGGGTATAAAGGAGATGAATGCTCCAGTGCTAATGTATTGTGACTGGAAATATGAGCAGGAAGCAACCAAACCACTGATATTTGAATGCAATTTAAGGAGCTCAGAGAAGGGAAACTGAGAGGACCCAGTGGGAGCCAGATGAGAATTATGGACTAGCAGAATCAGGGACTGAAAGGCCTCAGAGAGCGATTCACTGGCTTGGGAGTATGTACCATTTCACTTTGAAAATTTTAAAGTAAAAATCCCAAAGCTGGTTCATTATCTTATGTGATCCAAAAACCAATTTAGAAGACTAGTTTGGAATCTATTGAGAAAAAAAACCCTATTTTATTTGAACCAAAATTCAAATGTTGTCGTTGTCTAAATGTCAATATTACTATAAAGGTTTGAGCATGATTGAGTGGATTTCTATTGAAATTTAAATATGCAAATAATTGACAAAATTAATGGCCACCATGGTAGCGTAGTGGTTAGTGCACCACTATAACGGCTTGGGGTGCCAGGGTTCGGAGTTCATTTCCAAAGCTGTCTGTCAGGAGTTTCTACGTTCTCCCCATGAACCATGTGGGTTTCCTCCCACAGTCCAAAGATGTACTGGTTAATCAGTCATTGTAATTGTCCTGTGATTCAGCTAGTAATTGAGTAGGGGGGTTACTGGATGCTGCGGCTCATTGGACTGGAAGTGCCTCTTCTTCGTTGTATCTTGTTAGTGTCACAACTCCAAACGTTATATCTTCTAAATGTTGCAGTCAATTGATATATTACAATCCAGATGCAAGGCGTTTTCTTACGAGCATTCCAAATGGATTGGCTTTGTTTCTATCTTCTGAACATGTACTGTACGTAAAGGTATCCACTTCAAAATGGAACCAATACATTAACTGAGGAGAGGACTTTTTAATATAATTCAGTCTGATATCTCAATTTGAAACATTGACTGCCCATTCTTGTATCCCCTGGCTGGTATTCGTGCTCAGTTAATGCTTACTGCCTGCTATGCTGCTGGCACTTAGGGCAGTAATGAAGGTCCTGTATCTCTGTTTGTCTTTGGTCATCTTCACTACTGTGCCCCGGGTGTGGTTCAGTGTCCTCAGTAACACACAGAAATAAAAGGATTCTTCATTGCAGTTTCTGTAACAACCTTTTTTTTTATGCAGTCAGGGTCATTAACCCTGAGCTGAACCCCCAAACCAGGAGGACCAGAGGACGACTCTCAGTCTGGCCTCCACCCTTTGACCTGTTTGGCATGGGAGACCCAAATAACAAGGCCCTGACTCCAACCTATATAGTCCTCCGGGTCATTGAGGCAGGCAAGGTTGACAAGGTTGTGGTCCTCCTGGATGACTCGTGCTTAGTGATGCAGTGAAATTAGATCCTAAGTTCAAATGGCATCCTGAGTTGCTGCTGTTGTTATTTTTTTCTGCTGTAATAGTTACCAAACCATCACACTACGGGTACACATTAAAGCTAAAATTTTAGTTACTATCTTAATGGTTGAAAGAATGTTGGAGAACTAACAACACTAGCTAACCTGAATCTGACAGTACTTTTGATTGTTCTGTTCTATACCTGGGCATGGAAATGCTTTTGCTTCTCTCAATAATCCTGTGTTTCTCTGCCAGCTGTGCTGTTTGCTAAAATCACAGGAACTGACTTTATTTTTAGGAAGCAGCCTCAGTGTAAAACACCCTGACAATCTTATAGTTAATTACATGTCTAAATGAGCTTTTAATGGTGTTCTCAGTCACGATTATTGCTTTGCAAACAATCTGGCTCTTAAAGTACATCTTACATATGCATATTGTATTTTTATGTTAATATTTCAAAATGAAAGGCGATTTAACTTGCTTTAATTTTTTATTGAGCTTATTCAGCTTCTGCTTTGATCAAACATGCATACGAGAATCTTTATTTAGTACTCTAATATTTCAGAAGGTAACTAACATTGCTGCAGCAATAAATGACTGGAAGAATTCAATGGGTTGAGCAGCATCCGTGGAGGTGAAGGGACAGTTGATGTTCTGGGTTACAACCCCACAACGGGACTAAAATTGCTTCCTCCTCTGGTGTCTGTGAGAAGCCTTTTGTCGTCATTGGTTTGTTAACATCACAATTGGGCACCAATGTTCAAAGAAATTGACATCTGATATTGTGAAAGTGGGTTTGACCTTTATCAGGAATCGTTATAGAACTGGGCAGGGAACTTTGCCTCCGCCCACAAATTTTAGGTCAATATGTTCCCCATCGCTTTGCATGAAGAGCATCAGATAAATATTTTTCATTTTGAATTCAACAAATAGCATCAGAACTCTTTGCATCAGAACTGGCCAGTTCTGAATTAAATTCATGCTCCTGTAACTCACTTTTTCTCTCTTCATTAATGCTGCCTGATCTGTTGAGTATTTTTAGCATCCCCATCAGTTACATTTGCATTCTGCATTTCTCAGAATATTTTTATTACTTTCTAGCCTACCTTGCTTTTCAAATAACTAGATTGTCAAGCAGTGCAGAGTGGCACGGAGTGTAGCAGTTAATGTTAACAAGACAATGGAACACAAAATTCTGGTAAAGATGCCGCCAAGCTGCAATGTCTGTCAAGGTCGTGACTCAGACTTAAACATTTTTTTTAAGTTTGTAGAGATTATTTTGTGGGCAGTGCAGGGAGGTAGGGGTCAGGTTAGGGTTTAAGGTCATGGATAGGGGAGAGTTCAGAGGTCTGAGGCAGGAGTTAGGGGCCAGAGTCAAGGTCAGAGCAGTTCACGGTCAAAGGCCAGCAATGTCAGGTTGGCAGGCACTGAAGACAAAGATCAATGATTCCTGTTGTCAAGGGGCCGAGGTTGGTGGGCCCCTGAGGACCTAGGCCAGTAAGTCCATGGCAGAGGCCTGTGCCCACCGCCCAACCCTAGGTCAAAGCCCATGAGTCTGGAAGTTGAGGCGCAAGTTAAAGATGTGAGTCTAGATATTGAAGCCATAGGAAGACCAAAGCTGGTGGGTCCAGAGATCGTAGGCTCGGAGGCGGCCTTTCCTGGGCTTGGAGGCCTGTCTATGTGTGTGAGTGGGTGGGTTGGTTTTGTTGTGTTGCTTGTGTTGTTTGGCTGGACAATGTGGGCATGCTGTGTTGGAGCTGGAATGTGTGGTGACTCTTGTGGGCTGCCCTCAGAACATTCTGAGGTTGTGTCGGTTAGATCGCGTTGGGTGCAAACCCATATGTTTTGCCGTACATGTGATAAATAAATCTGAATCTGAATCTCTGTGCCCTTACAGCTCCAGTGCCCTGGTTTATATGACAATTTCACACGGTAGCTGAGTGCTATATACTTGCTCCTCCTGTGACCGGGTGGGTTTCCTTTCTGTGCTCTGCTCCTGCCATATCCCAAAGATTACACAGCACACAAACAGGCCCTTTGGTAGACTGAGTCACCTAATTACATCAATCTCACTTTTAAAATTCAGTTTTCATACTGCTTCACTCTGTGACTTGCTCCACGCTCTTACCAACTCTTCCAGATGCCAGGGGCAAGTTACAGTGGCCAATTAACCAACCAGTCCGCAGGTCTTTAACCAACACATGGACTCACAGGAAGAGTATGATCTCCACATGAACAGCTCCTGAGGTCAGGACTGAACTTTAATCTCTGCACCTGTAGGCAGTGGATCAACCAGCTGCAGAACCCTGTGGCCTACAGTTTATTGGCTAAGTTACCTCTAGCGTAGTAGGGTAGCAAGAGGATCAGAGGCTGTTAAGGGGAATGTGAGAGAATTGCAGGGAAACAAGTGGAATTAATCTGATGGGAATTGTCTGAGAGTTATACTGAATAGCCTCCATCAATCTCACAAAGAAGGTAATATATGGCCTGAAATTATTGTGTCACAGGGACAACATTATGCTCTGTAACAAACTTCGCTCTCTTCATTCTTCTCCCTCTCAACAGCGTGTTTTTAAAGCTTCATTGCCATGTGTATAAGCACAGGTGCGACAAAAAATTAACATGCATCTGCATCACATCCACATTACAGTACTGGCGACCCAGGTTCAATTCCTGCCACTGCTTGTAAGGAGTTTGTAGGGTTTCACCATTGCCACGTAGGTTTCCTCTGAGTGCTCTGGTTTCCTCCCACAGTCCACAGACATGCCAGTTGGTAGGTTAATTGGTCATTGTAAATTGTCCTGAGATTAGGCTAGAGTTAAATCGAGGGTTACTGGACAGCATGGTTCGAAGGGCCAGAAGGGCCTACCCCACACTGTATCCCAATAAATAGAATAACCTATCAGCAACATTCACAAGAAAGACATAAATAAACATAAATTATACATAATTATATAAGAGAGAGTACAATTAGAACAAAAAAATGTCTATTTTAATGAAAAGTGGCCATGGTGTTGCTAAACTGTAGTGATTAAGGATGTTCTGGTTTGTTGAACAACTTGAATGGTTGAAGAGAAGTCACTGCTCTTGAATCTGATAGGGTGGGACTTCAGGCTTCTGTTATCTTCTTCACAACTGTGATGAAGGGTCATTGACCCAAAATGTTAAACTTGCGTTTTTCTCCGTCGACGCTGCCTGATTTGCTTAGTGTCTCTAGTAATTTTCTGCTTTTATCTCCGATTTCCAGCGTGAGTTCTGTGATTTGCAAGCTGTTCTTTGTTAGACAAAAATGCAAATTGTAGACAGGTGGTGTTGATTGTAAATTGTATTCTTTCCTGGTTCACCACATTTAGCAAATGTTGCACATTCCTGCTCCGTAGCTCAATGTGGTGCGAGATATGGTGAGGAAGATAAAGGCAGACAAGTCCGTTTATCTTCTTTTATGTGGACAAGCGCTACTTACTGTTGTAATGAGCTTTGTAAGGAATCTGCTATTGAGATCTGTGAATGTTGCGTTTATGCTACAAACAGAAGCAGTTCACAACAGCAATGAGGTGATATAAAGAAGCAATAACACCTCAATATAAAAATATGTGATATATTTAAAGATAAAAAACACAGTAGTGAAATTGAAGGTAATTGAAAGTTTTCATTTTGAGAGAAGTCATTGAATCTTGTGATGTCTGAGGATATTGGCACAGTGGTCAAATGTAAGCATTTTGCAGAGGGAAGGGACGCCGACAGCATCAAACACTTTTGACACTGAGCTTTGACCATGGGCATATCATGATTTGATTATTTGTTGCCTGCCTGCTTTGAATTCTTCCAAGTACAATCCCTGAAACATGGGGCTGTTTGAACAGCTCACTTTTGCATTGAGTAAGGAAGCTTTAGCTGTCTGATGTGGTTATTAGTTATGTACGTTTCAATTTTTTACTTGCTCCTCAGGGCTTTTTCTTCATTTCAAACAGTGACAGGTTGAAAATGGTGTTATTTGCTTCTTCTAAATTGCCTTCTAGTATTAACCCTCTGATGTTCTTGAGCGTCTTGGCTCCATGCAAGAGATAACTTCACCAAGACTGGCAAAAATACAGAGACCAAGAAAATTATCCCCTAATCAATTGTAGCGTATCTACTTCATAGTTTTGACGATGTGCTGTATGAGTTCAGTGAATGGAAAATATTTTGAATGCCAAATAATCCATGCTGATACCTTGATATGAAGTGTTTGCTTCTGACCTGGATTAACTCATGTGCAAACAACCTTCTGAAGAATGAGGAAGACAGTGTTTATCTGCAGATCTGTAGTAAAAGATCTGCACATGAACAACGGGCTGGACTGCCATGATCTCAGACTGTGTCCACCATTCCTGTTAGCTTCTGGTAGTGCAAGGACTTTTCATGATGTTCAGAGATACTTAGAAATAGTCATTTTAAAAATTGGCAATATAGAAAACAAAGAGGAATTATTGAACTTGTAAATAATTTGGTCGGATCATTCTTTGATAACTGTGTAGTACTCTCATTCAGTACCACAAAAGGAACGTCTAGACTCATAGAAGTATCCAGCATGGAGACATGGTGTATAGCTACCCACCATCAAACATCCATTTTTTAATCCTAGTCCATACGTTCCCCTCAAATTCCAACATAGCCCCCACCCCTTTAGCTCACCTGCACAGAACACACCCACCTGAATTAGGGCCAATGAACAGTGTCCAATTAACCTACCAACCAGCATGCCTCTGGGATGTGAGAGGAAACTGGAGCAACTGAGAAAATCTAACTGGTCATAGGGACAAAAAAATATACTCCTCACAGACGGCAGCAGAGGTCAGGATTGGACCCAGGTCACTGGACATATGAGGTAACAGTCTTACTAGCTGCATTACTGTGCTGATATTACAGCTAATACAGACAAGTTTACCAGAATCAAGAAGGTCCGACTAACAAGGGGGGAGAACAGCCAGAGGTCATGGTACATATTGGTACCAATGACATAGGTAGGAAAAGGGAAGAGGTCCTGAAAAAAGACTACAGGGAGTTAGGAAGGAAGTTGAGAAGCAGGACTGCAAAGGTAGTGATCTCGGGATTACTGCCTGTGCTACGTGACAGTGAGTATAGGAATAGAGTGAAATGGAGGATAAATGTGTGGCTGAGGGATTGGAGTAGGGGGCAGGGATTCAGATTTCTGGATTATTGGGACCTCTTTTGGGGCAGGTGTGACCTGTACAAAAAGGAGGGGTTGCACTTAAATCCCAGGGGACCAATATCCTGGCGGGGAGGTTTGCTAAGGCTACTGGGGAGAGTTTAAACTAGAATTGTCGGGTGGTGGGAACTGAACTGAAGAGACTGGGGAAGAGGTGGTTGGCTCATAAGTAGAGAAAGCTTGGAGACAGTGTGTGAGGGAGGATAGGTAGGTGTTGGAGAAGGGATGCACTCAGACCGACGGTTTGAGATGTGTCTATTTTAATGCAAGGAATATTGTGAACAAAGCGGAGCTTAGAGCATGGATCAGAATTTGGAGCTATGATGTGGTGCCCATTACAGAGACTTGGATGGCTCAGGGACAGGAATGGTTACTTCAAGTGCTGGGTTTTAGATGTTTTAGAAAGGACAGGGAGGGAGACAAAAGTGGTGGGGTCGTGGCACTGCTGATCAGAGATAGTGTCACAGCTGCAGAAAAGGTGGACACCATAGAGAGATTGTCTATGGCATCTCTGTGGGTGGAGGTTAGGAACAGGAAGGGGTCAATAACTCTACTGGGTGTTTTATATAGGTCGCCCAAAAGTAACAGGGATATCGAGGAGCAGATGGAGAAACAGATCCTGGAAAGGTGTAATAATAAGATTTGTTGTGGTGGGAGATTTTAAATTCCCAAATATCGATTGGCATCTCCCTAGAGTATGGGGTTTAGATGGGGTGGAGGTGTGTTTAGGTGTGTTTAGGAAGGTTTCTTGACACAATATGTAGATAAGCTTACAAGAGGAGAGACTTTACGTGATTTGGTATTGGGAAATGAACCTGGTCAGGTGTCAGATCTCTCAGTGGGAGAGCATTTTAGAGATAGTGATCATAATTCTATCTCCTTTACAATAGCGTTGAAGAGAGAGGAACAGACAAGTTAAAAAACATTTAATTGGAGTAAGGGGAATTATGAGGCTATCAGGCAGGAACTTGGAAGCATAAATTGGGAACAGATGTTCTCAGGGAAAGCTATGAAAGAAATGTGGCAAATGTTCAGGGGATCTTTGTGTGGAGTTCTGCTTAGGTACATTCCAACGAGACAGGGAAGTTATGGTAGGGTACAGGAACTGTGGTGTACAAAGGCTGTAGTAAGTCTAGTCAAGAAGAAAAGGAATGCTTATGAAAGGTTGAGAGAGCTAGGTAATGTTGGAGATCTAGAAGATTATAAGGCTAACAAGAAGGAGCTTAAGAAGGAAATTAGGAGAGCCAGAAGGGACCATGAGAAGGCATTGGCAGGCAGGATTAAGGAAAACCCCAGGGATTCTACAAGTATGTGAAGAGCAAGAGGATAAGATGTGAAAGAATAGGACCTATCAAGTGTAACAGTGGGTAATTGTGTATGGAACCAGAGGAAATAGCAGAGGTACTTAATGAATACTTTACTTCAGTATTCACTATGGAAAAGGATCTTGGTGATTGTAGGGATGATTTGCAGCAGACAGAAAAGCTTGATCATGTAGATATTAAGAAAGAGGATGTGCTGGAGCTTTTGGAAAGCATCAAGTTGGATAAGTCACCAGGATTGGATGAGATATACCCCAGGCTACCGTGGGAGGTGAGGGAGGAGATTGCTGAGGTTCTGGAAATAATCTTTGCATCATCAATAGGGACGGGAGAGGTTCTGGAGGATTGGAGGGTTGCGGATGTTGTTCCCTTATTCAGGAAAGGGAGTAGAGGTAGCCCAGGAATACATAGACCAGTGAGCCTTACTTCAGTGGTTGGTAAGTTGATGGAGAAGATCCTGAGAGGTAGGATTTATGAACATTTGGAGAGATATAATATGATTAGGAATAGTAAACATGGCTTTGTTGAGGGCAAGTCGTGCCTTACGAGCCTGATTGAATTTTTTTGAGTATGTGACTAAACACATTGATGAAGGAATGTGTTAGTGTATATGGATTTCAGCAAGGCATTTGATAAGACACCCCATGCAAAGCTTATTGAGAAAGTAAGGAGACATGAGATTCAAGGGGACATTGCTTTGTGGATCCAGAACTGACTTGCCCACAGAAGGCAAAGAGTGGTTGTAGACGGGTCATATCCTGCATGGAGGTCAGTCACTAGTGGTATGTCTCAGGGATCTGTTCTGGGACCCTTACTCTTTGTGATTTTTATAAATGACCCGAATGAGGAAGTGGAGGGATGGGTTAGTAAGTTTGTTGATGATACTAAGGTTGGGAGCGTTGTGGATAGTGTGGAGGGCTGTCAGAGGTTACAGCGGGACATGGATAGGATGCAAAACTGGGCTGAGAAGTGGCAGATGGAGTTAAACCCAGATAAGTACCTTCAGCCTACACCCATTTGGTCTGTTTTAAAGAATATCCATGTTTTTTGTTGTAATTTTGTCCTGTGAAATCATCGTTGTAAATGATGCTTTTTGGTATGTTTGTACTGACCGAAATAAATTAATTTCTTTAAGTCATTCAAAGTATGAAGTGGTTCATTTTGGTAGGTTAAGTATGATGGCAGAATATAGTATTAATGTTAAGACTCTTGGCAGTGTGGAGGATCAGAGGGATCGTGGGATCCGAGTCCATAGGACACTCAAAACAGCTGTGCAGGTTGACTCTGTGGTTAAGAAGGCATACGGTGTATTGGCCTTCATCAATTGTGGAATAGAATTTAGGAGCCAAGAGTTAATGTTGCAGCTATATAGGACCCTGGTCAGACCCCACTTGGAGTACTGTGCTCAGTTCTGGTCACCTCACTGCAAGAAGGATGTGGAAACCGCAGAAAGGGTGCAGAGGAGATTTACAAGGATCTGGATTGGGGAGCATGCCTTATGAGAATAAGTTGAGCAAACTTGACCTTTTCTCCTTGTAGTGACAGAGGATGAGAGGTGACCTGATAGAGGTGTATAAGATGATGAGAGGCATTGATCGTGTGGATAGTCAGAGGCTTTTTCCCAGGGCTGAAATAGCTACACGAGAGGGCACAGGTTTAAGGTGCTTGGGAGTAGGTACAGAGGAGATGTCAGGGGTAAGTTTTTTACACAGAGAGTGGTGAGTGCGTGGAAAGGGCTGCCAGCAACAGTGGTAGAGGCAGATACGATGGGGTCTTTTAAGAGACTTTTGGATAGGTACATGGAGCTTAGAAAAATAGAGGGCTATGGGTAAGCCTAGGTAATTTCTCAGGTAAGGACATGTTCAGCACAACTTCGTGGACCAAAGGGCCTGTATTGTGCTGTAGGTTTTCTATGTTTCTCTGTTTCAAGGTCAAGAAAAAACTTGTAAGTTTTCAATATCTGTGGAAAAACAGTTCCACTTGGGAGAAAATACAGCAGAACAGGACACAAATTTAAAATAACAATTATCAGACTTTTTTGTGAGAATCTCTGCATGGATTGCTGTAAAAGGAATGTTGGAACGGATCAGACTTGAGAAATGATCTGATGCCCTTTATGTACTTGGAAACCAAGGGCATTAATTCGGCTGAAGGGAAGTATACTTGAAGAAGAAAGTGAAAGAGAAACACTGGGAGAAACGTGGGAAAAGTAATTTGAATGGGAAGAACACAAGCGGATCTGGATTATTTATGCTAACTACCAAGTGACTGGATGCATTTAAAGCAGATGTAGATAGGTTCTTGATTAGCCAGGGCATCAAAGGGTATGGGGAGAAGGCAGGGGAGTGAGGATGACTGGAAGAATTGGATCAACCCATGATTGAATGGCGGAGTAGACTCGATGGGCCGAATAGCCTACTCCTGCTCCTATGGTCTTCTTATGGTCTATGGTCTTCAGATTCCATGGCTACAATGTTTGGTTCTGCAGATTCACTTGTTTTGACACAGTAGGTGCTGAGGTGGCTCAATCCTCTGATGAATACATGTACTGTGAGCTATCATGTTGGTAAGGATATTGGCATGTGCACTCTGGTCTTTGTTGGAAGCAGGCAGTGTGGGTGGATCATGTCAACGATTAGCAGACAACACTGATTTTACACCTAGCCTGGTGCTGTTGAGCATTCCAGGTACCTCCCTTTCTTAAACTCGCAGAACCGAATACACATTCAGCAAGAGGATAGAAGGCTTTGTAAGTAGGTCCTCAACCAGAAGCAGACTTGGTGGCAGATTGATCTGCAGGTGTTTTGATATTTCAGTGCTTTTAAGTTTCTTTCAATTGCTGAAGTTTTCCTGGTGCCAATAGACATTGCTCTGACTGCAAAACTTTAAAACAAATGAACTGCAATGAGACCAATGTACTAGTAGCAGCACGACAGGGGAATAAGTACAGGGCTGCTAGCAGGAACCATCCAGTACAGATCCTGGTGTATTTTTGCATTATTGTTTTGCTAATTATTTTATCTTACCAATGAAAGAGCTTACCCATCATCATCATCTGTGCAAAGGAAAAATACCTTCTTTACAACTATGCTTGACATCAAATCATTGACTCAGCACCCATTTCAGTAATTCATTCTGATACAACGAAACATGCAACATTACTTTCAAGTTTTAACAAAATTATATACATTGAATCAAAAGGTGAAACTCACATCACTTCAAAAAAATTCTTCTTAATTTGCAATAAATGATTTTCACATTTAGTAGTAGTTCAATTGCCATCAATGATTCAAATTACTTCCATTTTATAAGATTTGAAACTGTCCGTAAAACAAAGAACCCAATCCACCAACACACACAAAATGCTGGTGGAACACAGCAGGCCAGGCAGCATCTATAGCGAGAAGCACTGTCGACGTTTTGGGCTGAGACCCTTCGTCAGGACTAACTGAAAGGAAAGGTAGTAAGAGATTTGAAAGTAGTGGGGGGAGGGGGAAATGCGAAATGATAGGAGAAGACCGGAGGGGGTGGGATGAAGATAAGAGCTGGAAGGGTGATTGGCGAAAGTGATACAGAGCTGGAGAAGGGAAAGGATCATGGGACGGGAGGCCTAGGGAGAAAGAAAAGGTGGGGGGGGGAGAAGCACCAGAGGGAGATGGAAAACAAGCAAACAACTAAATATGTCAGGGATGGGGTAAGAAGGGGAGGAGGGGCATTAACGTAAGTTAGAGAAGTCAATGTTCATGCCATCAGGTTGGAGGCTACCCAGCCATGTTGATCCTCCAACCTGAGTGTGGATTCATTTTGACAGTAGAGGAGGCCATGGATAGACATATCAGAATGGGAATGGGACGTGAAATTAAAATGTGTGGCCACTGGGAGATCCTGGTTTTTCTGGCGGACCGAGCGTAGGTGTTCAGTGAAGTGGTCTCCCAGTCTGCGTCGGGTCTCACCAATATATAAAAGGCCACACCGGGAGCACCGGACGCAGTATACCACACCAGCCGACTCACAGGTGAAGTGTCGCCTCACCTGGAAGGACTGTCTGGGGCCCTGAATGGTGGTGAGGGAGGAAGTGTAAGGGCAGGTGTAGCACTTGTTCCGCTTACAAGGATAAGTGCCAGGAGGGAGATTGGTGGGAAGGGATGGGGGGGTACGAGTGGACGAGGGAGTCGCGTAGGGAGCGATCCCTGTGGAAAGCAGAAAGAGGTGGGGAGGGAAAGTTGTGCTTGGTAATGGGATCCCGTTGGAGGTGGTGGAAGTTACGGAGAATTTTATGTTGGACCTGGAGGCTGGCGGGGTGGTAGGTGAGGACAAGGGGAACCCTATCCCGAGTGGGGTGGCGGGCGGATGGGGTGAGGGCAGATGTGCGGGAAATAGGAGAGATGCGTTTGAGAGCAGAGTTGATGGTGGAAGAAGGGAAGCCCCTTTGTTTAAAAAAGGAAGACATCTCCTTCATCCTGGAATGAAAAGCCTCATCCTGAGAGCAGATGCGGCGGAGATGGAGGAATTGTGAGAAGGGGATAGCATTTTTGCAAGAGACAGGGTGGGAAGAGGAATAGTCCAGGTAGCTGTGAGAGTCTGTAGGCTTATAGTAGATATCAGTAGATAAGCCGTCTCCAGAGATGGAGACAGAAAGATCAAGAAAGAGGAGGGAGGTGTCGGAAATGGACCAGGTAAATTTGAGGGCAGGGTGAAAGTTGGAGGCAAAGTTAATGAAGTCCACGAGCTCAGCATGCGTGCAGGAGGCAGCGCCAATGCAGTCGTCAATGTAGCGAAGGAAAAGAGGGGGACGGATACCCGTATAGACTTGGAACATGGACTGTTCCACAAAGCCAACAAAAAGGCAGGCATAATTGGGACCCATGCGGGTGCCCATGGCTACATCCTTGATTTGGAGGAAGTGGGAGGGGCCAAAGGAGAAATTATTGAGAGTAAGAAATAATTCCGCTAGACGGAGGAGAGTGGTGGTGGAGGGGAATTGGTGAGGTCTGGAATCCAAAAAGAAGCGAAGAGCTTCGTGACCGTCCGGGTGGGGGATGGAGGTATATAGGGACTGGACGTCCATGGTGAAAATAAGGCGGGGAGGGGGGCAGGGAACTTAAAATCATTGAAAAAATTCAAAGCGTGAGAAGTGTCACGGACATAGGTGGGAAGAGATTGAACAAGGGGGGATTAGACAGTGTCAAGGTATGCATAAATGAGTTCAGTGGGGCAGGAGCAAGCTGAGACAATAGGTCTACCTGGACAGGCAGGTTTGTGGATCTTGGGTAGGAGGTAGAAACGGGAGGTGCGGGGTGTGGGAACTATGATCCACCAACTATTTTTGTTGCTGAAAATAACATATTGCAAGTTTCCAGTTGTTCATGCTAAATCAGTAGTGTATTTAATATTTCAGTAATATTTTAAATATATTGTTTGATTATGCATTCTTGTTCATTTATATAATTCATTATGGGTTATATGTAAAAATACATGAATTGCATACGTCATTACGCTACCACATGATAAGTGCGTACCTCGCTCAAACTAAAAACGAAGCACACATGTTTATCTCCCGGCTACTTGTTTTGCTTTCAATTACCGGTAGTTTTGAAGCCTTGGAGATACAAACCTTAACACTAGTTGTTCATGCCCTAAATTTGTAGTGTGTAAATGAAGATCAACACAATTGTCCAAACTGCAACTAACTGCAGCAATATTGAGCGATGTTTTACTAAAAGACTAATTCTTTTGCTGTAGAGTCATACTGCACAGCAGTTGGTTCTGTGTCGAGTGGTCTATGCCAACCAAGATTTTTATCCAAAAAGTCCCATTTCCCTGCATTTGGCCTATATCCCTCTAAGTCTTTGATAGCCATGTCTTTTAAATGTTCTTAATGTGCCTACTTCAACCATTTCCTCTGACAGCACATTCCATATACTGGCCATCCTCTGCATGAAAAAGTTGCCCTCAGGTTCATATTAAAACTCTCACCTTACAAATAATGCCTTCTGGTTCTTGACTTCCCAACCTGGGAAGAAGACTGCATTTACCCTATCTTTGCCTCTCATGATTTGGTACACCTCAGTAAGATTACCCCTCATTCCCCTATGCACAAATGAAAAAAATCACATCTCTCCATTATTTACTCCTTCCAATCCTGGTGACATGCTTGTAGATATCCCTGGTTTTTTTTTTGTAGCTTACTGAAGTAGGGCAACCAAAACCGCACATCGCATTCCAAATGTGACCTCATCAATACCTATAACACCAAGTTATTTCAAGCTGCCTCAAGATGCAATGGGATGGTCTCAGAGATGTGGAATGAATCTCTCTTGCTTGACATTCCTTTGTCAATAACAACATCAACACAGATTACTAAAGCAAAATGCCCTAGATGCTACAGAGCATTTGAAGATGTTGCAAGATAATGGTTGGCCATTTAAATGATTGATGTTGGTAGAATCCATCTGCTATTTTCACTGAGTAACATCCCAAGTGAATTCATGTGGACTGCTTTGGGACATTTGAAAGGGATGTGATTTGCTTACTGTTTTGACCCTTTCTCTTTTTATTTCTAATGCAAGCCCTTGCAGCATTTTTACAGAATCATCCCAGAATAGTTTTAAAGGCTTCTGCATGAGTTTGATGAGATTTACATGCTTGGTGGAGTTTCATCAGTTGCTTTGGAGAATTATTCACCTGTAATATACTGGAGAATAATATGTTTTAATTTAGTTCTCCATACTTCACTAATTTCATATTCTTATTAGCATCAGTGCTATCATATTTTTCCTTCATCTTGAAGATTTTCACTTGGCTCTAAGACTCAAATATCAGTTACTTCCTCTCAGCTGTTGGGCATCTGAGCGTTTTCAGTCAAATCCACAGTGGACGGTGCAGAGTGCTCAAAATGAAACAGAAAATTGAAAGAAATTGATCATCTCGTTCAGCAGCCAAGAATGTGCCAGGGTGTAACACTTTCTCCAATAAATTTAGAGAGTTGTGTGGGCCAGTACCTTGCATGAAGAACCGGCTATAAAATATAGTCAGTGCTAATTTATAGGCACCAGTGCTTTCCACTTCTGCTACTTCCACCTAATCCCCAACTGGTCTAGAGGTCATTTCAGGAGGCAGACAATATATTGCCACTAGACACATTAAATCAAAGGCGGGCACTGGTCAACAATGCTATTAGCTTCACCTCTTTCCCAACTGAATATCAATACTTGTCATGAATCAGTTGTGCAATGTCACTACACTAAACTATCCATAAACATACCAAGAGTTATTGATGGTGACCATCTCCTCAAATGGGTATCAGATTGTTACTTTTTGGGAGAGTGCTTGCTTATTTTCACTTGTCCACAGTGTGACTAACTTGGTGGATCTTGTGATTCGTTTAAGAAGTGCTGAAATAATGAAATGCTGTAAATTGAAGGAGTGCAGTTACCTACAGCAGTGCTGACTGTGTTTCATGAGGTAGGGCACTTCTCAAGTAGCTTGCTGTGAAACTGGATCTGCAGGCTATGTGCTTCTGTGATGGTGCTTTCAAACACCAATGAGGAATGCAATGAACACTTTCTGAGGTGAGGTTGGTGAGGTCTTTCTTTGACAATATTCTCCATGGTTTACAAAGAGCAAGCAGCAGCAGAAGCTTTGATAAATTGTGGGTGTCTTCTGTTATAAATTACAGTTTCATAGTGCACTTTCTGAAATATGTAGCTAAATGGATAGGTAATATGAAAACAATAATGTTTTTTGAGGATTAGCGTAAATATTATGTTGTCATCCATCACTTGCATATTAATCAACAGATATTTATGCTCTCTGCTGCATTAATTCAGATTCCGTAAATTCCTCTATCTTCTTCTGCAGATCTTCCTTGAGCTTGCTTGCATTGTATATTATGCTGACCTTGGCTAAGATGATGTATTGTTGAACCTTAGGAAGGATGCCTTGAAGTACCAAGGAGAGAATCTTTCAAGCAGAGTCAAATCAACCCTGCTGATCAAAGAGTTTATGTAATATTTTGTTTCATTATTTTAAACTTACCCAAGAAGATGGACTCAAGACTAATCATGGTCCCAGATAAATTAATGAATATGGAATGTGTGGTTTAATTTCAGTTGCAAAGATACTAAAAGGAATCTTTCTTTAAATCACTGAAAAACTAACAAAGTACACTGATGTATTGAGTAGCTGGCTTGCTACAGACTTTAGTACAATTTTTGTTTATTTTAAAATAGCATTACCAAAGTGGCAGACTCAACATTTTGGCTCGGAGGGTTATTTTTATGCTAATTTATTTACAGTTTTATTATCCAAACTATGCCAGGATAATAGTGCTGAAAATGTCAAGGAATATTTTTAACACAATTTTCTTTTTAAATTATGATTTATGTGCTGCCTGCAAATTTTTTCCTGCTTTAGGGCAGTGTCCACATCTGTTGAGATGTAAATAATTTTATGTGGAGACTTGAGAAGCGGAATGTTCAAAAAATGCAACGTGATTTTGAGTGGAGTCTGAGGTTAGATTGCCAATTATACCCCATTTGGATTTGTCTTTCCTCTGATGGGAGATACATTTCTTGTCAAGAATTTCTCACAGTTATTTCACTTCAAATTGCTTTTAATAATTTTAATAAATTAGATTGGAGTGTGTATTTTTGGTAACAGAAGGCAGATCACTTCAGCTGTACTTTCTACATGCTTGTCATTTGTATGACTTATCATTTAACACCACCATGTTGTTTATGTGCTGTTGATGTATTTCTGGGAAAATATGGGCAAGATTTCAAGATGCACTGCACTGGAATGTTTAATCAGAGAAGATGTATTGCAATATGGTCAAGGTCTCCTCAGTCCCTTTGAGGAAACTGTGTACTTAGAACAGAGTTCTGCGTAGACCAGATTTAAATAAGAACTTCAAGTAACAAGACAATGTGATTCAGTCTTGTGGAGTAATTACAGTTTCAAACACCATCTCCTCATCCCAATACAAAGAAATTTGGAATGTGGATTTGTTGATTTTTGCTGTTTGTAGCTGCATTCCACTGAGTAGCGTTCTGACAGGCTACTGCTCTGTTCCCGAACTTCAATCCAGCCATCTCTGCAAACTGTTACCAGGTATTCCATTCACAGAAGGGATGTATTCCTGAAAATTCTTTTGTTTTTCCACACTTCCTTACATTGGGAAGACTGGGCAAAACACATTCATTTGATACCTTGTAATTCTGAGGGTGAAGAGTAGCATACACATAGATAATAGTGCCTTCCCTAAAAAATATTTCATAGAAAATATTTTTTTTTAAACAGAACATTCCTCAATCAAGAAACACTTACACTGGAGAAAATTGTGTTAAACCAGTTAGGTAAAATTCCCAGCAGAAATTCAAATTTCCAATCAAGTTTATCATCAAATACATATGTGTCATCATATACAACCATGATATTCATTTTATTATTATTATTCCATTATTATGAAGAGAGTCAGCAAAGTCAACAAAGCACTCAGGCGGTTTACAAATTTTGTCCCGGGAAGGAAAGGGTTAATGTGTGAGGAATGTTATGATTGGCTCTGGACCTGTACTTGCTGGAGTTTGGAAGAATAAAGGGGAGCTCATTGAATCCTACTGAATATAAAAAGGACCATGTAGAGTGGATGTGGAAAAGATGTTTCCAATAGTGAGAGGGTCAGTGACCAGAGGACACAGCCTTATAATAGAGGAGTGTTCCTTTAAAACAGAGATGAAAAGGAATTTCTTTCGGTAGAGGGTGGTGAATCTGTGGAATTCATTGCCACAGATGGCAATGGAGATCAAGTTGTTGAGTATATTCAAAGCAGAGTTCAATAGGTTCTTGATTAGTAAGGGCATCAGAGGTTACAGGGAGACGGCAGGAGAATGGGGTTGAGAGGGAAAATTAAATAGCCATGATTAGATGAAGAAGTGGACCCAATGGGTTGAATAGCTTAATTCTACTCCTTTATCTTATGGTCTTATTTTGAGAGTCTGCAATATAGATGCATGACAGAATCTGAAGTTTTGTACCGTCTGTGATCAATAGTTACCTGTACATTACTGCCACAGCCCTTCAGTGGAAGAGCAAAGGATTCTGTGCAAAGCGCTCACACCTGGAGTAGTGCTCCTAAAATATTGAGTGCGTGTCTTCAAGCTTCTGTACCTCTTCACTGATGGTGAGGATCCCGAGAAGAGGTGAGGATCCTTAATATGGATACCACTTTCTTGAGGCACAGCCTTTTGAAAATGTCCTTGATGGTAGGGAGCCTTGTGCCTATGATGGAGCTGACTGAGTATGTGGCCCTCTGCTGCCTCTTACAATCCTCTATCTCCATACCAGGCATTGATGCAACCTGTCAAAATGCTCTCCACAGTACATCTGTAGAAATTTGCTAGAATCTCTGGAGATAAACCAAATCTCCTTAAACTCCTAATGAAATATAGTCACTTGTATGATTGCTTCATGGTTGTATCAATGTCTTGGGCCCAGGATTAATTCTCTAAATGTTGATGCTCAATAACCTGAAGCTGCTCACCTTTTTCAATGCTGAACTCTCAGTGAGGACCGTGTGTTCTTTTGGCTTCCCCTTCCTGAAGTCTATTAGAAATTTCTTGGTTTTACTGACGTTGAGTGAAAGGTAGTTGTTGCACTAACATTCAAACAGCCAACCTACTTCACACCTATACACTTCCTTGTCATCATCTGATATTCTGACAACAGCAGTGGCATCATCAGAAAATGTATCAAAGGCGTTGAAGCAGTGTCTTGACACAGTCATGCGTGTAGAGAGAGGGGAGCAGTGAGCACAGCATGCATCTTCTAAGTGCGCCTGTGTTGATTGTCAGCAAGGAGATTTCCCCTGACTGTGTTCTCCTGATGAGGAAGTCAAGAATCCAGTTGTATTTATAACCTGGAACATTTCTAACATCTTATTTTGATAAAAGGTCACAGGCGTGAAGTTTTAATTTCCTTTCTCTCTTCACAGGTACCTGACCTGCTGAGTCTTTCTAACATTTTCTGTTTATATCACAAAATTAAACTTGTTTTGATTGGAGAATAAAAGGATTTAAAGCAAATATAATCCAGATCTTTAACTATGACGAGAGGGGCATGCATAATGTAGGCGTAAGCAGATAAATTTAGTAAATTTGAAATGGTGACAGTTTCACAAATGGGAACTTTTTTTTTCCCTTTTTAGGGAGTAAAGGACTTTGAAATAGGCTCCCAGCACCATCCGTTAGTGCTGTTTGCTTTACCGCTTGTAAAGAGAAAGCAGGCTGGCACGGTTTGATGAGGAAGTTCAGGCTGATGAAATCACATAATCTATTGGGCAATTGCTCTTCACAGATGGTATTTGCAGATGGCTCATCTTCCCACCACTTTATACCTGGTTGAGATTCTTGAAGGTAATCATGCAAAATTTCAGGACAGCAATCAGGCACTGTCATCTGTGGAAAGCCACTGGCCAGGTTTGGATATTAGACGTATGGGGGAATTGATATCTTGGGGTTTAGCATGATTAGCCTGAGAGAAACCAAATGTGGAATGCATGTCAGAGAGATTGTACAAGGTCAGCAGAAGGAGCATTAATAGAGTTTCAGAGCTTCAATCAAAAGCAGATTGGGAGCAGGGTTTGGGACGTGGGGTGGGGGGGGGAGGGAGGGAGAGAAAAAAGTTATTTTTGGTTTCCAGGGAAGATGGCGGGAAGGAAAGGAGATGATAAAGGGAATATCTGGCATAGGTTGAGGTTGTGATTGCGGTGAGGATGGCTGTTATTAGAGGGCTGGTAAAAGGTGCTAAAGAAGTGTGATGTAAAACAAAGAGCAGGCAGGGTTTACTAATGAAGAGTGGCAAGAAAACTGAGCCAGAAGCATTAACCATCTGAGCCATGTCATCTTCTCATACCTAACACGGGTCAGAAGGGACAAATGCCTCTTCAGCCGTTCGGTTCTTAAACCAACATGCATAACCTTAACAATCACCATTGTGTACCAAAGATTGCACTACAATGGACATAATTAAATAATTTATGTTTTTCTTGTGAATGGTATATCTCTGTGACTACTGCATGTGCATGTTATGCTGAATAACACATTTCACTGTATGTTTTGAAGTTGATGTGATAGATAAATTTGAACTGTAAATCTTGGCAAGTCAGTTTTTCATTGCTCCTGTGCGCTAATGTACTTGTGCATGTGACAATAGACTCGAATTTGGTTTTGAGCATATTTTCAATGGGAAGAAGAGTTGAAGACCTTTGTTGGAACTGGAAGCAAGTGAATAAAGTTAATCTAATTTGCAGAGAAGATTTGGGGGATAGCACAAAGAGTTCCATCCACTAAAGCTGACACTGGCTCTTTCAGCACCAGTATTACTTTACAACTTGTTAACAGAAGCAGTCCGATTTCAATTACTGATCTCAAGCTAACTCTCTCCAAGTTCACAACTGTGATCGCTACCACATCCAAACGCTGTGGTCATTGGTGTCCTCTTTCATCAGTTACCAGCTCTTTTTCTGATCAACAAGTTTCCCCACTTTATCAGTCACACCCTGTGAGTTTGCTGAATCTCCTGGTCACCATACCCGACTGAGAAACTCCCCACTAAGTCACCATCAGCCCCTCCCTTTCATTGACCCTTGCACTCCCCTCTCTCCTCTATTCAGAGACCACTACTAAACTTGGAATTGCTAATCTTCTTTCACCAGCCATTGACACTTTCCACACCCGTCTCACTAAGACATGCTACCTACGATCTCTGCCCTCTTTTGGATTATTGAGTTTGCTGGAACTGGGTAAATACATACACTGAAAAGGAGATGGGGGCAATTGGATCCAACAATGAAAACACTTTTCATTGGATTATTTGTGAGCCAATAAAAAATCAGGAATTTCCCCACCCCTGAAACTGTTTCTGCTCCAGTTGGCCAACTCACCCTCACTGGGGTGATACGATGGCATAGTGATTAGGGTTGTGCTCTTATAGTGCCATTGACCCGGGTTCATATCCGCAGCTGTCTATAACAAGTTTGTACATTCTCCACATGATCATGTGCACTTTTTCTGGGTTTTGTGGTTTCCTAACATGTCCCAAAATTACGGTAGGTTATTTGGTCACATGAGTGTAATTGGGCAAAGTTGGTCCAGAAGAGCCTGTTACATGTTATATCTCAAAATCTGTCTAAACTGCAGTCCCACACCTCTGCTCTGTACTTCTTCCATCCTTATTGATATTCACACCCTCTCTTCTTTCTCCACTCTTCCCTACAAAATGAGACCAAGGTTCAGTATTCTGGAAATTCGGGCATCTGTCGCATGTTCTTCCCGACTCTTCTCTCATCACTCTGTCACACTCCCTCCATGACTATGTTTCAGCCATGAAGTCATACAGCACAGAAGCAGATCCTTCGGCCCAACAGATCTATACTGACCAAGATTCCCATCTAATCTAGTTCTGTTTTCTGGTCATATCGTACTAAATCTTTCCTATCGATGTCGCTGTCAAAGTACCTTCTAAATTTTGTTAATGTCAGAATCAGAATCTGGTTTAATATCACTGGCGCGTGTCGTGGAATTTGTTGTTTTCTTGCAGCAGTACATTGTGATACACAATAATAAAAACTATGAATTACAGTAAGGTATAAATGAAAAAGAAAATTAAATTAAATTAGTAGAGCAAAATGAGAGTGAAAAAAAATTCTGAGGTAATGTTCATGGGTTTATTGTCCATTCAGAAATCTGATGGCAGAGGGGAAGAAGCTATTCCTGAAATGCTGAGTGTGTGTATTCAGGCGCCTCTAGCTCCTCCTTGACGGTAGAAATGAGATCTCTCAGATCACCCCTCATTCTCCTGTGCTCATGTAAACAGTCCCAACTTGCTCAAGCTCTCTCTATAATTCAGTCAGTCGAGTCCTAGCAACATCCTTGGCATATTTTCTGCTTCCCATGAACTGCAGTGTTATTGCTTTTGTTTTCGTGGGAGCAAGTGAACCCTAAAACTCCAAAGAGATGCAGGACACTGCTCGATGATGAACAAAAGAAATCAATGTAGGGTTCCTGAGTTAGTAAAGGAATTTACCCATTATCTCATTTATCAAGGTAACAATGATCCCCAGACTTTGCCCCTGTGAGCGTCTTAGCAAGGTTACAACTGTGCTTTTCTCCTTTAGGTTCTATCCTTAGAGCTAAGAAACAAAATGATTCTCCTTTTTTTTTCTTACCAAGGAAGCTTCAGAAAGCTTTATTATTGAAAGCCAATCTCTTCTGAGTTCTTTTTGCTGGTAATCATTCCTGGGAAGATCAGCTACATTGCAGTTCTGGGCAGTGCATGTACTGAAAGAGCTGATCTTATTGTCATATCCCTGGCTCTCTGTTGCCAGTCTTGCAATCAGTATCTGGCTGCTATCTAGCCACTTTACCATGGAGCTGCAATGGTCATGCGCTCTCTCAGCAGGACCCAGCATAATTACCTGTGGCCGTCATCTATCTGGCATACAGTTGACATTTCCGCCTTTGTTCTCTCTGTATCTGATCGCGTGTCTTTAATTCTGGCTTGCTGTCTTACCTCTCTTAATTATATGGTTCTCCGAGTGAATCCAAAGTACATGTGGGTCACACACTGGGCTCAATTTTCTCCTGGGCAGAGACACATTTTGCAATTTGCAATAATCCAATTGAAAATGTGACACATGGTGAATTTGCACCGAGGATCGCTTTGTAGGGGATTTTCACACAGGAGCACTGAAGTTGCAGTCAATAATGCTACGTTGTATTTTTGAAGATAATGAATGCCTTTGTTAAGGGTCATGCAGTTAATAGGAGTGTACTAGGTATTTCTGTATCAGCTATTACCGAACCCTGACATTAAGGAACCATATGCTACAGCTGGTCGTTTTAATACTAATGCTGTAATAGAAAGGAGCAGCAACTCCTGTGACAAATTGGAAAGTCCTGACAGAGGTCCATCTTTGGGCATCATTGCTCTTTGCTGCACCTCTGCAAGTCTGGCAACAAAATTATTCACCCGAAGAAGATAGCATGTGTCCGTGGAAATACTGTCCCTTTGATTGTAAAGGCTGCATTGTTTCTATTTAGTCCTTCCGTGTCTCCAGGACTCTTAAAGCTTTTTACAATCACTCTTAGCGTGTTTTCAGCAATTTCTGATTTTCTTTGACATTTTTTAGCTGTTTAAAGCAGCACGAAGATGTAAGCGGTAGGGCTGTTGCCTTTCCAGCCCCAGTGGCCTCGATACCGTACTGACCTTGGTGTCTGTGTGGAGCTTGCAAGTCCTCCCTATGACCACGTGAGCTTCCTCCAGGTGCTCTGGTTTCCTCCCACATCCAAAGGATGTGTGGGTTGGTAGGTTAATTAGCAATTGTAATTCTGTTGTAGTGTGTAGTAGAGTGGTTGAACCTGGTGGCTGCTGATAAGGTTGTGTGGAGAATACAAAACAGGATCAGTAAATGCGTGTTTGATGGTTGGTGCAGACTCAGTGGACTGAAGCGCCTATTTCTTTAAGACTCCAGTATTTATATATTATAAGGAAACGTATACGACAGCTGACGAAAATGTTGTCACAACACATTCAATAAGAAAACATCTATTGAATGTTGCTTCTTACATTGTCTGCACAGTACACGAAGAGAACCCATGGGGATCTAAGAGGTCTAAGTGGTCATCCAGACAGCAACGGCAGAGAAGCCATTTGCTTGATGAACTTCTACTAACCATGATAAAGCAGCCTGAGCTTGTACCTTTACTTACTAGTGTTTTGAATTTTTATGGACATTATATATCATCAGCCAATCTGTCATGGGTTAGTGGGCCATAGGGTTACCTATCAGCAGTTGGGCACCGACCAGCTTTCACTCTTGGCCACCTTTGGTCGGCCAAAAGAATGGTGCATTGCATAGGTGCCCACATAAAGTGGGTCATTCTTGTGATGAGCTCTGGGCTCACAGTATATGATGAGCCTTGCCTATTGCTTGCAGTATAGGCAGTGTACTGTGCCTGTGCTACCTCCTCTTACCAAAGCTAGCCATGGCAGTCACAATATTCAGTGGTTTGTCACCACACCTGGGAAACTATTTTGTGAATAGTCGACAGCATATAGAGTCAGCCATTCAAAGAGGAGGGTGCTGTGGCTGAACCATTAGTAGTAGGTGCCAACCTGGGAGACGTTCAGCCTGGTGAGCATGGAGCCATGGCTTCCCAGTACTGCAGTGGAGTTACTTGAGAAGGGGAGAAGTGTGCGCGGGGGGTTCAGAACTCCCTAAAGTACATTGAAAACACATTAGAAACGGCTTTGAAGGTCAGGTCTTAGGAGGCATGCACCTGGACCACATTATAATTTGGCTAGGTCAATAATTTCACACACAGTGTTGATGATTTTGTGATTCTTCAAACATTGTATCCCACCAACTGCTCATCTAGCCTCAGGCACTGTCCAATATAATAAAGCTATCTATAATCACTATCATTCAAAGCATTCACATTACTGTAAGCTTCATATCAAGCTCACACACTAGGGAGATACAGAAACCTCACCCTGACAGCTCTTGTTCAATGCACCTTTCCAGCTGTTTAACAGGATGAACATAGCACCCAAACACAGTGTGTAACCACTTGTTTCCACACTTCCCTCTCCCTCAGGATAGGGTGGCATAGAATAGGAGGCAAATCAGTAGAGGTGAGGCTTGGTTGTAGGAAATAACCAAACGAAGAAGGCAGTATGATGCACCATCAATAACTCTCAGAGACGGGAGGCAAAAGATAGGCTTTTATTAGCTGCAAACGTGACCACGACATCTTGGAGACTGAGGGAGGAGCAGTGCCTCCAATCGCCTTTATACAGGGGTCTGTGGGAGGAGCCACAGGAGCAGTCAGCAGAGGGGCATGTCCAGACAGGTATACACATAGTTTACCACACAGTACTTACTGTCAATAGAACAACTGTTGCCTGTTACCTAACAACAATAGGCACTAGAGCTCCAGAACAAATAGTGGAGTGGTGGTGGAGAAAGATGTTGTTAAACCTACATACAAAGGCAGGAATCAAAAAGTTGAGCATGGTGGGACTAATTTTCATTGCAAGGAGTATTGTAGGAAAGACAATTGTGCTCAAGGCATGGATCAGCATGTGGAATTATGACATTGTAGCCATTAGTGAGAACTGGTTGCAGGACTGGCAGCTCAATGTTCTGTGGTTCTGCTGTTTTAGACATGATAGAGTTAGAATAGTTAAAGGGGAGAGTGGCATTACTAGTCAGAGAATGTCATGGCAGTGCTCAGACAGGACAGTGAAGAGTGTGTCTAGTGAGGCTTTGTGGGTAGAACTGAGGCGTAAGAAAAGTATGACCATGTTAATGGGAATATATTGTAGACCACCCAACAGTTTGTGGGGTTTAGAGGAGCAAATTTGTAGAGAGATCACAGACTGTTGCAAGAAACATAAGGTTTTTTTTTAATAGTAGATGATTTTAACTTTCCACATGTTGACCAGGAGTCCCATGTTATAAAAGGGCTGGATGGGAAAGAGTTTGCCAGCTGTGTTCACAAAAGTTTCTTTAATCAGTACATAGAAGTTCCAACTAGAGAGAGTACAATACTAGATCTTCTATAAGGGAATGATACAGAAGATTGTGTAGGGGAACGCCTTGCATTTAGTGATCATAATGCCATTAGTTTCAAGGTAATTATGGAAAAGGCTACGTTTGGTCCTTAGATTGAGGTTCTAAATTGGAGAAAGGCCAATTTTGATGGTATCAGAAAGAATCTGGCAAGTGTGGATTGGGACAAGTTGTTTTCTGGCAAAGGTGTACCTGGTAAGTGGGAGGCCATCAAAGTGAAATTTTCAGACTACAGAGTTTGTATGCTCCTGTCAGAATAAAAAGCAATGATAACAAGATTTAAGGAAGCTTGGTTTTCTGGAGATATTGGGGCCTGGCTATGAAAAAGAAGGAGGTCCATAGGCAGGTAGGAACAAATGAGGTATTTGTGGAGTATAATAAATGCAAGAGAATACTAGGAAAGAAATCAGTATGGCTAAAAGAAGTCATGAGGTTGCTCTAGCAGACAAGGAGAAGCAGAATCCTGAAGGCTTCTACAGATATAATAAGAGCAAAGGATAAGAGGACAAAACTGGCCCTCTGGAAGATCAGAGTGGTAATCCATGGATGGAGCTAAAAGAGATGGGGGAATCTCTTAAATGTTTTTTGCATCTGTATTTACTGGGTTATGGACATAGAGTCTACAGAAGTGAGGTAAAGAAGCAGTGAGATCATAGACACTATACAGATCACAGAGGAGGAGGCATTTACTTTCTAAGGTGTACTTGGTGAGTAAGAGGCCTTCAAAAGTGAATCTTCAGAGTACATATAATTCCTGGGGCCTGACAATGTGTTCCTATGGGAGGCAAATGCAGAAATTGCAGGGGCCCCAGCAGAGATACTTCAAACATATTTATCCACAGATAAGGTGCTGGAGGAATGGAGACTGATGTTTCCTAAGTCAAGTCAAGTCAAGTTGCTTTTATTGTCATTTCGACCATAACTGCTGGTACAGTACACAGTAAAAACGAGACAACGTTTTTCAGGACCATGGTGCTACATGAACAATACAAAAACTACACTGAACTACGTAAACCAACACAAAAACTACACTAGACTACAGACCTACTCAGGACTGCATAAAGTACACAGAACAGTGCAGGCATTACAATAAATAATAAACAAGACAATAGGCACAGCAGAGGTCAGTAGGTTGTTAGTCTGATGGCTTGGGGGAAAAGCTGTTACATAAATAATCAGCTGAATGGCGGCATCTGGGATTCCGTCCGTTTCTATACGCCCGCCAAGTATTTCGTTGCCACAGATGTAGTCCAATTTAATGTCCATTGGAGAGCAGAATGGACGGGAGAGCCGGCCGGCTAGGGTTTGCTTTTTTCCTGGCATGGACTCCTGCCCGCTCGCCTCACTTCTGCTTCCTCACACACCGCTTATGCTGTCCCCACCTCTGGCCACCGGCATGAGGCGATTCCGAGGACTGCAGGCCCAATTCCCTCAGCAAGCAGACATTGGATAAGACCATAAGATGCAGGAGTAGTAATAGGCTATTCGGCCTATTGAGCGTGCTCCATCATTTCATCATGGCTGATCCAATTTCCATCTCAACCTTAGTCTCCTGTCTTCTCCCCGTATCCCTTCATGCCCTGACCAATCAAAAATCTATCAACCTCTGCCTTACATACACATAAAGATGAGGGGGAACTCAGCTGCCTGTGGCAAAGAATTCCACAGATTCACCACTCTACGGTTAAAGAAATTCCTCCTCATCTCCGTTTTAAAAGGATGGTCCCTATTCTGAGGCTCTGTCCTCTGGTCATGGGAAACATCCTCTCCACATCCACTCTTTCAAGGTATTTCAATTTGATACATCACCCCTCATTCTTTTGAATTCTAGTGAATACAAGCCCAGAGCCATCAAATGTTCTTCATCTGACAAGCCGTTCAATCCTATAATCATTTTTGTGAACCTCCTTTGAACCCTCTCTAGATTCAGCACATCCTTTCTAAGAGGCCCAAAACTGCTCACAATACTCCAACTGAGGCCTCATCAGTGCTTTATAAATTGTCAACATTACAACCTTGCTTTTATATTCTAGTCGTCTTGAAATGAATGCAAACATCACATTTGCCTTTCTCACCATTGATTCAACCTGCAAATTAACCTTTAGGGAATCCTGCACAAGGACTCCCAAGTCTCTTTGTGCCTCAGGTTTTTGTATTTTCTCTCCATTTAGAAAAAAGTCAGCCCTTTAATTTCTGCTACCAAATTGCACAACAATACACTTCCTGACACTGTATTCCATCTGACACTTCTTTGCTCATTCTCTTAATCTGTAGCCTCTCTACTTCCTCAGAAGTACCTGCTCCTCCACCTATCTTCATATCATCTGCAAATTTTGCAACAAAGCCATCAATTCCATCATCCAAATCATTGACATTTAACGTAAAAAGATTTTTAATGTGAAGAAACAAGTTCTATTGTTTAAGAAAGGCTCCTAGAATAGACCAGGAAATTATAGGCCAGTGAGTCTGACATAAGTAGTGGGAAAGTTATTGGATGGGACTGGATATATCAGGTTTAATATAATTGGTATATGTCATGACATTTGTTGTTTTGCGGTTGTAGAACATTGCAATACGCATTAATAAAAACTATAAATGACAATAAGAAATATAAAAAATAAATTAAATATTGAGGAAACGTTCATGAGTTCATTGTCCATTCAGATATCTGACTGCAGAGGGGGGAAGAAAAGCTGTTCCTGAAATGTTGAGTGTGTGTCTTCAGGCTCCTGTCCCTCCTCCTTGATGGCAGCAGTAAGAAGAGATCATGTCCTAGGTGACGGGTGTCCTTAGTGATAACTGCAACCTTTTGAAAATGGCTGAGTTTGCAACTTGCTTTAGATTTTTCCGATCCTGTGCAGTGGCCCCTCCAGAGTAGAAGGTGATGCAACCAGTTAGAATCCTCTCCATGGTACATCTATAGAAATTTGCAAGTGCCTTTGGTGACATACCAATTCTCCTCAAACTCCTAATGAAGTATAGCCATTGTCATGCCTTCTATGTGATGACATCAATATGTTTGGCCACTTAGTCAGCTGATCTATCTCATTCCTGTACACCTCCTCATCACCATCTGAAATTCTGCCAACAATAGTTTTGTCATTGGCAAATTTATAGATGGTGCTTGAGCTGTGCCTAGCCACACAGACATGGGTGTAGAGAGTAGAGCCGTGGGCTAAGCACATATCCTTTTGGTGTGCCAGTGTTGATTGTCAGCGATGCGCTGATGTTATTTCCGATCTCCACAGACTCTTATCTCCCGGTGAAGAAGTGAAAGATCCAGTTGCAGAGGGAGGTACAGAGGCCCAGGTTTAGGAGCCTTTTGATTAGAACTGAGGGTAAGTTGCATTGAATGCAGAGCTGTAGTCAATCAACAGCAACCTGACGTAAGAGTTACTATTGTCCAGGTGATCAAAGACCGAGTGGAGAGCCAGTGAAACTGCATCTGCTGTAGACCTATTGTGGCAATAAGCAATTTGCGGTGACTCCAGGTACTTGCATAGGTAGGAGTTGATTCTAACCAGTTCATCACAATAAATGTGAGTGCCACTGGGTGATGCAGCTCACCCTGTTCTTCTTGGGCACTATAGCAGATGGGAATCTTCTGCTGGCAGCCGTGAGAATTGAAGGTGTACTTGGACACTTTTGCCAGCTGGTTGGTACAGGTCTTCAGAGCTCCATCAGGTACACAATCAGGGCCTGACACCTTGTGAGGGTTCACCCTCTTGAAAGATGTTTTGATGTTCGCCTCCAAGACAAAGATCATATGGTCACCGGATGCTGCAGGGATTCGCATGGATGTAGTGTTTTTCTGGCTTTCAAAGTGTGCATAAGAGGCGTTGAGCTCATCTGTGAGTGAAGCATCACAGCTATTCATGATGTTAGGTTTCACTGGAAGGAAGTGATGGCCTGTAAACCCTGCCAGTACTGGCAAGCCACCGATTCCATCTCTAACCTCAATCGGAATTGTTTTTTTTGCTCTTAAGATAGCCTTCTGTAGGTCATACCTGGACCTCTTGCATAGTTCTGAATCACTGGTCTTGAAGCAGACTATGAACCTTCCGGTTCATCCACGGATTTTGATTTGGGTATGTCAGGTACGTTCTTAAAGGCACACACACAACAGGGTGTGTATCTTCGGTCAGAGATCTCAGCCTTCACCCTGCCTTGTGCAGCTGGATCCTGTTCTTCCTGTCAGATCGCTGGCAGATGGTAAAGAATGGCTCCCTCACCTCTGCCCCTCTGACCCTCAATACAGGTGCTTCTTAAGTCTGTGTCCTAAACCCCCTCCTTTACTCTCTGTATACCCATGACTGTGTCGCCAATCACAGCCCTAATCTGCTAATTAAATTTGCTGATGATACTACACTGATTGGCCTAATCTCAAATAATAATGAGGCAGCCTACAGGGAAGAAGTCATTTCTCTGACCCAGTGGTGTCAAGAAAACAAAACTCTCTGTCAATGTCACAAAAACAAAGGAGCTGGTTGTGGACTACAGGAGGAATTGAGACAGGCTAACCCCTATAGACATCAATGGATCTGGGGTTGAGAGGGTAAACAGCTTTAAGTTCCTTGGCATACACATCACCGAGGATTTTACGTGGTCTGTACATACTGACTGTGTGGTGAAAAAAGCACAAAACTGCCTCTTTCACCTCAGACATTTGAAGAAGTTTAATATGGGTCCCCAAATCCTAAGAACTTTCTACAGGGGCACAATTGAGAGCATCCTGACTGGCTGCATCACTGCCTGGCATGGAAACTGTACTTCCCTCAATCACAGGACTCTGCAGAGAGTGGTGCAGACAGCCCAGAGCATCTGTAGATGTGAACTTCCCACTATTCAGGACATTTACAAAGACAGGTGTGCAAAAAGGGCCCAAAAAATCATTGGGGACTGGAGTCACCCCAACCACAAACTGTTCCAGCTGCTACCATCTGGGAAACGGTACTGCAGCATAAAAGCCAGGACCAACAGGCTCCGGAACGGTTTCTTCCATCAGACTGATTAATTCACACTGATACAATTGTATTTCTATGTTATATTGACTGTCCTGTTGCACATACTATTTGTTACAAATTACTATAAATTGCACATTTAGACAGAGACGTAACATAAAATTTTTTACTCCTCGCGTATGCGAAGGGTGTGAGTAATAAAGTCAATTCAATTCAGCTCAAAATCCACACTGGTCTTGATGATGTCAGTGATAGCTGTGACTTATTCATTCAGACTCAAAGATGAATCCCTTAATGTTGTCTAGTCCATCAATTCAAAGCAGTCCTGTTAACACTCTTCCACCTGCCTTGACCATACCTTCTTGATCCTCACTACTGATGAGGCACTGTTCAGTCCCTGCCTATATGCTGGGAGTATGAGTACAGCCAGGTGATCGGACTTTCCGAAGTGTGGGCATGGGATGGCTTGGTAAGTGTTGTTGATGCTGGTGTCAAGTGTGTTGGCATCTCAGGTTCTACAGGTGATATGTCGGTGGCAGTTGTTCAGAGTCTTTTTTTTAATATAAATTTTTATTCAATTTTTTAAGATAATTACAGAAATAGAATAGTGAAATAATTTTATATATATATATAAGCCCTCCCCCCTCCCCCCTTACATCCCTATCTAAAAAGAGGGGAAAAAAAGAAAGAAAGAACGACTGCCTGGATATCGGAAGATTCCCCACATGCTCCATGGAATTCAAAATAACTTTTATATATATATTTATTTTTCCCCAAATGACTAATAACTTTATCTTCGGAGCACCTATATATTTAATCCTATTTTTTGTAAATAAGGGCGCCAAATTTTCAGAAATATGTCATATTTATTTCTTAAATTATAGGTAATTTTTTCAAGTGGAATGCAGCTAAAAATTTCATTATTCCAACGGTCCATAGTTAAGTATGAATCTGATTTCCAAGTAACTGCAATAGTCTTTTGGGCTACTGCCAAAGCAATTTTTATAAATTCTTTCTGGTATTTGTTCAATTTGAGTTTTGGTTTTATCTCTTCAATAGCACCTAATAAAAATAATATTGGGTTATGTGGAAGTTGTATTCTGATAATTTATTCCAATAAAACTCTTAAATTTATCCAAAAAGTTTGAATTTTGGCACAGGACCAAGTAGAGTGTAAAAAAGTACCAATATCTTGATTACATCGAAAACATCGATCAGATAAATTTGGATTTAATCTATTTATTTTTTGTGGTGTAATATATAGTTGATGTAAAAAATTATGTTGTACTAATATAAGTCAGACATTTATTGTATTTGTCATACTATCAAGACATAGTCTTGACCAATTTGTTTCATCAATTTTAATATTCAAATCAGTTTCCCATTTTTGTCTTGACTTATGGATTCCTGGTTTAATTGTCTGTTTTTGAATCAAATTATACATGTAAGATGTAAATTCTTTAATTTTTCCTTTTTGAATTAAAGTTTCTATTTCATTAGGTTTTGGCATTAACATTGTTTGACCCTGTTTATCTCTTAAATAGCTCTTTAATTGAAAGTAACAGAAAAGAGTGTTATTTGCTATTTTATATTTATTCTTTAATTGATCAACTGACATCAATATACCTCCTTCAAAGCAATCTCCTATATATCTAATCCCTTTTTGAAACCAGTTATATAAAAGTTGGTTATCCATTGTAAAAGGAATGAGTCTATTGTGAATTAAAGGTCTCTTTGCTAATAAAGATTTCTTTAACTCATCATCAACATTTATTTTATTCCATAAATCAATTAACTGTTTTTATATAAGGGATTCTTTCTTTTCCCGTATCCATTTAGATTCCCATTTATATATAAAATCTTCTAGTATATTTTCTCCTATCTTATCTAACTCTATTCTAATCCATGCCGGTTTATCTTGATCAAAAAAAGACGAAATGAATCTAAGTTGATTTGCTTTATAATAATTCTTAAAATTTGGGAGTTGTAACCCTCCTAGGTCAAATTTACATGTCAATTTTTCCAATGATATTCTTGACATCTTACCTTTCCAAAGAAACTTCCTCATAACTTTATTCAACTCTTGAAAAAATTTCTGCGGTATTTGTATTGGTAGTGTTTGGAATAAATACTGTAATCTAGGAAAGATATTCATTTTTACAGCATTGACTCTACCTACTAATGTTATTGGTAACATCATCCATTTATCAAGATCTTCTTGAATTTTTTCCAATAATGGCATATAATTTAATTTATATAAATTCTTTATATCGTTATCAACTCTTATACCTAAATATTTTATACCATTTATCGGCCATCTAAATTGAGTTACTAGTTGATATTGACTGTAATCTCCTTTAGTAAGGGGTAAAATTTCACTTTTATCCCAATTTATTTTATACCCTGATATTTTCCCATATTCTTCCAACCCAAAAGATAATTTGCGCACCGAATGTAATGGGTTTGTTAAATAAATCAGAACATCATCAGCAAATAGATTAATCTTATATTCTTCCCGATTAACTTTAAAACCCATAATATCTGAAACAGTTCTAATTAATTCAGCTAAAGGTTCTATCGCTAGTATAAATAGAGCAGGTGATAATGGGCAACCTTGTTTAGTTGACTTTGTTAATTGAAATGGTGCTGAAATTTGGCCATTTGTCACTACTTTAGCTTTAGGACTAGTATTTAAGGTTTTAATCCAGTTTATTAAAAAATTCTCCTAATCCATATTTTTCCAGTACTTTAAATAAAAAATCCCATTCCAATCTATCAAATGCTTTTTCTGCATCCAAAGCAACTGCCACACTCATTTCATCCCTCTTTTGTGCCAAGTGAATTATACGAAGTAACCGAGTTACATTATCTGCCGATTGTCTATTTTTAATAAATCCTGTTTTATACATATGTATTAATTTTGGTAAATATTTAGATAATCTATTAGATAAAATTTTTGCTATTATTTTATAGTCTGGATTCAACAAAGAAATTGTTGAATTTTAAATACAAATTCACATTCAGTTGATGATAAATTTGTATTATGGGAAGTGATGAAAGCATATTTGAGGGGCCAGATAATAAGTTATACCTCTAAAATTAAGAAAGAATATATGGTAGAAATGGATCAATTGGAAAAAGAGATTGTAAAATTAGAAAAAGAATCTCAAAGATATATGACAGAAGAAAAACAAAGACAACTTGTTAATAAGAAGTTACAATATAATACACTCCAGACATACCGAACAGAAAAAGCAATCATGAGAACTAAGCAGAGATATTATGAATTAGGTGTAAGTTCACACAAGATTCTTGCTAGGCAGTTGAAAACGGAGCAGGCTTCCAAAATGATAAACACAATTAGAACAAATGCAAATAAAATTACTTATAAACCTTTAGAAATTAATGAAACCTTTAAAAATTTTTATTCTGAATTATATCAATCTGAATCACAAAATGATGTTGAAAGATTTCTATCACAAATAACTCTTCCAAAATTGAATTCGGAAGAACAGAAGGGATTAGATATGCCTTTTACATTAAAAGAGGTCGAAGAAGCCCTGGGATTATTTCAGAATAATAAATCTCCAGGAGAGGATGGTTTTCCACCTGAATTTTATAAAAAGTTTAAAGATTTATTAATCCCTCCTTTTATGGAGTTAATATATCAAGCAGAAAGAATACATAAACTTCCACAATCTTTTTCGACAGCAATTCTAACAGTATTACCAAAAAAAGATAGAGATCCTTTAAAACCAACATCATATAGGCCTACTTCTTTGTTCAGAGTCTTCTTCAAGCTGGCCTGGTTAAAATCCCCCACAACAATAGTGAAGATATCAAGGTTCAATTGTTCAATTTAATATCAGAGAATGTGTACAGTATACAACATGATATTCTTATTCTACACAGACATCCACCAAATAGTAAAAAGAATGACAGAAAATTTAGAACTCCAAATCTCCCCTCCCTCTCCCATGCACAAACAGCAGCAAAAGCATCAGCCCTCCCCCTTCCTCTTCTCCCCACTTGCTCCAGCAAAAGCAACGACCTCCCTGCCGATTATGGAGCTTAGCTTCTCCAGTGCCGGCATGATGTCGCCCTGAGGCGGAATGTGCACCACTACCAGGATGATGGTGGAAGATTCTCTCAGCAGATAAAAAGGATGATGTTTGGCTGCAAGGTGTTCCAGCTTAGGTGAGTAGGACTGAGACATTGCTCAAGCAATACTGCCTTTAAAAGATAGATAGATAGATGCTTTATTGATCCCAAAGGAAATGACAGTGTCACTGTAGCATTACAAGTGTACAGATACAAATACTGGAAGAGAAGTAAGAAAGAATTTAAAAAAAGTTACTTCAAGCAGTCCAACAGGAGGGAGTCATCACTTCTCCTGCTGTAGGTTGACTTATTATACAGCCTAATGGCCGAGAGTAAGAATGACCTCATATAGTGCTCTTTGGAGCAGCACAGTTGTCTTAGTCTATTATTGAAAGTGCTCCTCTGTTCAGCCAAGGTGGCATGTAGAGGGTAAGAAACATTGCCCAGAATTGCCAGGATTTTCTGTAGGGTCCTTTGTTCTACCACAGCCTCCAGTGTGTCCAGTTTGACTCCTATAACAGAGCCAGCCTTTCTAATCTGTTTACTGAGCCTGTTGGCATCATCCATGTTGATGTCATTGCCCCAGCACAGTATGGCATAGAAGATTGTACTGGTGACAACAGACTGGTAGAACATGTGAAGGAGAGGCCTGCATACTCCAAAGCACCTCAGTCTCCTCAGGAAGTAGAGGTGACTCTGACCCTTATTGTACAGAGCCTCTGTGCTGTTGCTCCACTCAAGTCTGTCATCCAGGTACACCCCCAGGTTCTCACCACATCTACATCCTCAATAGTAATGGAGAGCAATGCAGGCTTAGTCTTCCATCTCCTTTGTCTTGCTGCTGTTGAGCTGCAGATGATTCAGCTTGCACCATTTGATAAAGTCCTCCACCAGGGCCCTGTATTCATCCTCCTGTCCTCCCTTTATACACCCGACAATTGCTGAGTCATCAGAGAATTTCTGGAGATGACATGACTCAGTGCTGAATCTAAAGTCCGAGGTATACAGGGTAAACAGGAAGGGAGCCAATACAGTCCCTTGTGGGGCCCCAGTGCTGCTCATAGCAATTTCTGACACACCGCTCTGAAGCCACACAAACTGTGGTCTGCCAGTCAGGTAATCCATTATGCAGGATACAGTGGAAGTGCCTACCTGCATTGGACAGAGCTTCTGCCCCAGCAATGAGGGCTGTATGGTATTGAAGGCACATGAGAAATCCAAAAACATGATCCTCACACTGCTGCCCTGCTTATCCAGTTGGGCGTAGGCTCTGTTCAGTAGGTAGATGACAGCATTGTCGACTCCAATGTGCTCCTTGTAGGCAAACTGCAGGAGATCGAGGGCTGATCGGACCAGGGGTCAGAGGTGAGCCAGGACCAGCCTCTCTAGGGTCTTCATGATGTGTGAGGTCAGGGCCACTAGATGGTAGTCATTCAATACTTTCAGTCCGCCCTCTTGGGTACTGGGACCACACATGATGTTTCCCACACAGTCGGTACCCTTTCCAGGCTGAGACTCAGATTGAAAATGCGCTGGAGAACTCCACACAGCTGCTCAGCACACTCCTTCAGGACCTGGGGCTTCACACCATTCGGTCCCAATGCTTTGCCGTTTCTGAGTTTCCCCAGAGTCCCTCTCACCCGCTCAGTAGTGAAAGTGAGTCCATGAAGACTGGGGAGTTGATGGAAGGTGAGGGCTGGGCCAGGTGAAGATTGGGATGATAACATTTGGCATGCGGAGATGTGTTTTTTTTAGGTGCAGGGCAAGGAGGGGATGTAGGCAGTGGTAACCTGTGTTGCTCTTCCACAGATTGGACCGGAAGGGGGGGGAGAGGCATTGATGCTGAGGCAGTATTGTGTGCCTCGGCACCTGGACTAAATAGGAGGGCATTGTCAAACCTATTGAAGAATTGGTTTAACTCATTTGCTGATTCACAGCTGTGTTCTGAGGCTCTACACATGGGCTGATTGAAGCCAGTGATGTGCTTCATGCTTCTCCACACCTCCTGTGTGCTACTCTGCCCAAGCTTGTTCTCTAGCTCTCTCCTGTATTCCTCTTTAGCCACCTTGATCTTCTCCTTTGGCTCCCTCTGCATGCTTCAGTTCCTCCCTGTCTCCTGATCTAAAGGCTCACTTTCTGTGGTTGAGAAGAGCCTTTAGATCACTGGTGACCCATGGTTTGTTGTTGGGGAAGCACCGAACAGTCCTTGATGGTATTACAGTGTCCATACAGAAGCTGATGTAGCCAGCATTGCAGTCAGTATCCACATTAATGTCCCCTGCATATGGTTCACAAAGCACATTCCAGCCAGTAACCTCAAAGCAGTCCTTCAGGCCTTGATGGCCTCTGGAGACCATTTCTTTACTATCGTGGTCATAGCCAGCTGTTGCTGTACTTTGGGCTTATACGAGGGCATGAGATGTATCATGTTGTGATCTGATCTTCAAAGTGGGGGAGAGCTGTGGAGATGTATGCATCTTTAACATTTGCATACAAGAGATTCAGTGTTTTATTTTCTCTTGTATGTCTATAATCTTCTGTTTGTATTACAGAGTTTCAGCATTAGCAGTATTTTGTTTTTTTAGTAATCAAAGGTTGATGAGGTCTCATGATGAGATGATTGGTGCATTGGAAGATTGAGGAGTCTGAGTGATGAGAAGATTGGTGCATTGGAATTTTGATGCAACTACCTGATGTTATGATTGGTTCACCTGAAGAAAAGATGGGTCTAACTGATGAGGTGATTGGTCCACTGGAAGATTGATAATGTCGACATGAGATGATTGGTGCACTGGAGTTTTGATGGAACTGTCTGATGTCTACTGAATAAAAGATGGGTGTACATGATGAGATGATTGTTGCATTAGAAGAGTGCTGAACCTATCTGATGAGATGATTGGTGCCCAGGTCAATATTACCTTAGAGAGTTCAAATGAGCACAAGAAGAACCCAGCTAGGATTTGATGTGGAAGTGGAAGTTAACACATCTGTCCTGCAAGCTTATGGTGCAGCCATGAAAACTCAGATTGGTGCACCATGACTGCAGATTCCTGTGTGTTCCAGAGCTTGGAAAATGTCACAGTGGGCCAGCAATCTGTTGCTATGCTGGTATGCTGATGAGTAAAAATGATTAGGATATTACTGTACTCAGATGTTAAACAATAAGTTATGGCATTAAATAAAGGTTCAGTGGCTCCAATTTGTCAGTACAACCAGTACTGTACATTAATGGGTCTTATAATCTGCCTTGGATGTCATGATATCACTATGCAAACTTACAGTACCTAGCGGAATGCAACACTCTTGTACATTAAGCAACAAGTTTCCAGAAGTTGGCAATGTCAGCAGTGGCTTAATTCATGAGTAGGCAACTTCACATTTCCCCATTGCCCCCATTCCTTTCTCCTCCTCAGAAGCGGCAAGCTTGGTAGCTTCTGAAGAAGCACAGTAACCTGACAGACTTTATGCTACTTGGAAATTTACGATTTAGGCTCTAATGCTGCCAATCATCGTCCCCAGAATAAGGAAATCGGAGCAAACAGTCGATGCTGGAGGAATACTTACAGCAAGAATAATAATACACCTTGAGTCTGAAGCTTTAACCCCGTATCACATTTTACATGCAGGTATTGAAAAAAGCAAGAAGGAAATGTAGAATAAGAATTCCATTCAATTTCATTTATCTTCATATTTTTCAGAGTGCTGTAGTGCCACATAAATTACAGCTAATATTTTATAACAGACCTACACATAGGGCAACTTCACCAATCATTTCAGAGATGCAGCCTCCGTAATGTAAAATTTGCCAAGGTCAAGCAGACAATGGCTTCATTCAAGTATGGATGGAATTTGCTTTTTGGACAGAGCATCCTTAAATTTGCCTGTGGCCGGTTTTATTCTAACTGAAAAGCTTCTGGCCTCTTCAATATGAATTTCCACAGGCAATTTTACTTTTTTTTTTGCACTTATACAATAAAAGAATTGTCTGCCTTTTGCAACCGAAAGAATCGTGACATTTCTGCATCAGAATGTTTTATTAGAGATAACATGAATATTACGTCAATCCTGCAGTCTAGTAAAATCTGATTAGAACAACTTTAATACTCAGGATGGTTTTCTTGACAGCCAGCTTTGTCTGAACTTAAATCCATTTTCTTTGAATGCCATAGTGTATGCACCATGTAAAGATTTATGAGAGAATTTCTTTATTGAATCATAGCAGAACCTTGGGTGGAATACTTTTTTTCTATCCATGACTGATGGAATTAAATACAATTTTGTTTCATCATTATTATCCTACATGAGATCCTCTAACCTAACTCAGCCAACATTCATGCCACTTAGAAAAGAACCCATTTCCTGTCTCCCTTTCTCTTCACCATCTACACCTCGGACTTCAACTACTGCACAGAGTCTCGCCACCTTCAGAAGTTTTCTGATGACTCTGCCATAGTTAGATGCATCAGCAAGGGAGATGAGGCTGAGTACAGGGCGACGGTGGGAAACTTTGTCACATGGTGCGAGCAGAATCATCTGCAGCTTAATGTGAAAAAGACTGAGGAGCTGGTGTTGGACCTGAGGAGGGCTAAGGCGCCGGTGACCCCTTTTTCCATCCAAGAGGTCAGTGTGGACATAGTGGAGGATTACAAATACCTAGGGATACGAATGGACAATAAACTGGACTGGTCAAAGAACATTGAGGCTGTCTACAAGAATGGTCAGAGCCATCTCTATTTCCTGAGGAGACTGAGGTCCTTTAACATCTGCTGGACGATGCTGAGGATATTCTATGAGGCTGTGGTGGCCAGTGCTATCATGTTTGCTGTTGTGTGCTGGGGCAGCAGGCTGAGGGTAGCAGACACCAACAGAATCAACAAACTCATTCGTAAGGCCAGTGATGTTGTGGGGGTGGAACTGGATTCTCTGATGGTGGTGTCTGTAAAGAGGATGCTGTCCAAGTTGCATGCCATCTTGGACAATGACTCCCATCCACTCCATAATGTACTGGTTAGGCACAGGAGTACATTCAGCCAGAGACTCATTCCACCGAGATGTAACACTGAGCGTCATAGGAAGTCATTCCTGCCTGTGGCCATCAAACTTTACAACTCCTCCTTCGGAGTGTCAGACACCCTGAGCCAATAGGCTGGTCCTGGACTTATTTCCACTTGGCATGATTAACTTATTATTATTTAATTATTTATGGTTTTATATTGCTATATTTCTTCACCATTCTTGGTTGGTGCGGCTGTAACGAAACCCAATTTCCCTCGGGATCAATAAAGTATGTCTGTCTGCTGACTCTGCAAGGACACTTTGTGAAGCACAGTAGTGCAGGTTGCCTAACTAGGTTCAATCCCAACCTTGGGTGCTGTTTGTGTGAAGTTTTCATCTTCTCTCTGTTATTTAGTGGGTTTTCTCTGCGTGCCCTCGTTTCCTTCCACTGCCAAAGGCGTGCAGTGGTCACTGTAAACGGCCTCTGGTTTTAGACAATAGACAATAGGTGCAGAAGTAGACCATTCGGCCCTTCGAGCCTGCACCGCCATTTTGAGATCATGGCTGATCATTTACTATCAATACCCGGTTCCTGCCTTGTCCCCATATCCCTTGATTCCCCTATCCATAAGATACCTATCTAGCTCCTTCTTGAAAGCATCCAGAGAATTGGCCTCCATTGCCTTCTGAGGCAGTGCATTCCAGACCCCCACAACTCTCTGGGAGAAGAAGTTTTTCCTTAACTCTGTCCTAAATGACCTACCCCTTATTCTCAAACCATGCCCTCTGGTACTGGACTCTCCCAGCATCTGAAACATATTTCCCACCTCTATTTTGTCCAATCCCTTAATAATCTTATATGTTGCAATCAGATCCCCTCTCAATCTCCTTAATTCCAGCGTGTACAAGCCCAGTCTCTCTAACCTCTCTGCATAAGACAGTCCTGACATCCCAGGAATTAACCTTGTGAATCTACGCTGCACTTCCTCTACAGTCAGGATGTCCTTCCTTAACCCTGGAGACCAAAACTGTACACAATACTCCAGGTGTGGTCTCACCAGGGCCCTGTACAAATGCAAGAGGATTTCCTTGCTCTTGTACTCAATTCCCTTTGTAATAAAGGGAATTGTTTTGTAGGTAAGCAGTGGATATTTATGAGAATATTGGGAAAATAAAAAAAAGTAAAATGGGATTAATGTAGGATTAGTATAAATGAGTGATTGATGATCAGTGTTGACTCGTTGAGCCAAATAACCAGTCTCTATGTTGTTCCTGAGTCATTTAATTTGATCTTGAAAGGAAGAAGGAAGTGTGTTTGGTCCGAAAGAGTTGTCAGCAGGGTGTAGAGGCCCAGGATTTGGGGAGTCTGATAGAAACTCATTAGGGATTGGCTCTAAGTGGAAGCAACTGAAGAATAAGGAATACTAGGTTATCATTGCAGATTGATGTAGAGGATTGAGTGGGGGGGGGGGAAATAAGCCACTGAGGGAGAAGCACTCCACCAGCAGATTTTGAGAGGGGTAGAGTAGCCACAGTAAATCGGTGGATACTGGGCTGCTGGACTGAAGGCCAGGGGAAGATTCCAGAAAGGATGGTGAGCTGAAGGGTGGTGGGAACACAGCTGGAGATGTTGAAGTCCTGAGTAAAGGTCATATTTACTTACTTCCTTGTTACTTAAAGGGAATCTAGCTTGTGTTCCCAGCACTGGATTCCATGAACTGTAACCTGTTTGGGTAGGAACTCTCAAGTAACATTGATTCAATAATGCAAAGTAAATTTATTATCAAAGCATGTATATTTCACCATATACTATCTTGAGATTTTTTTTCAGACATTCACAATAGGACAAAGAAATATAATAGAATCAATGAAATCAATGCACACAAAGACTAACAGCCATTGTGCAAAAGAACTCAAACTGTGCAAATACAAATCCCACTAATAATAATAGTAAATAAATAATACTGAGAACATGAGCTATAGAGTTGTAGGTACAGATCTTGTGAACACGATGAAAGCCAGTGGCCCATGTCAGGTGTGACAAAAAATGACTGAAGTGATATCTTGTGGGTTCGTGGCAATGTTTCATAGGCTCCCCAATCCCTTTGCACATTAGATATATGACAGAATCAGTAAGAACACTGACGTATTGCCATGGGCTTTGAGTCCTTGATCATCGTGATGACTGAAAATTCAGTAATATCCAGTCAACTTTTAGGCAGATTATCATGAAACATTTTTCATAACCTCCTCAGCACCTCTCAGTGTTTATTTTCCAGCAGATTCAGGCTATATTCAGAATGTGTGAAGGAACAGTGCCTCTAATAGTGGTCCAAAAGGGTAGTCACTCAACTAAAGTGACAGCTACAGAGAAAAGATAGCCACCCATTCTTCTAACCACGTTAGATGACATCACACACCTTTATTTGCAGTGATTTCTCATTGGTAGTTTCAGCACATGTATGCCACATTGGAAACAATCAGAATCAATCTGTTAACATAGTGTCCTTTTTTCTTCAAGTGAATGACGATTGAACCCAGTCAAGCGACTGTGGCTGATAACACAACCTATGCTTTGCGCTTTGTGACCTTTTGAATTGTGACGATTTAAACAGAATGCAAGAATTTTAATTAAATAGATATATGTAATGGCTTTCGAATCAGCAATGAGGAAGAGGAGATATGCTTTAAAAAATTGATCTCGGTTATTGGGAGAAGCACAGAGCTCTGTTGTCATGCTAACAAGCAAAGTCGGAATTTTACATATGGTGCTGACAAATTTGTCTCTAAAAGTGATGGGAATTGTGCATCACAATTACTATGCATTATGCAGTCAAGGATGTAGGAGTCTGACTTCAGAGGGAGAGGATGCTGCAGCGGGAGATTTCATTACTGGTGTAATTTTATATTTTCTTGACTGCTTTAAAAAAATACAACAGCACCTCTTGTGGCTCTTGGATATTTAAGCCCTGGCAGTTCTTGTACCCCTCGTCCAGCTTTGCTCATCCAGTTTCTCCTCAGCCTCTTCATTCAAAGGTGCTTTGATCTGGATTCGCTTTGCTTTTCGTGGATGGAAACTGAGACTTATTTTATTTGCAGATACAGCATGCAATGCGCTCTCCCAGCCTTCCAGCCTTGCTGCCCAGCAACCCTCGATTTAACCTCAGCCTAGTCACGGTACGATTTACAATCACCAATTAACCTATCATCGGTGCGCCTTGTAGGAGAAAACCGGAGTACCCGGAGAAGACGCATGCATCCTACAGCGAGGACGTACAGGCTGCTTACAGATGAGGTCGGAATTGAACTCCAAAATCTGTAGCCCCGAGCTATAATAGTGTTGCGTTAATTGTTACATTACCGTGGCATTTTATATGGCGGATTTAATTTTAATTCTAGTGTTCAGTTTGCCATGGGGGGGAAGCAAAAGTCAAAGTAAAATATAGTGAAATATTTGTAAATTCCTGTTATAACGGTACGTACAATGAGCTCACAATCCCACTTTCAAAATAATTCATTTATCCTCTAAAGTTTGATGAAGTGTTTTCAAATCACACTGCAAAAGTACAAACGTTTGTAATTTGTTGCCTGCATTCATATATTGCTATGTTAATACCATAGTGTACACTTACAAAAAATATCCAGAAAAATTCATTATTTTCTATAGATTTAGTGGAAATCTTCAATTTTAGTGGCAACATATCCAAGATTCTGGAGAAACACAGCAAGTTAGGCAGCATTTATGGAAATACATAAACAGTCGATGTTTCAGGCCGAAACACTTCTCCAGGATTGGAAAGGAAGGGGGAAGACGCCCATCCACCCACCCACCTGGCTTCACATACCACCTTCTTGCTAGTCCTTCCTCTCCTCCCCCCCCCCCCCCCCCACAGCTTTACTTTTTTACTTTTCCCACTTGTTGCCCTTCCATTCCTGAAGTGTCGAAATGTCAACTATTTACTCTTTTCCTAACCTGTTGCGTTCCTCCAGTTTGTGTGTGTTGCTTTCTCTATTATTAATCTTAGCAGCCTCTGTTTGCATGTCCACCCATTCTCAGGATTCAAAACACTGTCTTTTCCACCTTGTAGCAATGTAACAATCACATGATAGCTCCACTGTGCTCTTGAGTGATGCTCCCACAAGGCTGCCATGTCACAGGGTTTCAGTCTGACAGCACATTGAGCATAACCACGCTGTGTTGTCATGTAAAATTTGAAGCAAAGTGAGAATGAATTTGTCAGGTGTTTGTTAAAGCCATCAGTCTTGGGTATTTTCAGAAACTGCTGTACAGGTCTCAGCTTTACTGTTTGGGAACAGAGCTCAGTGCATGCAAGTACCTGGTAGTACATCAGAATATGTGGCCAACTCACGTCAACAAGAGACTGCCAACTCCAGATCTGTACTGTAGCTACTGGCCTGAGTTGGGGGAGTCTATACAACTGCCTTTGGGGTAGCAGAGACCTGGTCAATTATTCCTATCGGATACATTGCCTGTTGTCTCCATGCAGATGTAATTCTAGTACATCCCAACTTTCTGAAAAAAACATAAATAGCACAGGTGAGTTTTAGATGTATATGCATCACTGCCCATACAATTTTCGGGCTTCTATACAAAATCCTCTTCAATTGCATTTTGATGCTTAAATTGGCTATTCGGTGAAAGTTGTCATGGGTTATGTGAGCAACCAGCAACTGCTTAATTATATCAAGTAGATTCTGTCTGCTGTGTTAAATAATTACCAGTCCTACCCATGCCAATATTGCAAGTGACTGGGATCACTTGATGATGGATGCTGCTTTCCTGTAACAACACTCCATGTAGATCTACTTAATGGAGGGGGGAGATTTACCCATGATAGACTGAGCCACATACCTTACTTTTCGTTGGTTTTCAGTTCAAGGGCATTGGTACTTCCATACCAGGCCGTAATGCAACCAGTCAATATAGTCACCACCACAAACTTTTAGATGTCATGCCGAATCTTCGCAAACTCCTAAGGAAGTAGAGGCGATGCCATGCTTTCTTCATAATGGCACCTATGTGCTAGGCCTGGGACAGGTCCTCTGAAATGATAACACCAAGGAATTTAAAGTTGCTGACCCCCTCCCTCCACTGTTGAGGACATAAGCCTGACATGAGCACATTTTCCATTTCCAATGCCTATGGATGAGAACCTCCATATCAGAGAAATCACTATTTGATCTTACATCAGAGGGTTAGTTGTATTTGTCTCTAGTGTGTAGGTGAGTGGTGGCGTCTGGGTGGGTTGTTGAGACCATAAGAAGAATAAGATGAAAATAATGAAGATGGATGTTAAATAGTGGCATAGACTTGTGGCCAAAAATGCAGCATACTATCACAGCTCACAGAGACACACAGCTGGAGAAATCAGTGCTCCGGGCAGTGGAAGCATTGTGTGAGGATGCTCGTTAATATAGTCCCTTCAGTATGCGCCCTTTGTGGTACGTCCGTGTTGGACCTGAAAAGAGTTATGAGCCATTTACTGACCCATGATGCCGAGTAGCAAACTTATTGTGGTGAGTCAGATAAAATAAATAGTGCTTGCTATTCTCTTCCTGTATCTGATGGTTTTATTGGGGAGAAGGCAGGAGATTGGGGCTGAGAGGGAAAATGGATCAGCCATGATGAAAGGGTGAGTAGACTCGATGGGCCAAATGGTCTAATTCTGCTCCTATATCTTACGGTCTTATGGCTGTTTGGTACAACATGTGTATGACTGACCGCATGTGGTCTCATAGCAGATTCATGAAGCAGGAATGGATGGCAGAATTCACATGAGATATATACAAGACAATATGCTTGCAGCTGCAAGTTGAAGGCAGCTGCAAGTGGAAGCTTGACCTCTGAACAAAGTTTTACAATCTCTCAGCCTATTGTAGAGCATCTTCCATGTCATTCTTGCACATTCCACTCTGCAAGACTTTGCAGTGACCCGGAAGGACGTTACGTAAAATGTTAAGAGATGCAATGGCATTGCCATCAGAGTCATTTCAAATGTGGGCAAACACAAGAGATTCTGCAGTTACTGGAAATCCAGAGCAACATGAAAAGTGCTGGAGCATCTCAGCAGATCAGGCAGCAGCTATGCAAATGAATAACCTGGTGCTGTTTTGATTCTTCTGCAGGATGGATAGGAAAGGAGAAAGACACCAGAATGAAAAGGTTCCACCCACCCACCCACTGGGCTTCACCTACCACCTTCTAGCCAGTCCTCCTTCCCCTCCCCCCACCTCCTTATTGTGGCATCTTCCCCCTTCCTTTCCAGCTCTGAAGTGTCGAAACATTGTTTATTCATTTCCATAGATGCTGAGTTCCTCCAACACTTTGTGTGTGGTTCACATTGAAGTTGAGATGGGAGAATTGTTCCATGTTGAGCATTCGAACATGTGGCCAGCCAGCTCTCCCTTCCTTCTCCTTTAGAGGTTTATCATCTTCTGTACAGCCTTCCAATCGTGGTCAGTTCCCAGTGGAAACCACGCAAAGCTGCACATGCAGTGAAGCAACTTGTTTTTGTTCAAACTTTTCCATGAGTAAAAAAATCTCAATGAGAGCTAGACCACTCCTAGTAACCTATCTGAACCATTGCTAATTGGATGTGCTCCAAACTGATAAAACCTCATACTTGGAATTTGACTTGTGCTTGTTGCCATAACTTCTATGCATTTGGTCTATAAAGGCACAGTGGATACAGGTAATAAAATAAGGGGGAGGGGGAATAAACAGAGCAGCCATTGTGTGAGTGCACCAGTGTTAGAGTGAGGCTCAACAGGCTTGGGTGAAGTCAGTTTCTAGTAAGTTTCTTTTACTGCATTCTTCATCATTTAGCGCAGTGAGAATGTCTCCATGGGAGTAGTTATGTTCTTTGTGTGAGATGCATGGAATTCTGGGAGACCTCCATCCTCATCTGCACCAGGAATACTGAGCTGCAGCTCCTCAGAGAATGTATTAAGGAACTGGAGCTTCAGCTTGATGAAGTTTGGCTCAGAGGGGAAACTGATGAGGTGATGGATGGGAGCTACAGGGAGGCAGGGACCCGAGTGACTGTCAGGACAGGGAAAGGAAATATACAGTGAGTGCAGAATATCCCTGTGGCCATTCCCTTAATAATTTACATTTTTGAAAATAAAATAGTGTGAGGTGTTTTATATTTAAGAAAAACCGTAACAACTCATTTATTGTACTTCAAATGCCGAGCACAAAAAGCGCGTTAAGAGAACTTCACATAAAAAGTCATCACGTCAGACCAGCCTCTAAAAGTGAACCCTAACTCTATACCAGTGGTTGTGAATTATGTATGTTTTCACCAATTACATTACCCTACAATAATAGGTCTTCTGCTTGGGATACAGTTGAGGGGGGTGATCTAAACCTACCAGTGGCCAGGTCTCTGGAACTGAGTCTGGCACTGTGGCTCAGAAGAGAAGGGGAGAGAAGAGACTGTAGTAGGTATGGGAGATTCCATAGTTAGAAGAGTGGACACAATATTCTGTGGATGCGAAAGATACCTAGATGGTATGTTGTCTCCATAGGGTCAGGGTGTCTTGGATCAGGTCCAAGGTATTCTAAAGGGGGAGGGGAAGCAGCCAGAAGACTTAGCACATATTAGCACCAATGACATAAGTTGGAAAAGGGAGGAGGCCCTGAAGAAAGAATTTATGGAGTTTGGAAGAAAGCTGGAAAGCAGAATCTCCAGGGTAGTAATCTCTGGATTATTCTCTGTGCCATGCGCCAGTGAGGGTAAAAATGGGATGATTTGACAGATAAATGCATGACTGAGGAAGTGTTGTGGGGGCAGGAGTTCGGATTTCTGGATCATTGGGAACTCTTCTGTGGAAGGTATGTCTTCTATAGAAGAGATGGGTTACATCCAAGTACTTGTTGGCAGGATTGCTAGAGCTATTCGGGAGGGATTAAACCAGACTGGCAGGGAGATGGGAAGCTGAGAGATAGGGCAGAGGATGGGGAAGTTGGTATACAACTAGATGTAGGCTGCAGTGGGACTGTTAAGAAGAACATGCAGGTGAAAGGGCAAAATTGCAGTCAGTGGAATAAGCTGCATTGCAACATGGGACAAAATCTAAAAGGGTGACAAATGCAGGACTGAAGGTGTTATATTTGAATGCGTGCCGCATACAGAATAAGGAAGTTGATCTGGTAGCATAGTACAGATTGTCAGCTATGAGTTGTGGGTGCAAGAAGATTATAATTGGGTACTTAACAACCAAGTTTACACATTGTATCTAAAGGACAGGCAGGTAGGCAGAGGGGGGTGGGGTGGTTTTGGTTGTTAAGAAATTAAGGGTAAATTGACCCTGATGGGAATTATATGCATTCCTTCAAATAGGATGTGGGCTACAAATTAGAACAGGAGACAGAAAATGCATATCAAAAGGACAATGTTGTGATAGTCATGGTGGAAACTCAATATGCAGGTAGATTTGAAAATCAAGTTGGTGCTGGATCCCAAGACAGAGAGTTTGTTGAATGCCTGCGAGATGCCTTTTTAGAGCTGCATGTGGTTTTAGGGCAGAAGCGAGTACAATTGCTACTACTAGGGAGTAGGTGCTTGGAAAACTGGAAGTCTGAAGGCGGATAACTCACCTGGACCAAATGGACTACACCCCAAGGTTCTGAATAATGTGGCTGGGGTGATAGTGGAGGCATTAATAACTATCTTTCAAGAATCACTAGATTCTGGCATGGTTCTGGAGGCCTGCAAAATTACAAATGTCACTCCACTCTTCAAAAAGGAAGGGAGGCAAAAGGAAAGAAATTATAGGCCAATTATCTTGAGCCTAGTGGTTGGGAATATGTTGGAGCTGATCGTTAAGGATGTGGTTTCCAGATACTTGGAGCCACGTGATTATATAAGCCAAAGTCAGCATGGTTTCCTTAATGGAAATATTGCCTGACAGATCTGTTGGAATTTTTTGAGGAAATAACAAGCAGAGTAGACAAGGGAGAATTGTTGAATGCTGTGTACCTGGATTTTCAGAGGACCTCAGACAAGATGCCACACATCAGGCAGCTTAACAAGATAAGAGCCCATTGTATTACTGGAAAGATACTGGCATGGATATAGGATTGACTGATTGGCAAGAGGCAAAGACTGGGAATAAAGAGAGCCTTTTCTGGTTGGCTGCTGGTGACAAGTGGTGTTCCAAAGGGTTTGGTGTTGGGACCAATTATTTTTATGTTATACGACTGTCAATGATTTGGATGGCTTTGTGGTCAAGTGTGCAGATGATACAATAATAAGTAGAGGGGTAGGTAGTGTGAGGAAGCAGGAAGACTGCAGAATGACTTAGACAGATTAGAAGAATGGCCAAAGAAGGAATACAGTCTCAGGAAGTGTGTGGTCATGCACTTTGGTGGAAGGCGTAAAGGTGTAGGCTATTTTCTAATCTGGGAGAACATTCAAGATCAAAGGTGCAAAGGGACTTGGGAGTCCTCATACAGGATTCCCTGAATGTTAACGCAGATTGAGTCTGTGGTGAGGAAGGCAAATGCAGAGTTAACATTCATTTCAAGAGGACTAGAATATAAAAGCAGGGAGGTAATACTGAGGCTTTTGAGGCACTGGTAAGGCTTTATTTGGAGTACTGAGATCAATTTTAGACCATAAGACATTGGAGCAGAATTAGGCTATTCTTCCCATCCAATCTGCTTCAGCATTCCATCATGTCTGATCTCGGATCCCACTCAACCTCACGCTCCTGCCTTCTTGCCATATCCTTTGATGTCCTGACCAATCAGAAAACTATCAATTTTTGCTTTTAATGTACCCACTGATTTGGCCTCCACAGTTGTCTGTGGCAGGGCATTCCACAGATTCAGTACTCTCTGGCTAAAAAAATTCCTCCTTACCTTTGTTCTAAATTTTGAGGCTATGCCCTCTAGTTCTGGATATCCCCACCATAAGAAACATCCTTTCCACATCCACCCGATCTAGTCCTTTCAACATTCAGAAGGTTTCAATGAGATTCCTCCTGCATTATTCTAAATTCCAGTGAATACAGGCCCACAGCTGCCAAATGCTCTTCATATATTAACCCCTTCATTCCTGGGATCATCCTCGTGAACCTCCTCTGGACTCTCTCCAATGACAATGCATCCTTTCTGAGATACGGGGCTCAAAACTGTTGACAATGCTCCAAGTGCAGCCTGACTAGTATCTTATAAAGGCTCAGTATTATCTCCTCACTTTTATATTCTATTCCCCTTGAAATAAATGCCAACATCGCATTTTTCTTCTTTACCACAGACTCAACTCATAAATTAACCTTCTGGGAGTCCTGCATGAGGACTTCTAAGTCCCGCTGCACCTCTGATGTTTGAAACCTCTCCCCATTTAGAAAATAGTCTGCAGTTATGTTCCTTTTACATGTTGGGAATGCATTTCCCAACACTGTATTCCATCTGCTACATTTTTGCCCATTCTTCCAATTTGTCTTAGTTCTTCTGCAATCACATTACTTCCTCAGCACTACCTACCCCTTCACATATCTTCGTATCACCCACAAACTTTGTCACAAAGCCATCAATACCATATCCAAATCATCGAAAAACAATGTGAAAAGTAGCAGTCCCAATACTGACCCCTGAAGAACACCAGTAATCACTAGTAGCCAATCAGAAAAGGCCCCCTTATTCCCACTCGCTACCACCTGCCTGTCAGCCATTCCCCTATCTACGCCAGTATCTCTCCTGTAATGCCATGGGGATTTTATCATGTAGCACCTTATCAACTGCATTCTGAAAATCCAAGTAAACAACATCCACTGCCTCTCCTTTGTCCACCCTGCTTGTTACTTCCTCGAAGAACCCTTTACAGAAAACATGCTGACTTTGAATTATTTTATTATTAGTCTCCAAGTACCCCGAAACCTCATCCTTAATAATGGGCTCCAACACTTTCCCAACCACTGAGGTTAGGCTAACTGGCCTATAATTTCCTTTCTTTTGCCTTCCTTCTTTCTTAAAGAGTGGAGTGACATTTGCAATTATTCAGTCCTCCAGAACCATCCCAGAATCAAGTGATTCTTGGAAGTTCATAACCCATGCATCTGCTGTCTCCTCAGCAACCTCCATATGGTCCAGATGACTTATCCACCTTAGGACCTTCCAGTTTGCCTAGCACATATTCCTTTCTAATAGCATTGGCACTCACTCCTACTCCCTGGTACTCTTGGACCTCTGGCACACTGCTAGTGTCTTGCACAGTGATGCAAAGTACTTATTAAGTTCATCCGCCATTTCTTTGCCCCCATTACTACCTCAACAGCATCTTTTTCCAGTGGTCCAATATCAACTATCACCTCTCTTTTACTCTTTATATAACTCAGAAAACTTTTAGTGTCCTGCTTTATATTATTGGCTAGTTTTCCCTCATACTTAATCCTTTCTCTTCTCATGGCTTTTTTAGTTGCCTTTTGCTGGATTTTATTAACTTTGCAATCATCCAACTTCCTACTCACTTCTGCTACATTATATGCCCTTTCCTTGGCTTTTATGCAGTCTTTAACTTCCTTTGTCAGCCATGGCTGCCTACTCCTGTCATTTGAGAACTTTTTCTTCAGTGAAACATATTTATCCTGCACCTTGTGAACTATTCCCAGAAACTTCAGCCATCCTTTGGGTCCCCTATCTAAGAAAGGATGTGTTGACATTGGAGAGCGTACAGTGGTGATTCATGAGAAACATTCCGAGAATGAAAGGCTTATTGTATGAGGAGAATTTGATGTCTCTGGGCCTCTACTCAATAGAATTTAGAAGAATGGTGGGAGGGGGATCTAATTAAAACCCATCAAATCCTGAAAGTCCTAGATGTGGTGAGGAATTTTCCTATAGTGGGGCAGTCTAGGACCCAAGGGCACAGCCTCAGGAAGAGTGACGTCCATGAAGAACAGAGATGAGGAGGAATTCCTTTAGCCAGAGGGTTGTGAATCCATGGAATCCATTGCTACAGGTGGCTGGGGAGCCAGGTCATTGAGTGTAGTTAAGGCTGAGGTTGATAGGTTCTTGATTAGACAGGGCATGAAAGGTTACAGGGAGAAGACAGGAGAATGGGGTTGAGAGGGAAAATGGATAATCCATTACGAAATAGTGATGCAGACTCAATTTGACCAAATAGCTAATTCTACTCCTATATTTTATGGAGGGAGTTTATGTTTTTTCAACAACCCATGGTCTTTCCCGATTTCATGGCTATCTGGAGAAGACGAATATCAGAGTTGTATTGCACATGCACACTTTCACAATAAAATGAACCTTTGAACCTTTTTATGCTGCAATGAAGCTATGCATCATGGGTGTGGGAATGGAGTGTGCACAGACCCCAAAGTATCCATTGGGATCTTCCCAAAAAGGCAGAACTTAACAGGCGGAAGAAAGTGTGCTTAAGCTTAAAAGTCCTGTCTTTACCTGAGCCATTGTCGGGAAACACTGTCACAGAGGCCGCCTTTGGGCCTTTACTGATGATCTGGAAGAGCCCAAAGGTCATGGCAAGGCCTTGTGGTGTTTGGTTGGGGATGGGAATAGAGGAAGAGTGACTCAGTAGCTTTTTGTTACCTGGAAGTCCACACTTGTCACCAGGTGCCTCTTTATGTATTTTGAGATTAAATGCTTTTCTATCAGAGAAACTGGATACCCACTCCCACATTGATCCACCTCTTCTGACTTTCACTTGCCAACCACATTATCTGCTGTGACTATTGGGAAAGGCCATCAATGCAAGCTTGCACCCCCAGAGATATGCCTGAAATGGCAAGTAGTAATTATACTTAACAGCATTGAATCTCTGGTGAACTCTGCCACCTACGTCAATGGGAAACTGTATACAATGTGCCTCTGAAACTTGCTCTACCACACTCCTGCAAGGTCTGACACTGGTTCAAAGCCTAGAGTTATGTCAATGGCATAGTTCAGATTACTAGTAGCTTCAAGTCCAGCAGGTTCTGCTTCATGACATTTGAAAAAAATAGCCAAAGTGTTTGTATTTAATGGATATTTTAACACAAGTAAATGACAAATCTACAAAAAAATTGTGAATTCCGTGAGTGTAGGTAGTGCTGATTCAAACACAGCATCTATGTAGCTGACTATAAACTGGCAACGAGAACTGTCCCTGTCTTCTAAACAACAAAGCATTTTGAATAGAATCCAGGCCCTATATGCCCCTATCCCCCACTCAAAGCTTTCCATTTTTTTTCTGGACACCAGACCTCCAGCACCACTCTCCTCCACCTAGCAGAACTTCCCTTCACTCTAAATAATTTCTCCTTTGGGTCCTCCCACTTCCATGCAAGTATAGCTATGGGCACTAGCAAAGGTCCCAGCTATGCCGTCCTGTTTGTTGACTACATGGAATAGTCTATGTTCCAAGCCTACACTGGTGACCATCTTACATTTTTCCTACACTGCATCAGCAACTCATTGGTGCTGCTTCCTGCACCTCTGCTGAACATGTCAGCTTCATGCACTTTGCCTCCAACTTCCACCCTGCCCTCAGATTCACCTGGTCCATTTCTGACACCTCCTTTCCCTCCCCCGATCTCACTGTCTCTGTCTCCGGAGATAGCTTATCCACCGATGTCCATTACAAACCCATGGACTCTCATAGCTACCTGGACTATACCTTGTCCCACCCTGTTACTTATAAAAACGCCACCCCCTTCTCTCAATTCCTCCATCTCCACTGCATCTGCTCTCGCGATGAGGCTTTTCATTCTAGAATGAAGGAGATGACCTCCTTTTTCAAAGAAAGGGGATTCCCTTCCTCTACCATCAACGCTGCCCTCAACAGCATCTCTTCCATTTCACACACATCTGTTCTTACCCCATTCTCCTGCCACCCTACCAGGGATAGGGTTCCTCTTGTCCTCACCTACTACCCAACTAGACTCCGCGTCCAGCACATAATTCTCCGAAACATTCGCCACCTCCAACGGGATCCCACCACCAAGCTCAACCTTCTCATCCCCTACTTTCTGCTTTCCACAGAGATTGCTCTCAACGCAACTCCCTTATCCATTCAGCCTGCCCCATTGACCTCCCTCCAGGCACTTATCCTTGTAAACGGAACAAGTGCTACACCTACCCCTACACCTCCTCCCTCACTACCATTCAGGGCCCCAAACAGTCCTTCCAGGTGAGGCAACACTTCACCTGTGTGTCTGTTTGGGTCACATACTGAGTTTGATGCTCCTGGTGTGGCTTCCTGTATATCAGTGAGACCTGATGTAGATTGGGAGATCGTTTTGCCGAGCATCTTTGCACCGTCCGGCGGAACAAGTGGGATCTGCCAGTCGCCACCAATTTTAATTCCACTTCCCATGCCCATTCCGATATGTCCGAACGTGGTCTCCTCCACAGTCGTGATGAGGCCACACTTAGGGTGGAGGAACAACACCTTATATTCCAGTTGGGTAGCCTCCAACATGATGGCATGAACATTGATTTCTCAAACTTCCTATAATGCCCCCCAACGCCCCTTCACCATTTCCCATCCCCTTTTTCCTCCTTCACCTTATCTCCTGCCCACCCATCACTTTCCTCTGGTGCCTCTCCCCTGCCCCCTCCCCCTTTTTCTTTCTTCCATGGCCTTCTGTCTCTTTCACCAATCAACTTCCCAGCTTTTTAATTCATCCTCCCCCTCCAGCTTTCACCCTATCTCCAGGTGTTCCTCTATCCCTTCCCTCCACCTTTTAAATCTATTCCTCAGCTTTTATTTCTCCTGTCCTGCCAAAGGGTTTTGGCCCAAAACATCAACTGTACTTTTCACCGTAGATGCTGCCTGGTTCTTCCAGAATTTTGTGTGTGTTGCTTGGATTTCCAGCACCTGCAGATTTTTCCTTGTTTGAATGGAAATAGTAAGGTTTCAGCAAGCTGGATGGGAAGAATGCTGATTCAACAATGGTGTTTTTGATCTGTGTTTTTGAGTTTGCATTATCCATTCCAGCAGCACAAGAAAGCATTAAGAATACTAAATATATTGAAAACTTCTACAATCCTCTACAAAATAAATTTAACAAGAAAGCAGAAATATTTGTTTCATAATCCTGGAGCCAAAAATCCTATTGAAATTATTTTCTGCAATTTTTCAGAAAGTTAACATTTTTTGCATTAGGCAAAATAACTATTCCAGATATTGAATAAAAATAACTCTTAGAAAATCTGGTTTTAATACTAATTATAACGGGGCAGAATTTCTTCTTTGGTAATCCAGGCACTAATTCCAGGCAAAATTAGATATCTTTTCTAAAGTAATTTATTCACTGTTTCCATCAAGTATTTTTTGCATATCAGCAAATGTAACATCTTCTTCTTCTGTCTTTTAATGGCAGTTAGCAGTCGAACTTAAAGGTGCATTACTGCCACCAACTGGACTGGAGTGTGGTGTAGAGTTTGGAAATAAAACCCTTACCAGTTCTTTATCAAACACAAACTAGATTACCCAAAGAGCCTTATAGATTGTAAATAATGAAAGGCAATACAGTGAATTAAATTAAAATCAATTTCATAACTTAGTAAATTTTTAAATGTAAACTGTCAACCTCCAAGGCTAGGAGTGCAGCCTGCATTTGCTTTCTTTCAACCTTGTATGCTTCATATTGTAAGAGAATGTGTTCAACTGTTTCATAATGATGACAAAACCTACACACCCCAGAGTGATGTTTTCCAACAAGACTTAAGGAATAATTAAGCATAGTATGCCCAATTCTAAGTCGAGTCGATATAATTCCTTCCTTCTTGTCTTACCCCATTTTCCCATCAATCCAACAGTTTTATGTATTCTGTAAAGGTGTTTCCCCTTAAGCCCATGATGCACCATCAATAACTCTCACTGAGATGTAAAGGCGAGATATCGGCTTTTATTGACTGGAAGAAGGAACAAGCAGTGGTTGACCACCATACTACATCCTGGAGACAGAGAAGCCGGGCTCAGACCTCAATCGCCTTTATACAGGGGTCTGTGGGAGGAGCCACAGGAGCAGTCAGCAGGGGGCGTGTCCAGACAGGTATATGTAGTTCACCACAGCCCATTATCCCACAAGTCTTGCCGTAATTCCCTAATTCTTAGCCCCACCAAGCCCTTAGCTTCTGATTTGCTAAGAGGAAGGTCTATATCCACAGATGAACTTTTAGATAGATAGATAGATAGATAGATACTTTATTCATCCCCATGGGGAAATTCAACTTTTTTCCAATGTCCCATACACTTGTTGTAGCAAAACTAATTACATACAATACTTAACTCAGTAAAAAATATGATATGCATCTAAATCACTATCTCAAAAAGCATTAATAATAGCTTTTAAAAAGTTCTTAAGTCCTGGCGGTTGAATTGTAAAGCCTAATGGCATTGGGGAGTATTGACCTCTTCATCCTGTCTGAGGAGCATTGCATCGATAGTAACCTGTCGCTGAAACTGCTTCTCTGTCTCTGGATGGTGCTATGTAGAAACAGCTTTTTGGCCAAACAATCAGCCTGCTCATTCCCCTCAACACCTCCACGTGCAGGGACCCATAAGAAGCAGACATGAAGACCAAATTTTGAATATGAAATAAAGTTTGAAGAGCTTCCAGCAGTAAATCTGATGTACTGCTGGAATAACCTGTTTTAAGATTAGTTAAATCCAAAAAAGAATCGGAACAAATTAGAACTTTGCAAGGGAAGATTTCCTCCACCCACTATAAGCCCAAGATGATAGCAACCAGTTCTGCAGTATACACTGATAAATGGCTAGTAAGACATTTCTTTATTGTTACCTGTGATTCAGGCACAAAAACAGCCACACCACCATCCTGACGAAGGGTCCCGGCCCGAAACGTTGACTGTACTTCTTCCTATAGATGCTGCCTGGCCTGCTGCATTTTACCAGCATTTTGTGGATGTTGCTTGAATTTCCGGCTTCTGCAGATTTCCTCATGATTCCCTGTTAAATGATCTTTTGATCCATTAGTAAAAATGGTTAACATATCACAATAATTTTCCTTAACATACTGATGAACAGACTCCCAGGCATTTCAGGATCATTAAACTTCATTAAATCATGCAACCTAAAATCAATTAAAGCCACTGGAAAAACCATGGAGGGGTTACCGAAAAAGCAACAGTGTGACATATTGCGTTAACCAACAAACCCATATTCCAAGCATGATAAGAACCCAGCCATCCAAAGCCAAAAAAACACTCTTCTAGTTCCCAACAGTCTTCCAACACACTTTGAACAAGGTGATCATTCCTCTGCCACCTCAAATTTAATCCAGAATGTGAGCAACAACTTCAACCTCCACAAATGTAAGGGACTTCTTCCATGAACCAGAACGTTGTGAATCATGCTGCAAGTACCTTGTTTACTTTATCTTTGCTTTAAAATGACTCTTTGATGACTTTGAGAATGGTAATATTTGATTGAAATGAGATTTTGCATGAAGTACCTGGTGAATAACATAATTTTTAAATAAACTACAAACCAACCTCAAACCTATATCCAGAAACATTTGTTACCCAAATTTGTGTAGAGTGGACTAAAATGCATTCTCTTTTGCCAAAGGAGGTGCCTTAGGAAACTCCTAAAAGGCAGAGAGTGCAGAATCTCCAGTTGTGATTCGTTCACATTGGTTAAGGCTGGTATTCAGTTCCAGGTTTTTAAACTAGTGCAAAGAAAGTCAAGAACTGAAATTATGATTCATGATTCAAGTTTATCTATCACGTATACATTGAAACATATAATGAATGCATCATTTGCATTAACAATTAATTCATCTGGGAGCACATGAGGGGCAGCCTGCAAATGCAGCCACACATTTTGTCTCCAATATAACAAGCCACAAAGCTGGGCAGAACGAGACAGAACACAACAAGAACAAAACATGCCCTTTCCTCCCTCCTACACACACGCACACGCACGCACACACACACTCTTCTAATCCCAAGACGGGCCTCGAGCTTCCAACAGATCTGGATTTGGACTTGACCACTCAGATATTGAGCCTTCAACTACCCCAATGGACTCACAGAGATTCGCCAACCTGATATAAAATATAAAATAATTTTATGGATTTTATGCTCAATATGCTGAATTTTTTTTTACTTAAAAGTTGTTTGCATGGATTCAGTGGTTTCAAGGGAGTTACACAAAAATTGTGAACAAAGTGTAAATTTTAGACTAATATTCTGTATAAACTCACCACCACTTCCAGGAATAACTCTTAACTGCCCAGCATCTACAGTCTCTTGTATTTCCAACAAAATAACCTGTTTCCTACCTCAAATATCTCTCAATTAATAAAGAAAATTGTATGCACAAAATTGGGAAAAACATCCAATTTCTTTAAATGCTCCTCCATTTTATTCCTGTTTGCTCACTGCAAATATAAATCCAAAATTCCTGCAGTCTCAGAATATTAACAAACTGCACATTTTACTGCCTCACGTACTAAAACTCAGAGCAAACTATGAATAAAATGCAAATACTTCCAATTTTGATTTCAAGCATGGTTTTTCAAAAGGTCATGGATAACTCAACCTGGTTTTAAAAGTAAATACTCTTGCAGATCAAGCAAGCAAGTTTATCCATATCGCACTTTTTAAACACAAGGCTTTACATAGAACAAGATATAAAAATCAAACATCAAATTTCAGACAACATATAAGAGAATAAAATCACACAATAATAGGTATGATTAATTGAAGTTACAGTGCAGAGAATTCTAATTAAATGCTACAGTGAAAAGAAAAGTTTTAAACCTCAATTTAAAAGAGCTTAAAGTTGGGGCAGACTTCTGATCCTCTGGAAGGTTATTCCAGATATGTGGAGCATAGTAATTACAAGGTGCTTCACCGTATTTAGTTTTGACCCTGAGGACGGTAAGCAGACCCTCCCCAGGCAACCTGAGAGTTTGGAAAGGTTCATAATGCAACGGGAGATCAGAGAAGTATTTTGGCCCCAGACCTTTCAGTGCTTTATAAACCAATGGTAATATTTTAAAGTCAAATCTCCGATGGACAAGAAGCCAGTGTAGCGATGAGAACGGGAGTGGTATGTTCTACTTTCTTGGTCTTAGTGAGGACTCTAGCAGCAGCATTCTGAATGAGCTGCAGCTGTCTGAGGAAATTTTTTACAGAGACCTGTAGAAACACCATTACATGGATGGGTTTTTCTAGATCTCGCTGGACATAAGCCCTTTAACTCTCGCTCTATTTTTAAGCCTTTGTAATTGTCTTAATGTAGCAGATAAAGTTTAAGTCTGAGTCCATCATAACACCAAGGAATCTGGCTTGGTTTGTAGTCTGTAATGACAGGGATTCTAAATGAGCACTGACTTCTAATCATTCTTTTTTGGCACCAAAAACAGTTATTTCAATTTTCTCTCAGACTCCTGTCATTGAGATAAAAATGGTGTCACCATTAACATTTTTGGTCAATGCTACACCCGCTGGCATCTCTAACTCTTTCTGTTTTAAAGATTTCCAGCATTTGCAGTTGTTTAATTTTACTTTTTGAGTAATATTGTTTAATGAGGTCTAAAGGGATTTTTTAATGCTCAGTTTTCCACATCTCAAGTCAGGTATTATTTTGAAAAACAAGACTTCAAAAGCAACAGGGCAACATTTGGCAAGCCTAAAGAAAAGTTTTGTGGATGAATATCTCTGATAAGAAACACTATAGAATCTGTTTCTGTTATAGAATATCGTTCCTGAAAGATATTCTTCTCAACTATTTTTAATACCTCTGCCTAAGATCAAAATTAGAATAACTTGACTTCAATTTGCCTTGAGTTTTGGTAAATTATTAGGTTAGATAACTCTTGAAGTTCACACTTGCTTCTATATTTCACTTTTAAAAAAGTCCTAGAGTATCAGATAGCTGGGTCTGATTCTGCAGGTCCACTCATTACTGAATGACCACTAAGAAAAATAAACTACCCACACTCAGTGAGGTGTTAAGCACTGGTCTAGCAGTTTCAGTGAATTTATTCCTTTCTGAATCACCGGCTAATAATGCCATCTGTGGTCCTGAGGCTTTCTATGAATCACATTTGACCTTATAAAATTACTTGCAGGCAAACAGAATCGCCAAAGAGATGTTTTATTATCATAACCAACGGATAGGCAACCAGTTGTTTGAATACTGCAGTAAGAAAGCTTATCGTGTAGGGAGTAAATTCCTATCTGATAATTTCTAAACACAAGAGATTCTGCAGATGCTGGAAATCCAGAGCAACACGCACAAAATACTGGAGGAACTCAGCAGTTCAGGCAGCATCTGTGGAAATGAATAAATAGTCAACATTTCAGGCCAAAACCCTTCTTTGTTTTCTGATCGTTCTAATGTTTCTAATGACCCTGTAATTCATTGCATTTTGTTTTTATTGTCAGTCAGAGCAGTGGATTATTTCTCAACCTGTCAGGTTGCCCTGCGAATTTCAGGTCAGATGTAGACAAAGATTCCTTGCATCCTACTCCTACATACATGCTGAAAAGCAACAATAAGGCTTGTCATTCAAATCCCTGTAGATTGTCTGCAGAAAATAAGCAATGAGTGCAGAAAGATAAAGTGATTGTTGCTGTGGCTATGCAGAGCAGGAACAGAATTTACTGGACATACTGACAGAATAAATCCTTATCACAGTAATTTGGAATGGTATAATATAGAGAAATGTCACTCAGAGCCTTGTATAATGTTAGCTCTAGGGTAATGCTCACTATTCCCCTACTCTTCCTTGGAGTCTTGTTCCACAAATGGATGTTCACTTCCCTATATAATACTTACAATTTTTGTCCTCCACACATTTCAGGAAGCAAATTCCAGATACAAAATTTTAATTAATAAACTAAGTCCCTAATTTTGTTCCTTTGTGTCCTCTGCTCAAAGTGCTCCTGCCAATTTAAACATAAATACTTTCATCAAAAACCTTCTTAACTTTCTCTAATTAGGTTAAAACCAGCTTCCCCAGTCTTTGTACAGAACTGAAAGCCCTTATTCTTGGTATCATTCAAGTCTTCTTCTTCCTCCTCCTAGACCATCATTAGAGTTATTTAGGAAGTATCTAAGGTGGAGGGAGGTGAATATTTGAAAGGTGGGGGAATGGTGTGGAAGAGGAGCTGTAGCCAGCATAGATCATATTGAATGGCAGGGGAGGCTTGAAGAGCAACTGCCCTCTGTGTGAGAAAACTCCTCCTCAAATCCTTTCTAATCTCTCTATTCCTTACTGTGCTTATAGATATCTCTGCTGAAAGGGTATGTTTCTCACTTTCTACCTTAACTATGTCCTTATAACTTCAATACCTCAATCACATCATCCTTGGTTTTCTCTGCTTCAGAGGAAAAAGGTCCAGCCTATCCAATCATTCCTCATGGCTGAACTGTACCATCCCAGGCAATACCTTGCTGTGCTTTACACTCCCTCCAATGCAATCCGATATAATCGTCCTTTCTGTGGAGTGGCAGCCAGAAATTCACACAGTAGTCCAGCTGTGCCTGAACTAATATTTTATATAGAATGTAGAAGAGTACAGTCAGAACAGGCCCTTTGATGCACAATATTGTGCTAACCTACAGTGCAGACTCCATGATCTCACTCGTACACCTAGATCCATGTGCCTATTTAAGAATATTTTATATGTCTCTTTGTATCAGCATCAACCATAGAACAGTACAACACAGGAACAGGCCCTTTGGCCGACAATGTTGTGCTGAACCTGCTAAAAAGAGTTTTTTTTAAATCAAGAAACTAATCCTTCCTACCTTCACAATGACCATATCCCTCCATTTTCCTCACATCCATGCGTCTATCTAAACGTCACTTAAAAGCCTTTAATATATTTGCCTCTACTACCATTCCAGACATCCTCTGAGTAAAATACTTAATCCTCACATCCCCCTTGAACCCACCCCCTCTCACCTTCAATGCATGTCCTCTGGTATTAGACATTTCTACCCTGGAAAGAAGATACTCCCTGTCTACTTTATCTATGCCACTCATAATCTTATAAACATCTATCAGCTCTCCCCCCACCCCCCAGCCTCTGCCACTCCAAAGAAAACAACCACAGTTTATCCAGTCTCTCATGATAGCACATACCCTCTAAACCAGGCAGCATCTTCATAAACCTCTCTGCACCCTCTCCAAATCTCCAACATCTGTCATAGAGTGGGGTGACCAGAAATGCATGCAGTACTCCAGAAGTGGCCTAACTAGAGTTTTATAAAGTTGCAACATAACCTCTTTACTTTTGAACTCAAGACCTTTAATAAAAGCAAGCATTCCATAACTCTTCTTAACCATCCTGTTGACCTGTGTAGCCACTCTCATGGAGCTATGTATTTGGATGTCAAGATCTCTCTTCTCAGTAACACTGTTTAGGGTCTTGCCCTTAAAAGTGTACTGTCACCTTGCATTTACCTGCAACATCTCGCATTAATCCAGATTAAACTCCATCTTCCGTTGCTCTGCCCATATCTACATCTGATTTTATATCGCACTGTATTCTTTGCCAGTTTTCTACACTATCCACAACCCCACCAGACTTGGTATCATCCACAAACTTACTAATCCACCCATCTACATTTCCATCCATACATTTCAAACAGCAGAGGGCCCAGCACAAATCCCTGTGGAACTCCACTAATTACAGATCTCCCGCTCAAGTAACTCCCTTCAACCACTACCCTGTCTTTTATGCACAAGTCTGTTCTGAATTAGCCATGGACCGCATGCATGCTGATTTTCTGGATTAGCCTCCTGTGAGGGACTTTGTCAAATGCTTTACCAAAATCCACATAGACAACATCTACTGCTCTGCCTTCATCAATCTCTCTTGTCATCTTGTCAGATAACTAAATCAAGTTGGTAAAACATGATTTGCCTTCCACAAAACCATGCTGGTTCTCCCTAATTAGGCCATGGGTTTCCAAATGCTCATATGCAGTGCCTTTAAAAAGTATTCACCCTCCTTGGAGTATTTCATGTTTTATTGTTTTTCAACATTGGATCACAGTTGATTTAATTTGGCTTTTTTGACACTGATCAACAGGAAAAGACTCCTTCATGTCAAAGTGAAAACAGATCTCTGCAAAATGATCTAAATTAAATACAAACATAAAACACTGATTGCATGAGTATTCATGTCAGTATTTAGTAGATGCCCCTTTAGTAGCAATTACAGCCTTGAGTCTGTGTGGATGGGTCTCTATCAGCTTTGCACATCCGGACACTGCAATTTTTCTCATTCTTCTTTACAAAACTGCTCAAGCTCTGTCAGATAGCAAGAGGATCGTGAGTGAACAGCCCTTTTCAAGTACAGCTTCAAGTTCTCAATTGGATAGATGTCTGGACTCTGACTTGGCCAGTCCAGGACATTGTTGTTTTAAACCACTCCTGTGTAGCTTTGGCTTTATGCTTACAGTTATTGTCTTGCTGGAAAACAAATCTTCTCCCAAGTCACAGTTCTCTTGCAGACTATATCATGTTTTCGGCCAGAATTTCTCTGAATTTTGCTGCGTTCATTTTACCCTCTACCTTCACATGGATTCTAGGGCCTGCTGCAGTCCCCACAACATCCCCACAACGTGATGCAGTCACCACCATGCTTCATGGTAGGGATGGTGTGTTTTTGATGATGTGTGGTCTTTAGTTTACGCCAAACATAGCGTTTAGTCTAATGGTCAAAAAGCTCAATTTTGGTTTCATCAGACCATTGAACCTTCTCCCAAATGCCTTCTGGCAAAGTCTAGCCAAGATGTTATGTGAGTTTTTTTCAACAGTGGCTTTCTCTTTGCCACTCTCCCATAAAGCTGTGACTGGTGACGCACCCTGGCAACAGTTGTTGTATGTAGTCTCTCCCGTCTCAGCCACTGAAGCTTGTAACTCCTCCAGAGTTGTCATTGGTCTCTTGGCAGCCTCCCTCACTCGTCCTCTTCTTGCACGGTCACTCAGTTTTTGAGGATGGCCTGTTCTAGGCAGATTTACAGCTGTGCCATATTCTTTCCATTTCTTGATGATTGACTTAACTGTACTCCAAGGGATATTCAGTGACTTGGAAATTTTCTTGTATCCATCTCTTGACAGTAGGGGATGTGGGGTGCATCAAAGATAATACATTTACTGTAAGTTAATATGTTCACATTCTACCATGCACAAACCTTAAGTGATTGACAAAGCTTTCCGTTTTCTCCATCTCTCTGATCTGATGCCACCTTCATGTGAAGGTGACAGATGCGAACTTTTCATGAATGTTGCTGGTTAAAGAATTATGGATCAGCCTTTGTCCAGGGACACCAACTAAGGGCACTGAGAGAGCTGGGTGATTGAATTCCATGGGAAAGATGCAGCTATTTTCACTTCCACCTCCCCTATTGTGATTGTCCTCTCCTAAAACAAATCAGTCATAAAGCAGCAGACATTTTGGCATCTCTAATTTGTTGGACAACAGCAAAAACCTGAAAGTGTGGTACAAGGTTCCCACAAGAGTTCAAGTTCTGGTTGTCAATGAAGCCAATCCACAAGCCAGTGAAATTGTACAAAGTATGCCAGTATCTCCCATGCTTGCTGCTGGCCATCTTTCACTGATGGTTCCATCGTGATCCCCATCTTCAGCCTCTTTGTCCAGTCGAGCTGAACTGAAGGGGACTACGTCCTCTATGATGCTGCTTTCAGATGACTTTGGAACCATTCCTTGTAGTATTTTCTTATGGCTTCACAAGAGCTTATTCAACCTGTCAAGCCTATGATACCAGTCAAAGAGTCAATAGACGTATAGTTATACAGCATGGAAACACACCCTTTAGCCCAACTTGTCCATGCCAAACAATTTTCATACCTAAGCTAGTCCCGTTTCAAAGTCAAAGTGAAAGTATATTTATTATCAAAGCACATATATGTCATCATATACTACCTTGTGGTTCATTTTCTTGCAGGAAAATAAGAACATACAAGGGTGGCGGGGTGGAGATACGTCTCTACCAAATGAGGTGTAAAGCTCTCCTTCCCACCACCAGGCAGCAGGTCACCCTTGGGCAAGGTGCAGTACCTGCTTAGTCCCCCAATTAGTGTCCCATGAAGCCATGGGAACAGGTGGTGGATGGTCATATGAGCAGTAGGTGCATAACCAAGTCCTGGTTATTTGATTACTGACGCCTGGCAGACAATCTCTGAAGAGTATTGATAATGGCTGGGGCCACCCATCTTGTAAAGACACTGCACAGAAGAAGGCAATAGCAAACCAATTCTGTAGAAGAATTTGCCAAGAATGATCATGGTCATGGAAAGACCATGATCACCCATGTCATACGAGAAAGGCACATAAAGAACAGACAAAAGAAATACAATAGAATCTATGAAAATCTATACATAAATAAGGACTGGCAAACAACCAATCTGCAAAGAAAACAGGTTGTGCAAATAAATAAATAAGTAATTCTGAGAACATGAGTTGTTGAGTCCTTGAATGTAGAGTTCATAGGTTGTGGAATCAGTTCAGAGTTGAAGGGAATGGAGTTATCTACATTGGTTCAGGAGCCTGATGGTTATTGAGTAATAACTGTTCCAGTACCTGGTGGTGTGGAACCTAAAGATCCTGTACTCCTGTTTGATGATAGTACTGAGAAGAAGGCGTGACTTGGATGGTGGGTGTTCTTGATAATGGCTGCCACTTTCTTGTGGTAGTGCTCCCTGTAAATTGTGGTAGATGGGGCTGTATCCATTACTTTTTGTAGACTTTTCTGCCCCTGAGCTTTGGTGTTTCCATACCAGGCTATGATGGAACCAGTCAGGATTCTCTCCAAACTACACAAACTTCTAAGAAAGAAGAGGCGTTGTCATGCCTTCTTTGTGATGGCTCTTACATGCAGGTCCCAGGACAGATGCTCTGATAGGATAACTCCAAGGAATTTAAAGTACTAAACTTCTGCACCTCAAATCCCTTAATGACCTTTGGCTTTTTCTTCCTGTGTTTAATAATCACCTCTTTGGTTTGAGTGAGAGATTGTTTGTATGGTATCATTTGTCTGTGTTTGCCCATATCTCTTTAAACCTTTCTTATCTATCTACCTGCCTAAACATTGTAGTCATACAGTTTATATACCCACAACCATTTGTGTGGAAAAACTTGCTGCTTTAATTTGTTAGCAACAAACAAAAAATGCTGGAGGGACTCTGCAGGTCAGGCAGCATCAATGTAAATGAATAAAATGTCAATGCTTGGGCCAAGATCCTTCATCAGAATTGAAAAGGAAGGGGGAAGATGCTGGAATAAAAAGGTGGAGGGGGAAGGGGAAGGAGGACAAGCAAGAAGGTGATAGGTGGGTAGGAGAGGTAATGGGCTGGAGAAGGAATCTGATAGGAGAGAAGTGTGGGCTGTGGGAGAAAGGGAAGGAGGAGGTGCACTAGGGGGAGCTGATATACACATAAGGAGAAGGAATAAGAGGCCAAAGTAGAGAACAGAAGAAGAACGAAGGGGGAGGAGCAAAGAAAAAAGGAAACAAAAAAAATACCGGAAGGAAAAATTGATGTTCATGCCATCAGTTTGGAGGCCACCCAGATGGAATATGATGTGTTGCTCCTCCACACTGAGAGTGGCCTCATCGAGGTAAAAGTAGAGGTGATGGACCAACATGTCAGGACAGGAATAGGGATAGGAATTAAAATGGTTGGGACCAAGTAATTCCACTTTAGGCAGATGGAGAGGAGGTGCTTGACAAAGCTGCCCCCAATTTACGTTGGGTCTCACCAGTGTAGTGAAGGCCACATTGGGAACACTGGATACAACAGACGACCCCAACAGATTTGCAGCTGAAGTGTTGCCTCAACTGGAAGGACTGTTTGGTTCCCTAAATGGAGGTGAAGGGAGAGGTGAATGGACAAGTGTAGCATTTTTGTCATGACTGTTATCTTAAGCCTATTTTTTAGATACTGCACCAACTGCTGCCACTGGGCTATAAACGTGCAGGAGCAGTGTGTGGTTAAGTGCCTTGCTCAAGGACACACACGCTGAGGCTCGAACTATTGCCAGCCCAAAGCCTTAACCACTTGGCCACGTGCCAACTCTCCTACCCTGTGAAATACACTGTGACTTTCATTCTTTCAATGCTCCTCATGACATTATGTACCGTATCTCTATATAACAAATAAATCCCTTCCTGCAATATAAAGGTGGCAGCTTCTAGTCTGGCTTCTGGCTTAATTCTTGTTCTGTCTAATATGTTGCCATGTTATGATTCTGGTCCCTGCACATCCCTCAGTTTACTCTCTCCACTACTGGTGGTCCGTTAAGTGCATTCCCACCAATTTCATTTTTCCACTTATTTCCCTGCAACTTAATCTCTCCCATCAACACCCAACCCCGATTCTCCTGTACAACTTACAGTGGGAACAATTTACAGTGGTATATTACTCTACTGCCTTGCAGGGATTTGGGGTGTGGAGGAGAAACTAAGTCACCCTTGTTGTGTATTTAATATTTAAATAATAGTTAATATATTGTTTGACTAAGCATTCTTTGTTGTTTACATAATTCATTACAAGTTATATGCAAAAGTATACGTCATTACACCACCACTCGCTAAAAGAAACTCACTAAAGAAAAAAAAAAGTACACACATTTATCCCTGTCCTCCCTGTGTTTTTCTTTCGATTACTGTTGAAGTTATAAAACATAACAGTGGCGATAGGAAAGGTTTAAAATGAATCCAAGACAACTAACTGCCTATCTGTTGAAGCACAGCAAGACTTAAGAGTTAAAAAAAAGAGCAGCTCATGGTTCTTCACAAAAGGACAGATGTGGTTGAGTTAAAAAGGTAGAAAATGGATGAATTCACAAGTTCATAAACAGTGAGTACCTGGTGATAATAATCGTATATAAAAAACAGAGCTGAAATGGATGGCTACATTGGAAAGATACTGTAGACATGTTTGATTGCACATTGGATAACTGGATATTGTATAGCAAGCAAATTGAGCAATATTTTGAAGCAAATTAAATAGCCAATTTGAATTGAGTGCTAGTTTTGCTAAGTGCAATAGGTAGAAGAGTATATAGTTTGCTTCGAAGTTTAACTGCTCTAACCAAACTGTCTGAAATGAGCTTTACTAAAATCATGAAAGCAATGCAGGAATATTTAGTACCAAACATTGTTGATTGCAGAATGCTTTAGGTTCATATGCAGAATGAAAAGGAAGGTGAGTTCATTTCAGTGTATGTGACTGGATTGAAGGAATTGTCTGAGTATTGTCAATTCAGTAATGGGCTTAACGATGCACTGAGAGATAATTTAGTTTGTGGAATCTTACAAGAAAACATTCAAAATGTCTCCTAACTAAAGCACAACTCAGATTTAAAAGAGCAGTTGAAGTCACTGTATCAATGGAAACAGCAGACAGAGACACAATTTAGTGGCTCACATACACCAGACTAATGCAGATTTAAAAGCAAGATTTGCAGATAATGCAAGAAAATAGGACACATACGAACAGTGTGTCGGGCAGATTAAAATAGATGGACTGCACAGGGAAGAGAAAAAGATAAAAAGGAAATTTACAGTTTCCACAGAACACAAATCTACATGCTATTAATGAAAAGTCTGGGAATGGTAGGAGTAACACAGGACTGGGTAGCCTTGAGATTTATAAAGTGAAAACTAACAAGAAACAAACAATATGGCTTACACATAAGCTATCTTCATAAGCTATCATGAAGGGGACCAGGATGGCAATGCTTGGTTGTTGGTAGGTAGAGTTAATACCTGACTTTCAAGTGCACTTGTGAGTTTTGTTCTGGCTGGAATTAGTCCTTAAACTGCTGGAGAACAGTGCGGAAAGATCAGGTGCTGTTTTCTCCCGGTAGGGATCAGTTTTTAGTTCCAAGTACTCCTGTCACGTTTTGTCACGCTATAACCTTATCCTTCAATCTCTCTGAATTATGGAGAACAGCATGTGTATAAATGTCTCACTCCAGCAGACTTCATCATCATCATCATGACTCCATTATTTCTATTTTTTAATGTTCCTTAATTGTACATATGATTTTTTATGTTCTATTGCTGAGCAGCAGTGAACCATCTGATTGGCCTATCAGAATTCTCTTTGGGAACTAGTTGACTCGATCAGCATTTCTGGTCTGGCTATTGTTCACAATTGCACTTAATTAAAAAAAGCACAAAAAGTGAATGGCAAACAAAAGAAAATGGAATTGGACGCTGGTTCAGTCATTCCACAAAGTGAGTTTGAACGGCATTCAAAGATAATGAACTGAAGCCTGCAGATATCCAACTAAGATGTTATAGTGCAGGAAAGATAACTCCTGTCGAATGATATTCATAACAGTGAAATACAACAACCAATAAGCCACATTGGGCTTGTATGCAGTAAAAACAGGAGAGCCAGCATTGCAGGATTGTGAGTGGCTGAGACAACTGCAACTTGATTGGAGATCCATCCACCACTTGAATGCTGCATCCCCTGCAACAGAGTCAACTGAAAGTGAATTAAGAAAGGTTCTAGGCCTTGCCACAGCAGTGTTCAAGGATAGTATTGGAAAACGCAAACATATCAAGGGTGAAATAGTATTAAGTGTGTTACGAACCTCGTAACTGGGTTACTTACCAGAAAGATAGAGGCGTCCGTTGGAGTCTGGTGATACTATTTTTAACAGTATTTATTAGTAAAAATACACAAAAATAATATCAATGCAAATATACAGATAACATACGTTGTCAATACTAAACCTAAAAGTGCGGGTATAATAATAATCAATAAGAAATAAGCTCTATCGTTGTCTAGGGGATAATGAATTGTCCGATGGAAATCTAAAGTTCATTTCAGTTCATACAGGCTGCCGTTGTTTGTTTGTTGCTGTGTTGCAATTTTTGGAGAGAGAGAGAGATAGGAGAATGGGAATAGTTACCGCTAAGTGTTTTGCCAACCTTCCTTTATGATTTTGATCCGTCGGTGTCTCGTTGTTGTGGCCGTTCAAGTGTGACCTCTCCTTTAGCTAAACCGTTCTTCCGTGATGAGCCCGCCACCCAGACAAGGGAGGACGCACACGAGCTCTCACCGGCTTTTGCTATAAAACGCTGTCCCTGGATCTCTAGCGTTTCTCCTGGTGTGTCTAAGGGGTGTTCCCCAGACCCGTCTTTTATCCTTACTCACAGGGTCTCAGATGTCAATCAGGTTGGGATGATGCAATCCCTCAACCAGACCACTCTGGTTGTCCCCTGAGGGGTTTCAATGAATAGTACAGTACTCAATACACAATTCCTTCTCCAAGAGACAATAGCAGTAATCAGTGGTTCCGTTCTGCTTATGTCAGGAGACGTTCCACCTGGTTGTGTATTCTGCATCTCCCCCTCTCATTTCTTGACATGCTGTGTATCTCTCTCATTTCCTGGGTCTCAGATCCAAAATAATAGCGATCTTGCAATTCTCAAAAAGGAGGGGGCGACTTTGCACCCTTCGACCCCTCAGAGTTGCTCCACATTCGTAACAACCCCATCCTTCTAAGGATTTTTACCACAGGTAAAAATTAACTACTACAGAGTCTTACAGAATTTCAGAATCTAACACAATACAAGAGTTTTTTTTCACTACAGAGTAATTCAATTCAAGTACATTCAATTCAGCATCTAAACAGTTAGCGATTACATTGTCACTTCCTTTAATATCTTAATATCTTTTACCTTAATAAATTCCTGTAGCATCAGACTCCAATTTAATAACCACCTATTTCTTTTTATTCCTTTTCTTCAGCAAAACAAAACTAGAGAGTTGTGATCTTAGTTTACGTGTATATTACAAAAGTTTATGCAAATACTAATCTTTATTTTACTTTCAAACTTAACAGTCAATCTTCCATGGTGTTGTCTTTATTATTTACATGCTTTGTCGAAATCCCTTAAAACCGGATCCTGTTATTTAAAGTGGCATCCCGTCAACCCTCGCTCCTTTTCTAGTTAACTCCCACGTGGTTAACTTGCTGACCGGTGTGGGATAGGCTTTTGCATGCTCCTTTCCTAGGAGTTATTTTATCAGCAATGTTTTCCAAACTTAGCCCATTTTCTGAACTCCCACGCAATTCTTTATTTTTAAGTTAGTTTTCAGGACCCTTCATTCTATTAGTTTTCAGTTTAATATCTGCAAGCAATCCCTCTTTGTCCAAACAACATTTCAAATTCTGCCTCTTCACAGCACACCCTTGAATAACATTAGTGGGTGGGGCACCTCTGCATTCCAAATCAAACTGTAATTGATTCGCAGGCACCGTGTTAACAAGCCATTGTCCCTTCAGCCTGGTTACTGCTTCTGACACCAACCCAGACTTTAAATTTTCTTCATTCAACTTAGGAACTACACTTTTCCCTTTCCCTTCAATAATAATATCCACATCACCACCTTTTATCTTCTCACTAACTTTTAACACACCTTCGAACACAAACAACTGGGAATTCTCACTTCCCACTATTACCAAGGTTAACCCTTTCTTCACTGAACCAAGTCCATCTGACCCACAAGGACTGCATTCCTTTTTAACTGAATCAAATACCTCAGACTTTTCCTGAGTTCCATTACTAGGTTCAGTACCACATGCATCCACATCTTGAACACACTCAAACGGGACATCTGCCTCTTCCAGGCTTTCAATACCCGTCCCCTTTTCAAATTCTAAGTTCCCCTGATCCTCCCAGTTACTTTCTGGGCAACTCCCTTCCGGAGTAAACTCAACCCTGCGGGCTGAAACAACCTCATTTGCCAACCCAGCAGACTCCTTCAAGGTAACGGCATCCTTTTCATCTAGGACTGCCCTCATTTCATCATCGGGAACACATTTAAAATTTTCAACTTCTTCAAACAGTTCTGTCAAGCCAGACAGATCATCCATGTCCAATCCTAGACCTTCTAACAGCCTTATCTGTTTCTCATTTTTACTTCGTGCCTCTATAAATTTCCTCCTGGCTAAGGGTAGGTCTACCTCCTCTCCTTTACTCTCTTTCACCTCCCTACTCTCCGTTTTACCACCCTCTAACCCCTCTTGGTACAGGGTCGGTAAGAATGTCTCAGCCAAATCGATACTGGCCTGAATTAAACTGGTCTCGTTCTCAGCTGCCTTTCTTGACATGCTGCGAGTAGTCGCGCATGCGGGATAGATCTTGGAACCTAGGGGTGGGACCTCAACACTTACAGGCTAGCTCGTCAGCTTCATTGCTGACCAAACTTCACCACCAGCTAAATTGTTACCCAGAAGGACGTCTATGTCAGTTCTCGGAAATACTGATCGCACCCCTATTTCAACTGGTTCAGATACCAGCTCACAATTTATAATAATCCTATGCAAAGGCACAGCTTCTGTCCCTTTTCCTATGCCTCTCAAAGCTACCTCTCCCGTCTCAGGACCAAAATTTAATACCTTACTGAGAATCAATGACTGCACAGCTCCAGTATCTCTCCAGATCCGCACTGGAACTGGTGTTTCTCCCTCTTTCACAGACACGGTTCCTTCTGAAATAAATTTCTCACGCCCCTCTCATATTCTATCTACCTGGGGCTTTCTCATCGATTTACTGATCAACACAATACACCCTGTAGGGACTGCTGCTTTCCCTTTTCCTGTCTCCTTCCTCGGAGCAAAGCACTTAGATGCAATATGACCCACCTTTTCACAATTAAAATAGGTCAAGCCAGGACCCCTCCTGCCATCTTGCCTTTCTTCCTCCTTATTTTTACCACTAGCTCCCGGCTGAATCTCTGCCTCAGCCGGCGGGCTTTCTCTACTGTTCCTACGGTCTTTCTGGTAACTCTTATTCGAGGAAAACTTTGTCTTGTGGGTTAGGGCATATTCATCTGCGAACCTGGCAAATTTGGATATGGACTTATTCGGCTTCTCGTTCAAATACATCCGGATATCATCCGAAACACAACCTTTAAATTCCTCAATCAGAATTAACTCCCTTAAACACCAAAAATCTTCTTCCGCCATTTCTGCTGCACACCAGTGATCCAAGAGCACACCCTTCTCATAGGCAAACTCTGCATACGTCTGATTCCACACTTTCTTTAAATTTCTGAACTTTTATCTATAGGCCTCAGGTACCAATTCGTAGGCCCGAAGAATGGCCTGCTTTACTTCCTCGTAATTCTCAGACTCCTCCTCCTCCATGGACAACGCCGCATATGCCCGTTGTGCCTTCCCTTTTAGCACACTTTGTAACAATGCCACCCACTGATCTCTGGCCCACTTCTGACTCACTGCCACCTTTTCAAAATGCAAGAAATAACTATCAACATCCGTCTCCTCAAACGGAGGTACTAACCTAAACTCCCTACTAACATTAAACCTCTCCTCTCGGTCTGACCCTTGAGCTCTTCGCTCTTTCCTTAACGTCTCCATGTCCAGCTCATGCTGCCTCTGTTTCTCCTTCTCCTCATACTCACTCTGCTTTTCAGCTCGTTCCTTCTCCTTTTCAGCTCTTTCCGTCTCCTTTTCAGCTGCTTCCAGCTGTTTTAACTTAATTTCATGCTCCCTCTGTTTTTCAGCTCTTTCCTTCTCCCTTTTCACCTCTAACTCCTTTAGCTGGAGCTCATGCTCCCTTTTTCTCTGTTCCACGTCCAGCCTCAATTTCTCCAACTCTAACTGAGCCGTCCCACTAGCTGGTACCTTTTCAGGGATATTTTCCAATACCTCAGCCGAAAACACATTCTTCTCAATATAATACTGAGTTATGGCCCTCCGCACGTCCCACTTTTTCATTGACAACCTCACCTCTGCGAGATTTAGTCCTTTCGCAATATTTATCAAGTCCGACTTTGTGGCAGGCTCTAGCACCTCCGGAGTCGGGTTTTTTATAAATTCGTCTACGTCCATCTTTGCTGGTTTCCCGTCTGGTTACCCGCGCAACCAGATCCAAGTTTGGACTTAAAAGCCCGATTTACTGGCCCTCCAATTTGGTATCAAATCTCAAGATGAGGCCCCAAGATGTTATGAACCCCGTAACTGGGTTACTTACCAGCAAAGATAGAGGCGTCCGTTGGAGTCTGGTGATACTATTTTTAACAGTATTTATCAGTAAAAATACACAAAAATAATATCAATGCAAATATACAGATAATATACGTCGTCAATACTAAACCTAAAAGTGCGGGTATAATAATAATCAATAAGAAATAAGCTCTATCATTGTCTAGGGGATAATGAATTGTCCGATGGAAATCTAAAGTTCATTTCAGTTCATACAGGCTGCCGTTGTTTGTTTGTTGCTGTGTTGCAATTTTTGGAGAGAGAGAGAGATAGGAGAATGGGAACAGTTACCGCTAAGTGTTTTGCCAACCTTCCTTTATGATTTTGATCCGTCGGTGTCTCGTTGTTGTGGCCGTTCAAGTGTGACCTCTCCTTTAGCTAAACCGTTCTTCCGTGATGAGCCCGCCACCCAGACAAGGGAGGATGCACACGAGCTCTCACCGGCTTTTGCTATAAAACGCTGTCCCTGGATCTCTAGCGTTTCTCCTGGTGTGTCTAAGGGGTGTTCCCCAGACCCGTCTTTTATCCTTACTCACAGGGTCTCAGATGTCAATCAGGTTGGGATGATGCAATCCCTCAACCAGACCACTCTGGTTGTCCCCTGAGGGGTTTCAATGAATAGTACAGTACTCAATACACAATTCCTTCTCCAAGAGACAATAGCAATCATCAGTGGTTCCGTTCTGCTTATGTCAGGAGATGTTCCACCTGGTTGTGTATTCTGCGTCTCCCTCTCTCATTTCCTGACATGCTGTGTATCTCTCTCATTTCCTGGGTCTCAGACCCGAAATAATAGCGATCTTGCAATTCTCAAAAAGGAGGGAGCGACTTTGCACCCTTCGACCCCTCAGAATTGCTCCACATTCGTAACAAGTGAAAATGCCATACCCAAGATTTACAAAGCCTGTGCATTTCCTAATACCATCTATGACAAGTAACAAGTGAGCATGGAGGTATAAGAATTATTTCCAAGGTTGAGAGTGGCCTACATGCAAAGCCAGTGATCCCAGTAGCCAAGAAGGATGGGTCAGTCAGGATCTGTTGTGATTTTAAGGTCACCATGAACCCAGTACTGAAAGTAAATCCATACCCTTTGCCAGGATAGAGGACATCTTTCAAACCTTTCTGGAGGAAAACACTTCAGCAAAGTAGACTTGGTTGAGCCCTACCTCCAGATGGGTATGGAAGAGTAGTCCAAAGTGTTTCTCACTGTAAATACTCAGTAAGGGCTTTATCACTATAGTAGGCTTATTTTTGAACTAACGTCTGCACTCAGTGTTACCTGGATAACATAATTGTTACTGGTGAGGATGGCAAGGAACATCTCCAAAATCTCAGAAGTGTGAAAATGATTGGAAGATTATGGACTCAGAGCAGGACTCAACAAGTGTAAATTCTTTAAAGCAAGCAATCACACAAGTGTGCGGAGGAAATTCAAGCGGTAGTGGATGCTCCAAAACCAAAGGACATGTCACAGTGTGGTCCTTTTTAAAATTTGTCGATTACTATAACAGGTTCCTGCCAAACCTGGCTACTGTGCTCCACCCCTTGAGTTAATTACTACAGATTGTATGAAATGGCAAAACGGTGTGAGGTGGCTTTCCAAAAGGCCAAGGAACTGGTGATTTCAGACATTGTACTCACACAATATGATCCCTTTTGTCCAGAGTAGTTTGCCTGTGACGTCTCACCTTATGGTATAGGTGCAGTCATGTCACACGTAATGAGTGATGGAAGTGAACATCCCATAGCCTTTGCATCACATTCCCTTACCACTGCAGACAAAACGTATGCACAGATTGACAGAGAATCCTTAAGTTTGCTTTGGGGTGTAACACATTACCTGTATGAGAGAGAGAGTTTATCCTCGTTACAATCATCAACCACTTGTGTGCATTTTCAACCCACAGAAGGGTGTTCTTGTAAAGAGATCTTTGGGCAGTGTGGGGAGCTGGAGAGCATTGGGTATGCCATCCTGGCTTTAAGAATGTTCCATCTCATGTGGGCACTCAGTTGAGCCACTGATGTTCTGTTGGAATTCATATCTGTAAACTCTCGTTGCCATCTCTTCATGAGAGTCTGTCTTTCCTCCACAGTTGGGTTCAGTCACTGCCAGTGACCACTGTGACAGAAGGACCTCATGATATAATGGACTGAGCAGAAGCTGTACCCCACTGTTTCAACATGGGCTGGCTTCTGAGAATGTCCAGTCTACGTTCCAAGTTTCTCTATCTATGTTCAAGGTATTTTCCAAGGTTTCCAGGGTCATTGAAGTTTACCTGGTCTTCCATGGACCTCTAGGTTTCCAAGGACTATTCCGTTTTCAAGATTTATTCCATGTTTTTTAGGTTTATTCAATGTTCCTGAGTTTTATTCTGTTTCCAAGGTTTATTCTATGTTTCCCAGGTTTATTCAAAGTTTCCTATGTTTATTCAAGATCTCAAGTTTACCGGATCTGTCTGGAGTTTACTGGCCTTGCCTTGAGTTCCCCAGTCCTATCTCAAGTTTACCAGCCCTATCTCAAATTCACCAGTCCTGTCTTGAGTTTACCAGCCCTGTCCCAAGTCACCCAGGCCCGTCTCAAGTTCACCAGGCTTGTCTCGAGTTCCCTAGGTCTGTCTCAATTTTACCAATGCCAGAATGAACATGCCTTGATGGGGGTTGCACTAAATGGGATTGAAAGTTTACCATCCATGCTGAGAGCTAAAGTGTTGGAGAAGCTATGTGCATGCCAATCTTCTAGGTGTGGTCAAAATGAAAGCATTGACTTGAAACTTTTTCTGGAGCCCTGGAATAGATCTGCAAATCAAGCAGCTTGCCATGCACTGTTCTGTATACCAAGACATCCAGAAGATGGTTGTCCGGTGCTGTCAGAACCACTTCCTGCAGTCCCAGAGTCAACTCCTACCACTATCACAGAGGAGGCTCCAGAACCTGAGATTGTTTCACAGCCACAAGTCTCACCTGCCAAGCAGAGTGACCCACCTTGTCAGGAAAAATGTTATCCGACAAAGGTAAGAAATCCTCCACAATGATTAAATTTTTAGGCCTAAGTGGCCTAAAATTTACTCTGCAGTGGATAACTGTATAGTAGTTGTGTTATATTGTATACTGTATATACATATATATCAACTGCCGGTCTGCCATAAAAAAAACCTTGCCCAGGCTTGTGCCCTGGAAACTTTCCAAGGTGCAAATCCATGGTCTATCGAGACTAACAGAGGCCTACTACATACAGTATATAATATAATGCATTAGGGTTAGGGTTACATATGTATATAAGTTGAGATACAGTCTATATTAAATTGGAGTTTATAGCTAAGCAGGGAGGAGTGTTGTGCATTTAATATTTCAGTAATCATTTGATTAAGCTTTCTTTGTTGTTCACACAATTCATTATGGGTTCAACGTAAAACTATGTGAATGCATACATCATCACACCACCACACCATAAATGAGTACCTCACTAATGTACAAATGAAGAACCCATGTGTATCCCTGGGCTCCCCACGTTTTCCTTTCAATTAATTTTGGAGCTACAAAACGTAAGGACCCAGAAGTAGCCCACAAAGAAAGTCACAAAGAAAATAAGGAACTCCAAGTAGATAGCACCCAAGGTTCAGATCAAACCTTAGTCTCTGATTGCTGCATCTCTGCACCACCCTTCTCACTTAAGTGTGATGCGATCCAATAGTTGAGAGCTCAGCAGACTCTCCACAGGACCCAGTGAACTGAGTCACAGTGTAATGCAACACAGAAGCAGTCCCTTTGGCCCAACTCATACATACTAACCAAGATGCCTATCTGTGCTAATCCCAATTGCCTTTATTAGATCCCTAACCCTCTACATTGTTTCTTTCCAAGTACCTGATCAAATGCCTTTTATATCTTATAACTGTGTTTGCATACGCCACATCCTCTGTGTGGAAAAACTTACAACTCCGATCTCCTTTAAATTTCTTCCCTCTCACCATGTACCTCTGGCCTTGAATTTATGATGTTCTTACCTTAGGAGTTTTCTTTGTTATTTTTTTTAAAGACATCTTTGGGCTGTGGGAGGAAATCAGAGCACCTGGAAGAAACCCACATGGTTACGGGGAGAACGTACAAACACGGGAAGTTGAACTCCGAACTCTGCCACTTCGAGCTGTAATAGTGTCGCGCTAACCACAACGCTACTGTGGTGCCGTCTACCCTACTATGCCTGTAATAATTTTATAAATCTCTATGAGGCCACTCCTCAGACACCTACATTCCAGTCAGAGTAACAGAAGCTTATCCAATCCCTATACATCTGTAAAGCCTTCTGATCTGGACAACATCCTAGTGAATCGCTTCGGAACTGTATCCATTTCTAGAACATGACTGTGCGCTGGTGCCTCCTGTGATGGTGAATCATCGGGAGACATCAGCACCTCTGAGCAGACAATACATTAAAGGAAAAACGGTTTTGTGTTTACCGAGGTAGAGAAAGGAGACAGATTTTAGTAATGGGCCTGATGAAGGGTCTTCGCCCAAAACATCAACTCTTTATTCCTCTCCATAGGTGCTGCCTGACTTGCTGACTTCCTCTGGGTATTTTTTTGTGTGTTGCTCTGGATTTCCAGCATCTGCATCTCTTGTGTTTTAGAAATGTGTATGTGTAGTGACTAAATGTGCATGACTAAAGGGATTGTATTTCATTCATTGTTGCATTTGTTTAGATAACTTGGTCTTATAGGTGGGTTGGAGAGATTAACTGCCTAGCTGTGCATCTGGTGACCCTGTAATCTCTGTGTCAGAGGCCATCGGCAGCACATACCTCATGAGGGTGAACCCTCGGAAGGCGCTAGGCTCTGATGGTGTAGCTGACAGGGCACTGAGAACCTGGTCAAAGTGATCAAAGACATTGTCCATGTCTCATCCGCAGTAACTATCACCCAGATGCTCTCACACCTACTGTGATGAAGTGCTTTGAGAGGTTGTTCTTGGCCAGAATCAACTCCCGCCTAAGCAAAGATCTGGACACACTGCAATTTGACTATCATCGCAGTAGATCAACTGCAGGTACAATCTCACTGACTCTTCACTCGGCCTTGGATTACCTGGACAACAGGAATACCTTTGTCAGGCAGCTGTATTCTGATTACAGTTCAGCCCACAACACCATCATATCCTTTGAACTAATTAACAAGCTCCACATCCTGAGCCTCTGTACCTCCCTCTGCAACTGTATCCTTGATTTCTTCATCAGGAGACACAGTCAATGCAGATCAGAAATAACATCTCCTCCTCACTAACAGTTAGCAGTGATGCACCTCAGGAGTGTGTGCTTAGTCCACTGCTCTACTCTCTCTATACCCATGACTGTATGGATATGCACAGCGCAAACGGCATCTTGTAGTCATGTGCAACGCGCTACTAAAGAAACACACGGAGGCAGAGAGAGCTGAACTTAAAATGCCTTTACTGATTCAAAATCGCACGCTTAAATCTCCCCTCCCATGGGCCCCTGCGACCCGCGGGGCGGATGTGACATCAGACTGTCCCCGGAAGGTCCGCCCCGAGCAAGTAGTTCCAAACGCGCTACCGCGTGTCTGCCGGGGCTCCCGATGGCGGTTCGAGACCCGCATGTGCGGACCACCACCCCCCCCCCAGAAACGTCCATCAGGGGAGTGGAGCCCCCAGTCTGTGTGGCTTGTCTGGGTGGCCGGCCTTGCCGGCGCGGTGCGGGTACCCTCACCGGTTGCTCAATGTCCACGTGTGCTGGTTTGAGGCGGTCCACTCTAAAAGTCTCTTCCCGGCCACCCACCTCCACGACACACGTGGATCCGTTGTGCCGGCTTACCTCGAAGGGTCCCTCGTACAGCCGCTGTAGAGGTGACCTGTGCATGCCCCTGTGAATAAAAACATACTCTCAGTCTCAGAGGTCTTTAGGGGTGAAGGATGGTGTGGGACCATGCCTGGAGGTCGGGACCGGTGCCAGGATCCCGACCTTGTCCTGCAGCCTCGTTAGCACCACTGCTGGAGTTTCTTCCAAACCTCGGGCCTCTGTTATGAACTTGCCCGGGACTGTCAGGGAGGTGTCGTAGACAAATTCCGCTGAGGAGGAGTCCAGGTCCTCCTTGGGGGTTGTGCGGATGCCCAGTAGGACCCAGGGAAGCTCATCTGTCCAGTTGGGGCCCCTGAGGCGCGCCATCAGGGCCGACTTGAGATGCCGGTGGAATCACTCTACCAAACAGTTGGACTGGGGATGGTACGCTGTGGTGCGATGCAGCTGGGTGCCAGCGTACCATCCCCAGTCATTGAACTTTGGCGGTCTGGCAGTGTACGCAGGTCCTGGTCCAGTGTCCGACCTGTTTGCGCAAACTGTGCCAGACGAATCTGTCCGCTACCAGCTTGATGGACGCCCAGATGGAGAGGTGGGCCAGGTCGTGCAGCGTGTCGAACACCTGGCGTCTCCATGCCGCTGGTTTCACAGGTCGGGGTTTGCCGGTAGACACGTCGCACAGGAGTCGATCTGCTACTGGGCCGATGGAGACATCCTCCAACTGGAGCCCCCAAATGGCAGTGTGGTAAGCTGGGATCTCGGTGTCCGACCGTTGTGCTTCTGCCAGTGCTGCGTAGTCTATTCCTGAGGACGATATGCCTACTGAGTGGAGGCAGGGGTGAGACAGTGTGTCGGTGACAACGTTGTTCTTCCCTGCGATGTGGTGGATGTCCGTGGTGAATTCTGAAATAAAGGACAGGTGCCTCTGCTGCCGAGCCGACCATGGGTCCGATACCTTGGCCAGTGCGAAGGTGAGGGGCTTGTAGTCCGTATACACGGTGAACTCCCTTCCTTCGAGGAAGTACCAGAAATGCCGGACAGCCAGGTAGAGCATAAGCAACTCTCTGTCGAAAGCACTGAACTTCACTTCTGCTGGCCGTAGGTGCCGGCTGAAGAAAGTGAGTGGTCACCACTGGCCCTTGACGAGCTGCTCCAGTACTCTGCTGACTGCCGTGTCGGAATCGTCGACTGTGAGTGCCGTGGGTACATCGACTCTCGGGTGCACTAGGAGGGCCGCCTTCGCCAGCGCCTCCTTGGTCTGCTCGAACGCCTCCGTGGACTCGGCGTCCCATGCCACTTCTTTGCCCTTGCCGACCATCAGGCGGAACAAGGGTCTCATGATGAGTGCCGCCGCCGGCACGAACCGATGATAAACGTTGACCATCCCTGCGAACTCCTGAAGGCCCTTGACCGTGCTGGGCTTGGGGAACTGGCGGATGGCCTGGACCTTGTCCGGTAGGGGAACTGCGCCATGTTAGTTGACTCTGTGGCCCAAGAAGTCGATCTCCATCAGCCCAAACTGGCACTTCGCCAGATTGATTGCCAGTCCGTGGTCGCTCAGACGTTGGCAGAGCTGGCGCAAATGTGCCACATGCTCTTGGTGCAAACTGCTGGCCACCAGGATATCGTCCAAGTAAATGAAAATGAAATCCAGGCCACGTCCCACCGAGTCCATGAGCCTTTGGAAAGTTTGGGCTGCATTCTTGGGACCGAAAGGCATCCTCAGGAATTCGAACAAGCCAAACGGGGTGATGAGGGCTGTCTTGGGCACGTCGTCGGAGTGCACTGGGATCTGATGGTATCCCCTGACCAGATCGATTTTCGAGAAGATGGTCGCTCCATGCAGGTTTGCCGTGAAGTCCTGGATGTGGGGTACTGGGTATCTGTCGGCGGTTGTGGCGTCGTTGAGCCTTCTGTAGTCTCTGCAGGGCCTCCATCCTCCTGCGGACTTGGGCACCATGTGCAGCGGGGATGCCCACGGGTTGTCTGAGCGGCGTAGGTCATTTAGGACAGAGTTAAGGAAAAACTTCTTCTCCCAGGGAGTTGTGGGGGTCTGGAATGCACTGCCTCGGAAGGCAGTGGAGGCCAATTCTCTGGATGCTTTCAAGAAGGAGCTAGATAGGTATCTTATGGATAGGGGAATCAAGGGATATGGGGACAAGGCAGGAACCGGGTATTGATAGTAGATGATCAGCCATGATCTCAAAATGGCGGTGCAGGCTCGAAGGGCCAAATGGTCTACTTCTGCACCTATTGTCTATTATCTTATGAAACTCCTCCTTGGCGACGTGGAGCTTGTCAGGTGGGAGCCTGCGAGCTCGGCGGCCCTTGCCTGGGGATGTGGTGCTGCACACCATGCTTGGGGTCAGCCGTGGAGAACTGTGGGGTGACCATGGAGGGGAATTCTGCCAACACCCTGGCGAATTTGTTACCCGAGAGGGTCACAGAATCCAGGTGGAGGGCCGGTAGATTGGCTTCTCTGAGCTGGAAAGTCTGGAATGTCTCGGCGTGGACCAAATGCCGGTCTTTTAGGTCGACCAGGAGGCAGCTGGCTCGTAGGAAGTCTGCCCCTAGTAGTGGTTGTGACACCGCTGCCAACGTGAAAGTCCAAGTGAAACGGCTGGACCCGAAATGCAGTGAGATAGTTCGTGGGCTGTACGTCCGAATACTGGTGCCATTTGCAGTGGTGAGTTCGGGGCCTGGGATCGTGTTACGAGTGTTCATGTTTGGTGGGAGGGAGTACGCTGACTTCGGCCCCGGTGTCTACCAGGAAGCGCAGCTCAGAGCGTTGGTCCCAGAGGTACAGGAGGCTGTCTCAGTGGCCAGCCGTCGTAGTCATTAGTGACGGCTGGCCCTGGCATTTCCCAGAAAAGCACATGGTGGACAGCAGCGGTGAGCGCCTGAGCCCCATCTTTGGTGATAGAAACACCATTATTCCAAATTTTCGTCTTTTTCCCCCGGGGGTCTCAATGGCTTCAGTTGTGGGGCCTGGGCTTTGGGGCGCGCAATCATGGCTAGGCCAATGGAGGCTGCTCCACGTTGCTTGCTCTGCCAAAGGACGTCTGCTTTAGCCGCGACCCTACGTGGATTGCTGAAATCCTCACTCACGAGGAGGAGGCGAATGTCCTCTGGCATTTGCTCGAGGAACAACTGTTCAGATAAAAGGCACGGCTTATGGCCGTCCATGAGCGCCAGCATATCATTCATGAGCTCGGATGGTGTGTGGTTGCCCAGGCCGTCCATGTGTAGGAGCCGCACGGCCCACTCGCTGCGGGAGAGTCCGAAGGTACAGATCAGGAGCGCCTTAAGCTTAGTGTACCTGTCCACTGTTGGTGGCTGGCATAGGAAGTCGATGATCCGGCCTGCCGTCTCCTGGTCCAGTGTGCTGGCCACGTAGTAGTACCGTGTGGCGTCGGCTGTAATGACTCTGATACTGAACTGGGCCTCAGCCTGCTCGAACCAAACGTGGGGCTGAGTGGCCCAGAAAGTCGGGAGCTTCAGAGAGACCGCGCTGTGCGAGTTGCTCGAACTCATGGCTGGTTGCTGAGTCACCGGCTCCAGTTGCCGCCTGGAACATCGGGGTCACCAATGTAGTCACGTGCAACGCGCTACTAAAGAAACACACGGAGGCAGAGAGAGCTGAACTCAGAATGCCTTTACTGATTCAAACTCGCACGCTTAAAACTCCCCTCCCATGGGCTCCCGCGACCCGCGGGGTGGACGTGACATCAGACTGTCCCCGGAAGGTCCGCCCCGAGCAAGTAGTTCCAAACGCGCTACCGCGTGTCTGCCCGCGGCTCCCGATGGCGGTCCGAGTCCCGTGTGTGCGGGCCGCCACTATCTATAAATTTGCCGATGACAATTATTGTTGGCAGAATTTCAAATGGTGAGGAGGAGGCACACAGGAGTGACATTGATAGGCTTGTTGAGTGGTGTTGCAACAACAATCTTGCACTTATTGTCAGTAAAACCAAAGAATTGATTATGGACTTCAGGAAGGGGAAGTTGAGGGAACACACACCAATCCTCATTTAGGGATCAGCAGTGGAAAGGGTGAGCAGTTTTCGAGATGTCAACATCTCTAAAGATCTATCCTGGGCCCAACATATTGATGCAGTTACAAAGAAGGCATGACAGTGGCTATATTTCATTAGGAGTTTGAAGAGGCTTGGCGTGTCACCAAAAGACTCTCGCAAATTTCCACAGAGGTACTGTGGAGAGCATTCTAACTGGTTGTATCACCATCTGGTATGGAGGAGCTCTGCACAGGATTGGAAAAAGCTGCAGAGAGTTACAAACTCACCCAGCTCCATCATCAGCACTAGCCTCCCCAGCGTTCAGCACACCTTCAAAAGACGATGCCTCAAAAAGGTGGCATCTGTCATTAAGGACCCCCGTCACCCAGGATATGCTGTCTTCCCTTTGCTACCATCAAGGAGGAGGTATAGGAGTCTGAAGACACACACAATGTTTTAGGAACAGCTTCTTCCCCACCACCATCCAATTTCTGAATGGACAATGAACCCATGAACACAGCCTCACAATTTTTAAAATTATGTACAGTATTGCAATTTGCTACTGCTACAAAACAACACATTTCATGACATATGCCAGTTATATAAAATGTGATTCGTTCTGGTTTCATCATGAAGTTTATGTTTTAAGAGTTACAGAGATAAGAGAGGGGAATAATGCTGGGAAAAAAATTAACATTGTTAGTATGTCAGAGAAGATTTGATGGGCCCTATGGCTTAATTCTGCTCCTATATCTTATGGTCATATCATACCCCATGGATTCCAGCAGAAGAACTCAAAATTTCTGCACATTCCTTCCCCTTACACCAACTATGCGACTGAGGGAACCTTTGCTCAGAGTAACCAGGCCATAAAGAACGACACATTTGTCTGAATGAAGAACACTGGCTGAAAGAGCTCTGGGTAAGTATAATGTGATTTCACATGGTTTCATTACTTCAATTCACTTAACTGTAGTTAATGTTTATATATTTTTACTGTTTTTATGTGTCTTTGCATTTCAGTATTTATCAACTTTTTGATAGCTTAATTAGATTTTAAGTTTCAACTGTTCTGAATATTTCTGGTTCTTGGAGCCATTCAGAAATATTTGGATTCAGGTTTAGATTCAGATTCAAATTTAATCATTTATCATAGCGTATGTACACCTGAAATATACAATGAAACGTGTTCTTTGAATTAACAACCAACACACCTAAGGATCCACTGGGGACAGCCCTCAAGTGTCGCTACACATTCTGACACCAGCAACACGAAATGTAAGAAAGCAGAATTCAACAGACAACAAAACAGTAACAGCAGAACAAGCTCCATTCCTCTGTCCCACCCACCATCCGTGGACAGTCCCCACGCCCCAGGACAGGAGAGGCCTTCACACCTCCCGTCTGTAGTCTCAAGGCTTTGACCTCTGGACTTGCGATCGACCTTTGGGTTTTGATCTTTGGGATGGATGTCCAGTCTAGTCGATGATGGGACACTGAACTCCAGTCTCGAACTCTGAGCTCACCAACTCACTAGCTCTTGTGCTTCCTGCTCACACGGATATCCAATCACAGCAAAGAAATGGCCCTTCCTCCGCTGATCATCAAGCATCAATTTTTACACTAATCCTACCCTATCGCATTTTATTCACCCCACATTCCCCTGAAATCTCCTCTACCCCACTTTTTGGAACTCCCCCATACACTGGAGGCACTTTAGAGTAACTAATTGACCAACTAACTCATATTTTGAATGTGGGAGGAAACCCAGAGCACTTAGAGGAAACTCGTATAGGAAAAACGTGCAAACCTTTAAAAATGGCACACAGGTTGCTGCAACTGTGAGGCAGCAGTTCAAATGGCTTCACCACTACGCTGTCCCTCTTTCGTTCTTTAAAGCTGATCCACGCTGAGGGATTGGCTTATCCAGCTAGCCAATATGGTACAGATACGGTGAGTATAGGTACAGATTGGATAGTTTCTATAATTCCCTTGCTGCGGAAAGTAAAGTCGTTTGCAATGTGGGATTACAAGGGACTGCAGATGCGGGATTCTGAGGCAACGAACAATCTACTGCAGGAGCTTGGCAGGTGTACCGTCTCTCCGCTTTTACTCTGTTACTGCAATGATCAGAGAGTGACAGGCAAGGCCTATGATAGTCCTGGCTCAATGATTTGCTGAACCAAACTGAAAACTCAGTGATTGAGATCCCCAGCTCTAAAGAACATTTAGTTAAACAAATCCTTCTTCAGGTTTGCATCCCATATTGTTAACTTCCATCATATTTTCATATTCTTAAATCTTCCTTTTACATCTATTCTATTTAATTTTTGTGGAGCTTGTGATCCAATACATTATTGTTTCTTTTCTTTCTGGTCTATTATACCAACAGAGGTCTAGAAATAATTACATCACTGAATCTCAGACCTTTCCTGTTTATCTGGACAATGCAGACTGTGGTTCTATATTCAAACATCTTGAACTTCAATTTACCACAGCACAATTCTTTTACGCAATTATCCTCAATAATTTTCTTCAAATCATAAGGTAGTACAAGAAGCCAGTTTAAGTCAAATTACTTTAAGAATGCATTGGATGATTCAGTTTTAACAGCCAGTTGGTCAAATTCTTTTCAATATACAGTATGTGCCAACTGGATGTAGTCAGCCTGTACTATCTATCCCTAATTGTCTCAGCGAGGCAGTTCAGAATGAACCACATTGGTGGATCTGAGGTCACATCCAGGTCAGACCAATAATGATGGACAAAATTGCTGCCATAAACCATTTCAATAACCAGCTGGGAATTTGTCACAATCCATTAATTCCATGGTTACATTTGCCAATGCATTAATTTGAAATATATCTTGTTTATCTAAGTTCTGGAATTTAAATATCTTTGTTGCTATGGGGTAAGATTTGGAAAAGAGTCCAGACTTCTGATTGCCAATCTAACAAGTTAACCACAGTACTTCAAGAGCCACTGTTCTCTATCCTAGTCTAACATCTCTGATAGAAGAAGTCCCCATCCCCTCCAATATTTCATAACATTTTTACTTACTTACATTTTGATTACTTTCTATAAAGTTGCATTTCTTTGTAAATTTTTTAAAGTTTTGCATTATTTAAGGAAGATTTTCTTTGAATATAATGTTCTTATAAATTATGAATATTTTCATATGGCGCTGTCCATCCGATTCTCTTTTAAAGTTCTGCATTCCACAGAGATACTTACATACATTTATAATTCTAAACAAAATAAATATATTTAAAATACTGGTAATTTGTTCCTGACATGTAAAGATTTTATGGTAAAATTTATATTTTAACTTGCAAGGGGTTTCATCTAAGTGATTTTATTACCACTTATTTGTTTATTAATTTTATTTTCTCGCCTCCTGCTTTAGGTCTAGTTATTCCCTGTAAATTACTTGGCAATTAGCTGGCCTGGAGGCTGGCTGGCATTTCATAATTTTAGTACATTTACGCAGTGCGTCACAATCACCACTGACATAATTTAACCAGATTTATCCAAAGATGTGGTAACAAAGGGGCTGGATTGCTTGACCATTTAAGCTTATGAGTTAGATTTATTTTTTAGCAGTTGGAAATCATCTAATGACTAAGACTAAACATCACAACATCACAATTCCATCTGAAGACCCACAGTCTACTCAAAAAAAGAGTAAATCTGGAATATTCACCTACATTTAAGCGGAGTGGGGAAATAGATAATGTTATACAAATAATTATTTCCACAGAGAGCAGTCATTCACAACTAAATATTTCCCATCATCACATAGAGCACATAAACTGATGTGCAATCTTAAAAAGGGTTTAAGTCCCTAATAAAACATGAAGTAGTTGAAAGTCCAAAGCAAATTGATTTAAATTTTTTCCCGGTTTATGAAGAGTGGGAATATGTTTCCTTTATGGCTGGTGATAAGTCGTCAATCAATTAATAGCAGAAGTGATGAGGATCACATCGAGAGGAACTTCCAGCCACAAATCCTGATTTCTAGCACAAATCACTTATTTCAAGAGGGCTGCCAGAGGTGAATGAGAAATACGAAAAATGTAATAATTCCAAAATGAGGTGATATAGAAGCAAGACAATTAACTTTATGTTACTTTTAGTCTTTCAAGTATGTTCTTTGAACACACTATTCATCTTCAGTAACCCACACATAAAAAGCAAATTACATTGGGAAGCTTATAGAAAAGAGAAACAGAACTAAAGAACGAAAGGGGAAGAGCTGAGAGAGATGATTGAGAAACCCAATTTTATTTGTGTTTTGAAAGAAGCCAGCTTGTTGATAATGGAAGAGAGGATGTATCAAATTAAGTAGAAACATTGATTACCAATGCAATGAAAGGAGTTAAATTGTAATTAGTGAGATTAAAATCCAAATGACTGGTGATTCTGTGTTGAGTTAATATGCCAGAGAAGATGTGTCTTCACATGACCTTTTCTTCCCTTGACATTTTTATGGTCTTGTGAATAATGCTAGTGTATTCACACATTCTGAGATAAGCCATGCCTTGAAAGGAAACAAATTGACATGTCTCTTACAAAGTTTGTTGTAATTTCTTAAATAAATCATTGTATCAGTTGATTACCTTCAATAGGAGGTTCAGAATCAATCTAGATTTATCATGACTGGCAATGATGAAACAAACTTAAGAGTTGCAGAATAATTTTGGAGGTATATTTAAATCAGGATAATATTCCAATAGTACAGTATTCAACTTTCTGAAACATAGACCTTGAACTCTGTGGTACAAACATTACACAAAATGAGAGTGAACGAGAGCTTGTGTGTGTGACTGTGCATAAGAGTACGACAGAACTTGAGCATGACATCAACTTCAAGATATCTGGTCTAAGATGGCAATAATTAGTAATAAATGGCAACATTTATCAGAATTACAGAATCTCAATTATATGAAGGTTCAAATATTGTAGCAGGGTCTGCATTTCCTGATGTTTTTGTAGTATGTATTTGAAGGTCCAATTAATGAGTATCAATGTTGTGTACTTGTACTCCTTTATCCCAGCAGTACACCGAGAAAACTCCAGTGTTTAAGATAAAGGCATCTTTGTGGTTTGTTCTGCTCCATTGTCTGACATACCTTGATTGTCAAAACAAGGTAACTTTAAGCTCATTCATGATTTGACAGACGGATTTAATTTAATTCATGAAAAGAACAGAATATCATAATGGTTGCATTTACTAAGGCTCCAGCCAAGTGAGGAAGCCTCCTACACTTATTTGTTATCAAATCTGACCTAAAGTGGGGTTGGACATTTCAAACGCAGTATTGAACAAAAAAGGTTTCATCTGGTAAATTCTTTACCAGCTTTGATTAAGGGTTTCAACCCAAAATGTCAACTGTTTATTCTCCTCCAAAGATACTGACTAATTGGCTGACTTCCTTTAGTCTAACATTTTGTGTGTTGTTCATGTATGATTCCTAATACTATAAGACGATAAGACATAGGAGCAGAATAAGGCCATTTGGCCCATCAAGTCTACTCTGCCATTCAATCTTGGTTGATCCTTTTTTCCCCTTCTCAACCCCATTCCTCGGCCTTCTCCCCATAACCTTTGATGCCATGTCCAATCAAGACCCTATCAATCTCTGCCTTAAATACACCCAACGACTTGGCCTCCGCAGTTGCCTGTAGTAACAAATTTCACAAATTCACCATCCTCTGGCAAAAGAAAGTTCTCCACATCTCTCTTTTAAATGGTTGTTCCTCTATCCTGAGGCTGTGCCCTCTTGTCCTGGATACCCTTACCATGGGAAACATCCTTACCACATCTACTCTGTCTAGGCTTTTTAACATTCAAAAGGTTTCAATAAGATCCCCCCTCATCCTTCTAAATTCTAATGAGCACAGACACAGAGCATCAAACGTTCTTCATATGATAACTCTTTCATTCCTGGAATCATCCTTGTGAACCTCCTCTGGACCCTCTCCAATGCCAGCACATTTTTTCACAGATGAGGAACCCAAAACTGTTCACAATACTCAAGGTGAGGCCTCACCAGTGTCTTCTAAAGCCTCAGCATCACATCCCTGCTCTTGTATTCTAGACAGACAGACAGACATACTTTATTGATCCCGAGGGAAATTGGGTTACATTTCATTTCGCTAGATCTCTTGAAATGAATGCTAACGTTGCACTTGCCTTCCTCACCACTGGCTCAACCTGCAAGTTAACCTTCAGGGTGTTCTGCACAAGGTCTCTTTGCATCTCAGATTTTTGGATTTCCTCTCTGTTTAGAGAATAATCTGCACATTTGTTTCTACTACCAAAGTGCATGACCATGCATTTTCCAACGTTGTATTTCATTTGCCACTTTCTTGCCCATTCTCCTAATCTGTTAAACTCCTTCTGCATCCTACCTGTTTCCTCAACACTGCCTGCCCCTCCACCAATCTTCATATCACCTGCAGACTTGGCAACAGAGCCATTATGTAAATCATTTATATACAGCATAAAAAGAAGTGATCCCAGTTGTAGAGCAATTGTGTGAATTATGTGAATATACAATAATATCCTCAGGTTAAAACATTATTTTTTGATTTTTATTGATTTTTTTGATTGTAGGATCTTGGCCTGAAACGTCACCTGTACTTTTTTCCCTAGATGCTGCCTGGCCAGTTGAGTTCCTCCAGCATTTTCTGTGTGTTGCTTGGATTTCCAGCATCTCCACATTTCTTGAGCACCTTTCTGGCAAAAAAGAAACAACATTACATTGACATAACCGCTCTTACTTTGTCATTCAGCTCATAGGATGCTGATAGACAAAAGGCACTTCACTTTGCTTTTAACTCTTTTCATCTCCAACAGGAGATTAAAAGAGGGGGTGGATTCTTAATTTTGAAGATTTTTGAAAGAATTAGTGGATTAACAAGGTGAGAAAACTGATTTAACAAATTTAGCTAAAAATCCAGAGATGAGTAATTTCCATTCACGTCATTTTTCCTTGGCACAGCATATTCCTGTGATCTGGAATGTGCTGACTGGAAGGTGATGGGAGAAGATTCAACAAACCTAAATATTTGGCAGGAAACACATGGTGTCTGTGAGGGATGGCTGGGGAGGGCAATGGGACATCAATTTATTAGTCCTTTGAAAGAACTGACACAGTGGGCCAAATGGCCTCCTTATGTATTATACAGACACAAGAGATGGCAGGACCCGGAATCTGAATCCAGATTCCATTATGTCCCCATTTTACTGCTCCACCAAGGCATTACTACTTTAAAGATGTGTTCCTCCTCTCTCCAATGGGAGTTATGTGAGACCTTCACTTTCAGCTTCCCCTCTTTGGTTTCACCTGCTGTCCAGCTTTCTTACCATCATCTAGAGGCTTGAGTGCTTCAAGGACTCCATTAGGTGATGCCAACTCAGGGCCACCCTTGCTGGAACCGCTGTGGACGAGATGCCGGGCAAAGATTGATCCAACCCCGGCTCCCGAACGGACAGACTCATGTCTACTCCTCCCGGCCACACTTCATCATGAATCAAGCCAACTTTTCAATACTGGCCATAAGCTGGAGGAACAGCTTGACAAAAACTGGTTAGAAGTGTTAAGAGAAAAAACAGCTGCCATACGAATTAACAGCAACCAGGCTCTTACATAGACCCGCGACTACAGCCACATATTCTTCCTTAGTTATAATGCAGAGCATCAACCTGAAACATTGACAGTTCAGCACACCCCCTCCACGAATACTGCTGAGTTCCTCCAGCAAATTGTTTGTTGCTTTAGTGCTATATGGTTCTACTCAGTATTGAGCAAGTTCATTCCTCCCAGCCTATTTTATCACTATCCTGGCCATTCAAATCCATCGTAGTGTGAAATAACATATGCCATACAATAATAATTTTAGTTTTGAAGGACAGTGAGACACAGTCAGGATCCAAATGGCAGAATTTTCTCATTACCCTCCAATTTCAAAGCTTGTACATACTTTCAAGTCCAGGTTTAAAAAAAAATGTCCATTACTTTCACTGGCAAAAAGAGATAAACAGAAATACTGAAATTAAAAATGATTACAATGTTCAAAATGTAAATTGATGTATTTAAAATAACTGTAATATGCTGATCAGATTTTGAGGGATGACTTATTGCTCTGAGCCCATATAAACATGCATTGATTTGGATTTTCGGAAGTATTTTAATGAAAATCTAGAAGATGCTCTAGGCATCTTATTCTGGTATAGTAACTATTCTGCCTTTGCCTCACAATGTGGAAAGTTGCCCAGGTATACATGTTAACAAAAAAACGGGGCAAATCCAATATAACTATTTGCAATCTAGTGAATCTCCTTATCAATAATAATATCATTAGTGTGTCATTAATGAGCAATTGTCCACCCATTCCTCATTTAGTGTCTTGTGATGCACATTAGCTGTTAACTTCAGTACAGCTTTGATCTAACGTAGATAAAGAGCTGAAGGTGAATGACTATCGTTGACATCATTTTAGCACATACGATAAATCGATTCAATGGGAATTAGTGACTCTTGATCCGTTTGAGTTTTAGCTCACAGCCAGCCAATCAGCCCCTGAGCATCACTGCAGAAGTTCCTTGGGACAGTGTCTTCAGCAGAACATTCTGTAGCTTCCCATGTGATTTGAACTGGAAAGTGAATTGATGATTCAAATGTTTCAAGCCATTTTCATCTCCTCAGATAATGAAACAATTCTAATCCGCAACCATCAAGTCCTGGAAACCATTCAAGCAAGGGCTGAGAAGTGGGAAGTGACATACACACCACACAAGTGTCAGGCAATAACCGGCGTTGGCTCTAAGCATCTCCCTTTGAGATGAAATGATTTTTAATTGCCATATCTTCTTCCAGCAATACCTTGGGATTCACCGATGACCAGAATCTTAGCAAGGCATTTGACAAAGTCTCATATGGCAGTGTGATCCAGAAAAGAATCTAAAGGAAAGACAAAAAAAAGTTTAATATTCGGTAGCAAAGGGTATGAACTTCAGCCATGGTGTGGACAGACTCAATGGGCTGCATGGCCTAAATCTACTCCTATGCCATATGGTCTCGCTGTTAAGTGGTTTAATGACTAGAAGGCTGTTTACAATGAGGATCCATGGACCTTGGCTCTGCGTCCTTAATTTTCCTTACGTGTATCAGCAATTTATCAATAATCTTAATTAAATAGAGATCTGAGGATAATGTTTTTCACACAGAGGATGGTTGTTATTTGTATTGAGCTGCCAGAGAAGGTGGAAAAGGCAGATCCAATTACAATGCTTAAAAGGCATTTGAACAAAGATACCAAAGGTGCAGAAGGATACTGAGCTAATGCAGGCACATGGGATTAGCATAGATAAGCATTATAGCAGGGTTGCACAAAATGGATGGAAAGGGCCTGTTTGTGTTTTGTGTGTACTCTATGATTCAATGGTCCAATGAAATATGGGAGCTACTGTTTCTAGGAAATATGGGAAGACGTTTGCAGACGTGGGTAAAACATTGATTGTGTTGTTGATACTGAAAAAAAAGTTGTATATTTCAAAAAATAGTTTCAGTAGACTTAATTGTTGAGTAGAAAAGTGGCATGCAATTTAATGGAGGGAAATAAAAGACAATGTTTTAACAAGCCAATGGACTTGCAATAATAGAGAACAGGAGATATAGAAATCTGCATGCACAAATCCCTAAAAGCTGCCTTGGAGTACTGTGAATGGCTCACAGGAAGTATGGGGATAACACTAAAAGAGGAGAGAAGAGATTGTTGCCAGAGTTAGAGGAAGTTAGTAACAAAAAAAAGTCAATTCTTGAGTTGTTTCCTTCAGCACCGATTAAGTTGAAGGGAGAGTTAACAGAGGTGTATAAAGCAATTTATTTGCTCATGTGACATGGGTATTGTTAACAAGGTTGGAATTTTTAGTCAACTCAAATTATCCCTGAACTAAAGGGACTTTTAAGGCTTTATCAGCTTAATTGGTCTGGACAGACACAGAAGTCAGATTGGATAATGATGACAGATCCCCTTCTCTGAGAGATAGAAGTGAACCAGATGAGCTTTCTTACATCCATAGAACATAGAAATCTACAACACATTACTGGCCTTTTGGCCCACAATGTTGTGCCGACCATGTAACCTAATGTAGAAAGTGCCTAGAATTACCCTGCCGCATAGCCCTCTATTTTTCTAAGCTCTATGTACTTAAGAGTCTCTTAAAAGACCCTATTATATCCCTGATTGTCTAGAGTCAGAGAGAGACACAGCACAACCCATCGGCTCATCAAGTCTGGGCCAACCAATGACCACCCATTTACAATTCTCCTATTGTATTTTTTTATTCTCTTTCTACAATCTCAACTACTCCTCCCAGATTCAGCAGGCAGTCTGATAGTTTCAGAATAATTACTGAAAATATTATTTTAATCCCATAAAAACACAAAATGCTGGCAGAACTCAGCAGACCAGACAGCATCTATTGGAGGAGGTAGTGACAACGTTTCGGGCCAAAACATCGTCACTACCTCCACCCATAGATGCTGCCTGGCCTGCTGAGTTCTGCCAGCATTTTGTGTTTTTATTTATTTCCAGCATCTGCAGATTCACTCGTGTTGTTATTTTAATCCCAGTTTTATTTCATTAGTCCTATTTAAATTTCCCAGTTGCCATGGTGGTATTCATGCTACTTTCTCTGGATAAACATGCAGCGCTTTGGTACAGTAATCAGTCATTCTTTTCATCTAAAGAATAGTGGGTGACTAGAATACTCTTCCTGAAAATAACCAGAGAGGCTAATAATGTGCCAGAACCAAAAGATTTATGGTCAAAAAGTGTAGCTATTATTGTTAATATTTTTCAGTTTTTTGGATAACAAAAAAATTGTCAACATCGATGCTATAAATTTGTGATTCCAAATCAAAACCTCATGTCTAATGTGGCCTCAAGGCCAGATCAGAGACTAGGGACTGACTCAACTCCTCACTCTGTAAAGTAATCTCAAAAAAAGTACAAACGTACATCTTAAAGCCTTTGTCTGAATGAGATAGTCCGTAACTAAATTCAATGCTATTCAAGGAAAGCAGCACTCGGCCCAACACTTAAACATAACAGTCCCTTCACACAAGCACAAAATGGCTGCCACATATGCTGAGGCTTCTTACAACCACTTCCACTCCAATAAACATTCAAAAATTATTCACAAAAACTTTAATCCAAGGCTATCCTACAATAGGTTATTTTAATTTTGAAGCTTGTTGTTGACCTCTGATTATTCTTCTTATACTTTCTTGCAAGGTTATTAAACCAATTGATTTAATGCCAATTCAAATTGCTTCCTGATCATTGATAGCCCTCATTTATTTTCCTGTAACTCTTCTCTCTCACTTGTCCATCACCTCCCCCTAGCTTGCCTGCCTCTGGCCTACATAAGAGTAATTTACAGTCACTAATCCATAAATAATAATTTAGTAGCAATGAGAACATGAATTGTCAAGTCCGTGAAAGTAAGTCTATAGGTTCTGGGATCAGTTCAGAGTTGAGGTGAGTGAAGTTATCTGCTCCAGTTCATGAGCCTGATGGTTGTAGGGCATTAATTATTCCTAAGCCTGGAACAGCCAAATACTCCTGTATCTCCTGCCCATTGGTGGTAGCAAGGAGAGACCCTGGCCTGGATAGTGGGGGCTCTTGACTGTGGATACTGCTTTCTTGTGGCAGTGCTCCTTGTGATGTGCTTACTGGTGAGGGTGGCTTTGTTTGTGATGCATTGTGCTGTATCCAGCATTGCCTGTAGACCTATCCATTCCTGGACCTTACTGTTTCTGACCCAGGCTGCATTGAAACTGGTGAGGATACTCTGCACTTTACATCTCTAGAAGATTGTCAAAGTGTTAGATGGTATGCCAAATCTATGTAAAATTCTAAGAAAGTGGAGGCACTGTACTGCCTTCTTTGTGACGGCACTATGTGCTAGACCCAGGACAGATCCTCTGATATGATAAAGGCCACAAATTTAAATGTTCTGACTCTCTCCACCTCAGATCCCCAAATTAGGACCGGCTCCTGGACCTATGGTTCCTTATTCATATTTCATGATTTTTAGTCATATATCATATCCCATGATGTTTGTTAATTTGTGGCAGCAGTACAGTGCAAGGCTTACAAATTGCTGTAAGTTGCAAAGATAAATGAGTAGTGCAAAAGAGGAGTAACAAGGTAGTGTTCATGGGTTCATAGATCATTCAGAAATCCAAAGGTGGAGGGGAAGAATCTGTTACTGAAGTGTTGACTGTAGGTCTTCAGGCTCCTATTCCTCTTCCACGATAGTAATAACAAGAAGAAGGCTTACCCGAGATGGTGAGGGTCCTTAATGATCGATGCTACCTTGTTGACGCACCGCCTCTTGAATGTGACCTTGTCAGTGCGAAGGTTGTACCTCTGGTTTGTCCTGGGTGAGTCTACAACCCTCTGCAGCCTCTTTTAATCCTGTGTATTGGAGCCTCCATGCAATAGCCAGAGAATGGAGGCAAATCATTAAAGGTACGGTCAAGGCAAAATAGCTTCTCATTACTTGTTTGGCAGATCTAAGATACATTGAATAAGTACTGGATTGTTAGACTGTGATATGTCTTGACGTAAGTACCAGTGTCGCTCTTTTGCATTTGTGCTTAGAAAAGTCATGTCTTACAAAGCAGCAGGAGCTGATCTTTACATGGAGATCTATATCTGGCAATTGACTGAATTCATTAAAACACCATTGATAACAGACATGGCAGAAACCAAATGAGATCCTTAAATCACCTCAGCCCAAAGTGACAAGAAGCTGGGAACAAATGTTGCTGCACTTATTGGAGACATTAACATTTGCAGCATCTAACACCTTAGCCAGTTGTCAAAAGCAGAGAATTTAAAGAAATAATTTATGTCATTGCAAACAAATAGTCACTACATAGGCAGTTATTATTTACTGCAGCCAGGCCTGGAATAAAGAGAGATAACAGGATGTGAAAAATCACCACTGCTGCCTGAACAAGTAGGACAGGATCTGTATCTGATTAACAGTTAAACAGCAAAACAAGACTGTTATGAAGTTGAGTACTGTGATTTTCTAGTTTATGCTATATGTCTTCTTTTTTGCTTCATCGAGCACCTCCACTCCATCTGTCAAAAGTGTAACTTCCCGGTGGCCAAACATTTTAATTCCTATTCCCAGGTCCATTCCAAAATAAGACCATAAGAATTAGGAGCAGAATTAGGCCATTGGGCCCATCAAGTCTGCTCCACCAATCAATCATGACTGATTCTTCACACTGACAAGGTCACATTCAAGAGGCAGTGCCTCAACAAGGTAACATCGATCATTAAGGACTCTCACCATCTCAGGTAAGCCTTCTTCTTGTTATTACTATCGTGGAAGAGGAATAAGAGCCTGAAGACCTACAGTCAACACTTCAGTCCTGACGAAGGGTCTCGGCCCGAAACGTCAACAGTGCTTCTCCCTATAGATGCTGCCTGGCCTGCTGTGTTCCACCAGCATTTTGTGTGTGTTGTTAACTGATCCTTTTCACCCTTCCTTAGCCCTACTCCACAGCCATCTCCCAGTAACTTTTGATGACGTGTCCAATCAAGAGCCTATCAAGCTCAGCCTTAAATACACCCAATGACCTGGCCTCCACAGCTGCCTGTGTAAACAAATTCACCACCCTCTAGCTCAAGAAATTTCTCTGCATCTCTCTTTTAAATGGACACCCCTCTATCCTGAGGCTGTGCCCTCTTGTCCTAAACTCCCACACCATGGAAAACATCCTTTCCACATGTACTCTGTCTAGGCTTTTCAATATTCAAATGGTTTCAATGAGATCCCCCTCATCCTTCTAAATTTCAGTGACTACTGACCCAGAGCTATCAAATGTTCCTCATATCATCATCCTTTCATTTCCAGAATCAGCCTTGTGAACTGCCTCTAAACCCTCTCCAATGGCAGCACATATTTTCTTAGATGAGGAGCCCAAAGCTGTTCACAATACTCAAAGTGAGGCCTCACCAATGCCTTATAAAGCCTCAGCATCACATCCCTGCTCTTGTATTCTAGACCTCTTGAAATGAATGCTAACATGGCATTTGCCTTCCTCACCACCGACTCAGCTTGCAAGCTAACCTTTAGGGTGTTCTGCACAAGGACTCCCAAGTCCCTTTTCATCTCAAATTTTTGGATTTTCTCCTCATTTAGAAAATAGTCTGCACGTTTATTTCTACTATCAAAGTGCATGACCATGCATTTTCCAACATTGTATTTCATTTGCCATTTCTTTGCTCATTCTCCTAATCAGTCCAAGTCCTTCTGCATCCTACCTGTTTCCTCAACACTACCTGCCCCTCCACCAATCTTCATATCATCTGCAAACTGGCAAAAACCCTCTATTCCATCATCTAAATCATTGATATACAGCATAAAAAGAAGCGGTCCTAACACCGGCTCATGTGGAACACTACTAGCCACTGGCAATCAACTGTAAAAGGAGTCTTTTATTCCCACTCACTGCCCCCTACCTAGCACCCAATGCTTTAACCATGTCAGTAACTTCCCTGTAATACCATGGGCTCTTAACTTGGTAAGCAGCCTCATGTGTGGCACCTTGTCAAAGGCTTCTGAAAGTCCAAATATACACCATCCAATGTATCCCCTTTATCTATCCTACTTGTAATCTCCTCAAAGAATTCCAACAGGTTTATCAGGCAAGATTTTCCCGAAGGAAACCATCCTGAATTTGTACCATCTTGTCCTGTGTCACCAAGTACTCCATAACCTCATCTTTAACAATTGACTGTAACATCTTCTCAACCACTGAGGCCAGGCTAATTGGTCTATAACTTAATTTCTGCTGCCTTCCTCCTTTTTTAAAGAGTGAAGTGACATTTGAAAATTTCCAGTCCTCTGGCACCAAGCCAGAGTCCAATGACTTTTGAAAGAGCATAAATAATGCCTCCACAATCTCTACCACTACGTCTTTCAGAACCCTAGGGTGCAGTTCCTCTGGTCGGGTGACTTATGTACCCTGAGGTCTTTCAGCTTTTTGAGCACCTTCTCCCTTGTAATAGTAACTCCACTCATTTCTCTCCCTCCCCACCCTACAACATCTGGCACACAGCTGGTGCCTTCTACAGTGAAGGCCGAAGCAAAATACTCATTTAGTTTACCTGCCATCTCCTTGTCCCCGCTATTATTTCTCTGGCCTCATTTTCTAGTTATCCTATATCCACTCTCATCTCTCTTCTATTGTTTACACATGAACTTTCATGGGTATAATGCCCTGGTTCACATCTTTACTGTTATGCTGTAGGTATTTCATTTAGCATCTCTGTAAGAACAGTCTGCTCTGCTTTCAGCCTGTTTGGGTTACTGTTGAATGCAAGGGATTATGTGGAATGTGTGACATCCAATTAGTGGGAGGTTTTCTTGGTGAGGGACAGTAAGGTTGGTCTTGGGGTTTTGTTTGGCGTGAGGTGAAGAGAGAAGATGCTGGGGAGAACTGGTCGTAGCATATGATCCAGTGGGAGAGCTGTTTGTTCGAGATGGATTGTGGGCGACGTTCGGAATGTGGTGTGGGCATTCATACTGACCGAGGGCCCAGTGCGTGAGTGACAGAGAAGTTCAAGATGAGCTCTAACTTATGCACATTTGACTGTTTCATTAGAATAGGCCCTTTTCGTTTTGTTATTTTTTACTAACCCTTTAGTTAGGATTCATAAATATAATTCCTTTAATCATATGCAGTGTCCTGTCTGTTATTTCATGGCACTAACTTGTAACAGGGTAGCAAATTACACAGGATCCACACAAACCGGGGTTTGGGGTGGGAGAGGCCATCTCAATCTCACGAGTTGGGCGGGTCTTGAGGGTGTCTTCCCTAGATTTATGCAGCCATGGAAACCAGGGTATTTCATGGGAAATGCAAAGTAATCATTCTCAAAATTCTAAAGGACTTCTCATGAGTGTTCATGTTTGGAGCGATGCTGGTGTGAGCAGTGAAAACGTGGAATCAATAATGCATTGAGTAATTTAGGCGGTCAGCACAGGTCAGCTAGATAAGTGCATAATGGAGAAAGGAATTTAAGAAAATGCAGATTAGATAAGACAGCAAACAAAAGAAGCACGTTCAGAGTAGAAACATCGTCATTGACAGGGTCTAGTGGCTTATTTCTGTGTTGTAAATTACTTTAAGGCCTATATTTAACTTGTCTATTTAAATATAACTTGTAAGTAAAATTAAGTACTATCCCTGAGATAATTGGCAAGAAGGGGTAAATGTAACATTTTCAATCTTTTATTAATGTAATGTTTCTGGACTTCAATTTAGAGCAGATAAATAAGTGCATAGTCGACATCATGTATTTCAGAATCAGAATCAGGTTTAATATCGCCAGCATATGTCATGAAATTTGTTAATTTAGCAGCAGCAGTACAATGTAATACATGATAAATATAGAAAATAAAATAAATAGATGAATAAGTAAATCAATTACAGTAAATATATATATGTGTGCATATATAAATATATATATAAATAGTTAAATTAAAAAATAGTGCAAAAAACAGAAATAATTTTTAAAAAGTGAGGTAGTGTTCATGGGTTCAATGTCCATTTAGGAATCAGCTGGCAGAGGGGCAGAAGCTGCTTCTGGATCACTGAGTGTGTGCCTTCAGTCTTCTGTGCCTCTTTCCTGATGGTAACAGTGAGATGAGGGCATGTCCTGGGTGATGAGGCTCTTTAATAATGGACACCATCTTTCCGAGGCACCACTCCTTGAAAATATCTTGGATACTACAGAGGCTAGCACCCACGATGGAGCTGACTAACTTTCAATCCTGTAGCTTCTTTCTATCCTGTACAGTAGCCCCCCCCCCCCCCCCCCCCAGTACCAGACAGTGATGTAGCCTGTTGGAATGTTCTCCACAGTACATCTGTAGATAAACAAGCACATAGGTGACATTTTGCGTGAGAAGCTTTAATTTTATCTATCTGTGGGCTCAGGGCATTACTGCTCATCCCTCATTAGTGTTGAGAAAAGGTACTTGAACAATGTTGTTGGGTAAGGAGTTCCAGAATTTTGACCCAGCAACAATGGAAGATTGTCAATATATTTTCAAGTCTCGATGCTCTGTGACTTGAGGAGGGGTCTTGGAGGTGGCAGTTGCTGTTAGAGTAGCACCAGGGAATAACTGTGGTGCCTCTTTGTAGATGGTACTAACCCCAGCCCAAGCCCATTGCAGGTGGATAGAATGAATGTGGCCTGCTTTGGCCTAAATGATGTTGAGCTATTATTAAAACTACACTCGTACAGATCTTTGGAGATGTTGACACCCAGGAACTTGAAATTGCTCCCCTTTTCCACTGCTGGTCCCTCAATGAGGACTGGTGTGTGTTCCCTCAATTTCCCTTTCTGAAGTCTAAATCAATTCCTTGGTCACGCTGATGGTGAGTGCAAGGTTGCTGTTGTGACACCAACTCAAACAGCTGATCTATCTTCTTCGTATACACTTCCTCATCACCAAATGAAATTCTGCCGACAGTAGCTGTACCATTGGCAGACTTATAGGTGGAGATTGTGCTGTGCCTCGCCACACAATTGTGGGTGTAGAGAGAGTTGAGAACTGAGCTAAGCATGCATCTTCGAGACATGCCAGTGTTGATTGTCAGTGAGGAGGAGATGTTATTTCTGATCTGCACTCACTGTGGTGTCCCAATGAGGAAGTCAAGGTTCCAGTTGCAGAGGGCGGTACTGAGGTTTGGGTTGTGGAGCTTGTACTGAGGGTATGATGGTGTTGAACACTGAGCTGTAATCAATAAACAGCAGCCTGACATAGCTATTACTGTTGTCTGTGTGATCTGAGGCCAAGTATGAGCTTGTCATGAGCTCTGTGGGCCTATGCACCTGTAATTGCTAATTATTGTCTTACCTAGAGTTGTTAAGCCCTTGTGTTTTCTGTTTAATCTTGACAAGTTTATTCTGACTGGCATGGGGTTTTTGCATACTGTGATTAAATAAAGTGGACCCCACATTAAAGCTTATCGTGGGGTCCTTGTGTTTCAATATTCGATCTTCTGCCAGAGCACACCATGACAGTAGAACTCCACCATAAATGGACTGAGCAGAGGTTCAACAGTGACCTGGAGATCAGTCAGCTGAAGGCAAAGGTACCTTCTGGTCTCAGTGCTTGTCCCAAGGCTTCATTTGAGTTTCCTGAGTCTACATTCTGAGTTTCTCAAGTACACATCCAAGCTTCTCTAGTCTATGTTCTAGCTCATCGAGGTTTCCTGATTCTTTCATGGTCCTCCAGGTTTCTGAGGACTATTCCATGATCCCAAGTTTGATTCTATGTTTCCAAGTTATATGCAATGTTTCTGAGTTTGTCAGCCCTATCTCAAGAGCATCAGTTCTGTCTCAAGTTTACCACCCTTGACTCAAAAGCATTAGGTCAGTCTCAAGTTTACCAACCCTGTCTCGAGATCATCAGGTTTCCCTTGAGCTTACCAGCCCTGTCTCGAGTTCCCCAGTGTTCTATGAGCTGTCAGGTGCTAACCTGAGGGGTGGAGGTCCTGTCATGAGTCCTGCATGCTGTGCACCTGTATTTGTTAATTGCTGCCTAATTTAGAGTTGTTAAAACCTTATGTTTACTGTTTAATCTGATCAAGTTTATTTTGACTGGCACGGGTTTTCTGCATATTGTGATGATTTAAAGCGGACTCCTAATTAGCACTTAGCACAGGGTTTTCGTGTTTCGAGAATGATTCGTCTTACAGTGTCACTTGGTCACTTCACCAACGTTCTGCTGGAATTCCTATGAATAAACTCTTGTTTCTGTCTCTATATGCGAGTCTGACATTCCTCCACACCTGGATTCAGTCTTCTGTCAGCAAACACATGACAGAACTAATGGGATTTCATCCACTGTAGACCTGTTGTGGTAATCGGCAAATTGTAGCAGGTCCAGGTGCTTGCTTAGGCAGGAGCTGATTCTGGCTATGACTAACTTCTAAAAGCACTTCATCATAGTAGATGTGAGGGCAACTGGGCGAGTCACTGAGGCAGCTCACACTGCACTTCTTTGGTACTGCTAAGATTGTTGCCTTTTTGAAGCAGATGGGAACCTCCAACTATAGCGGTGAGAGGCTGAAGATTTTTTTGAACACTAAGGCCAATTGATTGATGTTGGTTTTCAGTGCTTTTCCAGATACACCATCAGAGCCTGGCACCTTGCAAGGGTTCACCATCATGAAAGATGATGTGACGTCGGCCTCCAAGACAGAGATTACAGATCATCAGATGCTGCAGGTATTCACACAGGTGTAGTTTTATTCTCCTTTTCAAAGTGTATGAAAGGTGTTTAGCTCATCTGGGAGTGAAGCATCACAGCCATTCATGATATTAGGTTTTGCTTTGTAATAAGTAATGACCTGCAAACCCAGCCAAAGCTGATGTGCATCTGATTCCAACTCTAACTTCAACTGAAATTGTTTTTTTTTCCACTCTTAAAGTAGCCTTCCATAGGCTGTACCTTTACTACTTGTACAGTACTGAATCACCAGTCTTGAGTGGCACAGATCCAGTCCACAGCCAGCTGTGAATCTCCTGGTACATGTACAGCTTTTGTTTTGGGTAAGTCCAGTATGTTCTTGAAGGTACACACTCATCCGCACAGGTCTTGATAAGGTTGGTGACAACTGTGTCATATTCTCTCAGATTCGAAGATTAATTCCTGAATATAGTCCAGTCCACCAGCTCCAAGCAGTCCTGTAAGTGCTCCTCTGCCTCCCTTACTTTCGGCTTTATTTGCTGAAGAGTTATCAACGGATTGAATACTGTGAAATCATTGTAACTGGAATTAGAATTAGTTTATAACTGGGTAGACTGAAAAGTTTGCCTTGAGTGCTGTAGAGCAGATCAATTCATTACTCAGTGTATTGAGGTAGTACAAGGCAAAACAATAATCTCACATTCACAGAGAAAGTGTGGTGTAGATGGAGTCAAAATCAGAATCAGGTTTAATATCATTGGCACAACAAATGAAATTTGTTGTCATGTGGCAGCAGTACATTGCATTACATAATAAAAACTGTAAATTAGAGTAAGTATACAGTATATACATATACTTAGAGCTGCAATAGTAAAGAAGTTAAATAAATAGTGCAAAAAGAGAAAAAAGAAGAGGTAGTGTTCATGGGTTCAATGTTCATTCAGAGATGTGATGGCAGAGGAGAAGAAGCTATTCCTGAATTATTGAGTGTGTGTTGTCAGGCTCCTGTGCTTCCTTATTGATGGTAGCAATGAGAAGGGGGCATGTTCTGTTCTGGGACCCCTCCTCTGTGGTTCATTTCAGTAGGTCAGATTTGAAGACAGAATATAATATGAATGGTAAGACTCTTGGCAGAGGGAGGAGCAACAAGATCTTGGGGTCTGAGTCCATAGGATACTCAAAGCTGCTCTACAAGTTGACAGTGCTGTTAAGAAGGCATATGGTGTGTTGGCCTTCATCAACCATGAGATTGAGTTCAAGAGCCATGAGGAAATGTTACAGCAATATAAGACCTTAGTTAGAACCCACGTGGAGCACTGTGTTCAGTTCTGGTTACCTCACCACAGGAAGGATGTGGATACTATAGAGAGAGTGCAGAGGAGATTTACAAGGATCTTGCCTATATTGGAGAGCATCCCATATGAAAATAGGTTGAGTGAACTTGGCCTTTTCTCCTTGGAGCGATGTAGGATAAGAGGTGACCTGATAGAGGTGTATAGATGATATGAAGCATTGATGATGTGGATAGCCAGAGGCTTTTTCTCAGGGCCAAAATGGCTAATACAGGGGGGCATAGTTTTAAGGTGCTTGGACGTAGGTACAGTAGGGTGTCAGAGTTTAAGTTTTTCACATAGAGAGTGGTAGGTGCATGAAATGCACTGCCAGTGACCTTGGTAGAGGCGAATACAATAGGGTCTTTTAAGAGACTGTACATAGAGCTTAAAAAAACAGAAGATTATGTGGTAGGGAAATTCTTGGAAGTCTCTAGAGTAGGTTACATAGTTGGCACAACATTGTGGGCTGAAGAGCCTGTAATGTGCTGTGGAGTTCTATGTTCTATGTTTTATGTCCCAGGTGATGGGGGTCCTTAATGATGGATTCCAAAGATTAAAAGATTTAAAGTACATGTATTATCAAGTTCTGTATGTATATAGAATACAGCTCTGAGATTCATCTTCCTGCAGGCAGAAACAAAGGAACACCATGGAACCCTTTCAAAAAAACATCAAACTCCAAATGTGCGAGAAAAGAACAAACTGCGTAACTGGCAAAAGGAAAGTGAAGGTAGAATATCAAACATCAGTCCGGGGGTTCAGTAGTCTTCAGTTGAGCCCACTGCAGGCTGCATGCAGAGCTATTCTTTGCTGAAATGCCCCAGTCTGTATCGATTTCCCCAATCAAACCATTCAAAAACAGGGTAACAAGAATCCAGAAATACATGCAGCATAAACCTCAAAGTCCCCCAAACCAAATTCACAAACTCACCAATCAATCGTTGCAGCATGAAATCCAAGGCTCCTGCACTTTCCTCCGACTGCAGCTAGAGAGAGGACGGAAGACCTGTCAAATGCAAGCAGAGAGTGCTGAACACCTGGCCATCCTCCGCTCTCGTCCAGGTCGACTTTCACCTTGCTCGACGCCCCATTCAGAGAGAAGCAATGGATTCAATCATGGGCTTGCGCCCCATCTCCAGGCTGCAAGCTGTGCTCCAAACCTCATCAAACTCTCTTGGAGATGGGAAATAGCCAGGTTGCTCAATCTACTCCAAAAAAAACACCATCAAGATATAAACCACAGGTTCCAATCGCAAGCAGCTTAGTAATAGAATTATTCATGAAAGAAGTAAAAAAAGTAGTTTCATGAGCTGTCTACAGGGCGTTGCCATTGGTTGTGTTATTCGCTGGCAATGTCTTGCTGAAGATGCTGCCTTTTTGAGGCATTGCCCCTTGAAATGTCCTGGATTTTGGGGAGACGAGTGCCCATGATGGAGCTGACCCAGTTCACAACTTTCTGCGGCTTAATTTGATCCTGTGCAATGCCGCCCTTTCCCCACTTCATACCAGACGTGATGCAGCCAGTTAGAATGCTCTCCATAATACATTAGTTGACATTTGTGAGTGTCTTTGGTGATATACCAAATCTCCTCAAGTTCTTATTGAAGTATAGCTGCATTTGTGGCTTCTTTGTCATTGCATCAGTAGCTGGCCCGGGGTAGATCTTCAGAGATGTTGACACAAAGGAACTTGAAATTGCTCACCCTTTCCACTGTTGATTGCTTGATGAGGACTGGTGTGTATGCCCTTGTCTTACCCTATTTGAAGTCCACCATCAATTGTTTGGTCTTACTGATATTGAGTGCAAGGTTGTTGCTGCGACTGCACTCAACTAGCTGATCTATCTTGCTCCTGTACATCTTCTCGTCACCATCTGAAATTCTGCCAACAATAGTTGTGTCATCTGCAAATTTATAGCTGGCATTTGAGCTGTGCCCTCCCACGCAGTTATGGGTGTAGAGAGAGTAGAGCAGTGGGCTAAGCACACATCCTTGAGGTGTGCCAGTGTTGATAGTCAGCGAGGTGGAGATGATATTTCCAATCCGCACAGAGGGTGGTCTTCTGGCGAGGAAGTTGGGGATCCAGTTGCAGAGGGAGGTACAGAGGCCCAGGTTTTGGAGCGTTTTGATCAGAACCATAGAAACGATTGCGTTGAACATTGAGCTGTAGTCAATGAACAGCAGCCTGACGTAATCATTAGTATTGTCCAGGTAATCCAAGGCCATGTGAAGATCCTATTGTGGTAATAGGCAAATTGCAGTTGGTCCAGCTCCTTGCAAAGCCAGGAGTTTATTCTAAGCATAACTGACCAAGGTAACTAAGAGAACTAACAGGATAAGGAATGAAGTGTAAGATCATAAGAAGGTACATTGCGAGATCAACGATCTATCTCATTGTACTAAAAAAACATTCAAAATTCTTATAACAGCAGGGTAAAAGTTGTAGTTGACTTTGGTGGTTTATGCTTTCAGGCTTTTGTATCGTCTGCCTGATGGAAGGAAGGAGAAGACAGAATGTCTGGGGTGGGTCTGAGAGAAATCATCAGGGAAAATTCTCACTTCTGACCCGATGATGCAAAGGAATTCATTGATGAATTATTTGAAGATAATTGTGTCTAAGACACAATTCTAAAGAACTCATGCAATTATGTCCTGCGTGTTTGACCTCCAACAACCAGAACCATCTTCCATTGTAAAGGTATGATTCTAACCACCAGAATGTCTTCCCCTATTGCCTTCAGTTTTAATGGGGCCCATTGATATCACGCTTCACCAACCGCTGCCTTGATATTAATGGCAGTCTCTCTCACCTCTGTTCATTGAACTCCCACACCCAGAGAACGTTTTGTGCCCTTGCTTCTTTCAACCTGATTCCAAGCTTCTTCTAGCAGAGTGGAGGACTGATTCACCAGCCAATTGAGGATGATAGGTTGTAGTCAAAGAGATTGCCTTATCTATGACTGATCTGATGCTTGGGGTCTAAACTAAAATACTGAGGATTCCCAAAGCCTATGTATCATTATACCACCCATCAGATAGATCTGCTCTAGCTTTGGGAGTACACAAACACATTGATTACAATGGATAAGTACAGCACATTGTTTGACTGGTCTTGGGAACACTTTCCCTGTTTAGCTACTTCACCCCACACATTTCTAAAGACAACTTTCGAAGAGACAAAAGCTTTGAGATGTGACGGATATTCACTACCCAGTGCCAGGGTCCTTCTTGCCAAACTCAGCTTTCTAAACACAGCAGCTGATGCTTCTAAGTATCAAAGAGTTGTGTTTGAGTAAATTAAACTTCCAACTAACATTCTTTGTTCAGCTTCTTGTCATAAATGACAACCTGTCTTCAGTTCTTAAGGAAAATTGCAAGGAATAAACAATCTGAAGTTAAAAGGACAGCTTTGCAAGAAAGGGTGCTGTCTATAGAGCACAGGACGCTGAGCCACAGCTTGGGGCTGATTGCTGAAGTGATGCAGAGTAACTCAGTAGGGTTATGTTAATTGGGCCTGCATCAACCCAGATACAACTGGTGAAATTATTTCATTCAAGGAAGCTGGCAGATCAGAATGGGACTATCACTTAGCACATTAAAGGGATGGTCAGAGTTCCCAGATACCCACAATTAATGCTGTTAGAGGTGACCTTTTGAGTACACAAATCTTTCAACTATTGAAGATCTTCTGTGTGAAAAAGTATCTGAAAAAACAATCACATCTGTGTGAAGTCAACCAAGTGGCAAAAAGGCAGGAAAAATGTAAGAGTGAAGGATGGCTTGTTAGGAATGGTCAAGGAACATCAGGAAGAATGACAGAATCCTAAACCAGTTCACAGAAGCATGAACTAGAATCCATTCCTCTACCTTCGATTTCTGTGATGTATATCTGCAACACTTTGGTATACCTTTTTCAGATTATAAGAACTGTACTGCATTTTGGAAATCCTTTGTGTTTTAGAAATCATTTATAATTTGGAAATCTTTTACAAGATAGAAATCTTATGATGAAACATAAGATTTGCCACCAAATGAGCCACGAGGCACAGAGAGGATCAACTCAACTGTGTCTAAATTACTTTATTAGCTGGATGTATCTTCCTTTTGGTAGGAAGGGGGACCAATTCTCAAATAGTGGGTATTGGCAGGTAAACTTACTGTGAAGAATAAACAGAGAAGTGATCGAGCCTTTGAGGAGTAGGCGACTACAGTATAACCTCCTTTTAGTGAGGATACTCATAACCATCTATATTTGATATGGCTTAAGATCTTCTTTTGAGTTTAGAAATTCACAGTCAGCAAACTCTATACCATTACAGGAGAAAGAATTTGGTGTCTCTGACTGATGATCCATTCAGTTGTACTGGTCATGGGATCAATGAATGGACTGACAGGCCATTTGAGAAGGGATTTAGGAACCAACCACTTTGTTGGAGCTGGAGGTGCATCGCAGGCATAGATGGTATATATGGCAGATTTCTTTCCTTGAGTTCTATGAATGAACTAGTTGAGATTTTATCAATAGTTTTGTGGTCATCCTTATTAATAACTACTGCTATTTCCATCTAAAATATGAATAAATCTAATTATTTACTTACCTGTGATATGTACAGTGATTGCATCTGTCCATAACTATATTTCTATACATATTTATATCTATTACTCTACTCATGCAATTGTCATTGGAAGCCTCTATTTTTGTCTAACAAGTAATCAAAACCTTGTGCTGTCTCTAAACAGATCTGTGAGTAATACTTTGGGATACTTGATGCTCTGTAGGGTTCCTTTCTTTTGGCTCAGCCACAGGAGGCTTCTACCAGCTCAGCCTGTGCTATTTTTGGGTCTGGATGTTTCCATGCTGTAGTTTCTGTGTTTGTGGATATGAATGGGTGTGTGTTGGTGAGAGTGTGTGTTTAACCACTGTGCTGAACTACATATACCTGTCTGGACTGCTCCTGTGGCTCCTCCCACAGACCCCTGTATAAAGGCGATTGAGGCCTGAGCCCGGCCTCATTCTCCAGGATGTACTGTTGTTCATTCTTTCAGTCAATAAAAGCCGATATCTCGCTTCTTACGTCTCAGAGTGAGTTATTGATGGTGCATCAACCACACCAAAACAAACTGAATGCCATACTTGCAGAAAAAAAGCTAGAAAATCAAAGCTTATTCCTGCAAACACACAAAATGCTGGAGGATCTCACCAGGCCAGGCACGATCTGTGGAAAAGAGTACAGTCAGTGTTTTGGGCCGAGACCCTTCATCAGGACTGGAAAAAAATGAGAAGTTAGGGCAAGAAGGTGGGAGGAGGGGAGGAAGAATTACATGGCGGTAGGTGATAGGTGAAACCGGGGGAGGGGGAGGGCTTAAGTAAAGAGCTGGGAATTTGATTGGTGAAAAAGATAATTTGATTGGATGGAGAAGGGGGAATCTGATAGGAGAGGACAGAAAACCATGGAAGAAAGTGAAGGGGGAGGAGCACCAGTAGGAGGTGATGGGTAGTGGAGGAGGCTGTGGACTGACACGTCAGAATGGGACTGGAATGTAGAATTAAAATGGGTGGCCATTGGGAGATCCAACTTTTCCTGGCAGAGGGAGCATAGGTGCTCAATGAAGTGGTCTCCCAATCTGCAAAGCGTCTCACCAATATACAGGGGGCCACACCGTGAGCACCGGATACAGTAGATGATTGCTATAGACTTACAGGTGAAGTGTCACCTCACCTGGAAGGACTGTTTGGGACCCTGAATGGTAGTGAGGGAGGAAATGTAGGAGCAGGTGTGGCACTTGTTCCACTTTCAAGGATAAGTGCTAGGAGGGAGATCAGTAGGGAGGGACGCATGGGCAAGGGAGTCATGTAGGGAGTGATCACTACGGAAAGCAGGAAGTCGGGGGAGGGAAAGATGTGCTTTGGTGGTGAGATCCCGTTGGAGGTGGCGGATGTTACAGAGAATTATGTACTGGACATAGAGGTTGGTGGGGTGGTACGTGAGAACAAGGGGAACCCTATCCCCGGTGGGGTGGTGGGAGGATGGGGTGAGGGCAGACATAATTTAAATGGAAGAGATGCATTGATAGTGGAGGAAGGAAAGCCCCTTCCTTTGAAGAAGGAGGATATCTGATTAGTTCTGGAATGAAAAGCCTCATCCTGAGAGAAGATGTGGTGGAGACAGAGAAACTGAGAGAAGGCGATGTCGTTTTTACAGGAGAGGGGATGGGGCGAAGTACTGTCCAACCCAAACCAGGTATTGTCCACTTATTCCAGCTGTCTTTTAAATGCAAAGTTTCCTTCTTTTACTTCTGTAAGTAATGCAGCATTTGCTGCTTGGTGATCAAGCAGTAAGAAACAAGGGTTTACTGCAGTCCCAGCACATCTTTATCATCAATGCATTGTTACAGAAGAATAATTCATGTGTCATTGGAAGTTTCAGATTGAATTGTGGATGGTGTTTATAAGGTGTTGTAATTTTTAAAATATCTGATTTGTTTTGGTTAAGAAATCAATGTGAAGCCTTGGTGATATTTTAAGAGGCCCGTTCAGTGCTTGCTGACTCATTTCTCTGTCTGTTGCTGCACAGAATTAAGCAGGCTAGGACAGCTGTAAGCTGCATGACAATTTTGAGCTAAATTAGTGATGTCAGCCAGAAGCCGTGATTAATAGGATCAGAGTTATCAGTCTGGCAAGGTGGGGAGGGAAGAAAAACACACTTCACACACATTCCATCTAATACTAATGGAAGACAAAGCTGAAGTGGCAAGTTGGCAGTATCAGTGAATGACTATAATGTTAGAGCACAGAACAAAATCATTTGGCCCACTGTGCTTGATGTGCTATGCAGAGAGGGCACCATTTATCCTGTCCCCTCTCCATAGCCCTGCAAATTATATTCTTTCAAATACTATCCAGTTCCCTCTTGAAAGCCATGATTGAATCAGCCTCTGATAACTGCCTCCTTCCTCCATTCAAGCAATTCATTCCACACTCAGAGATTTGTTAGCTAAATATGTTTTTCCTCAACTTTTGCCAAATACTTTCAGACAACGTCTTCTGATTCTTGATCTCTCTAACAATGGGAAAAGTTTTATTCATATCGACTCAATCCATATTATTCACATCTACTCGATCCATATTATTCATATATTTAAATGTCTTTGTCAGATCATCTTTGAACTTCCCTTGTTTCATAAGACCATAAGACATAGGAGAAGAATTAGGTCATTTGGCCCATCGAGACTGCACCTCCATTCCATCATGGCTGATTTATTATCCCTCTCAACCCAATTCTCCTGCTTTCTCCCCATATCCTTTGATGCCCTGACTAATCAGAAATCTGCAAGTGTCCACAAACCGTCTGTGGCAACAAATTCCACAGATTCAGTATCCTTTGGCTAAAGAAATTCCTCCTCATCTCTGCTCTAAATAGGCGTCCATCAGATAATCCGAGGCTGTGCTGTTTGGTTTAGGACTCTGTGCTGCCTTCACATCTTGTGTGACACGCTGAACTGAATACCGTTGCATCCAAACCATTGTGTAGACTTGCTTGCTCTTGTAATCTATGATCCAGTTTATAAAAAGTTGAATTCCATAACTTTTTAACCATTTTCTGAATCTACCCTGTTGCTCCCAGTGAACTATTCACATATTAGCTCAACCTTTCTGTCATACCCATTTGAGAATTGTGACTCCTACTTTATTACATCATTTTCACTTATTGTTCTACTTATCAGAATAAAACACTTCATATCTTTCTATGTTAAGCTCCATGTGCTGAGTTTCTGTTTGTCCTATCACCTTGTCTACATATATTTAATTCTTTGATTATCCTTCTCGTAGTCCTCTGTGCTTTCAAGTTTTGTTCTGTGTGCAAATATGGAAAATGTGCCCTCTACACCCAAGGCCACGTCATCAGGATATATTAAGATACACAGTGATCTTTGTGTCAACCTATGGGGAACACAACATGTCTCTCCAGTCTGTAAAACAACTCTGTTTCCTGTCGCTTAGCCAATTTTCTATCTCTGCTGCTATATTCCCATTTATACCACAACCTTTAATCTTGATGACAAGCCAATTACATGGCACTTTATCAAACACCTTTTGAAAGACTATATGCACCACATCAGTCAGATTTCCCTCACTGACCAGTTATTTTACTTCATCAATTATCTCTCTTAAAAACTGGTTAACATTTCTTTCACAAGTACATACATAGGTCTGCCTAATCAATCCACACATATCCAGGTTTCTGTTCATTCTACTCTTTCTACAAGCCCCACTCCCACCCAGCCCCTGACTCTCCCCACTGTGTAATGTATGGTGCTTGGTGGGATATGGGCTGAATGTTGGAAATTGGGACCAGCAGGGTAAGCACTATGGTCAGCATAGACGTTTTGGGTTAAAGGGTCTGTGTCCATGCTGTTTTATTCTGTGACTCTATTACTCTATGCCATTCCACAAACAAAAGTGCTTAACTCCCTCTTAAGAATGACATTATTTCACCATATTTAGCCAAGATGGCTGCACGACGCAGCGTGCAACGGCCACTCCAGGAATGAATATCTGTTATCTGTAAGTAGGGGCCGTGTACAATCCTGATTTGATGGAGATGGACGTGTGAAGCACGGAGGAACATCTGGTGAAACTTTTGAAATGCCTGTTTCGCTGCCGCTGCTACTGTGCGATCGGAAAAATCTCCGGGAGGAAGGCCCCAAATCCTTGGCTTTGCCTGTTGCTTGGCGGCCGGGGCCGGGGTCGAAGCACTCGGCAGAGATGGTGCTCGTTGTTCGATGTCGGAGGGCTGGTCGGAGGCTCGAAGTTTTCGGACGGACTCGGAGTTGGCTGTGGTCGGAGCTCCCAAAGTGCTGTATCGACAAGCTGCGGAGCTGGAGGTTCATGGCAGGAAGAGTTTTTCTTCCTTCTACCATCTGTGTGAGATGATGGGCTGTCGGGACTTTGAGACTCTCTTTTAAACCGTGCCATGGACTGCTCTTTATCAGATTACTGTATTGCTTTGCACTGTTGAAACTATGTGTTATAATTATGTGGTCTCTGTCAGTTAGTCTTTTATCAATTATGGTATTGTCTGCACTGTTGAAACTATATGTTAACTATAACTATATGTAATCTATGTGGTTTTGTGTAGGTCTTGTAGCTTTAGGTTTGTCTGATGGGTTTGTAGTTCCTTTCCGGGGAACGTGCTAAGACGGTAGCGCGATATTGATACACAGCAGCCTCTTCGGACTCTGGATTGGGGATTGCCAAACGTTATGTGGTTTTTCTTGTGTGGTCTGTTTTGTGCTTTTTCATGATATCATTCCGGAGAACGTTGTCTCATTTTTTAACTGCATTGTATTTGTGGTTTATAAATGACAATAAACTGAATCTGAATCTGATATTCTCTGATATGGTGAAATAATGTGATTCTTAAGAGGGATTTAAACACTTTTGTTGGATGATATTTCCATACTTCCATTCAATGTCCATATTTACTACACATTTTAAAGAATATGAATAGGATCTCTCAAATAACAGTTGCTTGATAGTCCAGGTGGTCTACTATTCTGGAGGCATCTAATATCATCATTCAATGAGCAAGTCCAGCAAATCTAGCTACATCAGCCTTTCTCAAACTTTTTGCCCAGAAGGAACCCTTGAAATAATTTTCAGGTCTCAGGGAAGCTCTGCATAAAAATTATTATATCTACAGTTCACGGTACATTAACGTGATCAGTAATTTGTAGATAGAATAATCCAAAAATAATTGTCAATGCTCTTTTAAGTAAATGAATTTTTAGCCAATCTTTTTTGAAAAAAAAGTTAAGCTTAGCTTATCTTTTTGAAATTAATCTCTTCCTTTCCTTTTCATAAATTTTAAAAACTCATAAGGCATACATAATAAGTTTCTAAATTTTGGGTCAAACTTAAGATAAGCGCACCTAGATTTCACCTTCAACTGAAATGAGACAATTTCTATCCTTGCGCTTGGTGCTTGTAAAACAAGAGAAAGCTTGTTTACACATGTAAGAAGTTGAAAATTGCAGCAAAATGTTCTTTGCTTTCCTATGGCAATGATTTTGCATCATCAATAGGGATGGGAAAGGTTCTGGAGGATTAGAGAGTTGCGAATGTTGTTCCTTTATTCAAGAAAGGGAGCAGAGATTGACCAGGAAATTATAAACCAGTGAGTCTTACCTCAGTGGTTGGTAAACTGATTGAGAAGATCCTGAGAGGCAGGATTTGTGAACATTTGGAGAGGTATAATATGATTAGGAATAGTCAGCACAGCTTTATCAAGGGCAGGTCGTGCCTTATGAGCCTGATTGAATTTTTTGAGGATGTGGCTAAACATATTGATGAAGGAAGAGTAGTAGATGTAGTGTATATGGATTTCAGCAAGGCATTTGATAAGGTACCCCATGCAAGGCTTATTGAGAAAGTAAGGAGGCATGGAATCCAAGGGGACATTGCTTTGTGGATAGAGAACTGGCGTGCCCACAGAAGGCAAAGAGTAGTTTCAGGTGGGTCATATTCTGCATGGAGGTCGGTCACCAGTGGAGTGCCTCAGGGATCTGTACTTGGACCCTTACTCTTCGTGATTTTTATAAGTGACCTGGATGAGGAAGTGGAGGGATGGGTTAGTAAGTTTGCTGATGACACTAAGGTTGGAGGTATTGTGGATAGTGTGGAGGGCTGTCAGAGGTTACAGTGGGGCATTGAAAGGATACAAAACTGGGCTGAGAAGTGGCAGATGGAGTTCAACCCAGATAAGAGTGAAGTGGTTCATTTTGGTAGGTCAAATATGATGACAGAATATAGTATTAATGGTAAGACTCTTGGCAGTGTGGAGGATCAGAGGGATCTTGGGGTCCGTGTCCACAGGACACTCAAAGCAGCTGTGCAGGTTGACTCTGTGGTTGAGAAGGCATACGGTGTATTGGCTTTCATCAATTGTGGAATCGAATTTAGGAGCCAAGAGGTAATGTTACAGCTATTTAGGACCCTGGTCAGACCCCACTTGGAGCACTGTGTTCAGTTTTGGTCGCCTCACTACAGAAAGGATGTGGAAGCAATAGAAAAGGTACAGAGGGGATTTACAAGGATGTTGCCTGGATTGGGGATCATGTCTTATGAGAATAGGTTGAGTGAACTCGGCCTTTTCTCCTTGGAGCGACAGAGGATGAGGGGTGACCTGATAGAGGTGTATAAGATGTTAAGAGACGTTGATTGTGTGGATAGTCAGAGGCTTTTTCCCAGGGCTGAAGTGGTTGCCACAAGAAGACCCAAGTTTAAGGTGCTGGGGAGAGGTACAGAGGAGATGTCAGGGGTAAGTTTTTTATGCAGAGAGAGAGTTGTGAGTGCGTGGAATGGGCTGCCGTCAAAGGTGGTGGAGGTGGATACGATAGGGTCTTTTAAGAGACTTTTGGATAGGTACATGGAGCTTAGAAAACTAGAGGGCTATAAGTAAGCCTAGTAATTTCTAGGGTAGGGACATGTTCGGCAAACTTGTGAGCCGAAGGGCCTGTATTGTGCTGTAGGGTTTCTATGTTTTTTTTCCTCTATGAATGGCAGGATACTGTTCTTTAATAGAAATCCAGAACTTGTCCAGGGGCAGGTCAGTAAATCTAATCTTGAGTGCATGATCAGAATGCAGCTCAAAGTTCTTCCTCTTCTCTCAAAGTCAACATCTCAGTCTGAGCAGAAGATTTCAAGAAAGGATCCCTCACCCAATTATACACATGTTGAAAGGGAGGGGAAATACTGTTCACTTTTGTTCTGCAGTTCTTCTAGGTGGTTTTCAAAAAGACTCGAGACCTCTTGATATCCTTCCTCTCTCTCAAGCCCAAGCAACGGTAGAAACATTTCAAGGTTTGCTTTTGCAAGATGATTTTTCCAAAGACTCAGTTTCCTTTTAAATCCAAGAATCTTGTCACTTGAAGTCAAAACATTTTCTCCAGGTCCTTACAGAGACTTGTTCAACTGGTTCATATGATGTAAAATGTCTGTTAACTAGGCTAGTTTCTGCAGCCATTCTTCATCTTCAAAGCACTCAGAAAAATCTGCTTACTATTTTATACCTTTCAGCTCAAACACCTTATTGAGAACTCTTCCTCTACTAAGCCACTGGATTTCTGTATGTAGTAAGATGTGTTCTTTGTCCAGGTTTTCACGCAGCTTTTTAAACATTCTCGAGTGAACTGGTCTTAAAGCTACTAAATAACTTGCTTCCTGTGTGTTTTACTGACTGTAACTTTATTTTCAAAAGCTTTAATCTGTTTGTTTTGAGATTCCAATAGTCGTTTAAAATAATCAGCACTTTTAGGTATCATATGGCTGTGATTTGTAATTGTCTTTTTTATTTTGCTGGAGCCATTGCTGCATTTGTAAGTTATTTGCCACAGACTAGGCACAATGGAGTGGGACAATTTGGATCACCAGCCCATTGATAAGTAACTTTCATTGTAAAGATGGACTTCTTGTGTTTATTGTTGCACTAGTGCAGTGAAACGACTCAGGAGTTTGTAATTCTTCATCATTAACCTGATCAGAATTGTCGGTAGGTCTAGGCCTAGAATCCTTCTCTTCCATCTCAAACCTCTTCAAAAATGTCTACACTGGACCATCTTTAGAATGAAAATTTCTCTCCGATTTTCTACTACACCAGTATAGCTTATTTGCTCCTATAAGTCAGGCGGCAGCGCTAAGGGGAAGTTAGTGGTGGTAATTCAGTAGGGAGAGGCTGACATCACAGCCCAAGTTAGACAAGTCTATTCAATGATCGGAAAATGCATTTCACCTTCCTCTTCAGCCTACTGTCCTCCACTCCGTACAATACAGCGCTGACCAATTATCAGCCTACCATCTTCCCCTCCGTGCAATACAACGCTCCTCATCAGCCTACCGTCTTCCACTCTATACAATACAGCACTCACCAATTACAATAGCCTCCTCTAGCTCGTGTTAAAAACTGAAAATGGATTCAACCAAATAAACAGGGTCCAACTGTACACTTCCATACTGGGCTGAGAGACCTCCAATGAGAATGCTGACAGGGATGCTCGGTCACTGCCCACCACTGCATAGAGTGTTCCGCAAAGTTCACAAAACAATGTCTTTGTAAAATCATGATCTCTCACGGAATCCCCAGCGACCTCTCATGGAAGCCTTGAGCGACACTGTTATCGCTTGGTCATGGAACACAATGACTGTGCGCAAACCCAATAACTTGCCATGAAGATGCAAGTTATTACAAAGGAATGCCTTTATTGAACCCAGATCTGATGCTGCACACTGATGGCTCCTCAACAACTGAGAGAGGAATTTGAATGGCTGGATGAGCAGTTGGTCCTGAAACTGAAGTTTTGGAACCAGGAAGCATGGATACTTGCACCTCTGTTCAACAGACAAAACTAAAGTTCAAAGTTCAAATATTCAAAGCAAATTGATTATGAATATATATATATATATATATGTCACTATATACCACCCTGCGTTTCATTTTTCTTGCAGGCATACTCAATAAATCCAATAACCATAATAGAGTCAATGAAAGACCGCACAAACTGGGTGGACAACCAGTGCGCAAAAGACAACAATTTTGTTCAAATACAAAAAGAAAGAACAAATAAACATGCAAACAATAAATATCGGGAATGAGAGATGAAGAGTCCTTAAAAGTGAGTCCACAGGTTGTGGGAACATTTCAGTGATGTGGCAAATGAAGTTGAGTGATGTTTTCCCTTTTGGTTCAAGAGCCACGTGGTTGAGGGGCGATAACCTGGTGGTGAGATTCCTGAAGGTCCTCCCTGTACCTCCTTCCTGATGGCGACAGTGTAAAGAAAGTATCAGTATTTAGGATAGACAGGGACTGATTAAGGTTAGTCGGCATGGCTTTGTGTGTGGTAGGTCATGTCAAACCAATTTATAGAGTGTTTTGAGGAAGTTACCAGGATAGTGGATGAAGGGAAGGCAGTGGATGTAATCTACATGGACTTTAGTAAGGAATTTGGCAAGGTCCCGCATGGGAGGCAAGTTAGGAAAGTTGAGTTGCTCGGCACTCAGGGTGAGGTAGTAAATTGGATTAGATATTGGCTTTGTGGGAGAAGCCAGAGAGTGCTAATAGAGGGTTGTTTCTCTGACTGGAGGCCTGTGACTAGAGGTGTGCCGCAGAGATCGGTGCTGGGACTTTTGTTGTTTGTCATCTGTATCCATGATCAGGTTGATAATGTGGTAAACTGCATCAACAAATCTGCGATGACACCAAGACTGAGGGTGTAGTGGACAGTGAGTAAAGCTATCATGGCTTGCTGAGGGATCTGCATCATCTGGAAAATTGGGCTGAAAAATGGCAGACAAGAGAAAATCTGCAGACGCTGGAAATCCAAGCAACACACACAAAATGTTGGCAGAACTCAGCAGGCCAGGCAGCATCTGTGGAATATAGTACAGTCGACGTTTCAGGCCAAGACCCTTCAGTAGGACTTAGGTAGCATCAGAGCAACCGTGTCACAACCACGGATTCTGCAGTGCAGTAGATATGGCAATTGCACTTGTGAATATGCACATGTCAGCTAATTATTATTTAATCATGATAGTATGTAACTCCATACTTGTTGTCGTAGTGCTTGTCGAGACTTGGACAGTGCACAGCAATGCTTTGCTGCCTGCTTGCATCCGGCCTTGCCTGAGAAATTGACCTGTCGAGTCCACTGACTCTGAAGACTGGAGGTATTTGTTTTATGCTTAGTTGTTCTTTTCAGCCGCAGTGTAGAATTTGTTTTCCTTTTGAGAGTTTTAGTCAACGGCCCTGTTTGGCCTAGTGTTTATTGTTTTCTTTTCCCTGTAACACCATTCACATTAAAGTCTGTGAACTATCGACCTGCGTCAGTGTCTCTCACTCCGCACTTGGGCCATATCCGAACCAGGTGACAAATCCCACACAAGAAAACTAAATTAATTCCATTCTGGATGGTAACAGGGCATCCTGTGTCACTACTGGTACCTATCAATCTCAGTGAAACTGATATACACATTATGGCAGACAGTTTAGTTAACTATTGTGTGAAATTAACCCAACTTGTACATTCTGCTTTTCGACGGGATTCTATTAGTTGGAGTGATCCGACAGAAGGAGGACACACCCTGATTCCTGATAAGTGCGTCCTGATTAAGGAACCGCATAAGGAAACACTGGGAGTTCAATGGGAAAGTCTTATCAACCGCTGTTAATTACTAACTCAGCAGTGAAAGTAGACGACAAAAGTAAGTTGGATACACGCCCGCCTCTGCAGGTGAGCTAAAGTGATACCCGACGAAGACAACAAGCTCTGTGGTTGACATGCTCTGTCCCTGTACTGACACTGCTGAGCTACAGTGAGCAAATCACTGACTAGCCAGAAGACTTCAGAGTCAATAACTACTGGATATTAAGTTTATACTAATATAAATTGGTACATTTTTGTCAATTTCCCCTGCTTACAATGAGTACCAATATTTGTATTAATAAACTTTATCATAGTATACAACTTTTTTATTTGCATAAGGGTAATCATTAATGGAATTGTTCAAACTCACGTAAGTGTGCCTACCAATCTACATAACAGTGTCTTGAATACCTTGAAGAATATATATCCTTTGATATTTTCATAACAGGTAGTTTTTGATCATTTTATACTGTATGTAGATACCACAAGTTTTTCTGCCTCTAAATTTTCAGATGATTCAAAATGTGTGATTTAGAATCAAAGGGAGGGGATCGTTGGATTAGAGTGTTTAACTGTTATTTTCTTTCCATCTTAACAATTAATTGCCAGCTAGTACTTTATATAACTACCTATATACATGTAGCTGTTTAGCATGTTTCCTGGTGGTCACAGTATGTAAATACAATTGTTCAGTATGCCCCCTGGTGGTTACAGTTCTTCGTATCATTCTGGAAAGTTTCTCTGATGCATTATTTGAATAGGGGCTATCAGATTGTTTAACACTTATCTGCAAATTTGTATAGAATGTTTCTTATCTATGGTGTAAAAAGAGCTGCACATGGACTCCAACACCTTTAGTCTTTCTGTTATTTGTTCTTAGCTACCAGACTTTTGCTGCACTGTATTTCCATTTCTCCTTGTTCTCTTTGTACTTAGTAAAATAATTGTGAAGCAACAAATTTTCCCCCCTTTCTTGACTTCCAAAAGAACCTTGGATCATAAACATCAGAATCCAACACTACCACTTCCTGAATGCCCATCAAATTCAATTTAACTACCTCACGCTGAATGCCAAACTTAATTTCTGAGAACCAGTATATCAATTCCTTCTTCCTCAATGAGGTGGAAATGTACCATTCAAGGAAGGTGGTTAAAGAATTCCTCTTTATATTTAAAGTATGAGCATTCCATACTATATTTGAATAGTTAAAGTCTCACAATATCATTGTTTCTTACATTTTTATAATTTCCTTTCAGATTTGTTGCTTTACATCTTTCCCACTGCTCACTAGCCCATAGACAGCTTTCAATAATGTAATCACATCCATGTTCATTCTTAACTCCAGCCCAAGCGAGTCTGACACTGAATGCTCCAGGAAACCTTTTCTCCCTGACATCCAAGACTCTATTCAGCGCTGCCGCTTCAACCTATTCCTTATTCCTTTCCAGAGAGTCAGCACAGAAAGAGGTCCCTTGGACCATCTCGTTCACATTGCCCTGATCTTCATCTTAGTCCCATCTACTTGCTGAACATTGCCCACCATAGCTTTCTCATCCATGCATGTATCTCAATTTCTCTTAAATGTTACAACTGAACGCACTTCTACCACTTCCACTAGCAGCTTTTTCCACACTTGCACAGTGCTCTGAGTGAAGAAGTTTTCCCTCGAATTGCCCTTAAATAAACCTATGAGCTCTAGTTCTAATCTCACATCACTTGAGGGGGGAAAGCCTGCAAGTATTTACAGTATCTATACCCCTCATAATTTGAATTCCTCTATAAGATCTCTCATCATTCTCCTGCACTCCAGGGAATAAAGACCTAACCTATTTAAACTTTCTGTGTAAGTCATGTACTTAAGTCCCAGCGACATCTTTGTAAATTTTCTCTGTACTCTTCTGAGTTCTTTGATATCTTTTTATTAAGTCAACACTTTCTAAGAACCCATAGATTTCATTCACTTCATTTGCAGTGACTATTTATTGTGGACGTGATTTTCTGACTTGATGGAGTAGATTTTCTCCATCAGCTGAAGATGTTGATGTTGATAAAATTGGCTCTGGGCATCAGTGCAGCTGCCAGAACAACAGAATTGAGTTCTGAATTAAAGAACACCTTCAAACTATCATATCAAAACCGTACCATGCACAAAAATCCAAGCCTCAAATTTTCAAATTTGGTTGCCAGGGAGATTGAGTTAACTGGAATTCAAATGACACAGAGTCCACCAGACTGACATATCCACCACACAAAGTACTTTACATCAACTTCAAGTGTCACTCTCCTTATACTCATTCTAAAAAAAAGGATTTAAAAAAATTAAAAATCAAAATTAAAAAAGGCTTTGCTTTTTGGGAAACATTTCACAATTGCTTGTTCCCACTGCAGTCCAAAGTGTGAGCAACATGGATTTTGTCACTATTTGCAATGTGTAGTTACAGTCTGGTGGTCTGGGATTTATGTTCAGGCGTGCTCTGCCATGTTGTTTTCTAAATATAATTGCGCTAGAATGCCTCACATTGTGTTAATTAACTGCTCAAAACGAAGTCATTTAAGTAACAAGATGTTAATTGTAAAGGAGCTGAGGTTTTCTCCATTAATCAAATGAGCAATTATTGCTCTTTCCTCATCCTCTGAAGCTGAACTATGTTCTGTGCTCTCTCTCTCCCCGCTCATATCCAGTGAATGGATCAGCCCTATTCTTTACTGAAATTATTGTGATACATTGTCTTTCTGTCAATCTGAGCTGTCATTGCATTATTTCATTTGACACACCTGAAATTTTATTTTTTTTAAAAAAAATTAGATTTTCTAAACATCACTAACAATGGCATTTCCCATATTTCTGCACTGCTGCAATTTATTCATTCAGCTATAGAGAGATGCAGGGACTGCTCATTAAACTACAGCCTACACGGTGAACAAGGACTTAACATATGCTTATCTGCAACTGCTACTTGTATGAATATAACAGTGAGACATGCTCATTTAAGGTTGATAATATTATTCAGAAATAGACCAATAATGAAAAAATTTCACCTGTGTACTCAATTCACTTATTATCTTCAAGCCCTCAGTAACTGTTTGCTCAGTTTTTAATTGTTCTCTCTGTATTGACATGCAAAAGGTAGGGATGTTCGCAGAGTTGAGAGCTATGAGTGAGTGGCAGGACACTTAAAATCTAATTCGGTGTAATTGCCTATTGCTGGTAGTAGCAAGTGTTCTAAATGGCTGATGAGACTTCATTAATGCTAGCCATGTTTAAGGTGCTTTGCCTCTTTATGAGAGTCTGTTTCCTTATTGCAATCATCTGTTGAGACATAGGCTGCAGCACAGTGCTATCAGGCATAACACTGATGACTTTTTTAATGATGTTTTCATTCCCTGGGTAGCATTTGTTAAGAGATAAGCAGCGTGATCAATTTACAAGTCGACGAGAAAGATATGGATGAGAGAGACGTTTAAATCACTCCCTTCAACATTTCTCCACACCCTCTGTGTTAGCTCTTCTTTCAGCTAAAACCCTATTTCTAACACATTTTACTTTGAAGGGATTCCATCTCTTCTCTGTTCAACTTATAGGGCAAGTTCTGCCGCCACAAAATTGGTGCTACGCGCGCCTACCAACATCAATCACCTCAGGCCTGGTGTGACAGTCTCTGACATCACAGGCCTTCCGGCAGCAGACCCTGAAGTCTCTAACAGTAAGCAACTCGTGTGTGTGTGTGTGTGTGTGTGTGTGTGTGTGTGTGTGTGTGTGTGTGTGTGTGTGTGTGTGTGTGTGTGTGTGTGTGTGTGTGTGTGTGTGTGTGTGTGTGTGTGTGTGTTGGAGTGGGGGAAGATTTAAAAAAATATTCTGAGACATTTACAAACTATTAAAATTGATGTAATCAAAACAAAACATAACTTCAAAAAAATCAACATTAATCCAATCACCTAAAAATCAAAGCTTTTAACTAAAATGAAATAATTCAAGAGAAATTATTTCACCTTAATTTGCCTTTTTGCCTTCTAATCCAAAGTCATACAATAACCATTGAAATCAATAGGGTCTTAGGTTCTGCACTAGCTGAACAGAATAATTATTTTAATGGGTGAGAGACAGAAAGCGGGACCTGGATGTACCTGTACATAAATCATTAGATAACCTCTCATGTTCTCAGAATAGATCCTCTACCTGATGTAAGCTCACCAACATCTCGACTTCCTGAGGAGGATGAAGGGAGCTAAATTTTGCACATCCAAGTTCCTGCCATTCTGCAGTTGTACAGTAGAGAGCTGCATCACTGCCTGGTATGGAAAGTGCATTGCCGTGAACAGAAAGGCTCTACACCAAGTAGTCAAAACAGCAGCCATTACCAGCACCAGCCTACCCGCTATCAAGGACATATATATAGAAAGGTGCCAGAAAAGGACCAGTAGCATCCAACCTACTTATGGACTGTTTTCCCACTCTCATCAGGAAGCAAGCTCTGTAGCATCCATGTCAGGACCACCAGACTCCAAAACAGTTATTTTCCCCAGGCAGTAAGGTTGATCAACACCTCTAACCACTAATTCCACCACTACTTTATTATTTCAAAACTAATCACAGCCAATGGTACACAAGATGATCGGACAGATTCTCCCAGGCAAATGGAAACACTAAGGGCATTTGTGACCAATTCACAGAAATCAAAAATATACAGGGGATCAGTAACACAAAGTTTTAATGAGTGGCAGGTGTGATCAATACCATACATGCTAGCACATTTGGTGATTGAATGTGTTAGGACAACATGACTTACTCCTATTTTTTTTCTGAATAAGGTTCTGTGCTTTATTCTTTGGATTTTGTGATTTCTCTTTTGGATGTAATAACAGAGCTTCACAAAGGATGTAACAAGGCTTTGCAACTTGCGTCTGTATGCTGGCTGACTAATTCAGTCAAAATTGCAAAACATGCATCCATCTTCCATGTAATAATGCATTGGCTAATTATTTACACTGGCTATTCAATAAATCTTTTCAGTTTTGTACCCATTTGAGGTAATTCATGCAGACCCTGTGGCCCACTGTTCCAGAGAATGTCATTGACAATTATTTTGATAGCTGTAATGAGCTATGTTTCAGACTAATTGAGCTATTAGCCTGTTCTATCCTTGTCAGTTTCTCCAAACTTTGTGGTCTGTGCTTTGTTTCTATTTGTTTTGTCATGTAAGTTGTTAGCATCATAATTTTTAGATACACTGGATTGTGTTTGAATTAAATTTCCATAATCCTGATAAACTTTACTAGTTCAATAGATTCTCTTCATTCATGGAAAATCCCTTTTGCTGTCAAGGTCAGCAGTTTCTGCCCATCCGCAGTTTCCCCTGAGGAAGTGAATGTAACTTGACTCCTTGCAGACAAGGTAGGCAACAGATTCTCAGAGCAGTTGAATACGGAACCCTGGTTGTTGACCCAGCAACAATGCAACAGCAGACAGGATGGTGCTTTACTTGGTATGCACACCCATGTGCTTGCTGTCATGATTATTGTCACTGTAAGAATGATGGATTTGGGAGGTAGTGTTGAAGAAGCTCTGGCATGCAGCTGCGATCTATCTTGTAGTTTGTACAGATAGCAGCTGCAGTGCGCCACTGGTACAGAGAGTGAAAGCTTAGGATTCTGGAAAGAGTAGCAACTCAACGAGCTGCTTTTACATGCTCAATGTTAAATTGATTGAGAGTTATAGAGTCACAGAGTTAAGCAGCACAGAACAAGACCCTTCAGCCCACTGAGTCCATGCTAACTCTCAAGCACTTATTTGCACTAATTCTATATTAATCTCACTTTATCCTACCCAAAAGCCCATCAGCTCTCCTGGATTCAATTGGCAATTTACAGTAGGCATTTAGGTTACCGAGCCACTTGTCTTTGAGTTGTGGGAGGAAACCGCAGCACCTGGAGAAGACCCAAGCAGTCACAGGGAGAACAGGCACAGCACTGCAAGTCAGGATTGAATCTGGGTCACCGGAACTGTGAGACAATAGGTCTATTTACTGTTCCGGCTTGCCACCCAGTTTCTGGAGCTGCACTCGTTCGGGCAAGTGGAGAGCTCTCCACTACACTCCTCGCATGTGCCTTGGAGGAAATGTTTAGGAGGCAAAGCAAAATTCTGAGCCCGTGACACATCCATCAAAATGAACACATTTTTCTGATTAAGGACACTCCATGGGTCAATCCATGTCTCCACTGCAGTGTAATTTAAAGGCTTAGTCAATACTATTGTTGATTTGCAGAACTGCTTGCTTATTGTCTAAGATGCTGGGTGCAGAGGAGATTTGCCAGGACGCTGCCTGAAATAGAGGGCACGCGTTATGAAGACAGGTTGAGCAAGCTAACGCTTTTCTCTTTGGAGGAAGGAGGGTAAGAGGAGACTTGATAGAGGTTCCCAAGATGATAAGAGTCATTGACAGAGTGGATAAACAGAGACTTTTTCCCAAGGCAAAAATGGTTAATACAAGGAGGCATAATGTTAGGATGATTAGAGTTAATATAAAAGGAAAGTCAGAGATAAGTTCTTTACACAGAGAATGGTGGGTGCAGCGAATAAGATGCCAAAGGCAGAGGCAGATACATTAGGGGCATTTAATAAACTCTTAGATAGGCACATGGATGATGGAAAAATGGAAGGTTGTGTAGGAAGGAGGGGTTAGATTAATCTTAGAATAGATCAGCACAACATTGTGGGTTGAAGGGCCTGTACAGTGCTGTACTGTTCTATGTTCTATGCTTGGAAGGGCCATAATAGTGCAACTTAAGATGAAAGGTCAACTGTTGGCTCCCAGTTACTAGCTCTCGGCTATCGATCTTCCAAATGGGTTGTATTGCATGAACAGGAATTAAAGAAGCCCTGAAGACCAAAAGCACTTACTAGTGTAGATGAAAGGAAGGAGTAGGAGCAAACAGAAAGATCAGCTGGAGTTTGTATTTGAAATGATGGGTGATTTATTAAAACTGGTATGCGCTAGGAGACCAGTCAGAGGGATCTTCCTAAGTGCCATGTTGGTACAGCCTTTAGATTTTCAGATGACAAGATTACACAGAAAATTGATTAGCATTAAAACTAGGTTTTGATTACAGAATGGTGGTTAGAGAAAGAGTTAATTAATAACAAGTTTGGTCCTGATTATAGAATAAAATTATTATCTTCAAGTCTAACTTTGTTATCGCAAATTAAATTTTCTATTGCAACAATGGGTGCACCATAATTATTGAGGTTCCTGAAACCTGAAGGTTGTCACTGCTGCATGACATAGCTCCACTTTCAGGCTTTGTCTGTGGTTCCCTGTTACCACATTAGCACATTGCACATCGTTATTTACTTGCTATTAACGTTCACTGTTCTTTCCCCTACGACAGAGGAGCATAAGAGCTCATTCCCAAAGTTCATATCCACTCTATCCTAGGGCTTGATTTCCTGGCTGGGGATTTCACTGTGTGGCCATGAGCAGCTGTCTGATATAGCCAGTCTTGGGCAAGTGCAGGGTCCTGCAACAGTTTCAACAGTGAGCTAAGAGATGCTGATATCTGAGACCAGACCTGTGCTTGGTGGCAATGCTGGCACAATCCTCAGCTGGTCCATTATATGGGTTGTGATCTTTTGGAAGGGCTGCTCCTGTCACAGGAGACAAATTAAAGGAACAATATAGAAAGAGGGCAAAGAAAGGAAGTGGAGAATATAATTTGGAGAATGAGAAGTGCAGAAGTTGTGAGAGTGGGCACGGACCGTCCTGGTCATCAGTCCCAATAGCACAAGCTAATGTGCTTCATAAAAGTGCATTCTTAGTCCTAAGCAATAATTTCATGCTGCAAATTTGGGCTGCATAGTGTCTCAGCTGGTAGAACTGCTGCCTCACAGTGCCAGAGACCCAGGTTCAAGCTTGACCTCTGGTACCATCTGTGTGGATTTGGCACATGGTCAAGGGAGACAGAGAGCGCTTTCAGGACTGCTTTGAATCAGTGGACTGGACCACATTCAGGGATTCATCATTGGTTCTGAATGTTGTAAATATAGAAGAAAGAGCAGGAGTTGTGCATTCAGTTCCTAGAACCCGGTCCTTCATCTTTTATCTCCATATGCATTATTTTCTCTATTATCCAAAAAATTATACCTCTATTTTAAATACAGAAAATGCCTCAACATCCAAAGCCCTCTTTGGGAAAGAGTTCCAAAGATTCAACCCCTCAGAGTAAAAGAATTTCTCATTTCTTATTCTGTTTTATGACTTATTCTGCAATTGTGTCCTAAACATTTCAACAAGTAGAAAGTTATTTATCACATTGAGCCCTCTGAGAATTTCAGTGAATTTTGCTTTCATCCTCCTAAACACAAGAGAATAGAAATCTGGCCTCCTCAATATATCTTCATGCAACAGAACCACCATCCAAGGATTCTGTCTGGTAAACTTTCATGACACTCCACCCATAACATGATAGTTCTGAAAATTATACATAACATTCCAGGTGTAGCCTCAGCAAGGTCCTATGTGATTGGAGCAAGGTGCTTGTCCTTGTGTAACCAAATCACCTTGCAAAAAGACAGACAACTCTTTGCCTTCCAAATTATAAGCCAAACCATTTGTTAGCCTTCAATTAACGTTTGTTTCCCTGTCATTTCCTTATTTCTCCATTAGAAAGAGTTTTATCTCTGCTGCAATAGACTCGTATTTGCCCCCACTTGACTTTTCCTTTTCCCCACCTTCCTTACAGATTGCTTTTACCAGTTTACCCTAATATTCTATTTCTCCCTTCTCGTTCCATTTATTGGCCATTCTATCCTTTTTGAAATGTCTACACAGATAGAGAGCAAACATAATGCACTGAGTAATGGGATCTGGAAACAGCTTAGGTACATGCACACCTTTACTCAACCTCCGTTCAGTCCTGCCATGGCCACTGGTATAGTGCCTGAATGCATGATCACCAGCTTCAGCTGATATCCCTTACTTATTGAGTCAAAAAGTGTCATCATATCCTGCAAGAGAGAGGAAAAGGTGACCTCAACATGGCTTTTCACAAACTAGGATATCAAGGTCCATTCCGCTGAGGAAATATATCCTGCCTGGGTGAAGAATTACAGTAACTTTGTCTCACGAAAGTTCCTGAAGGACTTCCAACAGTGGTGTTACTCAGTGGTCATGTCCCTTCAAAGGGAAAGGGGCTATTTTGCTAATAAGTTGTCAGCCACATTAACCTGCAGCCAGGAAACTGCGATGGGCAATTGGAAAGAATGGTGCATTGGGATCAGCCTAGAACAAGAACAGCACTCAGGGCTACTTTGCTTAAAGAGTGGGAGAGCCCACTTTTATTCAGGATCCATTAAATAATTTAATTGAATTTCCCCAGTAGCTGCCATGGTTGGATTTGAACAAGTTTCTGGATCATTAATGCAGGACTCAGGATGGGAAATTAAGTAACATGACTATTGCACAACCATGCATCTTTCTAGTTTACGCCAGTACCATAATTACTAAATAATCTAAAGATTTTTTCTGTCTTTTTTTTTAACCAGCAACCATCCTTAGAGGTGCCGGCATTTATTGTGAAAACAGGTGTATGCAATTTAGGAATAAAGCTTAAAAGGGGCATTATTCAGTAGTAATTTTCAGGTCTCAGTTTCATTAAGTTTGGAAACATTCTTCCCTTAAAAAGTCTACTCTGTTTTTATCCAATGCACCAAACTGAACCTTCTGTAAATTTCAGTATGGGACAGGAGCTAAATTAAAGTCAATAAATTCAAAATTAATAGTCCCAATTCGTCAAATGATTCAAATTTTCAAGGAAGGTTTGATCGAGGGATGACTGCACAAGTGCGTGGATGTCAGCAAGTTAGACCGGCGAGATGAGTTTTAAAAGAGACACCTTTACACAGTGGGCATCAGAGGAGCGGGTGTAGACAGAGTAGGAGGGCTTTGGCTCAACAGGGCGTCAGTGATGATGAGTCAAGGCGAGGTAGGCTACCTGTGAGGAATAGAAACACGAAGGTTGTCTGTGAGCCAGTGTTCTGTATTGGGTGTCAAATATGGGAAGTCTGGGAGACTCCCAGCTTCCCGGAAGGCCACATCTGCACCAGGTGTGTCGAGCTGCAGCTCCTTAGGGAGCAGGTTAGGGAACTGGAGCTGCAGCTTGATGACCTTCGTCTGGTCAAGGAAAGTAAGTAGGTGATGGAGAGGAGCTATAGGCAGATAGTCACCATGGGACCACGGGAGACAGAGAAGTAAGTAACAGTCAGGAGAGGGAAGGGCAAGAAGCAAGTACTAGAGCATACCCCTGTGGCTGTCCCCTTTAACAATAAGTACTTCTGTTTGAGTACTGTTGGGGGGGTGGGGGGGGTTAGCCTACCTGGAGGAAGCAACAGTAGCTGCGTCTCTGGCACAGAGTCCAGCCCTGTGCCTCAAAAGGGTAGGGAAAGGAAGAAGACAGCAGTAGTAGGGGATCAATAGTTAGGGGGGCAGACAGGTGATTCTGTAGATGCAGGAAAGAAACATGGATGGTAGTTTGCTTCCCAGGTGCCAGGGTCCGGGATATTTCTGAACGCGTCCACGATATCCTGAAGTGGGAAGGTGACCAGCCAGAGGTTGTGATACATATTGGTACCAACGACATAGGTAGGAAAAGGGAGGAGGCCCTAAAAGCAGACTACAGGGAGTTAGGAAGGAAGTTGAGAAGTAGGACCTCAAAGGTAGTAATCTCGGAATTACTGCCTGTGCCACGCGACAGTGAGTATAGGAACAGAGTGAGGTGGAGAATAAATGTGTGGCTGAGGGATTGGAGCAGGGGACAGGGATTCAGATTTCTGGATCATTGGGACCTCTTTTGGACCAGGCATGACCTGTACAAAAAGGGGCGGGTTGTACTTGAATCCGAGTGGGACCAATATTCTGGCAGAGAGGTTTGCTAAGGCTATTGGGGAGAGTTTAAACTAGAATTTCTGGGGGGTGGGAACCAAACTGAAGAGATGGAGGAAGGGGCTGTTGGTTCTTGGAAGCTGAAATTGGGGACAGATGTTCTCAAGGAAATGTACAGTAGAAATGTGGCAAATGTTCGGGGGATATTTGCATGGTGTTCTGTGTAGGTATGAGCTTGATTTAATTTTTTGAGGATGTGACACTTTGATGAAGGTAGAGCAGTAGATGTAGTAAATATGAATTTCAGCAAGGCATTTGATAAGGTACTCCATGCAAGGCTTATTGAGAAAGTAAGGAGGCATGGGATCCAAGGGAACATTGCTTTGTGGATCCAGAACTGTCTTGCCCACAGAAGGCAAAGAGTGGCTGAGATGGATCATATTCTGCATGGAGGTTGGTGACCAGTGGTATGCCTCAGGGATCTGTTCCGGGACCTCTGCTCTTTGTGATTTTTATAAATGACCTGGATAAGGAAGTGGAGGGAAGGGTTAGTAAATTTGCTGATGACACAAAGGTTGGGGGTGTTGTGGATAGTGTGGAGAGCTGTTGGAAGTTACAGTGGGACATCAATAGGATATAAAACTGGGCTGAGAAGTGGCAGATGGAGTTCATCCCAGGTAAGTGTGAGGTGATTCATTTTGGTAGGTCAAATATTACAGCAGAATATAGTATTAATGGTAAATCACTTGGGAGTGTGGAGGATCAGAGGGATCTTGGGGTCTGTGTCCACAGGACACTCAAAGCTGCTGCGCAGGTTGACTCTGTGGTTAGGAAGGTATATGGTTCATTGGCCTTCATCAACCATGGGTTTGAGTTTAAGAGCTGAGAGTTAATGTTTCAGCTATATAAGACCTTGGTCAGACCCCACTTGGAGTACTGTGCTCATTTCTGGTCACCTCACTACAGGAAGGATGTGGAAACTATAGAAAGGGCACAGAGGAGATTTACGAGGATGTTGCCTGGATTGGGGAGCATGCCTGAGAATAGGTTGAATGAACTCGGCCTTTTCTCCTTAGAGTGACGGAGGATAAGAGGTGACCTGATAGAGGTGTATAAGATGAAGAGAGGCATTGATCGTGTGGATAGTCAGAGGCTTTTTCCCAGGGCTGAAGTGGCTACCACAAGAGGGCACAGTTCTAAGGTGCTTGGAAGTAGGTTCAGAGGAGACGTCAAGGATAAGTTTTTTATGCAGAGAGTGGTGAGTGCGTGGAATGAACTGCTGATTGGGTCTTTTCAGTCTTCCTGGATAAGTACATGCTGTTTAGAAAAATAGAGGACTATGGGTAACGCTAGGTAAATTCTAAAGTATGTACAGCATTGTGGCCGAAAGGTCTGTATTGTGCTGTAGGTTTTCTATGTTTTCTATGAAGGAATATTTCAAAGAAACTGAATGAATGGAAGTAGCAGGTACTGCCTCACCCACCATGGGAAATCCTTCTTCAAAAAAAACCTCATTATAATTCCCCTATTTCAGCAGTACTTTTACTGCACCTTTTCACAGAAATAAATCACTGTTTATATGGCCCTGCTTCTGAATATGAGTGGAGGACAAACACTCGCTTCTTCTCAGTCGTGAAATAGTTCTGTTAAATCCTGTCATTTACACCAAGCTTTTCTGTACTTGAGAATATGTCCTATCCTTTCGTGATGCTTTCACACCTATTAGATGCATATCTGATTACCCCTAGGTGTACGTGCAAATTGCATTCCGGCAGAAATGGCATTGCCAGCTATCCTGCTACATGCTGCTGTAGAAGGGCAGCAGTTGGCTGTTAACCTGCATTACTGGCATTAATCAGAAACCCAGCAGTCTCCTATTATATTATCAACTTAGGAGCAGAACTGCAGTCATTTCCACATGGGCCAGGGAGAGAAGACCCAGTCACTTATCACTGATATGTCCTTAACCCATTTGTAAAGCAAAGGAATGATCATAAAAGAGACAATTAAATTCCAATAAGACCATAAGATATAGGAGCAGAGTTAGGCCATTTGGCCCATTGAGTCTACACTGCCATTCCATCATGGCTGATTTATTATGCCCTTGTCTTACTTGTTAACATCAGGAAGGAGGTACAGAAGCTTGAAGGCAAACACTCAGCGATTCAAGAACAGCTTCTTCCCATCTGCCATCCGATTCCTGAATGGACATTGAAGCTTTGGGCACAACCTCGCTTTTTTTTAATATACAGTATGTATTTCTGTTTTTGCACATTTTTAAAAATCTATTCAAGATATGTATACTGTAATTGAATTACTTACTTACTGTTATTTTTTTATTTCCTTTTTTTTACTCTCTGCTAGATTATGTATTGCATTGAACTGCTGCTACTAAGTTAACAAATTTCACGTCACATGCTGGTGATAATAAACCTGATTCTGATTCTTAAACCCATTCTCCTGCCTCCTCCACATAACCTTTGATGCCCTGATGAATCAAAAACCAATCAAGATCTGCCTTAAGTATACCCAATGACATCACATGCACAGCCATCTGTGGCAATTAATTCTACAGATTCACCACCCTCTGGCTAAAGAACTGTTTCTAGATCTCTGCTCTCAATGGCCATTCCTCAATTCGGAGATTGTGGCCTCTGGTTCTAGACTCCCCCACTATAGAAAATGTTCTCTCCACATCTTTTCTCTCTAGGCCTTTTAATATTTAAAAGGTTTCAAAGAAATTGCCCCCTTCATTCTTCTAATCTCCAGTGAGTACAGGCCCAGAACTCCTCATACCCTTTCATTCCTAGGATCCTTCTTGTGAACTTCCTCTAGACCCTCTCCAATGCCAGCACATCTTTTTTCTGACAAGGGCCCCAAAACTGTTCAGAATACCACAAGTGCAGCCTGAACAATGCATTTTAAAGTCCCAGCATTACTTCCTTGCCTTTGTCTTCTAGTCCATTCAAAATGAATGGTTACATTGCCTTAGCCTTTCTTACCACTGAGCTGCAAGTTAACTTTAGGGAATCCTGCATGAGGACTCCCAGGTCACTTTGCACTTCTGATTTTTGAAAATAGTCCATGCTTTTATTCCTTCTGCAGAACTGCATCACCATGGACTTCTCTACATTATATTCCACTTGGCACTTCTTTGCCCATTTCACCAATCTACAGACACAGTAATTTCTCAACACCTCCTGCTCTTCCAATCATCTGCAAACTTGGCCACAAAGCCATCAAGTCTTTAATTGAAATCATTGACATACAATGTAAAAAGAGACGGTCCCAACACTGACTCCTGCAGAACACCACCAGTCACCAGCTGCCAACTAGAAAGCCCCCCCCCCCCCTTTATTCCCAATCTTTGGCTTCAGCCAGTCAGTCAATTTTCTATCCATGCTACTACCTTTCCTTTTATACCATGGCTCTTACCTTGTTATGCAGCCTCATGTGAGGCACCTTGTCAAAGGCCTTCGAAAACTCCAGATAAACAACATCCAGCAACTTTTCTTTGTCTATCCTTCCTGTTATTTCCTCAAAGAATTCCAACAGATTGTCAGGCAAGATTTCCCCTTTAGGAAACCATGTTGACTTTGGCCTTTTTTATCATGTGCCTCCAAGTACACTGAAATCTCATCCTTAATAGTAGACTCCAACTTAGTCAGCTAATTGTCCTATAATTTTCTTTTTTCTCCCTCTTTTCTTAAAGAGTGGAATGACATTAGCAATTTTCTAATCCTCCAGAACCATTCCACAATCAAGTGATTCTTGAAAGATCATTACTCATGCCTCCACAATCTCTTCAGCTGCTTCTTTCAGAATTCTGGGACGAGGTCCATCTGGTCCAGATGATTTACCTACCGTCAGACTTCTCAGCTTCCCAAACACCTTCTCCTTTGGAATAGCAACTACACTCACTTCTGCTCCCTGATGCTCTTGTGTTTCTGGCCTTCTGCTTGTTTCTTCCATAGTGAAGACTGACACAAAATACTTGTTCAGTTCATCTGCCATTTCTTACTACCTCTCCAGTGTCATTTTCAGTGATCTGATATCCACTCTCATCACTCTTTTTATATATTTGAAAAAAGCTTTTGTGTACTCTTTTATATTGTTGGCTAGCTTACCTTTATATGTAATCTTTTCTCTCTTTATAGCTTAATTGGTTTCTGTTGGTTTTTAAAAGCTTCCCAAATGTCTACCTTCCCACTAATTTTTGATATTTTATATGCCCTCTCTTTAGCTTTTATGCTGTCTTTGACTTCCTTTGTCAGCCACAGCTGCCTCACCCTCCCTTTAGAATACTTCATCTTTAGGATGCATCTTTCTTGTGCTTTCCAGATTTCTCCCAGAAGCACCAGCCACTGATATACTGCTGTCATCCCTGCTAGTATCCTCTTCCAAACAATTTTGGCCAGTTCCTCTCTCGTGCCTCTGTAATTCTCTTTACTCCAACACTGACGAATCTGATTTTAACTTCTCCTTCTCAAACTGCAGGGTGAATTCTATCATATTATGATCACTGTTTCCTTTACCTCAAGCTCCCAAATCAAATATGGGTTATTTAATAACATCCAATCCAAAATTGCCATTTCCCCTAGTGGGCTTAACCATAATTTGTTCTACAAATCCATCACGTAGTCATTCAACATCTTCCCTCTCTTGAGATCCAGCACCAACCTAATTTTCCCAATCTACCTGCATATTAAAATCCCCATATGACTATTGTAACATTGTCTTTTTTACAAGTCTTTTCTATTTCCCATTGTAATTTGTAGCCCACATCCTGGCTACTGTTTGGAGGACTATATATAACTTACAATCAGGGTCTTTTTACCCTTGCAGTTCCTTAAAGCTTTCCACAAGAGGTCTACATTTTCTGATCCTATGTAACGTCTTTCTAAAGATTGGAATTAATTTTTTACCAACGATGCCACCCCACCCACTCTGCCTACCTGCCTATCATTTGGATACAATGAGTATCCTTGGATATTAATCTCTCAAATTCTTTCAGCCATGACTCAGAGATGCCAGTCTCTCACTGTCCCCAAGATCATCTACCTTATTCCATATACTGTGTTCATTCAAATATAATACCTTTGTTCCTGTTTTCATCACCTTTTTTTGATTTTGGCCCCTGTTACACTTTAACTCATTCCACTGACTGCAATTTTGCCCTGTCATCTGCCTGTCCTTCCTCACAGTCTCACTATACACAGCATCTAGTGGTATACCGACGGTCCCATCCTGAATCCTATCACTCTGGTTCCCATCCCACTGCCAAATTAGTTCAACCTCTCCCCAGTAGCTCAAATAAAGCTGCCCACAAGGACATTGGACCCCTCGGGTTCAGGTGTAACCTTTTTGTACCAGTCATACCTTCCCCAGAAAAGATCCCAATGATCCAAAAATCTGAAACCCTGTCCCCTGCAACACTTCTTCAACCATGCATTCATCTGCCAGATCATCTTACCTTCACCAGCATTGTGGCACAAGAAGCAATACAGAGATTACTATCCTGGAAATCCTGCTTTTTAGCTTTCTGCCCCGTTCTCTCTTCAGGATCTCCTCTCTTTTCCTACCTGTATCATTGGTACCAATATGTTCCACATCTTCCAGCTGTTCCCCTACCTCCTTTAGAATGTTGTGGACCTGACCGGAGACATCCCTGACCCTGGCACCTGGGAGGCAGCGTTCCATCCGGGTGTCTCTTTCATGTCCACAGAATCTGCTGTCTGCTCCTCTAATTATGGAATCTCCTATCACTACTGCACTCCACTTCTCCCCCCTTCCCTTCTGAGCCAGAGAGCTAGACTCGGTGCTGGTCGCTGTGGCTTCCCTGGGAGATCATTCTCCCCAAATGGTATTCAAAGCGATGTACTTATTATTGATGGAACCAGCCACAAGTTTCTCTGCACTGGCTGCCTGTCCCCTTTCCCTCTGACAGTCACGCAGGTACCTGCCTCCTGCAACTTAAGGGCGACTACATCCCTGTAGCTCCTATCTATCACCTCCTCATTTTCCTGTATCAGCCTAAGGTCATAGAGGTGCAGCTCCAATTCCTTACCACATTCTCTAAGAAGCTGCAGTTTAATGCACTTCATGCAGATGTAGTTATCAGGGAGATTGGAGGATTTCCAGTGTTCCCACATCTCCCATAAAGAACATACCACTACCTCTGTGCTTGCCCAAGCCTATTCTCACCAACACTAGTAAGGCAAAGCTGAAGCATTCTAACATTGCCCCACTCCAACAATGGCCACTCGGCTTACACCTCCTCTCTTTTTGCTGGCTTCGTGCTGATTGCGGCCCACCGCAAAGTGCCTGAGCTCTTTTTAAATCTTGTGCTGTGTCACCAACGAGTGATCTCTCAGACTGATTGCAGCCCGCAAACGAAGAGCCAAAGAGCACCCGAGCTCTTTTTAAACTTCACGCTGCATCACCAGCAAACAATCTTTCATGCTGGTTGCAGCCTGTTGAGAAAAATTCACTGGACAAGTCCTCATCCTGCACCTGAAATGTTGGGGGTTAATGCATGCAGAATAAGTACAAGGTATTAAAGAGTTCACATCAGACTCAGTCCCTTCAGAAAAGGAATGGCAAGAATAGCAGTCAGATGGGGATACATTATGGTTATGTTCTCAGAGTCACACAGTACAGTAACACTCCCATCAGTGTGTGCCAACCATCAACCATCCATCTGCATTAATCCCATACTAATCTAATTTTATTCTCCCCACATTCCCATTAACTGCCCAGCACACAGGAGGAACTCAATGGATTATGCAGCATCAATGGAGGGAAATGGGCAATCGATGTTTTGGACAAGACCCTTCACCTGGACTGGATAGAAAGAAGGAAGATGACCTGTATAGAAAGGTGGGTGGAAAGGAGAAGCAAGAACAATTTATTTGTTGTCTTCTCAGTAAAAAAAATGGTACATAACATCCAATGGCTAGTTTCAATAGACTTGAAGTACCAATAAATGTTACTTTGTTTGATAATGTATTTTATGAGGGACAATGCCTTGTTAGTTTCCAAACCAAATCAATTAATTGGCCTCCCACTTAAAGACATGTTAGATGTAAATAGCTTTTTTTTCTGAAGACTGGTTATCTTTTGAATTAACCCTATTCCATGTTCGCATTTCTATAACTAATTTCTTCTGTCCTGAAAAGTTACTTTAAACATTTATGGGGGAATTGTGTAAACTCAGATGTCCATGAGGCATGTCTTCAGTAACCGGGGGAGCTCCGTCCGATGCACTAATGGCTGAGTGGCATACTCTTCTCTCAAAATCCCGTTAGAATGAAGTCCAGGAATGGATTTCTACTCTTTTTAGAGAAGAGGCCAAGAATGAAAGTGGTTTGAAAAATGTCTGGAAAGCTCCCCCTGATCCTTTGCATCAACTGAAAACAACTGAAAACAATCCAGGGATCCTAACAGGCTCATTAATTTGAATGTTGCAGTGCACAAAATGCTTCATAATGTTCATATCTGATCGGTCAGTGCCTACTTCTCAGAAGTAAACTGTGCAAAGTTCAACTTAACCAAGAGAAGATCGCCCTAGTGATTATTTCTGGGTTAAGTACTGCCTGTTAGGAAAGTGGACTGGATGCTTGACGTACCTTTCAGCTTTCATCAATTTTAAAACAACATACATTTTAACCATTAGTGATATAACCAGGAGCTTAGAGTGTAATCTTCAACCAGTGTTGGGCCATCTGAAGGAGGACATCAGGCTATATTAGTTGAAGTGGTGATTTGTTTCCATTGAGAGACCTGACAGGTCAGCTTCAGAACTGGAGCAAGCCTGCCTAAACAACCTTTCAAGGTCCTCGGAAAATGCTAAACAAGGTTTGAGTGCTTTTAGCTGCTGACATGCTCAGTTAGCGGATGCCTCATTGGTAACACCACTGGTTGCATTTATCAGCAATCTTTCTATGTGGGGTGTAGCAATGGCTGCAAAAAAACCTGCAGATACCATATCAGTAGCTTTGCAGCATTAAAAATTTTATTTCCTATAAATGAGAATGTATATTAACAGTGCGTGCATGCTCCCAATCATTTCTAAGAAGAAAAGTATCACATAAATTGAAAGTCACAACTATTGCTTATGATTCGGACTGAAGAGACTTGGGAGTCCTCATACCAGATTCCTTAAAGGTTAACTTCCAGGCTGAGTCAGTGGTAAGGAATTCGAATGCAACGTTAGCATTCATTTCGAGAGGACTAGAATATAAGATCAAGTGATGCTGAGGCTTTATAAAGCATTGGTCAAACTGCTGTTGGAGTATTGTGAACTGTTTTGTGTTCCTTATCTATGAAAGGATGTGCTGGCATTGGAGAAGGTTCAGAGGAGGTTCACAAGAATGATTCCAGGAATGAAAGGGTTAATGTATGAGGAGCTTTGGACCTGTACTCGCTGGAGTTGAGAAGAATGGAGGGGGGATCTTAATGAAACTATCAAATATTGAAAGGCCTAGATAGAATGGGTGTAGAGTGGATGTTTCCTAAAGTGGGGGAGTCTAGAAACAGAGGGCACAGCCTCAGAATAATGGGACACACATTTAGAACAGAGCCAAAAATAAATTTCGTTAGCCAGATTGTGGTGAATCTGTGGAATTCACTGCCATGGATGACTGTGGAGGCCAAGTTATTGAGTATATTAAAGCGGGGGTCAAGAGGTTCTTGGTTAGTCAGGGCCTGAAAGGTTACAGAGATAAAGCAGGATTGAGAGGGATAATAAATCAGCCAAGATGGAATAGTGGAGCACACTCAATGGACTGAGTAGCCTAATTCTGCTTCTATGTCATATGGTTTTAATAGTGCCACAATTAATTGTGCACGCATATGGGCATTAATGTCCAAGCAATACACTTAAGTGTTTCCTCTATGGCTGCTGAAAATTTTACACTTTCTCCTGTGTCTACACAAAAGGAGTTGATGTCTAGAAGAAACCTTGCTCTCGACATGCTAGCCTCCAGTTACTTCTCAAAGACAACTGCAGGGGTAGCCGGAGATGGCTGGCTGGGGGACACTGGTGAGGGTTCTTTCTGGGAGGAGGTAAATAGGAGACCTCATGATCTGAACACGAATGTCCTGAACTCACACACTTCTTAGCAAATGCAATAAACAACATGCACCGACCTGCTGGTCTTCAAGCCTGCTCCACCATTATTTCAACCCTCATGCCCAGAGCTCAGACTTGGGCAGACCTTAAGTCCTTATTCTCTTGCAAATCCCAAGATTAGCCAGCCAACTGACTGAAAAAGGCAGTCCATGCAGCTCTTGGGAATTGATAGGGTAGAATCATAAAAACAGAGAGACATGCAGACAGTCCAAGCCAACCATCCAGCAGCATGTCTAGCACACCCCTTCCCGAAGTCAATGATCAGCTCTTTTGTCTTGCTAACTTTAAGGGAATGGTTGTTTTCATTGATACCAGGTCAGTATTGGCTCCCTGTCTCCTTCCTGTATTCAAACACATTTTTGTTGGAGATCTGACTCACTGCAGTGGTGTCACCTGCAAACTTGTAGATGGGACTAGAGCAGAATTTGGGTACACAGTTGTGAGTGCAGAGGGAGTAGAGTAGGGAGTTAAGGACGATTCCTCGTGGGGCACCAGTGTTGAGAATAGTCATGTCAGAGGTGCTGCTGCCTGTCCTTACTGATTGCAGTCTGTCAGTCAGGAACAGACAGGGTATTTGAAGAGGGAGAGTAGATTAAGGAGGACATTTGAAATCCTGAGGTTTAGGCAGCATGATGGACATGAATCACAATAACAAGAACATTAAGAATGTACAAGAGATTGCAGTTGGATGAAACAATGTGAGACGTAGAGCTGTAGTGTGATTCAGCATTGAAATAGACCCTCCAGCCCACTGATTTGCACCAACCATCAATGCCCTTTTTTTGCATACAGCCTACATTAAACCAATTTTTTTCTTCTCCCCACATTCCATTCAGCTCTTCTCAAACTCTATCACTTAGAGAAGTACAGCACAGAAACAAGCCCTTTGGCCCATCTAGTCCATGCTGAAATTATTTAAGCTGCCTACCCCCATTAACCTGCACTGGGACCACACCCCAACCATCCATATACCTATCCAAGCTTCTCTTAAATGTTTAAGTTGAGCTCATTCTACACTCTGAGTGAAGATGTTTTAGGAACAGTTTCTTTCCCTCTGCACATTAGTTTTCTCTTACCTACACTTTAGAGGCAATTTACGATGGCCAGTTAACCTACTCACCTGGATGGCTTTGGGATGTGGGAAAAAAATCAGGGCACTTAAGGAAATCCACATGGTCACAGGGAGAATGCACAGACTTCAAGCAGGTAGCACCTAAGGTCAGGATTGAACCCACTTCTCTTACCCTGTGAGGCAGTGGCTTTAGTGGTGGAAAGAATTAAAATTGTTGATGAGAATTCAACTTGAAAGCATGTTGGCTGGGAACCAATGTAGATTGATTGGTGCATATACTGGCCCAAGCCAGGGTAACTCACAGCCCATGACTAATCTTAAATCTTAGAGATTTTCTTTTTAATACTCCTTGCTGTAATGGTGCTGTGATAAATTTGCTTGTATTGCAGTAACTCCATATATTATCCCACACTGCCTCTACTACATGACGCCATACTTAAATCACGCCACAAAGTGTGGTGACAATGCAGATTGTGCGTTGGCTCAATGTGAAAACTGTTTCAAGTCAACAGATATGTCTAAACCACTATACTCAGTGACACTGCTGAATAAACACAAACTTCAGATGATTTGCAAATGGTGTGAGGTTCCCCTAAAGGGGAAAATATTTATCTGATTTATGAAACATACAGTAGTGAAAAACTGAAATTGAAAATGAAAATAAAGCTACAAGGGATAAATAAAACATTAAAATTGCAGAATCAAGGGATTCCTTTGTTTTTATTTAAATTATCCAGTTTTGATTTATTGGAAAATAAAGGCTGGATAAGAGAGTTCCCTTTGAAAGTTAGTTCCCTTTGAAAGTTCTTCTGGCACCAGATAACCATTGTGTTTGCACTATTTTATAGAAAAGGATAGCGTAAAGACCTATAAATCATGAAGAGCATTATGGTTTCGGAATGCCGAAGGAGACAGTGTAATAAAATTAGACAGAGATTCACAATCTTTCTCTGTCTCAATGATGATGATAGAACAACATATGTTTGAAACTCCTAATTTTCAATTGTGTTCTTCAATCAAAGGTAAGTCAATATTGCATTTGGTTACATCCAGGCCACAAAGTGAGTCTGTTTGGCTCACACATATTCTTTCTGAGAACCTGGAACACTCCCACCTCTCTCTCTTCCTTCCACTTCTCTCTCCATCCCTCCCACCACCCCCACCCACATGAGGACATTCCCATGATGGGCCTTGTGGTCCATCACAGACCATGGACACACTTGGGCTAGGGAAGTAAGACTAAGGGATAAGATATCAGACACCCAGGGATCATATCAGATCTAGTCTGATCTTCTGGGCTAGAGTTCAGACCCGGGTCGGTATACAGCTTTGGATGCAGGTGCCACCATAGGTGATTATAAAATGGTTACAGCACGAGTGAGCACAGACCTACCATTGTGTGACACTGGTTACAGGGTTAGCGGGCACAGGTCTGTCAATGTATAACACCGGGATGGTGCAGACCTGTCACTACATAACTCACGTACAGCACAGTTAGATACAAGTTTATCCATCACTGCATAATGCTGGTGTACAAAAGTGACAGATTCTGTTTTCAAGGGTAAACTTTATTCATAACAACATGCAAAAACTGCAACACGTTATATTTATAGTGTTGCCCAGCCTGTACATTCATAGGGTAGTCAAATCCATTATTTGTAGTGTCATGAGGTCAGTACATTCCATGTACAATGCACCATTGACTCCCATGTGATCTCTATGAACAATGTGCCCTTCACATGTTTGCAAATCTGTTCCACAGGACCCAACTCTCAGTGTCCAGTGAAGGTAGCACCTTAGATTGCAAGCCATCCCTGAATTGACTGTGCTAAGCTTCTGTACATCCCTGAATCTGTGATGAAGTTCAGTGGCCGATTTACCTACCAACCTGTGCATCTTTGAGGTATGGGAGGAAACTGGAGCACCTGGAAGGAACCCCACACATTTGCAGAGAGAACGTGCAATTCCCATTGACAGACAGCATCTGTAAGTTTCGCACTGTGAGACAGAGGCTCTACGAGCTCCATACTGAAGGTGAAGGGATGAAGCTGCTGCTGCCTCACAGAGGCCTCACCATTCTCTTTGCAGCCCCCTCATTGCCACAAATACTACCACACACTCACTTGCAGCAACTCATGGGGTGACTGGGGCTTGGAGGCAGCAGTTCTACTAGCTGCTCCAATGTGCATCTTTTTGTTTAACATTCTACCTTTACCCAACTCTCTCCTGATCTCTTAATAATTTTGCCCCACATCCCTTAGCACTTCTATTTAATAAAGATCTCAGATTCAAAATTAACACATCTCATGGAAGTATTTCTTAACTTCACTCCTGAAATGCTTGATCCAATTTTCGGAGCAAATTCCAAATTTCAAAGAATACAATCTTAATTTGTATGACCTCTATTCACAACTCTCCATACAAAGTACTTCTTCCAAAAACCAGTCCATCATTCCAAGACATGGTGCCCAGAAATACTAACCACCACTCATACAGCTGTAGTATACCTCATTCCCTCTCCAGCCATCATTTCATTCACTTATAGATTATTTTCTCTCCCATTCCATGGGATTTTAAATAACTGTCTGATGGGCATCCACATCTCTTTATAGTCCTGCTGATTGCAGGTTTCCATAGAAACACAAAATAGAAGGAAGAACTGGCGATTCAATCCTTTCGATTTGCTTTGCCGTTGAATTTGATCATCACTTCAGCACCCTGTTCCTGTCTCCCCCCATTGTCCTCTGTCTCTTTGATCTTAATAAATACATCTACCTTCTACTGAGTTACATTTGCAAAATATATTAAGGAAGTTACGGGGAGATTTGGTGTAGTGGTAATTACCACTGGATCAGTAATCCAGAAGACCCACTTATACACTGGGGACATCATGGCAGATGGTGAATTTGAATTCAATAAAAATATCTGATGACCATAAAACCATGTCGATTGTTGTAAAAGCTCTGGTTCATGAATGTCCTTTAGGGGAGGAATCCTGCCGTCCTCACCTGGTCTGGCCGATATGTGACTCCAGACCCGCAGTTTTTGTGGTTGACTCTTAAACGCCCTCTGAAATGTCCTAGTAAGGCATTCAGTTGTATCCAACCACTAAAAAGAAAATGATAAGGAATGAACCCGGATGGACGACCCAGCATCAACCTGGTCACTGGGAACAGCAATGGCAAAACCAGCCCTGTCAACCCTGCAAAGTCCTCCTTACTAACATCTGGGGACTCGTAGCAAAGGTGGGAGAGCTGTCTCACAGAATAGTCAAGCAACAGCCTGACTTAGTTGTGCTGAAAGATCAGACCTTACAGATAACATTCCAGACGTCCATTCCTGGGTAGTACCATCTCACCGGCAGGACACACCTAGCAGAGGAGGTGGCACAGTGGTAGACAGTAGAGAGTGAGTTGCCCTGACAACTCTCAACATTGACTCTGGACCCCGTGAAGTCTCATGGCACCAGGTTAAATACGGGCAAGGAAACCTTCTGCTGATTACCATGTACCATCCTCCCTCAGCTTATGAATCAGTACTTCTCCATATTGAGCAGCAGTTGGAGGAGGCATTGAGGGTGGCAGGGGCACAGAATGTACTCTGGGTGAGGGAAGAGCACAGAGCCTCATTCTCATCAATCTACCTGCCACGGAAGCATCTGTCCATGACAGCACTGGTAGAAGTGACCACCGCTCAGTACTTGAGGAGACTAAATCCCGTCTCCACATTGTAGAAACCCTCCACTATGTTGAGTGGCTCTATCACCGGGCTAGGTGGGACAGACTTTGAACAGATTTAGCAGCCCAAGACTGGGCATCAATGAGGCACTGTGGGCCATCATCAGCAGCAGGATTGTACTCAACTACAATCCGTAACCTCATGGCCCAGCATATCTCCCACTCTGACATTACCACAGGCCAAGGGGTCAACCCTGGTTCAATGAAGAGTGCAGGAGGGCATGCTAACAACAATACCAGGCATACCTCAATGTGAGGCGTCACCCTGGTGAAGCCGCAATACAGGACTACTTACACGACAAACACCATAATCTGCAAGTAATGGACAGAGCTAAGTGGTCCCACAACCAGCGGATCAGATCTAAGCTCTGTAGTCCTGCCACATCCATCTGTGAATGGTGGTGGACAATCAAACAACACACTGGAGGAGGAGGCTCCACAAATATCCCCATCCTCAATGATAGAGGAGCCCAGCATACCTGTGCGATAGATAAGTCTTAGACGTTTGCAACAATATTCAGTCAGAAGTGCCGAGTAGATGCTCCAGCTCAGCCTCCAGAAGTCCCCAGCATCCCAGACGTCAGTGTGCAGCCAGTCCGATTCACTCCATGTGATATCAAGAAACGGCTGAAAGCACTAGATACTGCAAAGGCTATGGGTCCAGGCAAAATCCTGGCAATAGTCCTGAACACTTGTGCTCCAGAACTTGCCGGGCCACTAGCCAAGCTGTTCCAGTACAGCTACAACACCAGCATCTACCCAGCATTGTGGAAAATTGCCCAGGTATGTCCTATAAACAATAAACAGGACAAGTCCGACCCAGCCAATTACCGCCCTGTCAGCCTACTCTCAATCATCAGCAAAGTAATGGAAGGGGTCATGAACAGTGCTATCATGTGGCACCCACTCGACAATAACCTGCTTATGGATGCCCAGTTTGAATTTTGTCAAGGCCACTCAGTTCCTGACCTCATCACCCTCTTGATCCGAACATGGTCTAGCCATGGTCTCGTGGCTACCAGAGCAGGTCAAAGCCTAGGAATCTTGCGCTGTGTAACTCACCTCTTGACTCCCCAAAGCCTGTCCACCATCTACAAGGCTCAAGTCAAGAGTGTAATAGAATAACTCTCCATTCGCCAGGATGAGTGCTGCTCCAGCAACTCTCAAGAAGCTTGACACCATCCAGGACAAGGCAGCCCACTTGACCGGTACCCTTCCACAAGCGTCCAATCTCCCCACCATCGACGAACAGTTGCAGCAGTGTGTACTATCTACAACAGGCACTGCAACAACACACCAACGTTTCTAAGGCAGCACCTTCCAGATCCATGATCATTACCATCTAGAAGCATGTGAACAGCAGTTATCTGGGAACACCACCACTTGGAAATCCCCCTCCAAGTCACTCACCATCCTGACTTGGAAACATATCGCTGTTCCTTCATTGTCGCTGGGTCAAAATCATGCAATTTCCTCCATAACAGCACTGTGGGTGTACCTACACCTCAGGGACTGCAATGGTTCAAGAAGGCACTGCACTTCTCAAGGGCAACTAGGGATGGGCAATAAACACTGACTCAGGTGGTGACACCTGTGTCTTGTAAATGAATAAAAAATATTCCACAGGGTATCCACTCCTTAGGGCTCCCAATGTTGTAGTTTACTTAATGGTATGAATATCGATCTTTCCAAGTTAGGGACACCTACTCCCCCTCTGTCACTTCCCCATCCCACAAGCCCACCTAAATTCTCTCTCCCTTGTCCACCATTTCCAACCCTGCCCTCTGTTCGTTGCCTAGACTCATCACTCTGCCCACCTGCCATCACTCACATACCTCTCTACCTGTGTTTTTTTTTTCCCTTGGTTCACCTGTTCTATCCACCCTCCCATCTAATTCCATCTTTCCATTATCTCTCCCTTATTCAATTTCCACCTTCAGCACCTCTCTCTCACTTTTACATACTGGCCACCTTCCCTCTACACTCTCAGTCCTTATCTAGGGTTTCGACACAAAGCCTTGACCTTCCCTTTGCTTCGACAGATGCTGAGTTCTTCTGGGAGTTTACTGTGTCTTTGTTCTATATTTCAGCACCTGCAGTTGCCTGTTTCTTATTCTGCTTTCGCCCTTTACAACACTAGTGTTTAGGGCAGCAATGAAGGTTCTTCATCTCCTGAACTGTTCACAGCTTACTTCATCATGTCAGTAGCTTCCTCTCACTTTACCATCAGTCACGCAAATCCCGGGTGGAGACTTAGGAATACCTTTGCACTGAGGTGTAGAAGGATTCTTCATTGCTGTTTCTGTAAATTTTGTTTGACCAGTCAGGGTTGTTGGTCCTGAGCTGAAACCCTGAACCTGGAGGATTAGTGGACCACTCTTAGTCTGGCTCCTACCCCTTGACCTGTTTGGCATGGGTGACCCTATCAAGAGCCAAAGCATAAAGCCCTGACTCCAGCCAGCACAGTTTTCTGGTTCGTTGATGCATGCAAGCCTCCAAACCACAACAAGGTTGTGGTCCTCCTGAAGGGCAGTTGCCTGTGTCTCCACTCATTCCTCGTGCATCTTCCCTGCAAATCCAGAAAACAGTCTGGTAAATGTTCATTGCATTCCCTCCATGACAAAAGTATATTTTTCCTTTGATGAGGAGACTAATGTTGCACACAATTCTGCAAACGGGGTCTTACCAAGACCATACACGGCTACAGCAGGATGTCCTTGCACTGAAGACCAATGTACCTTTTTAGAAAATGCACTGACTTTGCTGTTTTATACTTGCTTAAATTGAAATTGATTAGTCATAGTTTTTTCTCATTTGCATCTATGTTATCTTTTCAGTTTAATTCTTCCATCTTCACTGCTTCTAATGCAGTGCATTAAAGATTATCATTATTTCCATCTGGGAATGAAACACTACTGAATCTAGAGTGTGCTGATTAGCTCTATAAACATTTTAAACTAAAGGCTATTAAAAGTCACTATCAAGGCTTCTGCAGTTTGCTCAAATATTCCTTGGTTAGATTAATTTTACATTAAGGGAATACATAAAACTGAGCTTTCTCCCAAACCAAAGTAACATGTGCAGAGGATATTATTCTGTTCTCCCATGTGTTCATTTCTTTGCTACTGATTCAACTCTCAAAGTTTCAAGCTCTGCCTCCTTTTTATCAAGAGATTGCAATGAGTCACATTTATATACAGGATACCTTAGCTCGCACTGTCACACCTAAAGTGCCTCAAGAATAAGTACAGACAGATTTTTTCTCTAATTAATGGCAAAAGTCCATTTACAAAAGACATTCACGTGTTTCTGTTTGCAAGTCATGAATTATCAAGGAAGATCAATTGTTCATGTTTTATTAAGTGATCTCTTGCAGAATCTTCTAATATGAATCCATGTTTTATTTAGTCTAGTGTACTAATTTTTGGATTTGCTGCAAAGAGATTACAAAGGGTGCCTAATGTGGAACATGATCAGCATAGTTTCCATCACCTGTAGATATATTTTCTTATTAACATTCTAGGCAGCAATATTAGCACACACTAAAGATTTATGCCACTAATATCTTTGAGTTTACAGAGATGAGTGAAGTTGAGAAGTTGAAGAATCATATGGACACCAATGAAACAATTGCCAACATTGCACCTGCACAGTATACTGGGATAGTATTACCAGTTGAATATTGGAAAGACTCAAGGATGCGACCAAAGTCTCCTTGATAAAATGAGCTATTCTTATTGACTCCTGGAAATCCCTGGGCTATGATCACTCAGAATGGAGTAGGAGCATTCGGGGATGACATTGGAACTATCCATACATGGTGCCCTGCATAAGTGGTGAAGGGGTGCATCATCTCACCTATTCTATACCTGCCTGTCAAGTCTGGAAGACTCTGCAGTTCCTACACTAGCCTGATCAATTACTTCAAATACGATAGAACTGGAGTTAAAACAATTCATCCTCAACCCTATGGTTTTCACAAGAAAACAGGGAGGAGTAGGCCGCGTGGCCCCTCAAGCCTCTATTGTTATTCAATATAACTGAGGCTGCTCTGTAGTGGGCCTCAACTTCTATGTGATTTCCACATAGCCTTCAATTCCCTGGTCCTTCAAAACTGCACTCACCTCCCTAGTCATCACCCCAAGGGACAAGAAGTGCCTATGCCCCTCAGTTTTAAATGACCACCACTTACTTTGTAGCTATGTATAACCTCTTTGTTTGGGGCTCTTGCTCTTAAAATTATAGAGTTACAATGTACAGCACAAAAGTATCTTGTGGAAGCATCTTACCATTTACCCTATCAAGTCCCCGTAAGATCTTATGTTCCACGTTATGCATCCTTTGTAACCTCTTTAAAGTAAATTCAAAAATAAGTCAATAAACAAAATAAAACTTGTAATATCAAATATCACTTAATAAAACATGAACATCTTCAACAAGATTATCCCTCATTTTCCTGAACTCCAAAGAATATAGATCTAATTATTTTTTTACTCATTCCTCACCACAGGAAATCGACCATTGGATGCCTTCTGGGCTGCCTTCAATGCTAACAGAAAAGAAGAACAAAATTGCACAAGGTGGTGCATGTGTGGCATCACCATTGCCCTTTGCAATTGTGAAAATATTCCCCTTTTAATAAACTCCAGCCCCCTTGCAATAAAGGCCAATATGCCTTTTATGATGAGGACAGTATGTTTAAGGCCATATGACACATTAAGAAGGAACTATCAGTATGTGGATTGATACAGCAGCAGTATTAACTGGGACAAAATCAGAAGTACTTGAACCACAATCCTTCAAGAATACGAAGAACAATTGGGCATTCACCCAGATCAGCCTCTCCAAAACACCGGGGAAAGGTCAACATGTTAATGTGGATTGTGATTGGTTAAATTTTGCATTTGACTAAGTTTCATCTGGAAATCCACAAGTTGATTGGGTGGTTGGGAAGGTGTGTTAGCATTCATTGACTGGGGGATTGAGTTCAAGCATTGCAAGGTAAGGTTGCAGCTCTGTAAACTCTGGTTAGACCACTCTTGGAATATTGTGTTCGGTCCTGGTCACGTCATTATAGGAAGGATGTGGAAGCTTTAGAGTGGGTGCAGAGGAGATTTATCGGGATGCTGCCTGGGTTGGAGAGCAGGTGTTTGAGGATATGATGAGTGAGCTAAGGCTTTTCTCTTCAAAGGTTCAAAGGTTCTCTTTGGAGTGAAGGAGGGTGACAGAGGTGTGCAAGATGACAAGAAGCAGAGATCTAGTGGTTAGGCAGAGACATTTTCCCAGGACACAAAATGGCTAATACAAGGAACCATCTTTTGTGGTATTAGGAGCAAAGTGGAAAGGGAATTGACAGATGCAAGTTTTTCACACAGACAGTGTTAGGGTACATGGAATGTGCTGCCTGGGGTAGTGGTAGAGGCAGATACATTTAGGATATTTCATATACCCTTAGTTGGGCACATGGATGACAGAAAATTAGAGGGCTATATGGGAGGGTAGGGTTAGATGAATCTCAGAGTAGGTTAAAAAGTTAGCACATCATGGGCCGAAGGGCTTGTACTTTGCTGTTCTGTTCTATATTCAATAATGGTAGTCCAAATAAAAGTGATTTTGGATCACAGAGCATTTAAAACAAAATACAGTACTGCCATGTAATTTATTCTCTGAACCAAAGAGTTCACTACCAGTATGCTTCATATTCCTTACTAAGAGAGTTAGCCTTTTCCCACAGTAACATTCTGAAATCCTTATAAATACTTCTCTATAAAATGTGAAAGTTGAAATAGAATTTTCAGGATACAATAAATAAAGATTCAGGATATTTTATTTACTTTTGAATGTAATGATTAATCAGCTAACATTGACAGTTTGGAAAATTTAATGACATTACAGGAACAGCTCACATATTTATTTAACAGGAGGTTTAATCCATCTATTTTGAAAGTTATCTCTGTTTTGAAAGGAACTATGGAATTGTGGATAAATCTCCAAAATTAGTTTTACGGTGTCATTTTTGATCACATTGTAATCTGGATGCAGTTTGGAATTCTCTCCATGTTAGGATTCCACAATGTATATTTTTCTTTTATGCTTAGTCTTTCCATAGGCACTGATCATCCTGATTTCCATTTTATCCCAAACACCACTGAAAACCTTCCTCCTGATTCATCATCATTTCAGCACCATTTATGCCATCAAACGTTGACAATTCCATGGCCTTAATCTTTCACAAAATAGTTTTATTCGGAGGTGATAAGAGTTCAATGATCTGGAGGTGCTAAGAGAGCTTAAGGTTAAGGAACCCTTAGGGAACAGTGATCACAATATGATTGAATTCATGTTGAAATTTGAGAGGGAAAAAATGAAATCTAATGTGTCGGTATTTCAGTGGAATAAAGGAAATTACAATGGTATGACAGTGAAACTGGCTGAATTTGACTGGAAAGGGACATTTTACAGGAAAGACAGCAGAGCAGCAATGGCTGGAATTTCTGCAAAAAATGAGGGAAGTGCAAGACAAATATATTCTAAATAAGAAGAAATTTTCAAAGGGAAGAAGGACACTACCGTGGCTGACAAGTGAAGTCGGAGCCAAAGTAAAAGCAAAGGAGAGGGCATACAAGGAAGCCAGAGCTAGTGGGAAGATAGAGGATTGGGAAGCTTTTAAAAACTTGCAGAAGGAAACTAAGAAGGTCATTCAGAAGGAAAAGATGAATTATGAGTGGAAGCCGGTGACTAATATCAAAGAAGATACTAAAAGCTTTATTAAGTATATAAAGGGTAAAAGAGAGTCGAAGGTAGATATAGGACCAATACAAAATGATGCTGGAGAATTTGTAATGAGAAATGCAAAGATGGCAGAGGAACTGAATGCATATTTTGCATCGGTCTTCACAGTGGAAGACATCTGCAGTATACCGGACATTCAAGAGTGTCAGGGAAGTGAAGTATGTGCAGTGAAAATTATGAGTGAGAAGGTGCTCAGGAAGCTTAATGATCTGAGGGCGGATAAATCTTCTGGACCTGATGGAATGCACCCTCGGGTTCTGAAGGAACTAGCTAGAGAGACTGTGGAAGCATTAACGATGATCTTTCAAGAATCGATAGGTTCTGGCATTGTACCGGATGACTTGAAAATTGCAAATGTTTCTCTGCTATTTAAGAAGGGTAGGAGGCAGCAGAAAGGAAACTATAGACCTGTTTGACAGCAGTGGTTGGGAAGTTGTTGGAATCGATTGTTAGGGATGAGATTATGGAGTACCTGGAGGCACATGACAAGATAGGTTAAAGCCAGCATGGTTTCCTGAAAGGAAAAATCCTGCCTGACAAACATACTGCAATTCTTTGAGGAAATTACAAGCAGGGTAGACAAAGGAGATGCGGTAGACATGGTGTACCTGGATTTTCAGAAGGTCTTTGACAAGGTGCTGCACATGAGGCTGCTTAGCAAGATAAGAGTCCATGGAATTACAGGGAAGTTACTAGTATGGGTGGAGCATTGGCTGTTCGGCAGAAAACAGAGAGTGGAAATAAAGGGATCCTATTCTGGCTGGCTGCCAGTTACCAGTGGAGTTCCACAGGGGTCGGTGTTGGGACCGCTGTTTTTTACAATGTATGTCAATGACTTGGACTATGGGATTAATGGATTTGTGGCTAAATTTGCCGATGATACAGAGACAGGTGGAGGAGTGGGTAGTGTTGAGGAAACAGAGAGCCTGCAGAGAGACTTTGATAGTTTAGGAGAATGGACAAAGAAGTGGCAAATGAAATACAAAGTGGTAGAGTGTATGGTCACAGGCAGACTATTATTTAGATGGGGAGAGAATTCAAAATGCAGAGATGCAAATGGACTTGGGAGTCCTTGTGCAAGATACCCTAAAGGTTAACCTGCAGGTTGAGTTGGTTGTGAAGAAGGCGAATTAAATGTTGGCATTCATTTCTAGAGGTATAGAATATAAGAGCAGGGATGTGATGTTGAGGCTCTACATGGTACTCATGGGACTGCACTCGGAGTATTGTGTGCAGTTTTGGGCACGTTATTTTGGAAAGGATTTTCTGACATTGGAGAGGGTTCAGAGAAGATTCACGAGATGATTCCAGGAATGAAAGGGTTACCGTATGAGGAACATCTGGTAGCTCTTGGGCTGTATTCCCTGTAGTTCAGGAGAATGAGGGCGGATCTCATAGAAACATTCCAAATGTTAAAAGGCCTGAACAGATTAGATATGGCAAAGTTATTTCCCATAGTAGGGGATTCTAGGAAAAGAGAGCACAACTTCAGGTTTGAAGGATATCCATTTAGAACTGCGATGCGGAGAAATTACTTTAGTCGGAGAGTGGTAAATCTGTGGAATTTGATGCCACGAGTAGCTGTGGAGGCCAAGTCACTGGGTGCATTTAAGGCAGAGATAGATAGGTTCTTGACTAGCCAGGGCATCAAAAGGTATTGGGTGAAAGCAGGGGAGTGGGGATGACTGGAAGAATTGGATCAGCCCATGGTTGAATGGCGGAGCAGACTCAATGGGCCAAATATCCTACTTCTGCTCCTATATCTTATGGTCTTATAGTTTTATTTCACTTCAGACTTGGATCAAAATATGCAGCATTTAATTAAATCCAGCAGCAAAATGTTTTGGATGCTAGAAGCATGCAACTTCAGGACAGAAAATGAGTGGAAAGAGAATTAAGCTTTGTGTTGTGACCCTTTCATAGAACTGAAGGATGCACAGGAAGTGGGGAATGGAGGGAAGAATGAACAGGAATATCTGTCATGGAACAGAAGGCAGAAGAAACTTTGTAATAGATAGGTGATGGTGCAAAGAAAGAACAGATAAATGTAAAGAAACCAAATCCAACCCAAGAGGAATTAACTGATTACTGCAGTGCATTACCTGGAATGACTGAGCTTGTTCTTCAGAAAGCTGTAATATCCAAGTCAAAATGCAGTCTGACATCTTAAAGAAGCACCTGGATGAGTACTTGATTGCTAAAGCATTGAGCAGATTGTGGACCAAGTGCTGGTAAATGGGATTAGTATGGATGGATATCTGACATTTGGCATTGCTGTGGTGGGTAACAGAGCCTCTTTCTGCACTGTGTGACTGTGATCTCATGCCCTGACTTTCAATTTCTATAATTTCCATTGTCCAAGTCACTAAACCCTCTTTCAAGTTGGAACAAGATTTTTTTTTCATTTTAGTCCTTTACATTCACTACTCATAAGGTGTGCTCCTGGGAGATCAAATAACAATTGGATGAACACTTTGCAGCATTTAAAACTGATGGGAACCTTTAATCAGTTTACTGCTTGTCTTCATGAACTAGAGTAAATGAAATACAGTGGAATACCGTTGGCAAAAACAGTCAGGGGAAAAAAAGAGCCCTTTTCAGTAACTATATTCAGTTATAGGTGCTGTAATTTATTACACTTCGATCTTCTTTAATGTAATGAGATAAATTAAGAGACATAATTAATTATAATTCCCCATCTCTTTCCCCAGTATACTATTAAGTGGCATATGTTGGTGTAATTATTTACAGGTTGCTTTGATTATAACTGTGACAAACTGATGAAGTTGATAGCCGAGAATTTGCATAAGCCTGGCTTCGCTGATCGGGAATATTTGGCCTGGGACAACAGCAGTGAATTGGGGATGAATTTGTAACAGCAGTTGTCATGGACCACCATTAATGCAATGGTTACAAATGGTGCTGGGGCATCTGCATCGAAGTCAGAGTTTATTGCCATATGCAGAAGCATATACATAGGTGCAATAATAAACGTGGAGCCCCATCATAGGCACATGGCATCAGATGGGCCACATTCAGTGCATAAACTTCACAAAAAAAATCACAATTGGAGCAGAGAGAAAAAAATAAAGTCCATTGTGTTTCAAAGTGGTCGTGGCGTTGCTGTACTGAGGTAGAAATTAAGTTTCTGCAGGTTGGCTCAGGAACAGAATGATTGAAGGGAAGGAGCTATTCTTGAACCGAGTGATGTGGGGCTCCAGGTTTCTGTATCTCCTGCCCCAATGGTAGCTACAAGAAGATAGCATGGCCCAGATGGTGTGGATCTTTGATGCTGCCTTCTTGAGGCAGAGCCTCCTGTAGATACTACTTACAGTAGGGAGGGATTTGCCAGTGATGTATTGGTCTGAGTCTACTACTCTCCGAAACTTCTAATGTTCTTGCATTGCTGTGCCAGACCATGGTGCACCCAGTCAGGGTGCTTTCTACAGAACTTCCGTAGACATTTATTGAAATGTTCAGTAACAAGTTGAATCTCCATAACCTTCTAAGGAAGTAAAGATGCTGACAGGCCTTCCTAGTGATTGCGCTGATGCGCTGGGCCCAGAGTATGCTAACACCCAGGCATGTGTAGTATCTGTATACATTCTGCCTGCTGTTTTCTGACACGTTGCAAATGAGAATTCACCATTTACTTGATCTTCACTGGAATTTGCTACAGCTTGATCATAACTCTAATTCTTCAAGTGTACTTTCTTTTCCATGAAGTGAGTAAATAGATGCTTGATATAGATAGTAAGAACATAAAGGCAGACCCAACCAAGTAGAATTCTATTATAATGATAAATAGGGTGGATTAGTATCAACTGTTTATAAGAGTACTTAGACAGAATTAACATGAATACCACAAACATTACCATAATTGTGAATCGCTATTAGGATAAATTTTGTTGTCACTGGTGATCAGGCAATGAAAGGTAATTTGTAATTTACAATCAGTGAAAGTGCACTTGGTTTCAGCACTTGGTTTCTAAGGAGCGCGTGAATTTTATCAACTACATTGGTGATGGACACTGTGATGGAGACTCAGGTGCTGAAGGTTTTACAGTCACTCTATCTGCTCTGGGAATGCAGCTCTATTGATATGAAGTGTTTGCAGTGGTAGATAATATCTCTGCTTTGCTGCCTTACCATTTTAACCTGGGCATTCTGTCATGATTAAAATCCAGCAGCGTATTTTTCTCCTGTTTAAATTGAGTCTTTCAAAATTCAATTTTTTTCTCATTACATGAGAATGTAAGATCATAGGGTAACAGTACAGGGCAGGCCACTCAGCCCATTGTCTCTGCTCTCCCAATCAATAAGATCATGGCTAATCTTTCACCTCAGCAGCACTTTCTTGCACCAAGCCTATGTCCCTTATTTTCTTCATATCAAAGAATCCACCTGTCACTGTCTTGAATATCATCAGCACCTGAGTCTCCATGGTCCTTCTGGGGTGAGAATTACAAAGAGTTATGTCCCTTTCTGTGAAGAACTTCCTTCTTGTCATTTTCCTCAATAGCCAGCTCTTTATTTTGAGATTGTGCCCACTGGAAGTAGATACCCAGCCTAGAGAAACATCATCCTTGCATCTACCTCATCCCATCAAGGTCCTGTACTTTTTATTAAACTGTAGAAGGTTACAACCTAACAAGGATTTTGGCCACAAACATTGACTTCTTCCCAGATGCTGCCTGGCCACTGAGTTCCTCCAGTATTTTGTGTGTGTTGGTTGGAAGGCCACAACCTAATCAGCTTCACCTCTTCCCTCATTGTACAAACTTTCCCATTTCAGAACTCAATCTGCTATTACTGTTTGCCATTGCAGACTGTTCCTCAAACCGCTATTCTGTAAACTGATTCTGGTTAATAAACTGAACGTGTACCACCTTCACTTGTACTGAATTTAGATGTTTTGACATAGTGTTGGGCTAGGCTTTGTAAAGAGATTAAATAGCATTTTCTCTAACGAGACAAAGAATGATACAGCACAAAGTGTATTACCTTTGAATGAGATATCCAATTAGTCCCACATTTCTGCACTTTTCCCATAGCCCCGCATATTTGTCTCTTTCAAGTATTTATCACTTTGAAAGCAAGCATTGAAACATTGAATTCCAACTATGTATGTACTAGGCACAGATGCAATATCTTTAGTTGAGTGTTAGTGGTCTCATTGGAAATTGGGATTAACCTGAGCTTAAGAAAAATATGATTCTTGAATGATCTAGAAAAGTAGAGATTCTAAGACTCCCAAAATCAATATTGGAAAATATTGCAGTGATCCAGGGCATTCAGGGTACATGGGGCGGCCCAGTAGCATAGGGGTTAGTGAATCGCTTCACAGTGGCAGCAATCACTTATCAGGGTTTGATTCTGTAAGGAGTTTGTACGTTCTCCCTGTGACCATGTGGGCTTTTCCTCGGCTGCTCCGGTTCCTCCCACTTTCCAAGGACGTACAGTTGGGGTTAGTGAGTTGGGGGCAAGCTATGTTGGCGCAGGAAGCATGAGGACACTTGCAGGCCACCCAGCATAATCCTCACTGATTTGACTTGATGCAAGCGACGCATTTTATTGTATGATTCCATGTTTTGATGTACTGCACATGTGACAAATAAAGCTAATCTTTCTTTCATTCTTGAATCTCTCTTTCTTCAGTTGCCTCTGAAAGATCAACATATATGAGGATTAACACTCGGGAGGCTTCAGAAATACTGCTTAAACGTAGGAGATTCTGCAGATGCTGGAAATCCATGGAAAGTTGTTGTTTCAGGCTAAGACCACCTTGTCCACATGTCACCTCCTAGTTTCTCACTTCATCCCCCACCTCTCCCATCCACCTACCTTTCCCCTCACCTGGCTGCACTTATTACCTTCCAGCTTGTACTCCTTTCCTTCCCCTACCTTCTTATTCTGCTTCTTTCCCCCTTCTTTTCCAGTCCCAATGAAGGGTCAAATCTCTATTCCTCTCTGTAGATGCTCCCTGACCTGCTGAGTCCCACTATCATTTTGTGTGCGTTACTTCAGACATACTAGCAGTATACATGTATGTTGGTGGTATTCTGCATCACACTAAAACTGTGCCATTACAGTTCACTCCATGACCAAAATTGGAAGTGAGTTGTCATGCAGGGCCAAAAATCTGCCCCACATAAACCAGTGTCATCATACTTATTTTCACCATTCTATTAATTACAAGCAGCCATCAATGGCCATCCCACAATATCCCTTTATTTGTTAATTATACTAGCACAACCTTGCAGAAAGAAAGCAGACACAAGGCTTACACTAAAAGGACTTTTTAGACCATAAGACCATTAGATATAGGAGAAGAATTAGGCCATTTGGCACATCAAATATGCTCTACTATTTCATTGTGACTGGTCCAATATCTCTCTCAGCCCCAGTTTCCTGCCTTCTCCCCATATCCCTTCATGCTCTGGCTAATCAAGAATCTATCAACCTCTGTCTTAAATTTACATAAAAAGTTGCCCTCCACAGCTGCCTACAGCAAAGAATTCTACAGATTCATTACTCTCTGGCTAAAGAAATTGCTCCTCATCTCCGTTCTAAAAGGATGCCCCTCTATTCTGAGTCAGTGTCCTCTGGTCTTAGACTCTCCCATCATAAGAAACATTCTCTCCGCATCCACTCTATCATTCAACAGGTTTCAATGAACCTATTCCAAATTCCAGTGAATACAGGCCCAGAGCCATCAGACGCTCTTTGTATGACAAGCCGTTTAATCCCGGAATCATTTTCATGAACCTCCTTTGAACCCTCTCCAGTTTCAGTACATCCTCTCTAAGATAAAGGGCCCAAAACTGCTCACAATACCCCAAGTGAGGCCTCACCAGTGTCTTATAAAGCCTCAACATTAGACCCTTGCTTGTATATCCTAGTCCTCTTGAAATGAATGCTAACATTGTGTTTGCCTTCCTTACCACAGACTCAACCTGCAAACTAACCTTCACAGAATGCTGCCCATGGACCCAACACCCTTTGTGTCTCGGTTTTTTGTATTTTCTCTCCATTTAGAAAACAAGTCAACACTTTCATTTCTTCTACCAAAGTACATGACCATACACTTCCCTACACAGTATTCCATCTGCCATTTCTGTGCCCGTTCTCCTATTCAAGTTCTTCTGTAGCCTTTCTACTTCCTCAAAACTAACTTCCCCTCCAGCTATTTTACTTTTAACCTTGCAGTCTTCACTCACCAGTGATATCATCCACTCTCAGTTTAACTATTCCAATAGTTTCCTCTCCGCACCATTCCTGGAAGATTACTTTCTCATCTCTCTATACCAGAGAATTTCTTTGTCAGTGCTCAGTGATTGGAAGGAGAGCTTTGAAGGAGTTTGTTGGCAGCTGCTAAAGAGCTATTCTCCTATTCATTGGAACATCACAAGCTTACAGTCAAGATATGATCAAGCAATTGTTCGAAATGAATTCAACTGAAAAGCTGGAGCTGCCGTAAATTATGTTCCAACATCTGTTTATCTTTTTGATGAAAACTGTAGTATTATGGAGTCATGGAGTATTGCAGCACAGACACAGGCCCTTCAGCCCATCAGTGTGGGGTTTGACCTGTACTGGATTCTTCACTGATGGAGGAATCAAGCCTGCAGCTAGTGCCTGTCAAGTGACCAGGTATAATATTGGCAGCAGCAGCACTGTGCCAGATCTTGCCTCTCTTGATGCGGTGGAACTTGGAACAGTTAGCAGTCAGAACCACCAACCAGCACTTCTTAAAGGGATCATCAAAGACATACAATGCAGGTAAAGCAAAACAAATTCAGTAGGTGAGACAGCATCTGTAGAAAGAGCAGCAGCAGTGTTAGCACTTCAGTTGCACTCAGCTTTCAGCCTTTGTTTCCTTCTCTACAGATGCTGTCTGAACTGTTGAGCTTTTTCAGCTTTTTCTGTTTTGACTTCATATTTCCAGCAGCTGCAGTGTTTTGCTTTTCCAGAAACAGGTTAACTGTAATTCATCTATGTTAATGACTGAGCAGAAGGCCAGGGTGCCACACTCACGTGTGCAGCTTGACGGCTGTACTGCCCAGTGAGAGCAAAGTGGACCATCACTATTCTGGAGCAACGAGGTCAAGTTCCAAATTATCCTTAATTTCCAATACCACGCCCCCACCTCTTTTGCCTCTCTCCCAGTTCTTTTTGAAGTATCTAAAGCCTGGCACACTCAACAGCCATTCCTGCTCCTGAGTCATCCAAGTCTCAGTAATGGCCACAACGTCACATTTCCATGTATTGATCCATGCTCTTCGTTCATCTGCCTTGTTTATGATAGCGCTTGTATGAAAATAGGCACATCTCAAACCATCAGGCTGAGTGCATCTTTGTTCTAACATCTGCCAGTCCTTCCTCACAAACTCCCTGCAACCCAGGCCACACCTGCCCCAGAAGAGGTCCCAAAGATCCAAAAATCTGAATCCCTGACCCCTGCTCCAATCCTTCAGCCACACATTTATCCTCCACCTCATTCTATTCCTATACTCACTGTCACGTGGCACAGGCAGCAATCCTGAGATTACTACCTTTGTGGTTCTGCTTCTCAGCTTCCTTCCTAACTCCTTATATTCTGCTTTCAGGATCTCCACCCTTTTTCTACCTATGACGTTGGTGTCAATATGTACCACGACCTCTGGCTGCTCACCCTCCCATTTCAGGATATTGTTGACTTGCTCAGAAACAGCACGAACCCTGGAACCTGAGAGGCAAACTACCATCCATGCTTCCTTTTCATGCCCACAGAATCACCATCTGTCCTCCTAACTATAGAGTCCCCGATTACTGCTACCATCCTCTTTCATTCCCTACTCTTCTGAGCCACAGAGCCAGATTATGACAGAGACATGGCCACTGTTGCTTCCCCCAGGTAGGTCATTCCCCCCCAACAGCACTCAAAATAAGTACTTATTGTTAAGGGGGCGTGCTCTCCACTACCTGACGCACTCCCTTCCCTCTCCTGACGATCACCCTCTTATCTGTCTCCTGTGGCCCTGGGTGACTACCTGCGTGTAGCTTCTGTCTATCATCTCCTCCCTCCCCCTAATAAGCTAAAGATCATTGAGCTGCAGTTCCAGTTCCCTAACTCGGTCTCTAAGGAGCTGCATCTCGATGCACCTGGTACAGATGTGGCCATCAGGGAGGCTGGAAGTCTCCTGGACATCCCACATCTGACACCCAGAACAGAAAACCGGCCTCGCAGTCATACCCACTATTCTTGTTAGAGGGGGATAAAGAAGTAACCTATCTCGCCTAGGCCCGTCCTCGCCGAAGCCCTGGTAAGCCAAAGTCCTACTACTCTGACTTACACTACTCTGATGACAACTCCTTCGATGACTGCTCCACTAGATAGTGTCTCTCTTTTATTTCAGAATTTTCTCAGCGTCCTTGCGCGATGATGAGCTACTGCATCTGTGCACTTCTCCCTGACCTGTGTGAAGCTCACTCTCCCTTCGAATTGATTGCTCTGGCGCTAATGCTCCGAGCTCCATGAAACGCTCCTTTTTTAAACTCTTCTCCCTGACTTGTGCGAAGCTCGATCTCTCCTCGAGTCGATTGGTCCGCTGTGAATGACATTCCAATTTCCTCCCAAAACTCAGAGGCTTGTAGATTGATAGGTTAACCAACCACTGTAAATAGTTCCAAATGTGCTTTCAGATCTGACGGGAAGTTATGGGAGTGTGGGGATTTGGGCAGCATTAATAGAAATTATACTTCATGTCCAGCCTGGTCTCTGCAAGCTAAAGAGTCTACTTCCAAACCTGCGTTCAGGCTTAGTAGCAAGGATAACCTAAAGTTCTGATCTTCCAAATTGGCTTCCGTAATCCCGCAGTATCCACTCTGTATGTGGAGCTCCCCATGGTTTTTCAGTCCAGTACAAACTTACCCTCCACAAAGTGATCCTACAATCTGCTCCAACCATACTCAGACCACTCACTGAGTCACCTTATGGAGGGAGTAGGTGAGACAATAATTATACCGTAAGAAAAAGCTGGTAATCTTCAATGGACTCTTAACAATTCATTTTGTGCCAAAGTAATTTTTTGTTTTCCCTTTGAGTCTTCTACATAACCTTCAGTACAGAGTGGTTTTGTTCAAGTAATGTTCTCTTAAAATATTCCCCTAGGAACAGAAGAAATATGGAAAATACAATCATTTGTGCCTTGCACATAATTAAAAATACATAGCCACCATTTGAAGAAAAGATGAACAACTATTGTAATCTTTCCCCAAAGTACTGAACAGGCAGACCTGTATGCATCATGATAATTCTCAGATTCTGAGGTGATGTCAATGTGTTTTAACAGATCATAATATCTTTTCTAATGCTTGTTTAACTCATTCACTCACTTCCTCTGCTGTTAGTAAAACTCTACATTAGCCAGGTGTAAAGAGCACAGGAGTAAGAAACACGTTCTCTGACCCATCAAGTACATGCTGACCATCATCAAGCACCCAATCACATTAATCCTACATTTTATTCCCCCTCTATTTCTCTCAAATCCTTCCCAGATTTCATCATCCCCCTACACACTAGTGGCAATTTCTAAGGGTGAATTAACCTACCAACCTGCACAGCTTTGGGTTGTGGGAGGAAAACGGAGCAAATCCATTATCATCACTGGGAGAATGAGCAAATTCTACACAAACAGCACCAGAAGTCAGAATTAAATCAGAATCAGGTTTATTATCGCAGACATACTGTATATCATGAAAATTGTTGTTTGTGGCAGCAGTATAGTGTAAGTGTAAAAAAAAATTCCTTAAGTTTCAATAAACGAATAAATACTGGAAAAGAGAAATAGCGAGGAGAGGAAAAAGTTGTTCCTAAAACGTTGAGTGTGGGTCTTCAGGCTCCTGTACCTGCCCTGGTGGCAGTACTGAGATGAGGGCATGGCCCAGATGGTGAGGGTCTTTAATGATGGATGCTGCCATCCTGAGGCATTGCCTTTTGAGGGTGTCCTCGATGCGCCCAAGATGGAGCTGGCTAAGTTTACAACCCTCTGCAATGTTTTCCGATTCTGTGCATTGGCCCCTCCATACCAGCCGATGATGCATCCAGTTAGAATACTCTCCATGCTACGACTGTAGGAACTTGCAAGAATGTCTGGTGACACAGCAAATCTCCTCAGACTTCGGGCTGCTGGGGCTACGAGCAGCCGCTCAACTGGCTGTGAGATCACTCCTCTTATAGTGCCACAGCATCAGAGTTGTAACTCCTTTTCCAGTGATGGGTGTTTACAATAACAAGTGCCAAACCACAGAGATAATATGCTATTGGTGAAGGAGATGCTTTGAGCTGGCTAGCATGTCTGAAATGTATCATGGATCTAAGAATGTGGCTTGCCAATCATGCACCCATCTATTTCTAGTGAGCTGAGAGAACAGTGTGATCAATGAAACATCTGGGAGAAGAGCAGAACCAGCCACACTACCTGCACAGATGGCCTTTGTGATCGCCTGGCATTGGATTCCTGTCAGGCTCCATGAGATCAGGCTCAGGGCTGTGGCTGAAGGAAAAATGTTGTTGAAGGGCAAGTGGCTTGCCAGTCATCGGATGATTCAGCCCAAACCTTCCCACCAGCTGTGCCACAGGCAGAGGGGGCTGCAAGACCTTGGGAAAAGATGGAAGGAAAAGAGACAAGGAGCTAACCTATAGGTGATACCAACAGGTGCAACCTCAGACCCCATTCACCAATTGTCCCAGTATAGGACCCTTATATAGCTGACCATTATATTGTCTAATCAGCCACAATATGAAAGCAAGAGCCAGCCTACAACAAATATGCCAGGCAGAGCATCCACATTCCATGAAAATATGAAGTAATTCTACCTCTTAGAGTCTGTTTTCCAAAAGATGTTTCATCTGAAATTACTCTCTCAGTGCTAATCCCATTGGAAGACTGCTGTGTAGTTCAGTGAAGGAGATTGCAGATGGTCTTGGAGAAATTGTTTATATCTGGCCAGTCTCCACAGTGATTGTAGCACTCTGCTGAGCTGGCTGGCTGGCTGAGAGCAGAGTGGTGTAGCTCTTGTGAACAGATACTATCACACAGGGTGCAGATAGCAAGCTACTGATACGTGGAACCACTAAGCACTTCCCCAGAGAAGCAAAACAACAACCCAGCCACCTGCCAAGTGTGTGAGATTACAGTGGAATATGTAGCTATTAAGTGTGACTAAGAACAGATTGGAATTGGTGGCAGGTATGTGGTGCATTGAGGAGTACTGTAATATGAGTTTGTGAATTGGTTGGTGGGAAGTGCCACTTGAAGGCATATACAGTGCAATACGCTTAACTACCAGTGTACATCCACTGAGCTGAATGAACTACGGCCTGCTTCTTGGGGTTCTCCGTGCCTGTCACCTCCTACTGCCTTAACAGTGCATTAAGCGGATTCCTGGAGCACAGTGGGAGTAGGACACATCTCTTCTTTTCCACCACCTGCATCCCCCCAAGACCCTTAGGGCAAAGGTGTTTCCCAGGCCAGAATGGGTTCCAGAATCCCTTTCAGTACACACTCACTTTGCAAAATACCTCCTCTTCAAGAGGAGTCAGACTGACTTTAAGAAATACTGAAAAGCTTTGTCAGTACCTCCAGTTGAACTCTGTCTTTTTGTGTGTTTCCCCCTAGCTGTCAGTCTGTGGTTTTGTATTGCCATGTGCTCCTGTTCTACTCCCCCCCTCCCCCCGCCCCGTATTACTGAGTACTCCGTCTCTCATCTGCTTCTCATTATTACCTGTATTGCTGCCACCTGTGTCTCATTGCGCTCCACCTATCATCTGCCTCTCTGTTTATTACTCAGTGTGTTTCAGTCCTGTGTTTTCACCTGTTTGCCGCCAGATTGTGCTAGTGAATTTTCTTGAAACTTTCCAGCATTCATATCATATTGTCTAAATATTGACTCTGCCTGCTTGCCGATTCTGGTTTTTGGATTTCTCTGGATGTTTTGATCTCTGCCTGAACTTTAACGAGGACTTTGTTTGCACCTTGGGATTTGTTATTCAATTAATATCACTCTGTGCACTGTACAGGGTCTGCTCCAGTGTCCTGACAAGCTTCAAAGATTGAAAGCACATTTATTATCAAAGAATGTATAAATCATACACTTTGAGATTTGTCTGCTTACATGCAGCCACAAAGCAAGAAACCCAAATAAACCGATTTTAAAAATCAAGACCAAAAACCACTGTGCAGAGAAGGAAAACAAAAAAACCACACAAATCAAGCAAACAACAGAAGCAAGCCAACAGCATTCTGAACCAGACTGAGTCCCCCGAACTGCTCCTGGAGCAGTTGGAGTAGGCCCAAGCCTCGGTCCCTGTTCACCATACCAGTGGGGTGAAAATGCACACAAAGCGAATCAATTCACAGCGTCGGCATTGTGGAGAAAGGAATGACCATTTGTGGGACAGGAAGCAAAATCTACCCAACCCTTGGGTTTCCAGTCTATCTTTGCCAGCATTTAAATTGTCCAAGCACCAGGTAAGTGCCTCACTCCAGGACCTGGAATAAATATTGAGAACATGAGATAAAGAGTTCTTGAAAGTGAATCCATACATTGTGGGAACAATTCAGTGATGGACAAGTGAAGTTATCCCCTTTGCTTCAAGAGCTTCACTTGTCCCATCACTGAATATTTATTCCTCATTTATTTATTAATATTGGTTCTTTCTTTTGCATCTGAACAGCTTGTTGTCCTTTGCACACTAGTTGAACACACAAGTTGGTGTAGTCTTTCATTGATCCCATGATGATTTATTGAATATGTCTGCAAGAAAATAAATCTCAAGGTTGTATATAGTGACATGCCTGTACTTTGATTATAAATTTACTTTGAATTTTGAACTTTGAGATCCACATGGTCATGGGAAAATGTACAATAAAAAGCTGAGGGAAAGCACAGCTAGTGCCGATTAACATTGACTGCAGGGGAAGCACACTTCAGAGGCACAATACTATATCACATCAATTGTGCTGTGACCAAGGGCAACTCTCTACCCACACTATGTCTCAGCTTTACTTTATCATTGAATCTGACAGCACCTTAGTAAATATGCAACAACATACTCTGAGGGTTTTCTTCCTAAAGTGTAGTTACATAATTAACTTTAAGTTACAATTGGATTATCAACAGGTTCTCAAATTAATACTGGTAATTAAACATGTAACTATTGCCCCATTTGTCACAGTCTAATGCAAAACATATGCCCAGTGAATGGATCAATTAGCATGCTCCCTTTATGGGTACAACCTTGATAAATGATTTAATCCAGTTCAGAGATTTCTGAGCAATCTTTTCCAGGTGAAACTGCATCTACTGGGAAATTCGACTGGGCACTTCCATGATCCATTCAATTAATGTAGCAATGAACATTCACTAAATAAGAGTACTAGAATTATTGAGGGGTATAACATGGAAACAAGCTCCTTAGCCTGCTGAGTCCATGCTAACCAAAAGTTCTAAGAGCAGGATTAGGTCATTGGCCCATCGAGTTTATGCCAGTATTTAATTATGGCTGTTTTTAACCTTATTCTCTTGCCTTCTCATGTAATCTTTAACCCTCTTGCCAATTCAAAGCGTATTAATCTCTGCCTTAAGTACACCCAATGACAGGGCCTCCACAGCCCTCTTTAGCAATGAATTCCACAGATTCACCATGACCCAGCTGAAGACATTTCTCCTTATGTCGGTCCTAAAAGTGAGATTTCTTAATTCTGAGGCTGTGCCTTTTGATCCTAAACTCTCCTATTAATGGAAACTTCCCTGTCACGTCCGTTCTACTCAGGCCTCTCAGTAGGTTTCAATGAGATCCTTCCTCCCCACCTCTCACATTCCCCATCCTTCCAAACTCCATCCAGACATCAGATGCTCTTCATATGTTAAGCTTTTCATTTCTGGGATCATTCTTCTGAACCTCCTCCACACCTTCTCCAATGCCAGCACACTTTTCATGATATGATAAGACATGGTAATGGGGCCCAAAGTTGCTCACGATATTTTAAATGCATTTTGATCAATGATCTTAAAGCCTCAGCAAAACATCCTTTTTATATTCTAGACCTCTCAAACTGAAAACAAACATTGCATTTGCCTTCTTTACTATATAATCAACCTGCAAGTTAACCTTGAGGGAATCTCTTTGCACCTTGATTTATGAATTTTCTTCCCAATTAGCCAAAGCCTTTATTCCTTCTACCAAAGTGTATGACCATACACTTTCTTGTGCTATATTCCATCTGCCACGTCTTTGCCCACTCTCCCACCCTGTCCAAGTCCTTCTGCAGACTTCCTACCTCCACAACACATCATGTCTCTCTGTCTATCTCAGCATCATCTGCAAATCTCACCAAAATATCATCAGTTCCATCATACAGAACATTGATGCATAAAGTGAAGAGTTCTGGCCCCAGCATTAAACCTTTCAAAACTCCACTGGCAGCCATCTTTATCCCAGTCTCTGACTTCTACCAGTCAGCCATTCTTCTATCCATGCTAACACCTTGCCTCTAGTACCACAGGCCTTGTGTCTGGCACTTTGTCAAAGGCCTTCTGAAAATCCAAGTAAATAATAATCTCCAACTCTTCTTTGTCTAACCTGCATATTATCTCCTTAGATTCTCAAATTCTTACCGATATCATTGGTACCTACATGGATCACAACCTCTGGTGTTCACCCTCCCACCTAAGAATGCTGAGGAATCAATCCAAGATGTCCTAGACTCTGGCACTTGGGAGGAAGATACCATCCGGGAATCTCGTTCTTCTCCCACAGAAACTCTTTTCTGTACCCCTGACTAATGAATGTCCAATCACCACAGGTTGTCTCTTCTCCCCACTTCCCTTCTGAATGCCAGAGTCAGACTCAGTACTAGAGACCTGACCACTGTGACTTTACTCTGCTAGAATCTCCTCATATTCTAACAAATTTGTCAGGCAGGCTCTCCCTTAACAAAACTGTACTGACGTTGTCCAACGTTGAGAGGCATAACACATCAACCATGATTGAATGGCAGAGCAGTGGGCTGAACAGCCTAATTCTGACTCTGTCTTATGACCTTATAACCTTACTGTCTTATCACATACTTCCAAATACCATGAAGCACTCATTCATACCAATCCCAATTTATTCTCCCCACATGGGCTCGGCATGGTAGTGTAGTGCTTAGCATAACACTATTACAGTGTTAGTAACCTAGCTTTAATTGCTGCCACTGTCTGTAAGGAGCTTGTACGTTCTCCCCATGACCATGTAGGTTTCCTCTGGGTGCTCCAGTTTCCTCCCACAGTCTAAAGACGTACTGTTAATTGTTAATAAGTCACATGGGTGTAATTGGGTGGCTCAACCCAGTGAGCTGGAAGAGCTCATTACTGAGCTGCAGCTCTAAATAAATAAATAATCCCATCGATTCCCCAGACTTTACCACCCACCTACACATAGGAGCCGTTTGCAGTGGCTGATTAAACCATCAACCTGTACAATTTTGGGCTGGGTGAGGAATCCTGAGCATCCAGAATAAACCCGTCTGGTCACGGGGAACGTGAACACGCCACACGGACAGCACCTGATGTCAGGATTGAATCCAGATCACATTGTGCCCTTATCAACAAAAATATGGAGTTTTAGGTTTGACTCTCTGCAGAGTCACAGTAAAATCAGGAACACATCAAGCTCCTCTGTTGTTTTTGCTATTTAATGGGACAACATGCTAGAATCTGGTAATTCAACTGGACTGCTTCAGAGCTGACTGCTGGATTCCCAAACTCTTTCCAAAGTTCAGGGTATGCTAGGACCAACAAGGAGCTCTTTCTTCTAATATACTTACTCGAAGCTTCATTAGTGATGCCTAATTGGAGGCTTCTGTGGCAATGACTAACCACACAGGTTGTCTGAGCTGTTGGGGCAGACAACAAAGGCATGAATATTTACAATGAATCCACTCCTACAAAGTCTTCAGAGAGAACACATCGCACCTGGAATTACCTTGCATCCCCGCTCAAGAATCTTTCCATGCAATGGCAGCAGGTCTTTTAAGATCACTTCAGAAGCACGAGATCAACTTTGCTGTCTCTGTGAAGAATTGATTTAGCCTGCTTTGATTTTAGGGAGGAGCTGGGGGCTTTTTCAGCTCAGAAATCTGCCAGCATTCCGAGCTTTGAGGAGTATAGCCTGCCATTGTTGGCATAAAGGTTCTCTTTATGGACTCAAAGGTTTCACTCCGTTAAGGTGCTGCTGGTTGTGAACCAGGAGAAATATTTGTTTATGGTCAAAGCCATATTGCTGGGAAGATCCTATGATGCCTTCATCCCCTGGAAGCCCAACCAGTCAGGCATTGTTTCACATGCAACGATGTCCCAGAATGACACATGCTGACGAACCATTCTTTACATTGCTCAGGTAGAACGGTAGAGATGCCAGGGAGGATACTGGAATGCTCATCTTGTGGGTTATGGGAAGGCGGGGAGACCTCTAGTCTCCCTGTTGACCACACCTGTGAGAACTGGAGCTGAAACTGGATGAACTGTTTAGGATCATTCAGGAGGCTGAGGGTCTGATAGATAGGATATATAGAAAGGTACTGAAGATGCAGGACACGGAACTGGGTGACAGTAAGGAAGAGGAAAGGGGTTAAGGAGGTATTGCAGTGTAGCCCTGTGGCCACCCCCCCTCAACAACAGGTATATCACTTTGGATACTGTTTGGGGTGGGGGGTGGTGACCTACCAGAAGAAAGTCACAGCAGTCATGTCTCTGGTACTAAGTTTGACTCTGCAAATCAGAAGGGAAGGGTGGAAAAGAGGCAAGCTGTAGTGATTAGGCATTCTTTAGTTAGGGGTAAGAAAGGAGGTTCTGTGGATAAGAACGAGTCTCCCGATGGTATGTTGCCTCCCAGCTGCCAGGGTCCAGGACATCTTGGATCGAGTCCTCAGCATTCGTAAGTGGGAGAGTGAACATCCAGAGGCCATGATCCATGTATACCAATGACATAGGCAAGAAGAGCGACAAGGTTCTGCAAAGGGAGTCCAGAGAGTTTCGTGCTAAGTTAACGGGCAGGATCTCCAGCGTTGTGACCTCAAGATTGCTATCCATGCCACGTGCCAGTGAGGCCATAAATAGGAAGATTATACAGGCTAACATGTTGCTAAGGAGATGGTGTAGGGGGGAGGGCATAAGATTTTTGTCTCATTGGGCTCTTTTCCAAGGAAGGTGGGACCTGTACAGAAGAGATGGGTTGCACCTGAACTGGAAAAGGACTAATATCCTGATGGGAAAGTTTGCTAGTGCTGTATGGTGGGTTTCAACTAGAGTTGCAGGGGGACGGGAAACAGAGTGCCAGATCAGATAGTGGAGTGGTTATGCAGACAGATGTTGGTAAGACTTCAGATAAATTCAATAATCAAAAGGTTGAGCATGGTGCCACTAGTGTCCTGAGATATGTATATTTCAATGCAAGAAGTATTGTAGGAAAGGCAGATGAGCTCAGGGCATGGATCACCACCTGGAATTATGATATTGTAGTCATTAGTTTACAGGAGGGTCAGGATTGACAGCTCAGTATTCCGAGGTTCAGCTGTTTTTGACGCGACAGTGGGAGGGATTAAAGGAGGAGGGGTGGTGTTACTAGACAGTGAAAATGTCACAACAATGGTCAGTCAGGGCAAGCTGGAGACCTCGTCTAGTAAGGCGAAATGGGTGGAACTGAGAAATAAGAAAGGTATCACCATGCTATTGGGACTATATAACAGGCCACCAACCAGTCCATGGGATTTAGAGAAACAAATTTGTAGAGAGATCGCAGACTGCTGTAAGAAACATAAGGTTGTTATAGTAGGTGATTTTAACTTTCCACATGTTAATGAGACTCCCAAACTGTAAAAGGACTAGATGGATAGAGTTTGTCAGATGTGTTCAGGAAAGTTTCCTTAATCACTACATAGAAGTTGCAATGAGAGAGTGTGTGATACTTGACCTGCTATTAGGGACTGAGACAGGGCAGGTAGCAGAAGTTTGTGTAGGGGAACACTTTGCATCTAGTGATTACAATGCCATTATTTACAAAGTAAATATGCAAAAACAAAAGTTTGGTCCACAGATTGGGACTCTAAATTGGAGAAAGGCCAATTTTGATAGTATCAGAAATGATCTGGCAAGTGTGGATTGAGACAGGTTGTTTCTGGCAAAGGTGTACTTAGTAAGTGGGAAGCATTCAAAAGTGAAATTTTGAAAGTACATAGCTTGTATGTACCTGTCAGAATAAAAGGTAAAGATAACAGGTGTGGGGAACCTTGGTTTTCAAGAGATATTGAGGCCCTGGTTAAGAAAAAAAATAGAGGTACACAGCTGGTATAGGCAAGTAGGAACAAATGAGGTGCTTATGGAGTATAAGAAATGCAAGGGAACACTTAAGAAAGAAATTAGGAGGGCTAAAAGATGGTTGCCCTAACAGACAAGGTGAAGGAGAATACTATACACATTTATTTTAAGAGCAAAGGGATTGCAAAAGGCAAAATTGGTCCTCTAGAAGACCAGAATGGTAAACAATGTGTGGAGCCAAAAGAAATAGGAAAGACCTTAAATAAATGTTTTGCATCTGTATTTACTCAGGAGATGGACACAGAGTCTATAGAAGTGAGGGAAAGCGGCATCAATTCCATGGACTCTATACAGATTACAGAGGAGAAGGTGTTTGCTGGCTTGAGACAAATTGGGATGGATAAATCTCCGGGGCATGACAAGGTGTTCCCTCATAACCTACAGGATGCAAGTGCAGAAATTGCCAGGACCCTAGCAGAGATATTTAAATCGTCCTTAGCAACAGGAGATGCGTCAGAGGATTGGAGAATAGCCAAAGTGTTCCGTTGTTTAAAAAGGCCTCTAAACAGATAAAAGTGACATCCCCTTCTCTGAATTCCTCCATTGCCACCATGTCTGCTTTCAGGATAAGGTTTTTCATTCCAGAACTAAGGAGGTGTCTTTCTTCTTATTGAAACGTATAAAATTCTAAAGGGATTGGACAGGCTAGATGCAGGAAGATTGTTTCCGATGTTGGGGAAGTCCAGAATGAGGGGTCACAGTTTAAGGATAAAGGGGAAGCCTTTTAGGACTGAGATGAGGAAAAACTTCTGTGGAATTCTCTGCCACAGGAAACAGTTGAGGCCGGTTCATTGGCTATATTTAAGAAGGAGTTAGATATGGCCCTTGTGGCTAAAGGGATCAGGGGGTATGGAGAGAAAGCAGGTACAGGGTTCTGAGTTGGATGATCAGCCATGATCATACTGAATGGCGGTGCAGGCTCGAAGGGCCGAATGGCCTACTCCTGCACCTATTTTCTATGTTTCTACAGAGAAAGGAGCTTCTCTTCCTCCACCATCAACACTGCCCTTAACGGCATCTCTTACATTTTGCACATGTCTGCCCTCATCCCATCCTCCCACCGCCTCACCAGGGATAGAGTTCCTCTTGTCCTCACCTACCACCCCACAAGTCTTCACGTCCAGCACGTAATTCTCCATAACTTCTACCATCTCCAATGGGATCCCACCATCAAGCACATCTTCCCTTCCCCCCAGTTTCTGCTTTCCACAAGGATTGCTCGCTCTTGTCCATTCGTCCCTCCCCATTGATTTCCCTCTTGGCTCTTATCCTTGCAAGCAAAACAAGTGCTACACTTGCCCCTATACCTCCTCCCTCAATACCATTCAGGGCCCCACACAGTCCTTGCAGGTGAGGCGACACTTCACCTGTGAGTCTGTTAGGGGTCATCTACTGTATCTGATGCTCCCGACGTGGCCTCCTGTATGTCACTGAGACCCAATGTAGATTGGCGGTCGGCTTCACTGAGCACCTTTCTGCCAGAAAAAGAGGGATCTCCCAGTGACCCACCCAATTTAATTCCACTGCCAATTCCCATTCTGTCATGTCAGTCTATGGCCTCCTCTACTGCCATGAAGAGGCCACACTGAGGTTAGAGGAGCAACACATTATATTCTGTCTGCAGCCCGGAACCTGATGGCACGAAGACTGATTTCCCAAATTTCCGATAATGGCCGCTCACCCCTTCTCTATTCCCCATTCCCATTTCCCTCTCTCACCTTATCTCCTTACCTGCCCATCACCTCCCTCTGGTGCTCCTCTCCCTTCCCTTTCTTCCATTGCCTTCTGTCCTCTCCTATCAGATTCCCCTTCTCCAGCCTTTTATCTCTCACCAATCCATTTCCCAGCTCTTTATTTCACCCCTTCCCCCCCTCCCGGTTTCACCGATCACCTACTACCTTGTATTTCTTCCTCTCTTTTCCACCTTCTTACTCTGACTTCTCATCTTTTTTCTCCTGTTCTAATGAAGACTGTATCCATTGATGGTTTGGAAACTGAGGGGGATGGCTAAGTAATGAATGGATTTGCATCTATTGCTGATTTACGCACTGAATTCTTCCGGTGTTCTATTTATATTGGTTCTAAATCCAGCATCTGTGATCCCTTTTGTCTCCTGAAATTCTGCTGAGGTGGATTGGTTGAATTATATGAGCCTTTTTTCGCCAGTCATTTTCCAGTTATCAAGGGCAGTTGATCAGATGGAATATATAAAATTAAACAAATACTTTGCTGGAAAACTGCAAGGATAAGACATTATTATTATTAAGTAGCGATGAATATAATCTGGATCCGTTTCTAATGTGGTCCAGTGTAATATGTGTTTTTACCTGATCCAAGACTTTGGAAGCAGATTGCATTGATTGGAGTATATAACAACATAAGAAACGTGATCGTATTTTCCCTGGGATGTTCCTGGGATTTGTTTGAATGCATCTTGCCAACCTGCAATTAATTATCTCTTTATTGGTTTGCTGGTCTGACATAGAAGCTTAGAATTAAGTAAACCACACACTTGAGACACAGTATAAACTCTAAGCACTTTAATGTATATAAAGGTTTACATTTTGTGACTGATGTCATTTTAATGCTAGCATTAACCTCTTTGGAAAAAAAAGTGTCATTTTTCACTCCTAAAGTAATGTCAAAAGATTTAGGTTAATGGTTACCCTGATTCCATGTGATAATAGAATGGTAAAGAAAACACTGTATGCAAACAAGATGTTGGAACTTAAGAATATCATAAAGTGGGTGTAAGATAGAAATCAAGTTCCCGATAGCAGATTATTAAAGGAACTCTTAGACGTTACTGTGAATATCTACCCAGCACACAGGAGAATTAAAATGTGATCCCCTCGGGAAAGGTTGCAAAGGAGATTTATAATAAAACTCTAAGGGATTGAGGTGCCAGAAGACAGCAACCTGCAAGCAATTCAATGCTGTGAAGATAGGTAGGTTGGAGAAATTAAAATGGAGAATGCGCTCAGGGAAAAGAGAAATAAAGTGACATTCGAAGAAGATGTACAGATGGGGCTTATGTCAGTAGGCGATGAAATTAAATCTTTAGAACACCATTGGAAATTGGGAAAAGTGCCTAAGGATTAGAAATTACATGCATCAAACTTTTAAAATAGTTGGTAGCAAGACACATAACATAGATAGGTACATGTAAGTGGATGAACTATTGACAAAATGCTAATGAACTTTTAGATAGCTTTAGGAAGGCAGGAGAAAATTGCTTTTGTCCTAGGAGTTAAACAGAATTTTCTTAACAAATTCAATGGAGTATTCCAAGGAAATCAGGAATTCTTACTCACAGTGGAATATTTGCCTGGCCATGATACATTTCAGAGGTAGAATGCAAATCGAGTAAACTCAAGGGAATAAAATGATCATTAAAAAAATAATGTGGCATAAGGGAATGTCTGGGGGTGTCAAATAAAATCGTAAACTTAGGGCAGTCTTGATCTGGATGAAACTACTCACATGATCTCTATCCGTCACCCTTTTTCCATCCAGTTCCATTTAGAAAGTTATTATTGAATCCCATCTCATCATCCCTTTAGGCAGCACCATCAAATGAAAAACAGCACTACATTGCTGCTAGCTCTTTTTCCAAATATCAAAAGAATGCATATTTTTCACTTTTGATCCATTACCACTGTTTCCCCTTAATCACAGAATCAACTTTTTCATGATTTGAACATCACTATTAAACATCCCTTATATAGGTTTCTCTATTCAGTGATGTGACTGTAATAATTCACTTCAGGTTGCTTGCGAGCAGATCTCTTCTGTATCCCTGATGTGCTTCTCAAATTGCACTACCACTAGAATTTTATAAATGTTCTGCATAACCTAAGGTTATTTCTTTTTCTCAGCAGTTTTCCTCCTCTTTTTGAGAACTTGTCCAGATCCCTGAAATCTCTATTTCTGAACATTATTTGATATTTTACAATCTGTAGTTTATTTAGTCTCACTTAATCCTTCCTACCAAAATGAATCATTTCACAATTCCCTGCTCAAAATGCATCTGCTATGGATTTGCCCATTGCTATAGTCTGCCCATGTTCTTCCATTAATATCCTCCCTCTTATTGACTACATCTCAGAGTAGCCACAAAGGCAAATTTTAGCACCATTGGTATTGATTGCTGTACTTAATAGATTTGGAACGAGGAAAAGAACTTTGAAATTAAGGTAGCTCAGAATCTGGAAAGGTTTTAAATGATGAGGAACAAATCAAATATGAAATGTGCTGTATATATTAAGTACGTGGGCTGAATTGGCATTTAGTGTTGCTGTGTTTGAACAGTGAACTGGCAAACAGTGGGAATAGACTCAGCAGCTGTAGCTGCTAGAAAGGAATCTGAAGATATTGGCAAGTGGTTCACTGATACTAACAGCGCAGTGTCCGCTGGTGGGAGGACAATTAATTGGATCTTGCCTTTGTGCCTAGCTGAAGTCATGGATTATAGATTGGTGGGTATGATGCAGTCAGTCTGCCTGTGATCCACTATGGTGAAATACATATGATTTTCTGTGAGCAGCGAAGGTCTCCTGGTGGTGCAGTGAGTAGAAAATGAATCACTGGATCATAGAATCATTACAAGACTGAAGCCATTCAGCCTATCAAATCTATCTTGCTTCCCTGCAAAACAATCGATTCTGTCCCATTTCCCTGCTCTTCCTCAATGGTCTGGCAAATTATTTTTTTCCCTCTGCTTCCATCAACCCCGGGCATTGAGTTCCTTGTGATCACTGTTCTCAGTGCAAGAGCTTTTCCTCACATTACCCCTGATGCATTTGCTTTACCCCTTAAGCTTGAATCTCCTGGCCCATGACCCATCTACCAATAGTGGCAGCTTTTTCTCTGTTCCATCAATATCCAGGAAAAGAACCTGAAATACCTGCCCGGTCAAGAGCAAGTGATGAGCCTGAGCCTGTTCTCTCTCGAGATGGGAATGCTCTGATTAACATTTCTGTCTATGTTGGGTAAATGGAACTCTGACACTTAAAGTTGCCCCAACACTGGGACAAGCTTAAAAATTGAGAGAGAATTGAATCGAATAATTTGAGAAAGGAGCTAAGAGAGTTTACAGTGGATGTTATGGCACACCAATTTTTTTTTTTCAAATTTAAGCATGCTGTTTTTCATTTCCTGTGTCTGATTTCTGAAACAAGTACAATATCAAGTCCTATCTGAGTACTTTGACTCACTAGTCAATGCCAAAGAAGCCAGTAGATAGCAAATGTATCTCGGAGCAAACTCATGTACTGTAAGTGCACGTGGCCAAGATTAACGTAAGGTCATTCTGGTTGCACAGTCGGGTAAGTAAACAGCATGCATGTGGAACACTTAGGAATATGCAATGACCTGCTAATATGGATTTACATTAGGGAATCCTAGACATTATCCATATCACTCTGCCAACTCTTTGTCCACTTTTACATGAGACATATTTCCGAATGGACTTGTGAAACTTGAGAGGTCTATTGGTGTCCAAAAGAAAGCAAATGTAATTTTATGCAGGCCACAAATCAATTGCATGATCTTTACCTTTCATCTCCGTACAAAGTTCCCTCTTCGGAGGTTCAAAAGGTTCATTTATTATCGAAGCAAACAACTCTGAAGTTCTTCCTCTCCAGGTAAAAATAAAACCAAGAAAGAAAAGAAAGGCAGCACAATCATTGACCCCCAAATCCCTCCTCCCGAACAAAAAATTAACAAAAATGAAACAGGCACATCAACCCCCAAATCCCTCCTCCTGAGCAAAAACAGAACAAACACATCAACCCCCAAATCCCTCCTCCTGTACAAAAACAGAACAAGCACATCAACCCCCAAATCCCTCCTCCTGTACAAAAACAGAACAAGCACATCAACCCCCAAATCCCTCCTCCCGAACAAAAACAGAACAAGCACATCAACCCCCAAATCCCTCCTCCTGAACAAAAACAGAACAAGCACATCAACACCCAAATCCCTCCTCCCAAACAAAAACTGAACAAGCACATCAACCCCCAAATCCCTCCTCCTGAACAAAAACAGAACAAGCACATCAACCCCCAAATCCCACCTTCCAGACAAAAAATTAACAAAAATGAAACAGGCACATCAACCCCCAAATCCCTCCTCCTGAACAAAAACAGAACAAGCACATCAACCCCCAAATCCCTCCTCCTGAACAAAAACAGAACAAGCACATCAACCCCCAAATCTCACCTTCCAGACAAAAAATTAACAAAAATGAAACAGGCACATCAACCCCCAAATCCCTCCTCCTGAACAAAAACAGAACAAGCACATCAACCCCCAAATCCCTCCTCCTGAACAAAAACAGAACAAGCACATCAACCCCCAAATCCCTCCTCCTGAACAAAAACAGAACAAGCACATCAACCCCCAAATCCCTCCCCCTGAACAAAAACAGAACAAGCACATCAACCCCCAAATCCCACCTTCCAGACAAAAACACAAACAAAAATGGAATAGGCACATCAACCCCAAAATCTCCTGCCCGCACAAAAAACGGGAAAGATTGGGTGAAAAACACAGAATATAAAAAAACTATAAGACTGGGAAAAGTCTGTAGTCCAAGTCCACATCCAAAACACAGAAAACCTCAGCAACTCTGTCCAGTCACTGCGGCAGACTCCCCCCTTCCAGTATCATAGCAGTGCAATCAAAAGGTAGGCAGCCTTTCTCAATTACTTAAAGAATTGGAGTTCGATATTTTCTTAAAATGATATACTGATTATAAATGGGAATCTTTCCTAATAGAATCATAAAACAGTGAAGCCATTTGGCTTGACATGCCCGTCCTGGTTATTAAAGAGGTACACAGCCTAATCCACCTTGCAGTAAACACAAAGCACACTGCAGATGCTGTGGTCAAATCAACACGTACAAACACGCTGGATGAACTCAGCAGGTCGGGCAGCATCCAGCTTGTTTGTATGTGTTGAGTCCACCTTGCAGTGTCTGATCTTCTGGCCGTGCATTATGTCCAGATCCTTTTTAAATGTGATGCCAGTTCTATATTTTGATTTTCAAACCCCAAATGCCATCTGGATCAAAATAAATTCATCATCTTCCTTCAAACTCTGACAGACTCTGTCGGGCTGTTTGTTGCTTTGGAAATAATTTTTTAATAATTATCCAATTCTTATGACTCTTATACTTATACAGAGTCAATGCTTCAGGGCTGAAACCCTGAGTTCTGCCAACTCTGTTTCTCTTTCCTGACTGGCTGGACACTTCCAGCAATGTTTATTTTATTTCGGATTTTCAGCATCTACATTTTTGAGTTTTATTGATAGATATCCCCAGAAAAATAATTACATGAGACAGAAAGTCACTGTTATACCTGAACACACGATGTGACTTTCCCAAATAAATCAGGATATACTCCTACAATGTTTCAATGAATAATAAAACAGGAGCTATAAATTCGTGGCCTGACCAATGTATACCCTCAAATCTAATCTCACCAGTAACAGTTAAGTGTACCCAATATAATTTACAACCAGCTATTAGTTTTACTTAAATGAACAGAATAATGCATTTAGTGGAAATAATAAAGCTCACATATTCCACCTGTTGACAGGCTAAATGCATGATTATATTGATGAATAATTTCCAAAAATTTCTGTCTTTCAACATTAGCAGCTTGTGCTCATTTCCTCTATATGCATCCCCCTTTATCATTCAGCTCTGTGCTTTCTTTGCCAACCTCAGTAGAGAAAGTAAAGTCATAACATCTGACATAACATTCAGTATTGGTCCACAGTGGTGCTCTTAAAATCTGTTCCTACCTTTTGCATTGCTACTGCTGAAGACTTGACACATCAGAAAAATAGAATGATTAGCTTTATTTGTCATATGTACATTAGAAGATTGAAGTATACATTGAAATGTATCATTTACATCAAATCAAATCAGCGAGGATTGCGCTGGGGGCAGCCCTGCATGGGTGACCATGCTTCCAGTGCCACCATTGCATCACTGTAACTCAGCAACCCTAACTCTAACTGTATGTCTTTAGAATGTGCGAGCACCTGGCGGAAACGCACCTGGTCATCGGGAGAACGTACAAACTCCTTATAGACAGTAGAGGGAATTGAACCCGGATCGGTGGTTGCTGGTGCTGGAAACCATTGCGTTGTCTGATACGCTTCTGTGCCAACCTCTCAAAGGCTATTCTAACTAGTACAGTATGTAAACATTTATTGGAATATTGTCTCTAGTCCCCATTGTTTCACACTGATGTGGCGGCATCAAGCTACACTCACAATAGGTAGTATGAGTATGTGTTCCCACAATCTTTATGCTCAGTGTTTAAACTCCTTTGAGGCAATTTTCATACCAGTTAAAGTATCATCCAAAATATAGATGGTTGATAATGATGAGAATGTTGATCATTTTATATAAAAATATAATCAGCCTATGATGCTAGATAACTACTGTTAAACGGACAAATTATTTAAATGACCATTTTCCGATTAAAGTTAGGAGGCTGAATGGATTCTTTTAGAATACAAGGTTCAGGGGTAGGATTGAGCCATATGTCCCTGCAGGCCGATTCCGTTATTCATCTAGATCATGATGAAACATTTCATTAATTCCAGTTTCCCATCCTTTCTCTTTATCCACCTCTCAATTCCCTTTTGCCCCTACATCTATCAATCTCAATCTTGATTGGACTTGACTGACTGTCCTCTGGGATAGTAATTGACAATTCTCTGAATGGCTGATACATCTTTACATCACGACGGCTCATGGCTGATTCCTATCCTGCGGCTCTGACCCTCTGTCTCATCACTCCCCAATGTCTTTCATACAACTTTTATTTTCAACCTTTGTTCTCTACTTATTAAATGAAACAAAGGAATATCTTCAGGTAATCTGCCGTTAATGCATCAAGTGCTGCCACATGAGCTGTAGTCAGGCAGATTAAATCTACCATGAGCTAGCAATATGCCACTGTCCCCAGAGTGCACACTCATTACAGCAAACACTGTTGTGTAGCTTGGATTTCTCGCGTTCCCTGTGCAGGCTATCAGGGTCTAACCCACTCAGCTGTTAATTTCTTTGAAGGTTTATTTAACTGTCCTTTCTTCCTCAAGAACAATATATGACTGATTTGGAAAAACAGCAAATGGTACAATCACTCAAATCGTGTTTAATTGTATCAGCTGCATCTGGAGGTGGGGAGATTGGCAATGAAACTATAACTGAAATAATTGCATAAGCATAATGGATTAAGGGTATAGATAAATTAATGAAACACATTTAATGTCTTGCTCATCTTTCTAGAAAGTTACTTAAATATTGTTAAATTACATTAATGAACATTAACCCTCCAATGGTTACTTTATAGATCAATAGATTGAAATTAATCCTATGCACCTTGTAATCAGTAGAATTTGATGCAGTGGACCAAACTGGTTTACTGCCAAATAATGTATTTTCCAGCCTCTTTATTTTGTAATGAAAGATACATTTTCAGCATCATTTGCAGTGTGTCATTAGGCTGATGAACACCTTCCATCAACTGTGCAATATTAAGTGAAAATGATGCTAGTGAATTAATTCATTAAATGATAAATTGGTTATTAGTACTTCTCATGGGATTTTACCTTCAACCGTTTTCCATGAATACCTCATCACCTAAAGCAAATTTTATCATGAATCAGGAGCTCAATGTCAATCTCTTCTTGGGAAGTTTTGCCTGCAGATTTTGAAGTTTGTGGTGACTTTTTTTTTTGCCGTTTAATCTTCTCTGTTCCTCTGCAAATTATTGTTCTGTTCTTGGGAACTTTCTTTTAAAATTGCTTTAAGGGATGGCTGTGCTTCAGGAAAAGTATTTGTGGTGTTGTTTGCCCAAGTACATGCTTTGGTGTGATCAAATGCTCTCGGGTGTTTCCAAATGTTCCCAGCTATTATAATTTCCAAATATATCTTTTCAAAGATGATGAAGAGTCTGTACTGTCCAAAACATGAAAGGTTCCATCGAAAACCAGTTCTGCAGTGCCACTTGCGTTGGCAGCTTCCCCACTACTTTGAGATCCTTCACCAAGGCATTTATATGCTCAGTGAATTATGCATTGAACTCCCTCCAGATTCCCACATAAAATGCTGGGGGATCTCAGCAGATCAGGCAGCATTTAGGGAGAAGAAGCAATGGTCGACATTTCAGACTGAGACTCCTCTGAAACATAGACTGATATTTCCTCACCATTGATGTTGGCTGACCTGCTGAATACCTCCAGCACTTTGTGTATGTTGCACTTTATTTCCAGTATCTACAGAATCTCTTGTGTTTATGATTTCCACCCAGTTTCCATTCTTTTTGTGTTTGGAGAAAGAAGTAATGATACAGAAAGAGCATTTCTTCCCTAAATGTGCCTTGGTCTGTCACAATAGGCTAGGTATCTCTTCTATTGAGCTCAGAGAATAAAAGATGCAAAATAGTTAGAGGGCTCATCAGGTAAATGTATGAGGATATTTCCTGTAACTGAGGAACTGCACATTAGCATTTCAATATAAACAATTGGCTATTTGGACCTGGGATGAAGAGAGATGTCTTCATTCATATTGTGGTGAATCTTTGGTATTCTCTCTACCAGAACGTTGTGTTGGCATAGTCATTGCATTCAAAATGGCGATGGATAGGTCTCTGGGAATTGAGAATAAATGGGTATGTGGACAGGGCATGAAAATCTAGAGAAAGAAGATCAGTCATGAGCTTAAGGTCCAGATATCCAACTCCTACTCCTATTTTTAATGTTATTTCATCCTCTCCTGCCTGACAGCAGGAGGTGGGTTGATCACAGAGCATTGCTATAAACAGTGGCATCAATGCAGAGCTGGGCAGTTTGGGCAGCATTGATTTTTGGCTGTACCAGATCAACAGGAAGAGTTCCTATTTCCTCAATGTTACTCTACACAGGGGATCACACTAACCAATACAGGCATCCTGGTGCCTCTGCTCTATACACTTCCCTATGCAACAGCAAGCCATTGGCAAGTCCATGCCATGTTCAGACAATTCCCATCAATCCCATTTCCCCACTTATCTCTTCCCTTTTGCCTGCCCATCGAATCTCCACTCACCTACACTTAGGAGAATTTAAAGTGGCATAACATTGCCAACCTCCCAATCTCTGGGATGTGGAAGGAGACCAGAGCATCTGGAGGAAGGGGAAAGGTGTGGGTGGTGGGAAGCTCACACAGTCCCAAAGCAGAACAGGTGGACTCCATGTATTGGTTTATTATCGTCACATGTACAGTGACAACCTTGTCTTGCATAATGTTTAGACAGATCAAATGTTACCCAGTGCATTAAACTAGAATAAGATAAAACAATAACAATGTAGAATAAAGTGTAAAAGCTACCAAAAAAGTGTAATGCAGGTAAACAATTAAGTGCAAGATCATAGACAGCGAATATAGACTTAAAAGAGTAGAATGACTATAACTGAAGTAACGGGTAGATCTGCAGGGAGCAGTCTGCGACAAGTTGCCAGGCTCTGGTGCCATCTTGTGACAGCCCTGGAGCTCGAGGTTGGACCTGGGTCACTCAGGCCTTGAAGCAGCAGCACTAACAACTGCACCATAAACAGCTCTTTGACCTACCGTGGCAAACTGAAGGATGGCTTTTGGCCAGGAAGGGCCACCTGCTAATGACATAGCTCTGGTCCCTAGCATGGACATGGCACGTACATTTGTAATGTGCATACGATGAACAAGTTCCATACTTGGCACATGAAGCTAATTGAGCACATACTTGATGTGATCAAAACTTGGACCCTCTTCAGGGAGCTTGCAAAGTTGGACAGAGTGGGTCATGATCCAGTGCAACACAAGATGTGCTGGAGGAGCTATGTAGGTCAGGCACTATGAGTGGAGGGAAATGAACAGTTGACATCCTGGGTCGAAACCCAGAATCTGGACTGGAAAGAGGTAGCTAACATAAAAAGCCCCGGCAAACAATAGGTGGATCCAGGTGAGGAGGGGTGATGGGCAGATGGAGGAAGGGACAGTGGGAGTATACCTTCAAGGATGGAGGTGAAAGGAGGAGGTGTTAAAGGCTAAAGATGGAATTTGACAGGAGAGGAAATTAAACATGGAATCAAATAAGAAGGCTGGGAAGGGCAAATGGAACAGTGGGTGTGCGTGAGTGATGGGCAGATGGAATGGGTGAAGGAGGGTGGGATGATCGTGGGAAGAATGGGAAAGAGCAGGATGAGAAAGAAAAGGGAACAAGGAAAAGGAGTTGATGTGAAATTGGTGAATTCAATGTTCATGCTGTCATGATGTGGCCTTTGCAGAGTTTCATTGGGATAAGTTGCAGGAAGGGAGGGCAAGAAGATGGTGAAGTACTGGGAGAAGAGGAAGAGGGAGTGAGAAAAGTAATGTAGATGGCTCACTTTTAGTCAGGTAATCCAGAATAACTTAACTAGCTGCACTACAAATAAAGACACTCAATTCCCTAGTCACTGTAAGACCCATAATTTTCCTTCTCTCAGTCACTAACCATTTGTTTGGCTACATTGTCAAAACAAAATAGAAGTTTAAAACCAGATTTATATCCCAGTGCTTACTGACTCACACACTGAGTACAACAGTCTTATCCTTTCCTTAATGTCTCTCTGTCGAGCCTTTGCCTGTTATGGTGCTCCTACTCAGTGCTGCCCCTGGTGGCTGGAAGGCCACTGACTGTGAACGGGCAAGAGGGCAGATGACCCTGCAGAACGGCCATAATTTGCTCTGGGCCAAGAGTACTGTTTAGGGCAGCACCTTACCAAAGTGAGTGTCAGCAGGATGGCAGTCAATGCCTAGGGCACTGGTTGATCTTCAGCAGCAAGATCCTATATGCACTAATCCTGAAAGCTCACAACAGATCCATGCTCTGCAAAGTCTCTGATAATCCCTCCCCCCTCCCCTTGAATAGGATTTGAGCTGTCAGGCCCTTTGGATATTTTATCCACATTCATGATAACAGCCATTTGTGGACACTAGCCATACCCTCATTAAGGGTTACACTAAATATTGCAGGCATTCTCACCAACTTGGAAGTAAGCTCGCAAGCAATACCAGCCCCCTCTCCCCCCCCCCCCCCCATTACCCACCTGCTGTATCACCTTCTTTGGCCAACGTGCCTATCAAGGTTTGAATAGCTTGCCGTGTGTCCATGCTGTGAAATGTTGGTTTGAGTGCTTGATGAAATATATGAGCAGGTTATTGTTAGGTGAGGGGTGGTAACGTGATCCTTTGTGCAGTACCTGAAGCAACACCGCTGTGAATAGGATGTAGCATTTGAAGATAAGTTCACTGAGCTGGGCTATGGTCAGAGAAGTCCCTGCAGCAGGATATCAGCAGCCCAGAGTTTTAGTCCTCCTGGCATACTTGGCCATGTGTACCTCCGCCAGTGCACAGTCTGTCCAGAGGGCCTCCTACCTCTGCATGGATACAACATCCCATGTTTCCCCCTCTTCCTGTACCAATGCGGTGTCAGAAATCCACTGGACCTATCCTCCCCCACATCAATTATGATGGATATTCACAAATATCTACCAAATCTGCTTCAGGTGTACAAAGCTGATGTAGCTACATGTTACAGCTACAATGCATCACTTTCTTAAAGGGCACAGTGTGCTTTGAGTGATGTTTGCAGCTCATGAAATTGATGGAGGTTATGAGCCATTGCTTAGTGTAGCCAGCGTTGATGCACACAAGTCATTGTAAAGAGTAAGCAGCAGGAACTTGGAATGGAGCTTGTACTATGTCAGATGAACATGGATTAATCACCCCTCGTGTGTTTTTCAGTTCAGTCTGACACAGGGCACTGTGAAGCTTAGTAACTCGATAGAGTCGAGAAAGTTCCTTATGTGGTCTTTTTCTGAAGCCGATCGTTCATCACGTTGTCCGAGAACATCATTGTAGAATTAACTGCGTGGGCATTCTGCAGACCTACAGTGAAAAAGAAAGACTATTATGCCTTCCACAGCATCAGCATGTCACTTTACAGCCAATTAAATACCTTTGAAGTATCGTCACTGTTTTAATGTCAGAAATAAAATCACATTATATGCCAATGGAACCAGAGAAAATCTTCAGACCAAATCCTGTTTTTCAAGTTCTCATTATAATAGTACTCCTCCCTTGGTGAATGCATCTATTACTAAGCTAATCATGATTCCATGTGCGTTGAGTTTACAGTTAAATCCTGTGAGAATGCTGATGTCAAAGGTTTATGAAGAATGTTATAGCAATTGCATCATATTAATAGAGATGCTACTGAAAGTTGGTGTGCAATATTGTATAATAGAGTGTTTATTATGTATTGAATGTGTGTCCTCCCCTGAATTTGGTGCAGTGTTGGAGAATGAAGTGATGGGCAGTTTCCTTTTCTTCCAGCTTGTTAGATGGTTTTTAACAGAAATGTACCATATTATTTGAATGTAGCGGTGGTGCATAATTTCAACTTAATGGTGTCAGCAAGATAAAAATAACAGGTGATATCTTTAAGAAGCCGCTCAAAGTACTCTGGCAGTCAGAAAATGAGAAGCACAGACTTGGAGTAATTAAGAAGCTGGTTTTGTGTAAGTTTATGAAGACCGGGTAAGTAGCATGACCAGTAATTTTAGAGAGTGGAAGGAGGCTGACGGGCGATCGCAAGAATGACGGAGTGAAGGAGAGAGGCTCCAGTGCAAAGTAACACGAGTCACAAGAACAGGGGCTGGCAGGTGAGAGCCACGCAGCTCAAGAGAAATGTGGAATTGAGACAAAGACCGAGTGTAAAGGGTTAGAAGTGTAAATAGGTGTAAAAGTAATGTTGAAAAATCAGAGAAGGTGTTAGCATTGGGCAGTATATGAAAAGCAGGATTTTGGATACATTGGAAGTATATATATATATACAGCTGAGTTTGCAAAACAGCTATTCAAAGTGGCTAAAACTGGATAAAACGGAAGAGTGATTTAGAATTTGTAGGGAGTTGCAAGGAGTTCTATACATAAGATGCAGTATATCCCTCCAGAAGACCAACTGGATTTGTGATTCCAGTATGTGTCACTGTGGAAATCTGACAGTCTTTTCCCTACAGTTTTCCGAGCATGTTCTCGACCACACTCCAATATTGAGCTCTTTTTACAATCCGGATGCAGCTACATGGAGTTCAGCTAAATGCCCAATATTCACATCGAGGAATCTAGCCAACCAGCTTGGTTCACCAACAGTCTCCTTCATTTGAATAAGGAGCAATGACTCAAAAGGGTAAAGATAATTTTTAAATCATTTTTGTTTCTTATTTGCTTTAATTAAATACCTTTTACTCATTCTTTTTAAGAAATAAAATGTTTGAAATTTCTTTGGAATGTTTTTGAACATTTCTAAATTTCAGAACTATCTAGAAATACTCAACTTGTCAAGTTGCCACAGCCAAGGACTCTTATGAAATTTTTTTAAGTGAGTGTAGTTCTATTCCACGATGACAGTTACTTTCTCTCTGAAACCACAAGGGATTTCCTGCTGGTGCTCCAGTTTCCTCCCACAGTCCATAGACATACCAGTTAACAGGTTAATTGGTCATTAAAAATTGCCCTATGATTAAACTAGTATTAGACAGGTGGGTTGCTGGATGGTGTGGATGGTTGGGCCAGCAGGGATCTGTTCTATGCTGTACTTCTAAATAAACTTAAAAAAATAAATTATACATCAAAAGCCCCGCACTGGTGTTGAGAATCCTACTTTTTCACAACTAGTTAATGGATATAGTCAGGAATAGGTCCTCTTATCTTGGCTGGAAATGTATGTTCATGAAGCACCCCCATCACTCAGGACATGCTCTCTTCTCATTGCTGGCATCAAGGAGGAGATACAGGAGCCTGAAGACACACACTCAATGTTTCATGAACTGCTTATTGCCCTCCACTCTCAAATTTCTGAATGGGTAATGAACACTGCCTTAGTATCTTTTTCCCTTTTTTCCACAACTTATTTAATTTAATTTTCTCTTTTGAATGAACTTTTTATTGTAATTTATAGTTTTATTATTATGTATTGCCATGCACTGCTGTTGCAAAACAACACATTTCACGACATATGCCAGTGATATTAAACCTGATTCTGCTTGCGATGTGGCAGCTCTGGGGAGAACACCAAATTAAAGACACCTTGTGCTTGGGCAATTTGAAAGAATTGTTCATTTTGTCTTTAAATAAAAAATCTAATTATTTATCTGGAAGTTCTTGATTTCACATTATGCAGAAGAACAAAATACATTGTTTAGCATCCCACTGGTACAAGTTAATGGTTGATGATGTTTGTGCAAGTGCACAGAGCAAAAAATAGGATTTTGTTCAGAATAGGTGAATGGAAAGTAATTTGAATGCAAGCCATTTAAAGAAATTAGCTGGGCTTGAGTAGAACAGCTTTTAATAGAGCATAGAACAGTACAGAATAGTATAGGCCCATCTTGCTGTGCTGACCTTTTAACCTACTCTGAGATCTTCCCTCCCACATATCTTTCCATTTTTATTTCATCCATGTGCCTATCTAAGGGTCTCTTAAATATCTCTAATGTATCTGCGTCTATCAGCATCCCTGGCAGTGCGTTCTATGCACTTACCACTCCCTATGTTTTAAAAAAACTACTTCTGACACTGCCCTTCCCATATTTCCTGGAATCATTTTTAAATGATGTCCTCTTGAATTTGCTATTTCAGCTCTGGGAAAATGCCTCTAACTGTCCTCTCAATCTATGTCTCTTATCATCTTGTAAACTTTAGCAAGTCATCTCTCATCCTCCTTTGCTCCAAAGAGAGAAGTCCCAGTATGCTCAACCTATCATCATTAAACATGTTCTCCAATCCAGGCAAATCTCCTCTGTATCCTCTCTAAAGCTTCTGTGTCCTTCCTATAATGTGGGACCAGAACTGAACACAATATTCGAAGTGTGATCTAACCAGGGTTTTATAGATTACTATATAACCTCAGGCTCTAGAACTCAATCTCCTGTTTAAAGAAGGCCAACAAGCCATATGACCATCTTATCAACCTGTGCTACATCTGCAAAGGCTCTATGGACATTGACCCCAAGATTTCACTCTTCCTCCAAACTTTTCCAGATTAAACTCTGTTTGCCACTTCTCAGCCGAGCTCTGCATCCTATCAACGTCCTGTTGTAACCTGCAACAAGTCTACATGCTCCACAACATCACCAACTCTTGTGTTATCTGTAAGCTTACTAAACCACCCTTCCACTTCCTCATCCTTATGTCATTTTCATAAGTCACAAAGAGCAGAGGTCCCAGAATGGATAGCATCGTGATAGCGTAGTGGTTAGCACAATGTCTTACAGTACATGACCTGGGTTCAATTCCCACCGCTGTCTGCAAGGAGTTTTTAAGTTTTCCCTGTAACCATGTGGGTTTCCTCCAGGTGCTCTGTCTTCCTCCCACAGTCCAAAGACCGATCAGTTGGTCAGTTAATTGATCATTGTAAATTGTCCCGTGGTCAGACTCAGATTAAACTGGCCGTTGCTGGGCAGCATGGCACAAAGGCTCAGAAGAACCTATTCCACGCTGTATCTCATTAAATTTTTTAAAAATCCCTGAGAAAAGCCACTGGTCACTGACCTTCAGGCAGAATACACTCCATCTGCTACCATCCTCTGCCATCTGTGGCCAAGCCAATTCTGAAGCAGATTTAAGTTTTAAATACTTTGAGTTTTTTAAAGATGGCAGTGTTTTATAAAGTTGTATAATTTCAATGAGTTACTCTTTATTTCAATGATAACTTAATCGCTGTTATGTTTCCAAATTAGACAGAAGGTACAAAGATCGTTAGCTAATTGCTTCTGAATTCACAACATTAGTCTTAAACTGCCAAATTGATCAGTAAATACAGCATATCGTGCCCAAACCTGTAATCTGTTACAAAAGGTTACCTTGAGATATCCTGCTGTGTAGCATGTGATTCCAGTCAGCACTCCACATAAACTGAATAATTTTGTCAGTTTGAGCCAATAGTCTGCTTTGCATGTCTTTTATCTTTCAACAAATAATCTAAAGCAGTAGATTTAATGTAAAAAGTTAGGCTACTACAGCTCAGGGCATTGCAGAGTTCAGACTTCAGTTCCGGTGCTGTTCTGTAAGGAGGCTTTGTACGTCCTCCCCGTGGAATGTGCGGGTCCTCCAGTCTCCTTCCAATTCCCAAAGACATAGTGGGTAGGTTACTTGGTCATTGTAAGTTGTCCTATGATTAGGTTAGAGTTCATTGTGATTGTCGGTGGTTGCTCGGCAGTGTGGATTGAAGTGCTGGAAGACCGTACCCCATGTTGTATCGTTGAATAAGTAATTAAACATTGCTTGATAACAAAAGCTGAAATGGCTTTTAATGGAGGGAGGAAATCTGAGATGGAGACAAAGCCCAAATATGGTCCTAAAGAATACCAAACCAACCAGCAACAATCAGCCAATGGTGCACTCAGTCCTTCATTAAACGAAGGATATGGTTAGAAATTCACACTAAATGCAGGAGGAACTAGGCAGGTCAGGCAACAGCTATGGAAACCAATAAGCAGTCAATGTTTTATGCTGAGCCCCTTCATCAGGGCAGGAAAGGAAGGGGGAAGGAGCCAGAATAAGAAGGTGGGCGAGGGGAAGGCTGGGAGGTGATCCGTGAAGCCTGGCGGGTGGGGATGAATAAGAAGCTGGGAGATGATAGGTGGAAAATGTAAAGGGATCTGATAGGAGAGGAGAAGGGAAGTATCGTTCACAGTATCCGATGCTCCCAGTGCAGCCTCAGCTGTATCGATGAGAACTGACAGAGATTGGGGGACTGCCTCGTCGAGCACCTTTGCTTCATCCACAACAAGCGCAATTTCCCAATTTAATTCCAATCCCTATTCCAAATCCAACATGTCAATCCATGGCCTCCTCTACCGTAACAACGAGGCCCCTCTCAGTTTGGAGGAGCAACACCTCACATTCTGTCTGTGTAGCCTCCAACCTAATGGCATAAGCATCAATTTCTCTAACTTCCGGTAATTTTTCTCGTTCCCCCTTCCTCCTTCTCCTGTTCCCCACTCAGGCTTTCACACCTCTCTCTTCTCCTCACTCGCCTTCCAGCAAGATGGCAGCATGCTCAGATGTAGCGGCGTCTATGGGGCCAACCAAAGGTGTAATTGTCTTTTTTGATAATCACAAGATCCTGCTGGACATTCAGAACTTAAAGTACTGCAGGTCTACCCCAGCAGTGAGTTGCTTGTTGGTGGAAAGACTGAAGGAGCTGGAATTACTGTGTATCGTGAAGCTGCCTGCGTCAGAGAGGCATCGAAGGAGTTGGCGCGCAAAGGCTGGGTACGGTCTAACAGTGAGCGATCATTTTAGTCACTTTTCTTCAGATCACAAGACTCTGTTTGTCATCATTAACGTGGAATGCTATGAGTCTGATTCATGGATTTATAGGCGGATGGCGGGGGATGTGCGTGGCTTCATTAGTAGCAAGGCCTCAAGCTGCGGTGTTGCCCGCTTACAGCCACCGATAAGAGAGGCATTGGAGGTCTGGGGAGGGTGTAGTGAGTGTCAGAACTAGAATCGGTGCTGCCCCCCAGTGATCACTCAGCAGAAGACAAGCCATATTGTGTTCGACTGCCAGTTGCTGCAATATTCATGGATTCATGGACTCTTGGGCGGTATCTTTCTGTGTCATTGCATTTTACTGAATTTACTGATAATTATATGCGATTGCTATCTTATGTATGCTATATGTACCTTGTGCTGTGTGTGACAGTTGATATTGTGTTTTGCATCTTGCCCCTGAAGTAACACTGTTGTTTTGGCTGTAGTTATGCGTATTCATTTATGGTTGGATGGCAATTGAACTTGAACTTACTACCTCCCCCTGCCGCCCCTCCTCCTTGCCTTTCTCCATGGTCCACTCTACTTTCCTATCAGATTCCTTCCTCTTCAGACCTTTACCTTTCCTACCTATCACCTCCCAGCTTCTCACTTCATCCCCCCCTTCCTCACATCCAGTTTGTATTTCTTCCGCTCCCCCCACCTTCTTATTCTGGCTTCTTCCCCCTTCTCTCACAGTCCTAATGAAAGGTCTCGGCCTGAAACATCAATTCCTTTCTATAAATGCTGCCTGAACTGCTAAGTACCTCCAGCATACCTCCAGCATTTTGAGTGTGTTGCTCTGGATTTCCAGCATCTGCAGTATTTCTTGTGTTTATGGTTAGAAATTCCCTTCTCTTACCCTCTCTCTTGTCTTCACCTGCCCATCACCCTCCTCCTCTCCTCCTTCCATTTCTCCCATGGCCTGCTCTCTTCTCAAATCAGATTCCTTCTTCTTCAGCCTTTTTACCTCTTGGACCTATTGTTTCCCAGTTTCTTACTTCACCCCTCTTCCACACCTACCTACCTTCTCCCTCACCTGGTTTCACTTATCACCCACCAGCTTGTACTCCTTCCCCTCCTGCACCGTCTTCCTCTTTCCTGTCCTGTCCTGATGAAGGGTCTCAGCCTAAGCCAATGACTGTTTAATCCTCTCCATAGATGCTGCCTGACCTGTTGAGTTCCTCCAGCATTCCGTACTTGGTTTACTAATGGTTCAAGTGCATCGAATGGAAAAGAAATATGTAAGGTTTTTGTGGGATCATTTAGCAAAATAGGAATAACTTTAATGAAGGAGGTGAGGAAAATTTGATTCAGAAAAGAGGTTGTCAAAAAAAACCAGTCAGAGTTCACAATCACAGATAAATCAACATCCAGCGCAGCGCAGAGTCCTCCTTTATTCAGAGCTGCTGGAAGTTTCTGGACTCATTTACTTCAGCTGCTTTGGAAACATAAGAGGCTGTAGAAAATCCACACTACTGCCAAAACAAATGAAGTATCAATGGTGTCACCAACTAACTAGATTATATTAGCAATGCTCAAGAAGTGTGACACAAAAAATGTGAAGGGCCTAGCACAACCTTCTTTCAGCTTTTACCAGTCTGTTGATTAAGTTAAATACACAGTGTGGATATTGGAGAAAGAACAATGGTGCAAAAGGATTTTAAAGAATGATAATGATGGATTGAGAAGCTAGGTAGCATTTCCAACACAAAACTAGTAGATCCAATATTCTAAACACAATAGATTCTGCAGATGCTGCAAGTTCAGAGGAAGACAGAAGATGCTGGAGGAACTCAACAGGTCAGGCAACATCTGGGGAAATCAATAAACAGTCGATATTTCAGGGTGAGACCCTTCACCAGAACTGGAACGGAAGGGGAAGAAATCAGAATATGAAGGTGGGAGAGTGAAGATCTACAAGCTGGTAGGAGATAGGTGGAACCAGATGAGAGGTAAGGTGGCTGGGGAAAGGGGCATGAAGGGAGAAACTGGGAGGTGATAGGAGGAAGAGGCAAGTGGCTGAAAAAGAAAGAATCTAATCGGAGAGGACAATGGACTGTGGATGAAAGGAAAAATGGAAGGGCACCAGATGAAGGTTATGTACAAGTGAGGAGAAGAGAAGTTGTAAGAGGGGAGCCAGAATGGAGAGGAAGCAGAAATTATCGGAACTTAGCGAAACCAAGTTTGGAATCATTGGCTTGTAGCGGAATTATGAGATGTTGCTCCTCCAACCTAAATATGGCCTCATCGTGGCAGTAGAGAAGGCCGTAGATCAATATGTCGGAATGGGAATAGAAAGTCAAATTGAAATGGGTAGCTACCGGGAAATCCCATCCTTTGTGGGATTTCAAAAGAAATTTTGAAGAGATTTCAAAACCAAAAAAAGGGTAGGAAAAGACCAGAGGTGGAGAGAGAAACACTGAACCAATATTATAGATGGATGTCTGCTATCAGAACTGGATAGTTATGGTATCAAGAAACTCTTGAATTCAACATTTAATTTGGAAGTCTGCAATGTGCCCAGAAGCAACATAAGGCACTGTACCCTAAACTTATGTTGGGCTTATTACAGACTAGTGGAACAGAGCGGGATGTGTAACTAAAGTGATTAGCCATTGGCCTGGACTCACCAGAGTTTAGAAGAATGAGCTGTGATCTCATTGAGTTGTGCAAGATTCTGAGGGGGATTAATTTCAGGTTATGTGTTGTGACTTTTTCTCTCTTTGGAGATTTAATAGGAATAGGCAGGATGTACATTCATATGTAAGGTTCACTGAGACCTTGTTGACAATAAGGAAACTATTTATTAATCCCATTGTATTCTCTCCAGGGTCTCATCAAATTCCCTCAAATTCTACCCTCACTTACACCCAAGGGACCATCTCTAATGGCCAATTAACCTGCCAACATGCATATCTTTGAGATGTGGGAGGGAGAGCATGCAGACTCTCAGAGACAGTATTTGAGGTCAGGATTGAACCTTCAAACTCTTCTCAATTCTACCACAGTGCTTTACTTTGCTTCCTGCTGAAGTGGAGTTAATCTTCAGAATGAATGGTGTATACTTCAATCCCTGTTGCGTCCATTCCAGAAACACAACTGCTTTAACCTCAGTGATCAAGTTGTGATACATAGATGCACAGCGAGGAAATCCTAATCCTTACCATATGATTGTGCTACTTGACTATTAGCCCTTCAATTGGTCTCACAGTCTCTCAGCATCTCTTGGAATCTTTCATAACTCATTGAAATCACCTCTTATTCTCCTAAATTTCAGTGAGTCAAAGCCAAATGGCCAGTCACTTTAATTCTCCAAGTCTCTTGAGCCCCATATGCCACATCAAGGAAACAAAGATCCGCCCCCAACTAACCTCTGTTCCACAACTACATCTCCAACTAGACCCTGGACTGTGAAGTTCACTACTATGCCACAGCAGAGCACCACAAACAGCACAAAGAGTTTGGTCCACCAGATGTGAATGGTCCATGCCCTCCTGTACAGTTCAAGTACTTAGCACCTCAAAGCACTGTTGAGATATTGCTAACCTTGCCTCTGCAAAATACTCCAAATCCAGTTGCTGGGTAAGGCATTAGCATCTTCTCCTAGGCCAACATTCCCACTATCAAGGTTTTACCCGAATGCCTCCAATGAATTTGCATATCTGAAACAAACATCCTACTCTGTCCCTGTCGTGGCCAAAAATAGTGAGGATGACAGAGATGTTCTCAAAACTCCCACAGAAAAAATGTAACAAGTCCACTGATCTGTGGGAATCTGAGGCCAAATGGAGAAGGAGCATCAGGAAAGAACTTCAAACCTCATGGCACTTGGAAGTCCAGCATAAATAATAGAAAGAGTGCACCAATTTCCAAGTTATTCTTCTACCTATGCTATCACCTGAGATAGAGACTGCAGAGCTGGAGTGGAAGCAAGTCATCCTTGCCATCAAGAGACAGCTTCAGAAAGAGGGAGAGAAATATCTGTCATGAATGAAGCAGGTTCTCCTCCTAGTTTCTGCAATTTCAGTTTAATATGTATACACTCAAATTCAATAGTTTAGAAATTAGACCAATTTATAATTGATTTTTGCATAAATTAGGATATTAAGATAATTTGCACATTTGGAAGTGTTTAGCAATAATGTTCTGCTGAAGTCAACTCAGTTTTAAAACTATCTGTCATGACATAATTCCCACCGTGCATTCCGCCCATGTAGTCACTAACATGTGCAACATCCGTTAAATACTTGCCAAAAAATGGATCAGATTGTCTTGACCTAAGACTTCAATTATTAACTCTCAATTAAACAAGAAGAATATTGTGCTGAAGGTTGCAAATCATGCTTAATTCCCTGCTCTTCATTATTTTTATATAAGTACATCCCCCTAATCATTTTAATATGATGAAAACACATTGCTGCAGCACTGAACACAGGCTAAAGTATCCATGTCTCAATGTCTTCAGGTCTCAGACACTTCACTCTGTGGCCTCACTGCAGCCTTGCCAGAGACAAGGCTGGCATTGAAAGCCAATTGATAGGACTGGCTTGCTCCCTATGAGTCAATATAACACAGCAAATTCTGCTTAATTGCACTTGTCAGTTTTTAATGTTCCTTAAAAGAAGAAAATTACAATAATAATTTTCTTAAAGTGAAGATGTCCCAATTTCACAATTTATTTGAGATTAGAGTAAGATGTACTATTCAACAAAACATTTAGTTTGCTGAAATATTTAGTTCATTTAAAATGGTTCAAATGTAATTTCTGCTCAAAAATATTTTAAGTAATTCTTTGCAAGTTAAAAAATCTGTATGAAGTTTAAATTGCAAATTGCACTTGGACGAATAGTGTTTGCAATTAAAACTCAATTTAGTAGAATTCCATGGAGAGAGATTTTGTTTTCTGGGGTTGTTTCCAGTGTCTGAGATTTTACGTTTTACATACCAGGTACGATGAACTCTACTCCCTAGATGAAACAGACAAAGAGGCTTTGAGTGGGCACGTATGTTTCAAAATGCACACACTACAAAGATTCGCTGGGGCAGCCTGCAAATGTTGCCATGCTTCCAATGCCAACATAGCATACCCACAATTTTCCACCCTTAACTTGTACATCTTTTGTAGGAATGTGGGAGGAAACCGGAGAACCAGGTGGAAACCCACATGATCATAGGACGAATGTATGAACTCCTTACAGATAAGAGCATAAATTGATCTCCTTTCTTTGGAACTGTAAAGCATTGCGCTAAGCACTACACCACAGTGCCATCCATGTAACTACAATCTCACTTAACTACAAATCTTCATCCTTGGAATTATCTTAATAAATCTCTTCTGCAACTTTTCTAAAGCTTTTACTTCTTCCCTGATGTACGTACGATGCCCAGAAAGAACACAATATTGCAACTGAGCCGATTCAGAGTTTTAAAAGATTGCTTGTAATGTCTGCCTGCCTCTGTTAATAAATCCCAGAATTCCGTAAACATTGTTTAACCGTTTTTTATCCTACCATGCCACTTTCTATTAATATGCACATTTGCCCCATTGCCTCTTTTAAATCTGTCTTCTTATACTCCATTTACAATAACAACTTCCAGTTTGTGTTATTTTTCGTATTCTTCAAATCAGAATGTAATAGTTTGTTTTTCTCAATATCAAATGGCATCTGCTATCTACCTGCTCATTCCCCAGCTGATGCATATTTCCTAGAAGTCTTGCAATTTATCGGATAGTTCACTACTCCAATTTTTGGCATAATCTGCAGCTTTGGAAACTGAGCTGCAGACATCCAAGTCCAAATTGTTAATCTATATATATTTTTTAAGTATTCATCCTGGGTAACCCTACAGTCCCCAAGGCAACCTATCACTATTATCCTCGATTCTATTAATTTATGTTTTCAATCCCTGCCTCTACGTTCCCTTTATTTTATGGCCTTCAATCTTGGTGACTCACCTTAAAAGGATGTCCTCCGATATTGGCCATTGCCACCCTGGGAAAAAGGCACTGGCTGTCCACTCTGTCTATGCTTCACATAACGTTATACACCCCTTTCAGTCGCCACCAGTTAACGTCAACACAGGAGTAACACTGGCTGCAGCTATACTCACCAACACCACCCAGTCTTCCAGCACAAACTGAATGGCAGAGCAGGCTCGATGGGACAGATGGCCAACTCCTGTTCCTAATTCTTATATTTACCCTCAAGGACACCAGAGTCAACTATTCATCTACGCACTAAGAGTAATTTAGGGCATACAATTTGCTTGTCTTTGAGAAGTGGAAAGAAACCTGAACACTTGGAGGATACCCATAATGTCACAGGGAGAATGTGCAAACTCCATATATCCAGCACCCAAGGTAAGGACTGAACCTGCTTACTGGGATGAGTGAGGCAGCAGCTGTGCTAGCTGAGCCAACATGTTTCTTGAAAGAGAATTCCATCAATCTCATTGTTGTCTTCTCTGATTTTTCTAGTTCTATTGTTTTCCATAACTATGCTAGAATGAAATGGTCATAACTGAAGATATCCTTACACTGAATTCTTTCAATTCCTCAGTGTCCTTTTGTATCCAGCTTACTTGGTTGTCATTAGTTCTGCACCTTGGCTTTCATCAGACTTCATTTCTATTTTGGAGTTAGTGATCTAAATTGCATTAGTTCTGAATATGAATGTGATTAACTAGAGAAAGATTAGGGCCCCTTAGGGAGGAAAGAAGGTAACCCATGAATGAGTTCAGTGGAGTCATATTTTTACAGATTCATAGCATTGTACATTATGGACATATGTCCTTCAGTCCAACTTGTCCATGCGGACCAAATTGCCTACATGTGCTCGACCATCTGCCTGCATTTGGCCCATATCCTTCTAGGTCTTTCTATCCGTTTACCTGTCTAATTATCTTTCACATACTTTAATTGTACCCAGCTCTGTAGTTTCCTCTGTCAGCTTGTCCCATCTACCCACCACCCTCTGTGTGAAAAGGTTGCTCCTTAAGTCTCTTTTATATCTTTCCCCCTCACCCTAAACCTATGCCCTCCAGTTTTAGAAACACAATTCAATATATCCAGAATTAAAAACAAGGGGACATCAACTAATGAAATATCATCAACCTAAAACATTTGCTGTTTCTTTCACCAGAGTTGCTGCCTGACCTGCCGAGTATTCCCACATTCTCTAATTTTCCCAGTAGTTGCTGACTTTTGTTTTGATCTTCAAGGGGCACACAGTCATTAACCGGAAGCTGATCCATTTAGGAATTCATCAGGAAACTTCTCCTCACAGACGGGTCTGTCTATAAGATTGTCAACAAGGGAAGGCTGAGCCAGCAGAAATTTTCTAGGCCAGGTTGGCAGACTTTCATGCAGTAGTGTTAAGGTTAGGCTTCACATGTGATTAAAATAAAAAGCTCAGCCAAGGGATCTTATGACATCTGGTAACCAGTTGATCCGACCTGCAGGCTGTAGATCTGATAAAGCTCAGATATTACCTCTGTCCTGTCTCCCCTCATATTGTGCTTGACCTGCTTAGTGTTTCCAGCATATTCTGTTTAGATTTCAGGAAAGGCAGTGGGTATTGCCTGCATGGACGTTAGCAAGGTCTTTTTGACAAAGTCTCAATGGTCAAGAAAGTTCAGTTGCTTGGCATTTAGATGAAGCGACTTAGCTTAGGGCATTGGCTTAGCAGGAGAAGGCAGAGAATGGAAGCAGATTGATTCCTCTCTGACTGGAGGCCTGTCATTAGTGGTGTGTCCTAGGATTTGGTGCCGGGTCCATTATTGTTTATCATATATATCAATGATTTGGATGATAATATGATAAACTGGATCAGTGAATCTGTGGATGACACTAAGATTAGGAATGTAGTGGATAGCAGGGAAGACTATCAAAACTCTCAGCGGGACCTGAACCAGTCAGAAAATTGGGAAGATAAATGAAAGATGGAATTTAATGCAGACAAGTGTGAGGTGTTGCAGTTTGGGAGGTCCAACTGGGATAGGGCTGACACAATGAACAGTAGAACGCCGAGGAGTGTGGTAGAACAAAGTGATTGGAGAATACAGACCCATAATTCCTTGGTGATAGATAGGGATGTAAATGGGTTTTTGGAACATTGGCCTTCATAAATCAGTATTGAGTACGGGAGTTTAAATGTTATGTTGAAGTTATATATGACATTGGTGAGGCTAAATTTGGAGCATTGTGTGCAGTTTTGGTCACCTACCCACAGGAATAATGTCAATATGAAAGAGTGTAGAAAAAATTTACAAGGATCTTGCCAGGACTTGAGGCACCAAATTATAGGGAAAGGTTGACTGGAGGATCAGAAAATGAGGAGAGGTTTGAGAGGTATACAAAAATTATAAGGGATAATGCAAGCAAGCATTTTTTTCACTGCCATTGGGTGAGGTTAGAACTGGAGGTCATCGGTTATGGGTGGACTATTTAAGGGAAACGTGAGAAGGAAATTCTTCACTCAGAGGGCCGTGTGATTCTGGATCGAGCTGCTGGTGGAGGAGGTGTGTGCAGATTCTATTGCAACAGTTAGAGAAGTTTGGATAAATACTCGGGTGGAAGGGGTTTGGAGGGCTACGGAATAGGCAGAGTAACAGTTTGGCACAGACTAGATGGGCCAAAGGGCCTGTTCCTCTGCTGAAGTGCTCTACAATTCTATGACAACAGCTTAGAGTACCTGCGGACTTTCTAAATTTTCATTTTCTATGGTCTGCTTGGCCTATTTGTTCCTGGTAATCCTATGCATAAGCATAGGACAGACTGTCATTTTAATAAATCTTGGTTGCTTAAGTTTCGGTTTCCAGTATCTCAACAACTTAAACACAGAAGTTGCTGAGCTTAGGAAATCTCAAATCTAACAAAATACTTTGGTACTCTGCTTTTTTTAAGGTCGCTATTCAGTGAACATGCTGGAGAGTGTAACTTTTCTCAGGCTGTTTGCTCACACTCCATGTGTTAGCTTGACTTGTTCCTACATGGACAGTGACTAGACTTGGTAAATTTGTGGGGGTGATCTTCTCACCCTGGATGGCTCTGGGCCTATTGTTCTCCTGGACAATGGGGGGAAGCTTCCAGCTTATTCCTCCTAATGGGCCTGGACATTTATTGACTTTCTCCTCTCCTCCAGGACATGACTGTGGAAAGGGTGTCATAGCTTTGTGCTGAAAAAAGTACATCTTTTGCTGCCATTTCATTTATTTACATATACCCAAGAATATAATTATCAGGAACCCAACCATAAAATATGCATCACCCATCCCTCACTCCCCAACCCCAAACACCCTCCATAAGTGGTTAGCTTAATCTGACTTTGAGGCAGGGGGAAGGTGTCTACACTGACATTACTATCGAGGGCATTCTGCTCACTCTTTGCAGTTATTAGATTGTTCATGGATACGCGATAATGGAAATAATGCTTTGCATGTACAAAGGCTAGAAGAGGGGTTATAATTAAGACCAGAATCTTCATACTTTGTCTTATTTGACAGACCTGCTGACCGTGAGATTACTTTGTGCAAGTTTAACTGGAAGAATTCATTCTTCTGTGCATTTGTAACAAAATATACAACAACAACAATATTTACAGTAATATTCCATTTATATCTTAGCACACAGTCATTGCAGGACTTGTAAATGTTTTTATGATAGATTAGGCAAACATACCACCTGCTGCTAACATTGTATCAGGATAAAGAGATCAAATTCCATAATAGAATGGAATACAAAGAGCTGTTAGATAGGGATGCATTAATAAACATGATGGTCCACTATGTGCATCTCTACCCAGCTGACATTGTATAAATCATCAGCACTTTGCAAGACTGATGCTGCTTATTTCTTCTGCATTTTAATGTGCTGCCACAGATGCATGAAAAAGCTCAGTTGAGTTTTATTGTTTGGAATAGAAATAACTTTTGTATCCAAAGTACCTCCTTAATGTGGAGCCCCTCTGTGGCCAGAATTACAGTATATTAATCCAAACAATCATATGGTATCAGTAGGGGATATGAAGGCTTGAAGTAACCCAGTCAATGGCTTTGATCTTGCAGCACAACGCTCAAGGTATCAAGGCAACCAGTACAAAAACTGAGGGAGGTTTAAGGGAAAATTCAGTGGGGCTCAAATATCCACAGGTTTTAGGACTAGGTTTAAGTACTGCATTTCTTCCACATACAAAAGAGGTGTCTTCTTTGAATTCATTCTATCCAGCGGCAATTCATAAGTCAACGAAATGCCGGCAATTGGGAATTTCAGTACGACATTCCACTGTGAAAAGAGGGAGCCTTACTATTCTTCAAACACATAAAAAGCTTCTTATTGAAGGGTCACGGGTGTTAAAAGTGGAAAATTTGTAAATCAAGAAATACCTGTACATTACGCTTCAAGCGGTCCTGTCCATGAAACTGGTTCCACCTCTTAAACTCAGGATGAACTAATCTCATTGGGAGTTTCTGCTGAATACAAGCCCTGAATATTAAATAGATCTCTCAGGCACAGGATCTCCAAAAGTTGAGGTTTTGAATGAATGTTTTCAAATCTTGACAACTAACTGATCCAAGTTTAGCTAGAAAATAATTTTATGTAGTTTTCATAAGTCGTTTAAATAATTTAAAATCAAGTTGATTCAGTAGATTGACTGAATTAAACCCTTCACATTCTGTGTCATTAAATTTTTAGCTTTATCAATCAAATTCTGCTAAGTTACCAAATTTAAATATATTGAAGTGTATTTCTAAAGCCATTTATCATCTGAAGAAAGTACATTTCAAAATGCTGTGAGATTGTGCTAGTTTGGGACACATTATGCATTCAGTGAAATTAAATTGAGTTTGAGAGGAAACTCAGGGAAAAGCTTCTAAATGCAGTACAATTTACCATCGCACCCAGAGGACAGACTCTTCCCCAAATAATACTATTAGGCTGCATATAAGACCTGCTGAAACACTTATTAAGAACAACAAAATCAGTATGCAGACTGACACCTAGTTAACTTCATAACTTCCACTGCCAAGATAATATAAAATTATACTGGTTTACAGCGTATTGTTTCACACAATGTTTGACAGTACAGGTGACCAGGGTTCAATTCCTGCTGCTGCCTGTAAGGAATATGCATGTTCTCCCTGTGACTGGGTGAGCTTCCTCTGGGTGATCCAGTGTCCTCCGACAGAACAAAGACATACCTGATGGTAGGTTGTGGTGAACTACATATACCTGTCTGGACATGCCCCTCTGCTGACTACCCCTGTGGCTCCTCCCACAGACCCCTGTATAAAGGTGATTGGAGGCACTGTTCCTCCCTCAGTCTCCAGGATGTTGTGTGGTGGGCTATACAAAGAGATACAAAGAGATCTAGGAGTCCTTGTTCATCAGTCACTGAAGGTGAATAAGCAAGTGCAGCAGGCAGTGAAGAAGGCTAATGGAATGTTGGCCTTTATTACAAAGGGAATTGAGTACAAGAGCAAGGAAATCCTTTTGCATTTGTACAGGGCCCTGGTGAGACCACACCTGGAGTATTATGTACAGTTTTGGTCTCCAGGGTTAAGGAAGGACATCCTGGCTGTAGAGGAAGTGCAGCGTAGATTCACAAGGTTAATTCTTGGGATGTCCGGACTTTCTTATGCAGAGAGGTTAGTGAGACTGGGCTTGTACACGCTGGAATTAAGGAGATTGAGAGGGGATCTGATTGAAACATATAAGATTATTAAGGGATTGGACAAGATAGAGGCAGGAAATATGTTCCAGATGCTGGGAGAGTCCAGTACCAGAGGGCATGGTTTAAGAATAAGGGGTAGGTCATTTAGGACAGAGTTAAGGAAAAACTTCTCCCAGAGAGTTGTGGGGGTGTGGAATGCACTGCCTCAGAAGGCAGTGGAGGCCAATTCTCTGGATGCTTTCAAGAAGGAGCTAGATAGGTATCTTATGGATAGGGGAATCAAGGGATATGGGGACAAGGCAGGAACTGGGTATTGATAGTAGTTGATCAGCCATGATCTCAGAATGGCAGTGCAGGCTCGAAGGGCCGAATGGTCTACTTCTGCACCTATTGTCTATTGTCTATGAATGGAAAAGCCTACAAGAAGTAGTGAATGTAGTCCAGTCCATCACAGGAAAAGTTCTCCCCATCACTGAGCACGTCTACAAGGAGGACGGTCACAACGAAGGAGCATTCATCATCAAGGTGGGCCATTATCCAGGCCATGCTCTCTTCTCCCTGCTGCCACTGGGAAGAAGGTATAGAAGCACCACCAGGTCCAGGAACAATTATCACCCTTCAACCATCAAGCTCCTGAACCAGTGTGGATAACTTCACTCACCACAACACTGAAGTATTCACCAACCTATGGGTTCATTTTCAACCATTCCACAATGCATGCTCCCAATGTTATTCATTATTTACTTATCCGTTATATATTTTTTGTAATTGCAGTTTGTCTTCCAATGCATATTAGTTGTTCATCCGACTTTCTTTCTTTGTGTTTTTTCATTGATTCTGTTATGTTTCTTCATATCTACTGTGAATATCCGCAGGAAAATGTATCTCAAGATAATACTTGGTGGCATTTATGTACAGTATGTGCTTTGATAATAAATTTACTTCACTCCTACCTTATCTGCTCCATTTTCGTATCTCATTATTTCATGTACCTCAAACAATGACAAAGGTAATAAGCAATTCTGTGTAATGATGTTGTTTCATTTCCTGCTGGTTAGTCAAGACCAGAGTTTGTTTCTAAGAACCTTGTGTTTGTTGCAGAGTATTTAATATTTCAGAACTATTTGAGTAACATTGTAAATATATTGTTTGAGTGTTTTTGTATGTTTACATAATTCATTACCAGATTTACGTAAGAAGTACGTGAATGGCATGCATCGTTAGGCAACTACGTCATATTTAAGACCCTCACTAAAGTAAAACAAAGTGGACATACATCTCCAGCTCTTGTGTTTTTCTCTCAAGCGGCGGAAGCTGATGGGAGATCTGATAGAGGTTATAAGCTTATGAGAGGCATTAGATAGAGGAAATAAGGCAGTATCTTTGTCCCAGGGGAGAAATGTCTAATGCCAGAGGGCATGCATTGAAGGCGAGAGGGGGTAGGTTCAAGGGCGATGTGAGGGGGAAGTTTATTACTCAGAGAGTGGTGGATGCCTGGAATGCATTGCCTGGTATGGTGGTAGAGGCAAATAAATTAGAGGTTTTTAAGAGATGTTTAGGTAGACACATGGATGTAAGGAAGGTGGAGAGATATGGACATGGTGTGGGTAGGAGGGATTAGTGCTTGGGTGTTTTTGATTTGCTTTTTAGCCGGTTCAGCACAACATTGTGGGCCGAATGGCCTGTTCCTGTGCTGGACTGTTCTATGTTCACGACATACAGTATTCTCCCTAAAGCAAATTGAAAATCCCCCTAGTATGAAAATGATGATCCAGAGGGAAACCAGAAAAGACCCCATACTGTCTCAGACCTACTTGGTCACCCAACGTGGCTGGAATGTGCAGCAGAAATTCCAGTTCCCTGATGTTTACCAGCACCAGGATGAATTTCCCCTTGATAGGTGTTGCCATATGTGTGTGGGGATTGAGAGTTGGTATACTTTCCTATCAGAGAGCTAAAGTTTTGGAGGAGCTACATGCCGGTCATCTAGGTGTGGTCAAAATGTAAGTGTTGTCTTGAAGCTTTGATTGGTGGCCTGGGATAGTTCAGCAGATTGAGCAGCTTGTCATGCACTGTTCTGGAAGATGCCAAGGGCAGTGCCTCTCCATTCCTGGGAACAGCCTGGCAGAGGGTTCATGTGGATTTATCTGGACTGCTCATGGGCACAAATTTCTTGGTGGTAGTAGATGCAGCTACAGAGTGGCCAGAGGCGTTCCCGATGGCATCAACCTACAACCTCCAACACTGTTGATGTGTTGGGAAGCTTCTTCTCAAAGACTGGTGTTCCAGAACACTTACTGTGTGACAACGGACCACAGTTTGTTGCGGAACTGTTTTAGCCATTCCTGAAAATGAACGGTTTAAGACATACCACATCTGCACCATATCACACAGCTAGAAATGGCTTGGCAGACAAGTTCATCCACTTTCTAAAGAACACACTACACTGACAGTGAATCAGAATCTTGCCAATTTCCTCCTTGCATATCATATTGTAACACACTCCACAACCAACAACTCCCCAGCTATGCAGTTCCCGGGTTGTCCCTTCCACTTGTGCTTGGATCTGCTCAAACCCAGTCTCAGGAGGAGTATGAGGGACAAACAGCTGAGACAAATTGAGGGCTCCTCAAACAAGGAGATTCGATGTTTCAAAAGCAGTCCTTGTGAGGGACTACAGAGGTACTCCAAAAGTGGTTACTTGGAAAGACTAAGGACAGAACTGAAACACTCCCCTACACAGTGGAGTAGGTGTCTGATGTCACCTGGAGAGGACACAGCAAACAGTTAAGGAGAGCACAGTTAATTGTAAGAGAAGAAAGGTGTCCATTGCTGTCAGAACCACTTCCCACAATCCCAGAGTCAGCTCCTACAACCACCATGGAGAATATCCCAGAGCCTGAGATTATTTTGCTGCCATAAGTCTCACCTGCCAAGCAGAGTGACCTCTACCCTTTGTCAGGAAAGACGGTATCCCACAAGATTAAGAAATCCTCTCCACAGCAATTAAATTTTTAGGCCTGAATAAAATATTTCTGTAATATTTGAGCAATATTTTAAATCTGTTGTTTGATTAGGCATTCTTTGTTTGTTTACTTAATTCATTATAGGTTATATGCAAGAAGTACGTGAATGGCATATGTCATTACACCACCACATCATATTTGAGCGCCTCACTAAAGTAAAATGAAGTAGACAAGCATCTCCCAGCTCCTGTGTTTTTCTTTCAATGAGTTTCTGGAGTTACAAAACATAACAGTTGTGTTTTAAGTATGTAGCTAGTTTTTGAGGCTTGGGTCTAATAGAATGGAGCTATGGAGTGTAGGTTAGTGTCTATGACTTCCTTCTGCTTTTCCATAGTGATCAGGGAAGGGCCACTCGAAATCAGGCAGGTCAGTTTAGGAGTGACTAACTCTGCATTCTTTGGATATGATCACACTGTGATTATGTTATTATCCCAGTATTCTGGTCTAAACTGGGCTAACACTCTAAAGAAAGGCTCTTGAAGCCCACCAACAACAGAATCAACACTTCAAAATGATAATTCAATAAAAATGCCTAACTAACATCTATGAAGCTATCAGGTTGAGTAAAAGCCATTTGATTTACAAATCCAACTTATCCAATGTCAATTAAGAAATAAAATCTGTTGCCCTTACATTACTCTGGCCTAGCTTCTCTTAGGCAGCCCCTTGGGATCAAGGGTAATTTGCCTTACTCTGGTTTTGTGGGTGCTGAGGTGGCCGATGAGGTCAACGTGAAAGCTGATGAGGTTTGCGCTTTACAGTTGGGCTCCAACAAGGAGGCAACCCCAAAGCAGAGCCAGGAGATCGTCATCATTGTCAGGACTTTCACATTCATCTGTGCGCGTGTGGGCATCACAAACTTTATGGCATTTCCACAGCCAAATGTTAGCAGCTCTGCACAGAACTCTTAGGATCTGAGTCAACAGGATTCTTCCCAGAAATGACTGAAGCACACTTAAATTCTTCGTGCTTCTGTCCTGGCACTTAAAAGAAATCGAGTGCCTGTAGTCAACACTCTATTTTTGTAGAGCATGCATACATAACCTATTAACATGCAAATAAATGTTTCATGGCTAAAATTAAGAATTAGCAGGAGAGTTTTAAATTGCAGAATCAAGAATCACCTCGAAAATGACAAAGGCCCATGGCTGTGCCTTTTGCAATTCCCGTTGTGAACTCTGCAGTGTATCCCGATTAGAAATGTAGGAAATTTGAGAGCACATTATTGAAACAGTGGGAGCAACTCCCTAAGAAGGGAAAATTTACAATGAACATTGATACAATCTAGATCATTAACAAACAGTCAAATTTGACTGATCTACTCCGCCTGTGAAGGGAAAAGAAGTGTCTTGGTTAATTGATTTGTCAATATTAACCAGAACTGATTTGTTACAATAAATATAATTCCTGATCAATCAAACCTTCATGTATATATGAGCCATCAGAGGATTCTATAAAGATTCCATAAAGAAAAATATGCAAATCAGATACATTTCTTTTGCAGGCAAAGTGGTCAGTATCCTAAATGTGCAAGTTTGTGGGTCTAGTATTTGTTGGTTTGCAGTAATCCTTCATGTCATATCTGAAGGATCCTTCTTCGAGGATTGTCACTTTGTTTTGGTGGAGAGGTTTGTGAGTTCCTGAGAGCGATGCTATCAGGAGTGTAGCCACCTGGTGCTTAGCACTTCATAGGGTCACCCCATGGCGGTAAGGTCAGGGAGGAGGTTCCAGACAAAGAGCGATCAGCAGTGGAGCTGGCAGAAAACGATGAGACATCACAACAGCAGTGAAGGCAGAGGAAGGGTGAAGCAGTTGTAACACGCTGTAAGGTTTCTCTGCTAAGGCTAATGTAATGGCTTCTATGTAATGTTTCACTGCTAATGTAATGGCCTCTCTATAACAGCAATGTTTGGGTTATGACTAGAGATAACGGGGTTTGGAATGTACGTTATCCAATGGGAGAAATGTTGTACTTTCTTGTGAGTCTGGGAAAGAGATTTTCACTGTCTTTCATCGGTGAGCGATGGAGAGAGAGGACACGAATGGAAAGAGTCAGAAGACCTCCGGTCGGAGTGGACTGAGGAGCAAGGGTCTGAGGGCCGGCTACGCTTGGAGGTCGATGGGAACAAAGGAACGAACAGTGAGCTCCAACGATGCGCAATAGACTTTTTCCTTAAAATGGGCCCTTTTACTTTTTATTTTCTTTACTAGCTCTCTATCCAGATTGAGATTTATAAAGTTCAATCATTTAATTGCATACGGTGTACTGTCTGATATTTTGTGGTGCCGATTTGTAACTGGGCAACACATCACGCAGCATCCACACAAATGAGATTTCTCAGATTGGCGGGGCCAGAAGCTGTCTTCCCCCAGACGAACACGTGCTGGCCGAGCCTGAGGGCTACACAGTGAAGGGTTCCAGTTGTCTTGCATTCTATGCCAATGGACCCTGACTCTGATCTATCAAGGACCGCATGGTGGCTGCCCATGCATCAGCCTCCCCACATTAAACAAAGTCATACACGGTCATTCTCCATTAAGGAAATATGGCTTCAACAGCGACCTGCGAACCCGCCACTAGACAACCTCTGAGAACGTCGTTCTTGACTCGACTGATCACAATGGGGGGGTGAAGAGTCAACAATTACTCTGGCAAAATTCTCTTAATTTTATTCTAAAGTAAAAACATTTTATTTTAAAGTCAAATAAAATAAACTCTAAAATAGAACTCTTTGTAAAATCTGTTATATCTTTAATTTAGTTGTAAATTTACACAAAGATGTTGGTTTCCCAAATGGAAGCAAAATAGTATCACTGGGGCTAGAAAACACCATATTGAACATGATGCAGATTAAGACGGGAAAGGTGGAGTTCACCGGAGAGGAGATGTAGGAATGGAAAGTAGGAGTTCACCTTTTACACGTGGCATGAGGTTCTTTTAGTGCAAATGGGAAATTTGCTGAAGTGTTTAAATCACAAGATAAAATGTATCCTATTGTGAAATAAATGCAGAAAATGCTGCAAACACTCAGCAGGTCTGTGGAAAGAGGAGTTTGCATTTCATGTCTGGGACCCTACAGCAGTACGAGGAAAAACAGAAAACAAGTTAGTTTTCAGTAACAAATGAAAATGAGGAAGGAATAGGGAGCACAAAGGAAAGATCTCCGGAAGGGTGCTACAAAATGAGTAAATCGTTATTAGCAGTTAGGCAGAAAGTGATTCTTGCAAAACCTGCCTTAATTGAATTCCCAACTTGTTGTAAACCTGGGCAAGTAGGGTGGACAGAGGTACAGGTCCTACAAAACTACTCTTCATAGATCTTGCAAACCTTTGGCCCATTGCTAATTGGTATTTGTCACATGCACCAAGATACGGGGAAAAGCTTTGTTTCGCATGCAGAGATCATCCAATCCATAAGGATATTGAGGTCCTGCAAAAGAAGATTAAAAAGCAGTATGTAACATTACATTTACAGAGATGTGCTGTACAGGCAGACAAATAAAGTGCAGTGGCCATGGTAAGGTATCCTGAGAGATCAAGATTTCACCTTTGGCTCCTAAAAGGATTATTGAAGAGTCTTATATAACAGGATAGAAACTGTTCTTGGTCTGGTGGTGTGTCTTATACTTTTGTGTCTTCTCCCCAATGGGAAGGGTGGAGAAGAGAAAATGACCAGGTGGGATAGCACCTTAAGTATGTAGACTGTTGTCCTGAAGCAGCAGGAAGTGTAGGCACAGTCCATGGGTTGGGGGGAGACTGGGCTTTGCTCACAATTCTCTGCAATCTCTCATGTTCTTGTACAGAGCAAATACTATGATCCATCCGGATAGGACAGTTTCCATTTTGCATCCATAAAAATGGATGAGTGTCATCAGCTACATACTGAATTTCCTTAGTCTCCTGAGGAAGTAGAGGTGCTGGTGTAAAATGGGAGCAGTGGCACTATCAACTCACAATAACGTAATTATGTTGTCCACAGCACACAGGCCATTTACTAAGGGCTGATTGCTAGCAACCTGGTGTGTGTGTGTGTAATCTTCTGGAACTTTTGATGTAAATTTTTCCCCATTGTAATGATTGAAGTTGTGTTTCATCATCTGGAATGCAATTCTAAATTATGACTTTGTAATATTAATCACTGTATGGAGGAGGTGGCAGAGACTCTCGAGAGGAGAAGGAAGCAGAGCTGAAGGGATGGTGAGTGTGAAACGAAGTGTGACCTGAAAGCAAAGTTTGGGGCGGCAGGGCAGCCTAGTGGTTAGCTTAATGTTATTACAGCCGCCTGCAACTCTGGTTCAATTTCCACCTTTGTCTGTAAGGAGTTTGGACATCCTCCCCATGAATGCATGGGTTTCCTCCGGGTGCTCCGGTTTCCTCCAACATTCCAAAGACATGTGGGTTGATTGGTCACATGGAAGTGACACAGCCATTGGGCTGGAAGGGCCTGTTGTCGTGCTGTATCTCAAAAATTAAAAATAATTACATTGCACTGCAGTTTTACCTTAAAATTAGAACCTCTTAACTATGAAGCTGCCATGCTTTAGGCAAAAATGATGATCACACAGGATGCTGTGCTTTACTGGATCATTGGGAGAGCAGCTTCTGAGGCAGTCAGGAATATATGCTGTTCATAGCAGAGGGGACTGAGAGAAAGAAAAAGAAATCCTATCTGTTATCATATCAACATTGCCGTAATCTCCCAAACTCAAATGTCATCACAGATTAACAATTTCTTTTCTGTCTTTTACTAAAACTCCTTAGCACAGCATATTTTTTCAATTATTAGCTCATGAAGAGTAATTATCAATTTTTTATTTAATTTTCCAATATTAGCCTCTTGTATGTGTAGGTAGGAGGGGGAAATACTAGTTCTTCGAAGCTCATACAAACCATTGTCCTGTGATAATTGCTCTAAGGAATCAAAGTGGACCAATGGATCTGTGGGCCAGAAGCATTGTAACCAGGCTGCTTACTCAGCTCAGGGAGTTTTACTGAGAACGAGCTGCCAGCATCAGTGAGATCCCAGGCTTTCTTACAGTCATGGCTTGAAAACAGAAAATGCTACAAAAACACTGGTGTGATGGTCACAGAACACTTAAATGATTGGGCTTGTACTCCAGAAGTCTTGATTAACCTGATTTCAAATACTGCCACTGCAATTGTGAAATTGGAATTTAGTTACTCATCGGGAATTTCGATCAGCAACAATCAGCCTTAATGATAATGAGGGTGGACATCACAGTGATGTCAGAGTTTCATAATTTGCCACCCTTACTTGGTGTGGCTGCACTGTTAAGTTGCCTTACAAATGGCCCAGTTTGTTATCGCTGACATCCAAAGAGCAATTGCCCTTTCTCAAGAACCAGTCTATGCTATTTCCATTACCAAACATCCAGATTTCAAGACAGAAATAAATTAAAAAAACACAGATCAGGCAGAATCTACATAAAAAGAAATGGAGGTAACATCTAAGGCTGACAACCTACCGTCTGTATTTTTATTGTGAGCTGCTAGCCGTGCAGAAAATCCATTTTGCAAGGTACAGATGAAAATAGGTACCACCTTAGTGTTTGTTCAACCTTTTTAAGAAAAATATTAGAATTCACAACCTTTATTTTGTAATGTTTTACATTTTAGAATAAAGAAAGATATAATAGTTTACAGAGGCACTTTAAGACTAGTTTAAGATTAAGCAGTCACTATTTATATAACCCATATATAACTCAGTTGTGCAATGAACCAAATAGTGTGTCCATTCAGTAGCGACCCTTTTATTTGTTGATCAAATGAATTTCAAAACATAAAATAGCAATTATGGCATTTTATCTGCACAGTGATAGCAATGACAATTGCCTCTTGCAGAAATTGGACAATTAAAATGAATACCTAATGAAAATGAACACCCAATGTTTTGCTAACCACTTATTAAGATCCATCATAGGCTGCAAAATCTTTAGAGAGTGATTATTAAGACCCATCAGTGCGCAGAAGGGGTTGATATTGGTAATATGTGCCTGTCTCTTCATTGTTCTTTGTGTCACCGAGATTTCTTAGAAACTCTGGATCACAGCTTGAATTATTTTTTTCACATGTATATAAAAAGAAGTACTGTTTCACAGTGTCTTATTGGTACTGTTCTTCCACCATGTTCTATCCTACTGGGGATGCAATCTAAGACTCACTGTGCTTATGTATCTTACAGTAATGATCGATGTAACACTTCATCTCTGACGCAAAAGGAGCAGTTTAAATTAAGGAAGTTAATTCTTTCACCCAGTGATATTATGTATTTCTAGAAAGAGCAGCAGATATCATGCAGTTACAATTACTTACTTTGTGTGTTATCTTCCTCTCTATGACTCTTCATGTCATTGTGCACAGTTCAAGATGGTTTATGAAGACTTCCACTGTTGTGGTGTCAATTAAGTGGAACTGGGTAATGCATTCTGAAATACATCATTGTTTGGTTACATTCTCAATATATGAAAATAAAGCTCGAGCATCTGCTTACTTCCTCTTTAACGCAGAGACATTCTTTCAATGAATTGGTTGTTGGTTTCAGCTTTAGTGGGTGAGTTCATCTACAGGGAGAAATGGGTTCCTTAAGAGCTGACAGTACTGGAGAGATTTTAACAACACTTCTTACCTTTCTGTTTAGTTTTAGATTCTTCTGCAACCTACGTACAAGCGGACAACAAACTAGGAAGAAGAAAGCACCTTGTTACCTTATAATTTAAGCATTTTAAGATCAAGAAATGTAGATTGGAACATACACCTGGCATTAAATTTGAAAATAAAATACTGCTTCTAGACTGTATACATATATTAGAGATACAGTGCAGTAACAGGCTCTTCCAGCCCAACAAGACCAAGATATCCATTAATACCCATATGACCACTTAAACTACCAAACAGGGACACCTCTTTTTCCCTTATTAGGAAGAGAGAGAGCTTGTGGTATGTCAAATTACTGGGTGAACAAAAAGTCTTTGGAGTACTGCAAGTCTGTGCCTTTATTGATGCTTTGCTGCACGCTTGAGTGCTCGGTGGGGGGGGACGCCAATATTATTTTTGCTAGTGGGGGAGGGGAGATCATTGCTTTGCTGCTGCTTACGCATGGGGGGGGAGCTGGCAGGACTTTGGGGTTCCAACATTTAACTATCATTCATTCTTTGGGAGCAGTCCTCTATTTCCATGGATGGTTGCGAAGAAAAAGCATTTCAGGATGTATATTGTATACATTTCTCTGACATAAAACGTACCTTTGAACCTTTGAAAACTTTGTAGCAACTAACCCATATATCTTTGGAATGTGGGAGGAAACCGGAGCCCCCCAGAGGCAACCCATGGGGTCAGGGAGAGAATGTACACAGTGGTGGGAATAGAACCCAGATCGCTGGTGCTCCAACAGTGTTGCACTAACCACCACGCCAGAATCCGATAAAATAGGATTATGTTACCCTTAGTATATCAGGTGTGTTATCAGAGTGAATTATAAATGACATAGAGATGTTCCTAAACTGTAATATAGTCTTAGGAAACTTATGCAGCTGAGGATTTTATTCAGTGAGGAATGTTCACAAGCTGCTTATGTTCTCAAGGGTTCTATAATCTCTGAGAGCTGCTTCAGGTCAACAGTTCAAAGTCGAAGTCAAAGGAACGTTTATTGTCATTTTCACAAATACATGTACGCACAGGTGCAATGAAAACTTACTTGCAGCTGTGTCACAGGCACGCAGCATCAAATATGCAAACTGAACAAGAAAAAAACTATAAATTAAGCAGAAATCAAACACAATTTTTGCAAGAAAAAAGTATAATTAGATGTCGCCTCCTTGATACTCGTGATAGTGGGGAGTGATGTGACCATGAGGTATTTATTGGGCTGAGATCACTACTCTCTCCGGCTTCTTTTGCTTCTGAACATTTGAATTGCTGTACCAGACCATGATGTGACAAGTCAGGATTCCTTCCACAGTATATCTGCAGAAATTAATTAAAGCGTTTGGTGACATGTTGAACCTCCTCAACCTTCTAAGAAAGTAAACTTCTTCCCTGTGATTGCATCTAAGAATTGGGCACCTGATGTGTTACCGTCCAAGAATTTAAAGCTGTTGACCCTGTTCACTGTCAATCCACCAATGTGGACTGGTGCATGTTTGGCCTCCTTCTTCCTGAAATCAACAATTACTTCCTTAGTTTTACAACGCGGAGTGAGAGAATGTTGCTGTTGCTCCACCCAACGAGCTTTCCAACTTGATCTTGTACTCTAAGTCATCGCCACCTGTGATTCGTCCAACAATGATGAAGTCATTGACAAGTTTGTATATGGCCCAGAGATGGTCAGCAAATCACTGATTCTAGCCTTTACTTTCCCATGTGTTCGCGGTTCGGCAGATGCCTTTGATTTGGTGATGTAATGATGATGAAGGTGACAGTTCATCCATCACTACAATCATGAAATCCAGGACATTGGATCAACAGACATATGTGTTAAGCACCCAGGTAGTCTTTATGCCTCCGTTAGAACAGTGAAAATTAAATTCAGATTAAGAGCCTGGAATTTAAAAACAAAAACTTTTATCTTGTTTAGGATTAGTGTGGCGTCCGTGCTTGGTTAGGGTCTGACCCCCTCCTGTTAGTGCTGCCCTCCAGTGTTTGATCGGTGGAATGACAAGCTGAATTGCATATGTGTTCTTGCCAATAACACTCGTAGACCATCAATTTACAGGACATGTCATTCAGGGACTTGGGCTATATATATTTTTTGTGTGTCTGTGTGTTTACTTGCTGTCTTAAATCTGCTATATGTCTTTTATGCTGTGTATGACTGTTGTTACTGTGTTTTGCACCTTGGCTGGGAGGAATACTGCTCTGTTTGGCTGTATTCATGGGTATTCATGTTTGCTTGATTGATAATTAAACTTGAATTTGAACTTGAGACCCACCTTGTTCATGAGTGTCCTTTGGGCAAGAAATTTGCTATCCTTTCCTGGTCTAGCCTACACATCCAGACCCACTAATACAGTTGACTTTAAGTGTCTTTGAAAAGGCCTAGAAAACCACTCAGTGGTAGCCCAACTGCTTCATTAAATCAGGTAGAAAATTAAATTGATAATTTTATTTATTATTGTCTCATGTACCAACATACAGTGAAAAACTTATGCATGCTATCTATACAGATTATTTCAAAATATAAGTACAACAAAGTAGTACAAGAAAAAAGCAAGAATAGAATACAGGATAGAGTGTACCGCACAGTCCTTGTGAATGCTAAGGAAATTTAACATGTCCCCATTGACTCTCATCAACTATATGAGATGCACCATAGAAAGTGTTCTATGCAGACACATCAGAGCTTGATACTCCAGAACCTGATGGAATGCACCCTCAGGTTCTGAAGGAAGTAGCCAGAGAGATTACGGAGGTAGTAACAATGATCTTTCATGAATCGATAGATTCTGGTATTGTACCGGATGACTGGAAAATTGGAAATGTTACACTCCGCTATTTAAGAAGGGTGGGAGGCAGCAGAAAGGAAACTATAGACTTGTTAGCCTGACATCAGTGGTTGGGAAGTTGTTGGAATCGCTTGTTAGGGATGAAATTACGGAGTACCTGGAGGCACCTGACAAGATTGGCCAAAGCCAGCATGGTTTCCTGAAAGGAAAATCCTGCCTGACAAACCTACTGCACCCCATACCCTTTGAGGAAAATTACAAGCGGGGTAGACAAAGGAAATGCAGTAGACATAGGTCTTTGACAAGGTGCCACACTTGAGGCTGCTTAGCAAGATAAGAGCCCATGGAATTACAGGGAAGTTACTAGCATGGGTGGAGCATTGGCTGGTCGGCAGAAAACAGAGAGTGGGAATAAAAGGATCCTATTCTGGCTGGCTGCCGGTTACCAGTGGAGTTCCACAGGGGTTGGTTTTGGGACCGCTGCTTTTTACGATGTATGTCAATGATTTGGACTACAGCATTAATGGATTTGTGGCTAAATTTGCTGATGATACAAAGATAGGTGGAGGAGCGGGTAGTGTTGAGGAAACAGAGAGCCTGCAGAGAGACTTAGATAGTTTAGGGGAATGGGCAAAGAGGTGGCAAATGAAATACAATGTTGGAAAGTTATGGTCATGCACTTTGGTGGGGGAAATAAACAGGCAGACTATTCTTTAGGTGGGGAGAGAATTCAAAATGCAGATATGCAAAGGGACTTGGAAGTCATTGTGCAAGATACCCTAAAGGTTAACCTCAAGGTTGAGTTGGTTGTGAAGAAGGTGAATGCAATGTTGGCAATCATTTCTAGAGGTATAGAATATAAGAGCAGGGATGTGATGTTGAGGCTCTATAAGGCACTCATGAGACCACTTTTGGAGTATTGTGTGCAGCTTTGGGCTCCTTATTTTAGAAAGGATAAACTGACATTGGAAAGGGTTCAGAGAAGATTCATGAGAATGATTCCAGGAATGAAAGGGTTACCGTATGAGGAACCATATCTGGCAACTCTTGAGCTGTATTCGCTAGAGTTCAAGAGAATGAGGGGGGAGCTCTTAGAACCATAGAACATTACAGCACAGAAACAGGCTCTTTGGCCCTTCTGGGCTATGCCGAACCATTGTTCTGCCTAGACCCACTGACCTGCACCATGACCATGTCCCTCCATACCCCTTTCATTCATGTACCTGTCCAAGTTTTTCTTAAATGTTAAAAGGGAGCCCGCAATTACCACTTCATCTGGCAGCTCATTCCACACTCCCACCACTCTCTGTGAAGAAGCCCCCTTAATGTTCCCTTTAAACTTTTCCCCCTTCACCCTCAACCCATGTCCTCTGGTTTTTTTCTCCCCTAGCCTCAGTGGAAAAAGCCTGCTTGCATTCACTCTATCTATACCCATCATAATTTTATGTACCTCTATCAAATCTCCCCTCATTCTTCTACACTCCAGGGAATAAAGTCCTAACCTGTTCAACCTTTCTCTGTAACTCAGTTTCTCAAGTCCCGGCAACATCCTTGTAAAACTTCTCTGCAATCTTTCAACTTTATTAATATCCTTCCCATAATTAGGTGACCAAAATTGCACACAAAACTCCAAATTTGGCCTCACCAATGTCTTAAACAACCTCACCATAACATTCCAACTCTTATACTCAATACTTCGATTTCTAAATGCCAATGTACCAAAAGCTCTCTTTACGACCCTATCTACCTGTGATGCAACTTTTAGGGAATTATGTATCTGTATTCCTAGATCCCTCTGTTATACTGCACTCCTCAGTACCCTACCATTTACCTTGTATGTTCTACCTTGGTTTGACCTTCCGAAGTTCAATACCTCACACTTGTCTGTATTAAACTCCATCTGCCATTTTTCAGCCCATTTTCCCAGCTGATCCAAATTCCTCTGCCAGCTTTGAAAACCTTCCTCACTGTCCACTACACCTCCAATCTTTGTATCATCTGCAAATTTGCTGATCCAATTTACCACATTATCATCCAGATCATTGATATAGATGACAAATAACAATGGACCCAGCACTGATCCCTGTGGCACACCACGTCACAGGCCTCCACTCAGAGAAGCAATCCTCCACTACTACTCTCTGACTTCTCCCGTTGAGCCAATGTCTAATCCAATTTACTACCTCACCATGTATACCTAGTGACCGAATCTTCCTAACTAACCTGCCATGTGGGACCTTGTCAAAGGCTTTACTGAAGTCCATGTAGACAACATTCACTGCCTTCCTTTCATCCACTTTCCTGGTAACCTCCTCGAAAAACTCTAATAGATTGGTTAAACATGACCTACCATGCACCACGCATTTCGAATGTTAAAAGGCCTGAACAGATTAGCTATGGCAAAGTTATGGTAGGGGATTCTAGAACAAAAGGGCACGACTGCAGGATTGAAGGATGTCCTTTTAGAACTGAGATGCCTTTAAATTACTTTAACCATATAACCATAACCATATAACAATCACAGCACGGAAACAGGCCATTCCGGCCCTCCTAGTCCGTGCCGAACTCTTAATCTCACCTAGTCCCACCTACCCGCACTCAGCCCATAACCCTCCACTCCTTTCCTATCCATATACCTATCCAATTTTACCTTAAATGACACAACTGAACTGGCCTCTACTACTTCTACAGGAAGCTCATTCCACACAGCTATCACTCTCTGAGTAAAGAAATACCCCCTCGTGTTTCCCTTAAACTTTTGCCCCCTAACTCTCAAATCATGTCCTCTCGTTTGAATCTCCCCTACTCTCAATGGAAACAGCCTATTCACGTCAACTCTATCTATCCCTCTCAACATTTTAAATACCTCGATCAAATCCCCCCTCAACCTTCTACGCTCCAATGAATAGAGACCTAACTTGTTCAACCTTTCTCTGTAACTTAAGTGCTGAAACCCTGGTAACATCCTAGTAAATCGTCTCTGCACTCTCTCTAATTTATTGATATCTTTCCTATAATTCGGTGACCAGAACTGTACACAATATTCCAAATTTGGCCTTACCAATGCCTTGTACAATTTTAACATTACATCCCAACTTCTGTACTCAATGCTCTGATTTATAAAGGCCAGCGTTCCAAAAGCCTTCTTCACCACCCTATCTACATGAGACTCCACCTTCAGGGAACTATGCACTGTTATTCCTAGATCTCTCTGTTCCACTGCATTCCTCAATGCCCTACCATTTACCCTGTATGTTCTATTTGGATTATTCCTGCCAAAATGTAGAACCTCACACTTCTCAGCATTAAACTCCATCTGCCAACGTTCAGCCCATTCTTCTAACCGGCATAAATCTCCCTGCAAGCTTTGAAAACCCACCTCATTATCCACAACACCTCCTGCCTTAGTATCATCAGCATACTTACTAATCCAATTTACCACCCCATCATCCAGATCATTTATGTATATTACAAACAACATTGGGCCCAAAACAGATCCCTGAGGCACCCCGCTAGTCACCGGCCTCCATCCCGATAAACAATTATCCACCACTACTCTCTGGCATCTCCCATCTAGCCACTGTTGAATCCATTCTAGCCACTGTTGACTTTAGTCAGAAGGTGGGAAATCTGTGGAATTTGTTACAGTGAGCGGCTGTGGAGGCCAGGTCACTGGGTGTATTTAAAGCAGAGATAGGTTCTTGATTATTCAGGGCATCAAGTATATGGAAGAAGGCAGGGGAGTGGGGATGATTGGAAGAATTGGATCAGCCCATGATTGAATAGCGGAGCAGACCCGATGGGCCAAATGGCCTACTTCTGCTCCTATATCTAATTATCTTAATGTACCGCAACTGCTCTGTGCAAGACCACAAGAAACTGCAGAGAATCGTGGACATACTTCAGTCCAACATGAAGGTTGAACAAACACCAAAGTGGTAACTATTTTCATGTGTACTGTGCAAATGGATTTTCTGTACAGTTAGCAGCTCACATTAAAAACACAGATGGTAGGTCTACACATCTTGTTACTTTGACAAAGCAGCCAGCATAATCAAAGACCCCACCCAGCCCAGCTATTCTCTCCTCTGCTACATTCCCTCAGACAGAAGATACAAAAGCTTAAAACCACCAGGCTCAAGGACAATTTCTAATCTTTAAAACTCATGAATAGATCTCTTTTGTTTTAATGAAGAAAATTTGACCTCTCGGGCTAGCTCGTTATGGTCCTTGCACGTTACAAGTCTACATGCACTGCACTTACTCTGTAACTGCAACGCTTTATTCTGCGTTCTGTTCTTGTTTTTTCCCTTGTGCTGCTTTGAGGTACTTGTGTTCTGAAACGATCAATAGTTTATTTTTGTTACATGTGCCTTGTTTATATGACATGCAAGCTAGGCACATGTAACATCAACAAACCAATTCCAATTCTGATTCATCCTCCCATCTTTGCACCAGGATCACCTTCCATCATGTTCTGTAGCATCACATCATGCTAAATGGGACCAATGTCAGTCAGATCTCGCTTCTTGTAACTGAGCATGCACGAGACACTATGGACCATCAGAAAAGCACACCCACAATTTGCAAGCCCCTGGAACAGTGTACACCTCACTCTTCCATCACCTTCAAGCCAGGAGCTCAATGATGGTTCGTCAAGAAATGCAGAAGAGTTTGCTGGGAACAGCATCAGACATAGATAAACAAGAGTGTGGTGCCAACCTGATGAAATGGCTGACCACTCAAGAAAGGCGCACAACCAACTGAGCTGATTCATTCCACAACCAATGGTTCAGAACACAGCTCTGAAATCCTGCCACAATGAGTGATGAAGGGCGATTCATGATTCAACAACTAATAGGAAGAAATGCCTCTATTTTCAGTGTTACAGGGACCCTGCACACATGCAAAAAACACCAAGGCCGATGCATTTATGACCAGAGGTGCCAGTTCTTCTCACCTTTCTCCTCAGATTCCTACTGAAGATTATTGCAGCCAATTTTGAATTCACTGCACGTGATGTCAAAAAGTAGCTGAGAGTATTGGATGCAGCAAAGCCAACTATTGTGCTGAAGTCTGTGCATTGGAAGCAGCCACACCTCTTACCAAGCCATTTCACGGCAGTTACAACACTGCCATCTGCCAGACAAGATCAAAATTGCCAAGGTATATCCAGTTCACATATAAATGCAGGACAGATCCAATCTGCTAACTCCTTCTTACGTACTTGTAATGATCCCCAAAGTATTATTGACAGTGCTATCAAGTTGTTCAGACTGCTGTAAAGGGGAACCTACTCTCCACTAACTGGTCACCAGGGCCCAGTTGAAATTTTGCCAGGACCTTTCAGCTCCTGACATCCTCAAAGCCAAACAGGGGCAGGAGACTGGATTCCAAGGCAAGTTGAGTGACTGCACAAGGCCACACTTTGACAGAATGAGGCATCTAGAAGTTCCGACTGAACTGAAGTCGGTGAACACCAAGGGGAGAAAGGTCCACTGATCAGGCAAAGGAAGATGGTTAAGGTTGTTGCAAGTTATTCATCACAGCTCTAGGGATCATCGCTCAACTTTACCAGGCCTGTGTCCTATGCCGTACTCTCTGCAGCAAATTCATCAATGTTTTTCCTTCCACCATTACTTCAAGGGTGGGGATGCTTGTGGAGATTGTGCAATATTTTATTCCATTTGCACCTTCCCAGCAAATGGAACAGTTCATGGCCTGAATGTAGCACAACTTGGGCAAAGTTCTAGCATGGCATGGTATGTGCCAGACAATAGCCATCTTCAACTAACAAAAGTCTAGCCATCTGCCTGTGATATCCATAGGGGCATTACCATCACTAAGGTCTGTCTGCTAAAGGATCTCTTCTGGGGGAAGTATGACCTGTTCAAAAGTGACGGGTTGCACCTGAATCCGAGGGGAACCAATATTCTCATGGGCAGGTTTGTTAGAGCTGTTGGGGAGGGTTTAAACTAATTTGGCAGGGAGGTGAGAACCAGAGTGAAGGGACTCAGGATAGGACAGATGGTAAAAAAGTGAATATAGCGTGCAGTTAGACTGAGAGGAAGAGCAGGCAGATGATAGGACATAATTGCAGCTGCAGTGTGGCTATCAGTGAATTAGAAATGCAGAATCAAAAAGGGCAGCAAATATGGTACTCAAGGTGTTATATCTCACTGCACGGTGTATAAGAAATAAGGTGGATGACCTTGCCGTACTTCTACAGATTGTCAAGTATGATGTTGTGGGAATCACTGAATCGTGGCTGAAGGATGGCTGTAGTTGGGAGCTGAATGTCCAAGGTTACACGTTGTATCAGAGGGATAGGAAGGTAGTCAGAGGCAGTGGTGTGGCTCTACTGGTAAAGAATGGCATCAAATCAATAGAAGAATGTGACAAAGAATTGGAAGATGTTGAGTCCTTGTGAGTTGAGTTAAGAAACTGCAAGGGTAAAAGGACCCTGATGGCAGTTACATACAGGCCTCCCAACAGTGGCAAGGAGGTGGACCACAGATTACAACAGGAAATAGAAAAGGCGTGTCAAAAGGACAATGTTATGAAAGTCATGGGAGATTTTAACAGGTTGATTGGGAATATCAGGTTGGTAATGGATCTCGAGAGTCAGTTTGTTGAATGCCTATGAGATGGCTTTTTAGATCATTTTGTCATTGAGACTACTAGTGGATGAGCTACACTGGATTGGGTGTTATGTAATGAACCAGAGGTGATTAGGAAGCTTATTGTAAAAGAACCCTTAGGAGACAGTGATCACGATATGATTGAGTTCAACTTGAAATTTGATAGGGAGAAAGTAAAGGCTGACATAGCAGTAAAGGAAATTACAGTAGTATGGGAGAGGAGTTGGCCAAAGTAATTTGGAAGGAGATGCTGGCAGTGATGTCAGCAAAGCAGCAACGGTGTGAGTTTCTGGGAAAAATTAGGTGCAGGATAAATGTATTCCAAAATGAAGAAATATTCAAATGACAAAATAGTACAAAACATGGCTAACAAGGGGAGTCAAAGCTAATGTAAAAGAGAGGGCATACAACAAAGCAAAAAATAGCAGGAAGTTAGAGGATTGGGAAGCTTTTTAACACTTACAGAGAGCAACTAAAAGAATCATCGGGAGGGAAAAGATGAAATACAAAAGCAAGCTATCAAAGAGGATAGTAAAAGCTTTTTCAAGTATGTAAAAAAAGAGAGAGATGAGAGTGGATATAGGACCATTAGAAAATGAGGCCAGAGAAATAATAATGTGGACAAGGAGATGGCAGATGAACTAAATGAGTATTTTGCATCATTCTTCACTGTGGAAGACACTAACAGTACACCAGATGTTGAAGGGTGTGAGAGAAGAGAAGTGGATGCACTTACTATTACAAGGGAGAAGATGCTCAAAAAGCTGAAAGACCTAAGGGAACATAGGTCACCCGGATAAGATGAACTGCACCCCAGGGCTTTGAAAGGGGTCGCGGTGGAGATCATGGAGGCATTAGTAATGATCTTTCATTAAAATTGAAAATGTCACTCCACTGCTTAAGAAAGGAGGAAGGCAGCAGAGAGGAAATTATAGACCAGTTAGCCTGACCTCAGTGGTTGGGAAGATATTGGAGTCAATTGTTAAGGATGAGGTGATGGAATACTTGGAGGCACAGGACAAGATAGTCAGTATGGTTTCCTTTAGTGAAAATCTTGCCTGACAAACTTGTTGGAATTCTTTGAGGAGACTACATGTGGAATAGATAAAGGGGATGCAGTGGATGATGTATATTTGGACTTTCAGAAGGCCTTTGACAAGGTGTCACACACAAGGCTGCTTGCCAAGCTAAGAGCCCATGTTATTACAAGAAAGTTACTGACGTGGTTAGAGCTTTGGCTGATTAGTAGGAGGCAGAGAGTGGGAATAAAAGGATCCTTTCCTGGTTGGCTGCCAGTGACTAGTGACGTTCAACAGTGTTGGGACCACTTCTTTTTGTGCTGTATATCAATGATTTAGATGATGGAATGGACGGTTTTGTTGCCAAGCCTGCAGATGATTCGAAGATGGTGGAGAGGTAGTGTTGAGGAAACAGGTAGGCTGCAGAAGGATCTAGACAGATTAGGAGAATGGGCAATAGAGTGGCAAATGATATACAAGGTTGGAAAATGCACGGTCATGCACTTTGGTAGTAAAAATAAATGTGCAGACTAGTTTCTAAACTGGGAGAAAATCCAAAAATCTGAGATGCAAAGGGAGTTGTGATTCCTTGTGCAGAACAACCTAAAGGTTAACTTGCAGGTAGAGTCAGTGGTGAGGAAGGCAAATTAAATGTTAGCGTTCATTTCAAGAGATCTACAATACATAGAAACATATAAAACCTACAGCACAATACAGGCCCTTCGGCCCACAAAGTTATTTCAAACATGTCCCTACCTTAGAAATTAGTAGGCTTACCTATAGCCCTCTATTTTACTAAGCTTCATGTACCTATCTAAAAGCCTCTTAAAAGACCCTATCGTATCCGCCTCCATCAATGTTGCCGGCAGCCCATTCCACGCACTCACCACTCTCTGAGTAAAAAACTTACCCCTGACATCTCCTCTGTACCTATGCCCCAGCACCTTAAACCCATGTCCTCTTGTGGCAACCATTTCAGCCCTGGGAAAAAGCCTCTGACTATCCACACGATCAATGCCTCTTATCATCTTATACACCTCTATCAGGTCACCTCTCATCCTCCATCGCTCCAAGGAGAAAAGGCCGAGTTCACTCAACCTGTTTTCATAAGGCATGCTCCCCAATCCAGGCAACATCCTTGTAAATCTCCTCTGCACCCTTTCTATGGCTTCCACATCCTTCCTGTAGTGAGACGACCAGAACTGAGCACAGTACTCCAAGTGGGGTCTGACCAGGGTCCTATATAGCTGCAACATTACCTCTTGGCTCCTAAATTCAATTCCACGATTGATGAAGGCCAATACACCACACACCTTCTTAACCACAGAGTCAACCTGTGCAGCTGCTTTGAGTGTCCTATGGACTCGGATCCCAAGATCATGATACGAGAGCAGGGATTTGATGCCGAGACTTATAATGCATCACCATAGAGTTGACATGGATAGGCTTTTTCCATTGAGAGTAGGGGAGATTCAAACAAGAGGACATGAGTTGAGAGTTAAGGGGCAAAAGTTTAAGGGTAACACGAGGAGGAACTTCTTTACTCAGAGAGTGGTAGCTGTGTGGACCAAGCTTCCAGTAGAAGTGATAAAGGCAGGTTCGATTTTGTCATTTAAAAAAAAAATTGGATAGGTATATGGACAGGAAAGGAATGGAGGATTATGGGCTGAGTGCAGGTAGGTGGGACTAGGTGAGAGTAAGCGTTCAGCACGGACTAGAAGGGCCGAGATGGCCTGTTTCCGTGCTGCAATTGTTATATGGTTATATGGTTATAATGAACTGGTGAGGCCTCACCGTGAGTATTGTGAACATTTTGGGACTCCTCACCTAAGAAAAGATGTGCTGGCATTGGAGAGGGTCCGGAGGAGGTTCGCAAGGATGATTCCAGGAATGAAAGGGTTATCATATGAGGAACATTTGATGGCTCTGGGTCTGTACTCGCTGGAATTTAGAAGGATGAGGGGGATTTCATTGAGACCTTTTGAATGTTGAAAGACTTAGACAGCGTAGATGTGGAAAGGACGTTTCCCATGATGGGGGAGTCTTGGACAAGAGGGCACAGCCTCAGGATAGAGGAGTGTCCATTTAAAACAGAGATGCAGAGAAATTTCTTTAGCCAGAGGTGGTGAACTTGGTGGAATTTGTTACCACAGGCAGGTGTGGAGGCCAGGTTATTGTGTGTATCTAAGGCAGTGCCTAATAGGTTCTTGATTGGACATGACATCAAAGGTTATGGGGAGAAGACTGGGGAGTGGGGCTGAGGAGGGGAAAATGGGATCAGCCATGTTTGAATGACAGAGCAAATTCGACAGGCCAATTGGCCTAATTCTGTTCCGATGTGTTATGGTCTTATCATCAACATTCCAGTGGAACCAGAAACTTCACTGAGCCACGCACATAAATACTGCACCACAAGAGGCCACTGTTGGATATTGTGGAGTACATAACACATTCTTTTACACACCAAAGCCTTCCACTATCTAAAAGTCACAGGTCGGGAACATGATGCAATATTCATCTGTTGCCTGGATACACTGCATCCACTATTAAGAAATTTGGCCACGCAGAGACAAAAGGTTCTGCAGATGCTGGAAATCTAGAGAAACATACATATAATGCCGGAGGAACTCAGCAGTTCAGGCAGGAGCTATGGAGGGAAAGGAGCATTCAATGTTTCGGGCTGAAACTCTTCATCAGAAATGTTAAAATGCCCAAGGGCTTCCAAAAATTTGTTTGACAAGCTGGGGTCAGGGATGTAGGTGCTCAGGTTGTAGATTATCATGAGAGATTTGATGGTCCATTGCATCTTTATTTTACCTGTGTGTCACAGCTTTGAACATGAAGTACCATTTACACTTGTGCAAATGGCGCCATCAATAATGCCATAGAGAAATGTCAACTGACATTTGATTCAGCGTGCAGATGGAAGAATTTTTGGAAGATAAACATGTCTTCACATTTAACAGTCACCATTCCAAAATAAAAGCCTGGTTAGGGAGGATTTCATTTTCTCTTTTTATTTATTTTTCATTACAAAGTCTTGCCCATATTAAATAACGCTGATTTATGAAAAAGCAACTGCAAGAAATTGATAGTGTCATTTTTCAGTGGGGGATCTTGATGCTAAGTGTTTGGTATCAATGTAATGTATGGATGGATGGATGGAGGGACCTTGGCTGATCTTTCTTCCCCTACACAGAGCTCAGTGCAGTTTTGTTAACCAGTGTCCTGGCTTAAATAAAATTAAATAGCATTGCCCAGCTATTCATTGTGGGAATTTACGGGTTTATATGGCTTCGTTGTGCATATGTAATTAATTTGAGTTATATAGTGCAGAAAGCAGAATGTAGGGCTGCTATTTATCGTGCTGGTCTTAGGTTTTGCATAATTTGAGATGAACAGAGTTTAAATTATTCTTAAATAAGGAGCTACACGAATATTCATTAAACAAATAGGAATTGAGGGGCTTTGTCCTTTTATTTGAAAGTTCAAAAGACGATACTGTACAATATTTGACACTCACTTTCTCTTTGTTATGTTTTATTAATTTATAATCAATGCTGATTTATTGTAATTGTGCTTCCTATGAAACTGTAAAAGCTATCAATCTACATCCCTCCACCCTGAAATAAATTACCTTCTATTCATTCTTTGAGTCACAGAAATAAATGATCCTACTATTTGGCTTAATATTCCTCCAGGTTTTTTGCACCTGATGAATGTGTGAATACTCGAGTTAATTTAGCTGTTTTTAGAAGCAGTCACTGCTGCCAAATTCAGTGGCCAATGCATGATACACCCTCATTTATTAACTGGCTGAAATGATATACAGCCACCGACAAATGCAAATCATGGCTTCTTAATGATATTATCAATGTTTGCCCATTCAACTGATAAATGTAAACAGAACATATTATTTACATATATAATTTTGCATCAGGTTACTTAGAATATTTTATAAGCAACACAGCATACATTATGAATAATAAACTGATGCTTTCAGTGTAAGCAAGCAATTTACTGTCTAATTACTTACATATAATTTATTCTGGTGTTTTGAGCTTAAATCACCTTCAGGTAATAAGCAATTGACGGATAGAATTGATGCGATGGTTCCCTGCATTATTTAAGAGTTATCATTTTCAAATAATTTTGAAATAATTATGAAAATAACACCTGTGAAGGATACTATGGTTACCGGCATTGATCATTGGTTGTTTTTTACATGTAGCAAAATGCAAAAGATGAACCATTGCAATTGTGTTTTGGAAAGAACAGCTTTCTTAAAAGGTTCAAAGTAAATTTATTATCGAAGTGCATTAATGTCTCTATAAACAATCCTGAGATTCATTTTCTTGTGGGCATACTCAATAAATCCAATAGCCATAATAGAATCAATGAAAGACCACACCAACAAGGTGGACAACCAGTGTGCAAAAGATAAACTGTGCAAATGCAAAAATAATGAATGAATGAATGAATAAATAAATAAACAAATAAATAAATAGATCAATAAATACATCCATCCATACATACATAAATATCAGGAACATGAGATGAACAGTCCTTGAAAGTGAGTCCATAATTTGTGGTAACAGTCCATTGATGGGGCAAGTGCAGTTGAGTGAAGTTATCTCCCCTGGTTCAAGAGCCTTATGGTTGTGGGGTAATAACATTCCCTGAACCTGATGGTGTGAGTCCTGAGGCTCCTGGACCTTCTTCCTGATGGCAGCAGTGAGAAGAGGGCATGATCTGGGTGCTGGGAGACCCTGATGATGGATGCTACCCTCCTGTGTAAATGCTCCCTGTAGATCTGCTCAATGGTTGAGAGGGCTTTACCCATGATGAACTGAGCTGTATCCAGTACTTTTTTTAAGATTTTCCATTCAAGGGGATTGGTGTTCCTATACCAGGCTGTGATGCAGCCAGTCAATATACTCTCCACTACACAGCTGTAGAAGCTTGTCAAAGTCTGAAATGTCATGCCGAATCTTCACAAAATCCTAAGAAAGAAGAAGTGCTGCTGTGCTTTCCTTATAATTGTGCTTACGTGCTGAGCACAGGATAGATCCTCTGTATATAAATGATAAAACTGAGGAACCTAAAGTTGCTGACCCTCTCCATCTCTGATCCCCCGATGAGGACTGGCTTACAGGCATCTGGTATCTTCCTTCCTGAGTTCAATAATCAGCTCCTTGGTCTTGCTGACATTGAGTAGGAGGTTATTCTTGTAGCACCACTCAGCCAGGTTTCCAATCTCACTCCTATATGCTGCTTTGTCACCACCTTTGATATGGCCAGTGACAGAGGTGGCATCAGCAAACTTAAATATGGCACTGCAGCTGTTCTTAGCCTCATAGTCATAAGTATAAAGTGAGTAGATCAGAGGACTAAGCACATTTGCTGATGGAGATTGTGGAGGAGATGCTGTCAATCCAAACTAATTTGGGTCTGCAAGTGAGGAAATAGAGGATCCATTTGCACAAGGAGGTATTGAGGCCAAGGTCTTGAAGCTTATTGATTAGTTTTGAGGAGATGATAGTATTGAATGCCAAGCTTATATAATTGCATCGTTACTTGTTACATGAAATCCACATTGTGTGTCCATTTCACTGCTTCTACTCAAGGCTAACAGACCTGTTTATTTGCTTGTCAGTTGCGATTCAGTCAGTGCTAATCTCTGTTGTGTCAGTTGGTATACAGTGTATACCAGCAGAACAAATGATCATTTATTTTTTATTGCGAAATACAACTCTGAACGGGTCTTTTTGCCCCAACAAGCCATACTGCCACTTAACTTCAGCCTGATTGCAGAACAATTTACAATGACCAAGTAACCCACTAACCGGTGTGTCTTTGGGATGTGGGAAGAACCTGGAGCACATAGAGGAAACCCACACGCTCAGGGGAAGAGTGTACGAACTTCTTACTCAGCTGTAATGGTGTCACGCTAACCGCTATGCTCCCATGGCTATCATGGTTGGTAGCTCCCTGTAACACTGTCAGGATGTGGCACTGTCTATGACCTCTGCTTTCAGCTAAGACATTAAGCCAAGTTGAAGGTAAGGCATTTTATAGTGAAGCTTGAAGAAGACCATCGGAGTGCTTTCTGTGTCTGGAAACTTGCTGTCCACAAATTGGCTGTTTTCCTAATTTACTAAATATCAAATGAACAGCATAGTTTCAAAGCTTTTGTGATTCTGAAGGACATGGCAATAAATCCTTTGTATTTGTCTTCTACGTATAATTGGAACACTGTATACCAACCGATTACAAAGCTCAGGCACAATGGTTATAGCATGCCAGTTATGATTCCACACACAAGATATCAAACAATTCCACCAAAATAACAAGTATTTGTGACACATCTGTCTAATGAATTAGAGCATAATGAATGGGAGTAAACGTGAGCCTGCTCCACCATACATTACAAATATGGCTGATCTAATCTTACCTGCAATTCCACTTCCCTGCATATTCCCCATAACTCTTGACTGACCTATAGGCAGAGATATTTTTATATACCTGAATATATTCAGTGAAATTCAACCTCCACACCATCCCCCCCCCCCCCAACAGCTCATTGATGGAGAATTCACTAACCTCAGTGAGAAGATATCCCTCTTCGTTCTCATTTTAATGGGCAATCCCTTACTTCCTTACGGTTGATTCCTCCAGAGAGGAAGATCTACCCCTCAGAATCTGAGCAGCCTAGTTTCCTCCGACTCTTATGCTTGTGTAAGACCACCTGCAGTTCGTACGAGTTCAACTGACTCAACAACTGCTGTACACAATTTCACAAGAGATGCTATTAACAGCAGATGGGATTCTTGGTCAGCAGGGACCAGTTGGGCAAAGGACCTATTTCCTTGCTGAATGACGCTAGGACTTTATGAACAATGGTTGGAGGTTTCTGCAGGTCTGAATTATATAGATGGCTGTTTGTAAATAATCTGCAAAGCAATGTACAACCCTCTAAGGAAACTTCATCAGCTATGTTGATATGTTTTCTTTTAGACCGCTTTATTTCTACCAGTAATAAATGTTACTATTGTTTGAGGAAGGTGGGTATTTACTGATGAGAAAGCTTTAAAATTGTTTTAACTATCAACCTTTTTCACTATATTTATGGAAGGGCCAAGATTTAGGATCAAAACACCAGACTATAAAATGAACTATTGGAATTTAGTATGGGAACAGCCCTATGTTTCTTTAGCAATCACATTCTCCAGTAGTACTTCAAAATGCTCAGTCCCTCTAAATGTCCTTGAGGTAGTGAATTCAAAGAGATGAAACACATCGTATTCTCTTGATCTTTCCCAGCTGTGCCAGGAGCTGATGTCACTAGTTGATATTTTGAAATGGCAACCTTTATTGGAGATAACTGTTTTGTTTTTAATGTGTGTTTTTAAAATTCATGATAAATGCATGTGCTGTTTGGTATTGTGTTCTTGAAAGCTGGTTTCTTTTATGGGCCTTTGGAGAAATGGCAGAAGAGGTTTATCAGGGAGCTGCCTGGATTACCATAAGGAGCGGCTGTACAAACTTGAGCTGTTTTATCTGAAGTGGTCGAGGCTGAGGAATAAGTAATAAGTAAGTAATAAGCTTTTACCATATGTTTCTTTTTTCCTAAATTATGGTTTCCCCTTTCCAATAGTTGGCGGGCCTCTGCAATAACTTGGCCTCTACAGTGAGACCTCATCTAAATATTGTGTTTGATTTTGGTCACCCAGATGTTGGAGAGATGCTATTAAACTGGAAAGACTGCAGAAGGACAAACGAAGTGAAGAGTCTTAGCCCAAAATGTCAACTGTTTATTCCTCTCCTGACCCGTTGAATTTTGTTTGTTGCTCTGGATCTCAAGCATCAGCAGAAACTCTTGCGTTTAAGAGATTTACGAGTATGTTGCTAGGACTTGATGGACCTGTTAGAACAGATGCATTTCATTTGGTATGATGCCAGATTGGAAATAATAAGGTGGATTATTCTGGGACTGGTCCATACCTCACTATCAGCCCCCCACACTGACCTCAGGGCTGCACAGTCCCAGATCGTCTCAAGGCTTCTCCATTGTAATTAGTCTGAAAATGTCACAACCACAGATTCGGCAGAGCAGCAGATACGGCAATTGCACTCGTCAATATGCACGTGTCAGCTAATTATTATTATACATTTTGATAGTATTTAACTCCATTCTTTCCATCATAGTGCTTGACAAGACTTGGACACAGCACAGCAACACTTCACTGCCTGTTTGCATTTTGCCTTGCTTGAGAAATTGGACTGTCGAGTCAACTGACTCTGAAGACTAGCGGTATTCGTTTTATATTCAGTGATTCCTTTCAGCTGCAGTGCAGGCTTTGTTTTCCATTGAAGAGTTTTAGTTAACGGCCCTGCTTGGCCTAACGTTTATTGTTTTCTTTTCCCTTTTAATTCTGTTCACATTAAAGTCTGTGAACTATCGAGCCACTTCAATGTCTCTCGCTCTGCACTTGGGCCATATCCGAACCCGGTGACAGGAAAGTGGAGCAGGCAGGCAGTGAACATCATGTTGGCCTTGGGCTTTGCCACCAAAGGTCCTGCCAGACTGTCGGAACCTGTCTCAATGCTTCCAAAATAATGCTGAGGAACCCAGACACTTGGAAAACAGTTGCAAAAGACCTGATTTAAAAAGAAACTTTATTTAATGACATTTTTAAAATTAAGGTGCCGTTAATTAATTAAAAATAGTGAACGGAAGTATCCAGTGAAAAAAATGAACTTATCTTTATAAACAAGTGGGGCAATTCCATTCAAATTATTTTTGAACTGAAGAACCAGCAATGAAGACTATTTGGACCCTCAACCGTGCATTTTTCCCAACTCCCCATTGAGTCAGGGAGTAGAGTGGTGACAGGTGCAAAACCAGCCAACCTTCTGTGCATCCTTGTGCACTACAGTACCAATACACAGAAGTCTGGAACACCCTTGTCCTACACACTTTGGTCCCCTGTTAATAGTATGCAGACACCAGCATCATGTGTAGCTTGTATGTGCGAGGATTTGACATGACGTTTATTTTCATTCACACAGCTGCAAGGAAAGGTTTAATAAAGCCATAGATCTTCCCATGCAAAGTGTGCAACATTGCATCACTGAAGACATTGCCCACACCATTTTGTTCTGTAATTATCTGTGGTAGCTGGACTGGAACAGAACAGGCTAATCCAACAGTCCACCTTTCTAAGGTAGTGGCTGGGATTAATTAGCTGAAACACCAGAAGAGAACCAAACTATGTTTTATTTATAAGGCTATCTGAAATAATTTATCTACAGTTGGAATACATCTATGGTGCACATTCCAGAATGGTTTGGAAAATAGGATTTTACTGAATCAGTTGTGTAATGCATTCCGACTTTACACATGTAATAAGAAATATGATAATATTTCACTTAATTAGACTTCACACCTACTTTTAAATTATTGTTTATAATCCAAAAATAGACCTAATACTTTGAAGGTTCACTTTTTTAATTATTCATTTCTTGGGTTCAACTATCATTTTAAAAGCTGAAAACAACCTACTCCTTTGAACAGAGAACTCTTTTGGATATAGATCAGAAAAGGAAGTGTATTTCTCCCTTCATACCATATTCTGCTTCATAGCACTCAGCCAGGTAGAAGGGAAATAGTCACAACAGGACACCAGTGTGGAGATGATCCTCCAGAATAATCCCAGGCAAGGCTGGGAAACCTGCAATGAGTTCTCATGGAAATGGATATTCTATTATTAATTATGATAAATTATCATCTGCAGTTCCACTTTAAAATAATCCAAATACATAGAAATAATGGGGGAAATCCTTCCTGGTGAAGTTCTAAGCGTTCATCCAGTTAAATCCCAGACATAAATCAGAGACCTTCCACGTGTCAGACGATGATGCCAACTTGAGCAACACACACAAACGCTGGTTCCACTCAATTCCAGATCATGGAGAAAGACCAACAATATGTGCAATAAGGCTGAATTTGAACTAAGAAACTGGATACTAGAAATACTATCAAATAATGTAATCTGCACAAACAATCTTAAGTCTGATTGCATTATGTGCTTGTTACCCTGCTTGTCCATTTTGCAGCCTCCAGGCAACCTGTGGTATGCAGCACACATAATGTGACCTTTTGCACATAGCGTGCCTTTCATGCATTGCAGACCTTAATCAAAGGGCTGAGGTGCGCAGTAGTATTAATTAGCAAGAGGTCAAATTTCCCTGGATCTCTGCCAGAAAGCCGGAGTGCAGACTTAACCAGGTGTCCTTTTTTATGATCATCACTCTCAGGTGGAAGGCCTATGGGATGTTTCCTCATCTCCAGACCTTTTTACTATTCTGTCACCCAGAATATCCTGATCACCCCAACATCAGTCACCTTCCTGACCCCAGTTGCCTCCCTCTGTTTCATTGTCTCTCTTCACATTTCTCCTCCCTTAATCCCCTCCCATGAAGCTCTCTCCCTGCAACTTCACTTCCAGTCCTGGCAACCTGTCCCACACTCATTTGCTCTGAAAGCCATACTCTCTCCAACAGCTGGAGCTAATGGAAGTCTCTGCAAAAGAGTCCTTGTGCAAGTTTCATTCTTATACTGCACACAATGTTCTGGACTTTTTGTATGATGAAAGACATTGCAAACCTCTCTCTTTCACAGAACTCTGCTGCATTTACAGTGGTGGATAAAGCCCAGTCCATCACAGGAAAATCTTTCCGCATCATTGAGCACATCTACAAGGGTGCTGCTACAAGAAGATAACATCCATCATCAAGGACATCCAGCATCCAGTCCATAGTCTCTTCTCATCGATGCCAAGGCAGGAGGTACAGGAGCCTTAGGTTCACATCACCAGGTTCAGTTGTTGGTACCTTTCAACCATCAGGCTCCTCAAGCAACATGGATAACTTCACATACCTCAACACTGAACTCATTCTACAAATTATGGACTCAATTTTGAGGACTCTACAAGACAAGTTTTCAATATTATTTATTTATCTGTCTATTTATTTATTTTGTATTAATGCAGTTTGTCTTCTGCTCATTGGTTGTCAGTTTTTGTTTGATTTTCATTGATTTTATTGTACTTCTTTGTTCTACTGTGAATGTCTGCAAGAAAATGAATATTAAGGTACTATATTGGTTGTCATAGCCAGGGTTGGCAATGGGGATAAGCTCCCATTACCTATAAAGTGCTGCAAATGTCGTGCGTCACTAACAGCCTCTGACAATCAAGTCCAACTCTTGGCCTTCACGTGTGGCTTAGCTACTAGGCCCAGTGGAACTGTTTCTACTGACAAGGGAAAGGGCAAAGGCAGACCACTGGCACCTCAAAACCATTTGCTTCGGGCAGCTGGGGCTCATCATCCTTGGACGGCAGCCTGCCTAGGAGAAAGAAAACAATGATTTTAAACCTCCGCTGCCTTGCGGCCAAACCCACCCACAGGAAAGGCTTCTGGAGTAAACCCTGAGGAAGAAATCTGGATCCAGGGTCCCTAAGGCAGTTTGATGCTGTTTTCAACTTCACTCTGGCAATCCCTGCGACGACACTGGTGCCAAGCTGTATTGGCGCTTGTCCTTCCCTTGGACTACATCAGTGACATGGGGAAGGGAAACCTGCTGTGTGGGCAACAGCCGGTTCTTCAAATCTTCTGCCCAGCCTTGCAACCTGGAGAGGGCATTCCAGTATTGCTACTCACCATTGACACAGCCCAGGAGGCAGCAGTTACTGGTGATAGGCCACTGCACTTGATTGGCGTAGAGTGAGGCACCAGAGGCTGCTTCAAATGATGCGAGAGGTCCTAGGACTGCACTGGGCAGCTACTGCCCGCCTCAGGCTGGGTAGTCCCCAGTCAAATAGGTGCTGCCTCACCACGGTCCACTTGCTCAGGTTCAGGGAACCCCCGACAGGTGGATCAATAACCTTAAACCTGGCAGAAAAAGGAGAAGTCAGAAGTATCGAGCTCTCAAGATAGGTACTTAGAATGTATGGACCATGACACCAGGCCTTACAAAAGACCTGCAAGACCACTGTCATCAACAACGAATTGAGCAGACTGCAGATCGACATCATCATCTTCAAGAAGCAAGGCTCTCTTCCTATGGAAGCCTTCGAGAGGAAGACTTCTCCTTCATCTGGCATGGAAAGCCATCAGAAGAGCCCAGGGGGCATGGTGTTGGCTTCTCCATAAGAAACAGCCTAGTTGGTGCCATTATACCACCAACTGAAGGAACTGAAAGACTGATCAGGGTCTGGCTTCAGACGTCTGTGGACCTGGTTAGCATTATCAGTGCTTATGCGCCTTCATTAACCTTTACCCCAGGAAGCTAAGGACAAGTTCTACGATGAACTCAGCGCTGTCATCAAAGCAGCTCCTTCTCATGCGCCACTATTCATTCTTGACGACTTTAATGCAAGAGTTGGCAGCGACCACCACAACTGGCCCTCCTGTTTGGGACAGTTCGGAACTGGAAAGATGAATGAAAATGACCAGCACCTCCTTAAACTCTGCTGCCAACGTGACCTCTGTATCATTAACACCTTCTTCAACACCAAGCCTCAGCACAAAGTGTCATGAGGTCCAATCATTGGCACCAGCTTGATCTCATCCTGGCGAAATGCAGCAGTCTTCAGGCTGTCAAGGTGACGCGCAGTTACCAGGGTGCAGACCACACCCTTGTGTGCAGAAAGGGAGAACTTCAGCTGAGAAGATTTCAGAAGGGAGGGGGGAGGCCACACATTGACACCAGCAATACTCATGACCCTGAAAAGATAGCTGCACGCCCTGGAGGAAGCTCCGCTTTGGACTCCTGACATCAAGGTCAGCCACCTGTGGGACACCAACTACAACACTGTGATCTCCACCTTCGGAAAAAAGGCAGTCAAGTCTGCTGACTGATTCGAGGCCAACTCTGAGGTGCTGTTGCCTCTGATTGAGAAGAAGGGAAAAGCACTGACATTGTCCAAGTCCTCTCCTAGCAAGAAGAACCTGCAAGTGCTCCGATCTACCTGGAACAAAGTTCAACAGGCTGCCAGGCGGTGTGCCAGTGAATACTGGCTCCAGCTCTGCTCCAAGATCCAGGAGGCTGCTGACATTAGCATCATCAGAGGAATGTACGACAGAATCAAGCAAGTCATAGGCCCATCACAGAGCACGACTGCCCCACTAAAGTCATCAACAAGAGAGGTCATCAAGGACAGAACACGACAGGTGGAATGCTGGGTAGAACATTACTCGGAGCTGTATGCCAGAGAGACTGTCATTACAGAAAACGCTCTGAACGCCATTGAACCTCTGCTCACCATGATCAAACTTGATGTATACCCCACACTGGAGGAATTCAGTGAGACACTGGAAGCAGTTTCTTCTGGGAAAGCACCAGAAAAAGATGGCATCCCTTCCGAGGTTCTCAAATGTGCCAGGGGTACCCTCATTGCAGAGCTGCTCCAAATCCTCTGCCGGTGTTGGAGAGAAGGCAATTTACCCCAAGGCATGAGGGATGCAAACATTGTCACTCTCTACAAGAACAAGGGCATCAGGAGCAACAGTAACAACTATCGCGGCATCTCTCTTCTCAGCGTTGCGGGGAAGCTTTTTGCTCAAGTTGCCCTGATGAGGCTCCAGCTGCTCACAGAAAGGGTCTATCCCGAGTCTCAGTGTGGGCTCAGAGCTCAGGGGTCCACCATCAACATGATCTTCTCCCTCAGGCAACTACAAAGAAAGTGCAGAGAACAGCAGAATCCACTCTACATCGCTTTCATCGATCTTACTAAGGCATTCGACTTTGTGAGCAGAAAGGCCTCTGAGATCCTTGCCGAGATTGGCTGCCCCCCCCCCCCCCATTCCTACTCAGTGTCATCAGGTCATTTCATGATGACATGAAGGGGATCACAGTGCTCGACAGCTCCACGTCAGAGTCCTTTAACATCCTCAGCGGGGTAAAACGGAAGTGTCCTCGCTCTGACGCTGTACGGCATCTTCTTTGCAGTCCTGCTCAAGTCCGCCACTGAGGGCATTTATCTCTGTCCAAGATCAAATGAAAACATCTTCAGACTGTCAAGACTCAGAGCAAGGACCAAAGTGCAGATAAGGCTCCTCAGAGACTTCCTGTTTGCCGATGACGCAGCTGTGGCAGCTCACTCACAGCCGGAGCTACAAGATCTCATGACCCACCTTGCGGAAGCCTGCAGAGAGTTCGACCTGGACCATCAGCCTGAAGAAAGCACAGGTGATGGAGCAAGATGTTGATGACAAGCCATCAATTAACATCGTTGACTACAAGCTGGAAGCCGTCCACAAATTCACATACTTGGACTCCACCATCTCAGATAACCACTCACTCAAAAGCAAGATCAACAAACGCATCAGAAAAGCACCACAACCTTCTCAAGGCTGACTAAGAGGGTCTGGGCCAACAACAGATTCACTATAAGCATCGAAGTCCAGATGTCACGATGTGTGTGCTGAGCACCCTACACACAAAACAAGAGCAGCGACTCAACGCTTTCCATATGCGCTGCCTCAGACGCAAACTTGGTATCACCTGGGAAGAGAAGGTTACCAAAAACAAAGTGCTCAAGAGAGCAGGCACCACCTCCATGTTCACCATCCTCAAACGGAGGCGTATGCACTGGCTAGGGCACGTCTTGCACATGGCAGATGGGTGCATGCCAAAGGAGCTTCTCTTTGGGGAGCTGGAGTCTGGAAAGAGGCCAGCAGGAAGTCCCCAGCTGCGCTACAAGCGTGACCTCAAGGCCCTTGGTATTAGTACCACCACATGGCAGTCACTCACCTCAGACAGGTGCACCTGAAAGTAGGAGGTGAAAAAGGGCCTCTTGAGGTATAAGACCACTCTGATGCAGCAAGCAGAGGAAAAAAGAGCCCACCAATAGCTTCCTGCCCAAACTGCCCAAGACATCAGAGCTGTCTCAGCGTTTTGCTGTACACAGTGTGGCAAGGACTATCACTCCCCCATTGGACCCCACAGTCACAGCAGACACTGCTTAGCCCAGTCCAGCAGAGGCGCAAACCCATGATCCCCTGGGATCGACAGCTGCCTATTCCTATTGTGACATGTACTGTATATATTTTGATAATAAATTTACTTTGAGCTTGTAACTTTGAGCAGTGGAGCCTCTTCTGTTGTGTCACAACTCTGAGATGAAGTGAGCTGCTCCAGTCTCTCGTCACTCAAGCCTGTGAAGCTAAGATCAGCTCAAACACCACCGTTGTTGATAGAATTGATGAGCTGTACTGGAGTGTGATAGATCGGCTGGTGGAGTGGTGTCACGACAATAGCCTTCTGCTCAACGTCAGCAAGACCAACAAACTGATTGTGGACTTCAGGGAGGGGGTCAGAAAAACACATGACGGTCAGCAGTAGAAAGGGTGAGCAGCTTCAAGTCCTCAGGCATCAGCATTTCAGATGATCTGACCTGGGCCCGATGCATTGATGCAATCATGAAGAAGGAATGCCAGCAGCTCTGCTTCATTAAAGAGCTTGAGGAGATTCAGTATGTCACCAAAGACTCTTACAACCTCCCACTGATATATGCAGAAGAGCATTCTGCATCACAGCCTTGTATGGAGCTTCCAATGCACAGGATCACAAGAAGCTGCAGTGGGTTATAGACCCAGCCATCTCCTTTACAGGGACAACCCTCCCCACCATCATGGCAGTGCCTCAGGAAGGCGTCATCAATCACGAAGAACCACCACCATCCCGGAACCTTATTCTTCTCATTACTACTATGGCGAAGGATCCTGAAGACCCCACACTCAATGATACAGAAAAATGTTCTTCTGCTCCGCCATCAGAATTTTGTATGGTCCATGAACAGCACCTGGCTTTCCTCTCCTTTTGTATTATTGATTTATTTTTTGTCATTTATAGTAATTCTATGTCTTTGC